>NC_066580.1:88613546-89223546 GCF_024323335.1 Lathyrus oleraceus | reverse complement strand
GCCTCCCTGTGGAGGGAGACCGTTAACCCTGTACTTGACAGTCCTCGAGGGGTCTATGGGGTATGCACTGGAGCAGCATGACGAGTCTGGTCGAAAAGAGCATGTAATTTACCTTAGCAAAAAGTTTACCGACCGTGAAACAAAACATTCACTGCTCGAGAAAACTTGCTGTGCTTTGGCATAGGCTGCTCGCCGACTGAGACAGTATATGCTGCTTCATGCCACTTTTTGGATTTCCAAGAGGATCTGATCAAGTAGATATTTGAGAAGCCAGCATTGACCGAACGGGTTGCGAGATGGAAAATGATTTTGATTGAATACGATATTTGGTATACCTCTCAGAAAGCAATAAAGGGGAGTGTATTGTCTGATTACCTCGCCCAGCAACCCATTGAGAATTATCAACCGATGAAGTTTGAGTTCCCTGATGAGGACATCATGGTTCTCAAATCGAAAGATTGTGAGGAACCGATCCCGGAGGAGGGGCCTAACCCTGAATCCGAACGGATTCTGATGTCTGATGGGGCCGTTAATGTGAATGGTAGTGGAGTTGGTGCTGTTTTGGTTACGCCGAAGGGATCCCACGTTCCTTTTGCTTCCCGGCTAACATGTGAATGCACCAACAATGTGGCTAAGTACGAAGCTGGTATCCTGGGTATTGAACCTCGATGCGTACATCTACTGGGGCAATGCCTTTCCCGCTCGTATGGGATGGAAGCTGCGCTACCGATTGAGGTCCAGATCCCCTCATGGAGAGTCCTGATGGACGTGAAATTGAAAGAGGCTGAATGGGTAAGGACTCGGTACGAAGAGTTGAGCCTAATTGAGGAAAAGAGGCTGGCAGCCATTCGTCAGGGGCAGTTGTACCAGCAGCGAAGGAAGTGTGCTTTGGACCGAAAAGTGCGACCTCGTGTGCATCATGAGAGATGTGGTGTTGAAAAGGACCCTTCCTCCTCAGAACGATCGTCGGGACAAGTGGACACCCAATTATGAAGGTCCATTCGTGGTCAAGAAGGTTTTCTATGGCGGAGCCTTGTTGTTGACGACCATGGATGGTGAGGATTTTCCATCCCCTGTGAGTGCGGACGCAGTTAAAAAATACTTCGTATAATAGACCCGCTGGACGAAAAGAATAAAAGAGTCCAGGCAAAAAAGGGCATCCCGACGAACCGAAAAAAAAATGAAAAAGGTTCGGGAAAAAATTAGGAATAAAAAGGAAAAACTGTACACCCGGCAAGTCAAAAATCCCACAAGGACGACTTGGGCAAAAAAGGGTATCCCGTTGGACTGAAAACCCGAAAGGGCGGTCCAGGCAAAAGAGGGATTAAAACGAACAACTGCGTCCAGCATGATCGTTTGTACTTTGGTTAAGGCATCTGGGTAATCCCCGATAGGGATCGGTGATAACATGAAATTATATCATATTTTTGGACTCAATTTTATTAAATTATATTATTATTTATTTCAATTTATTTCATTTTATTAGATATTACGCGGTATTTTCTTCCTATTTGTCTCAGGTGGTTTATTTGAAGCACAAGTAAAAATGGAAGAAAAGGAGGTGCAAAAAGGAGAGAAAATGAACCAAATATCAAAGCCCAGCCCAAAGCACAAAACACAGGTGCTGTGCCTGTGACGGACGTCACAGAGGCCGTGACGAGCGTCACGCCTTGCACACTCCTGTGACGGACGTCACACATGGTGTGACGAACGTCACACCATTCCCCTACATTTTTGGCGCAAGGAACGCTTCAGAGACGTTGAGGGAGAGTTGAGCCCTATATCCACGCCCAACTTTTATGCACGTTGAAGACCTTTGAAGCGGAGGCAGTTACTCAAGGCACCAATATAAATAGCCACTTTCCAAACCTAAAAGGGTTCCACGCTTTTTCCATATTCTTCCTTTTGCCGTTTTTGCTTTTGCCTTTTTCTCTTCCAGCAACTTAAGCATTATTTTTACAGCATTGCTTTTACGAGTTTTACACTATTTCCCTTGCAATTTCTATTTCCTTTTTAGCATTTAGTTAATTCTTTTCGCACAATAGTTTCTACACCCGAAACTATTGTGTACCTTTTTATCGGATCTAACCTTACGTTAGAATCCAGTTTTTATTTCCTTCGTTTTAATTTGTTGTTTAATTGAAGAATCCAAGAACAAATCCTACCGGCTTGTGGTGGAGTGTTCAAGACTATTGTTTAACTTATTCAAGACTACTGTTTAACTTATTCAGGTTCTTTAATTATTATTTAATGCTTTGTTTTATTATTTATTTATATTATCTGCCTGGGATGAGTCTGTTTATGCATGATAAGTATTTAAGTTTGTTTAGCATGTCTGGCTAATTCGCTTAGATATCGGTATGTAAAGTAAGCGGAATAAGGAATCAAAAAACTAAATCGGTTTAATTAAATTTAAAATTAAAATCACTCTTTTTACGGTCTCAATTTACAGGGTTAATAACAAAGGTTTTTTTTTTTACGAAAGTAAAAGACATAAAGAAGTTAAAATCAAAAGAGCGAGAGTTTGAGGTTCTAACTGGACAGTGTAAATTAGACATTAATTCTAGATCAGGGCGAGAGCAATTTTTAGAGTTAATTAAATTCTAATATTTTCCAAAAAGTATTTTTTAAAGATTGAATGTGAGGATGAGAGTTAAGCATTCGAATTTAATTATATAACCTAAATCAACAGAGCGAGAGTTTGAGATAAGGGTGTTTAAACGGTTAGTGTTTTCTTAAAAAGAGTTTCTACGGACTTTATTGCTTTCAAAAAATGGTTTTTGACTTAATTATAAGTGACAGCTACGTTAACATAAAATCATGGTTTATTCAACAGAGCGAGAGTTTGAGATAAAACTTTTAATCAATAAAGTCAACTGAAAAGATTTGTTTTAAAACCAAGGGACCGACAAAGAATTGATTCCTTAATTACGACGAACTGCATACCGATATCCGCTTTATTAATATTTAATCTAGATCTTAGTTTAGTTTTTAGCTTTTCCCCAAACAATCAAAGTATTACCTGCCTTAGCTTTACGAAGTAACCTTAGATAACGGTATATCGATTCATAAGTCCCTGTGGGATCGATATCTTTTAAAACTACGCGATAGAACTGTGCACTTGCAGTTTGTATCCCAAATTCGACTCATAAAGTCGAGCGAGCAAGTTTTTGGCGCCGTTGCCGGGGACTTTATTTAGTCGATATCGTAACTCTTCTGTTACGCTGTAGAGACTAAGGCAATTTTTTTTTCTTTCTCTCTATTACTATGTATCACCCAAACTTTCTCTACGATTATCACTCCCAGTATTTTGAGGAATCGCAAGATTCCTATAAATCCAACCTGGAAATATTAATGGAGGATTTCATTGAGACGCAAACTCACTCAAGGATAGAATCTATGATGGAACGCTTTGTGGCTACACAAACTCTTCAGAATGAAGAATTTAGAAAACAAAGTCTATATACCAATGAAACCCTTACGCAACTGAACATTGTGGTCGAGTCCCTCGTCACTCACAACGAGGCATTGGAGACTCAAATCTCCCTACTTACGCAGACACCTCTAGGACCTTTCCCTGAGAAACATGCGGATATGGTAACAACCACCAGTGAAAGATTTATCGAAAATCCTAAGGATAGTGATAATGAGGAGAGTTCAGATGAGAAAAAAGTAGAGATTGAGAAAGTTCCACAAACACCACCCGAAAGGGAGGTTGTCAAAAAGGTAGAGAAGGAAGAGCTATGTGTTGTCCCTCCTCCCTATAAATCACCAATTCCTTTCCCGCAAAGGTCTGTGGAAGTTAAGGTAGACCCCAAATCCGAAAGAAATGAGGAGCTATCAGAAAATATCCACACCAATGCACCTTTATTTGCCACCCTAAACAAGAAGAGAGAATTTGAAGCCCATGAAATTAGGGAACTAATTAGTATAAAAAGCGGCAAACCAGACTTTGAGGTGGTGTTTTCAAAAATTGAACCTAAACCTGAAAAGCTAGCTCCCAGAATAGAGCCAGAACCACCACCACAAGTTCAGGAGGATAAACTACCTCGCAGAAGAAAAAGAAGAAAAAGTGACGGTTATGAGAGATGGATTGATAAGTGGCCATGGAAATCAAGGATAATTAAAAGTTTGACCGAGGATTCATCCTCGAAAGAACCACCATGAGTACTTACACTCCTGAGTCGCCGCGCTATCGACGTAAAACATAGCGAATATTTCCAGTTCTATTAATGTCAATTTTTCTCTCTATCCATTTTTTTTTCTTCCCTTTCATAAAGTCAATCCGTATTTTTCTTTAATAACCATTACTAACTTAATGCCAGTATCTACTTGAATTCATCAAGCTACTGACTTTCATCATGCAACCAGTAGATACCATTTTCAGAGGCAGTGTTCAGAGAAGGCGGTATGATTATCTAGCCCAGAAGGATATGGCACTGACCATATATTATGATGGACCGACCATGGATAAATTAGGCATCTGAGATATCATCCTGTTTTTGTTTAACCAGCTTGGGTGGGAAAACGCAGCCATTAAGAGACGGTTTGTCACGTACCGTGAGCTAACATTAGAATTCCTGATTTCCCTTGTATACATCCCTGAACATGGTTACGGACTTAACAAAAGGTTAATATCCTTTAGGTTATTTAGCATGGACTTCACCTACACCCGTCGAGACCTTGCTGACCTCTTAGGATTCCCTAGCGGCCCTTTCGTCTTTAATACCCGCCAGGAGGACCTTATTGATGACATTGATCTCGATGACTTCTAGGGTTGCATATCCGGAGAACCCAACCCAAACCCGAATGAGATGCACTCACAAAAGATCCATAACCCTGCTATCCGATATTTTCATAAAATACTAGCCCACACCTTATTTGGTAAGGAAGAGAATAACACCTTAGTGGCCCGACTATTTACCTTACCTAACCATGAGAGAACGAGTGTTCACAACCACAATAGCTGACTTTATGACTTAGATGAACACCCTATTGATCCACCTCCATCCTCCCGACGTCGTCGCAGAAGGAGGCCAGCAACTAATGAGGATATCATGGACGCCATTGATACCATGCAGGCGCATAATGTCGAAGTGATGCAACTGATGCGCCAGATGCAACAACAACAGGAAGCAAGGAATGCAATAACCGACCAGCGGTTCACTGAGTTGCTTAGCAGGTTTGACGACTTAGGAGTACGTCAACGATCACCAGGTCCCAGAACACGAGGCGGAAGGCAGCATTGACTTTTTCTTTCATTTTTCTATTCATTTTCTTTTGTTTTCTTTGAAACATTGGGGACAATGTTTCATTTAAGTGTGGGGGGGAAAACCTTGTTCTTTCAACCTTCCCTTTTCAAGTATGTTATTTTCCCTTTCATTGTTATTTCCCTTTCTTATTATGAAAAAAAAAATTATAATATATATTTATTTTAAGTCAAGTCCCTAGTGTGAAAAATTCTTATTATCTATTCCCCTCAATTTTCTTGAGCCATAACAAAAATTTAACACACCCAATAAGTATAAAGGTCGCTTATTTTATAAAACTTGAGTGAAATCAAGACAAAAATTATTACCATAACAACGCTATAAGAACCTCAACATGTTAGATCAGGATAAGTACCAATTATACCAATCCCTTGAACTTTTAGTTTTATAGTAACCCCGAGTAGTTTATACGAGAAGTCAGCACCATCTTAATAGCAAACTACGTGGAGAGCCGATGAATATAAGTGAATGACTCCCAAAGTAACATAAAAAAATATATATATATATATCAGGAAATGCACTAATTAAGTTAGGTGATCCTTACCAGATCATTTAATCTAAAGGTTGCAGATCATACAAAAGCATAATATGAAAGATCCATTATGAGTTGGTTCAGCAGGTATCTGGTGCTGAACTTGGTTCTAGCTAAAAGGGGATCAGAATCACTAACCGGTTACTCCACTATGTGCGCGAAAAGATAAAGGGCTTAATGTGATTTCGCTAGAATAAAAACGGGTGAAATAAGAGTAAAAGAACTAGGATAGCTATAATGGCATTACTCGAACTGATTTGCATAAGGTGGGGTTATCTGAGGTTGTGACGGTGGTTGTTGATGTCATGATTAAACTCAAGTTGCTTCTAAACAAAATCCACTTGCAACCTATTACGAATTGATGTGTGTTTTGAAATTTCATCTGGCTAAATTTTTAAAACGATTTCTATACTGTATTTTGCTTGAGGACAAGCAAAGATCTAAGTATGGGGGAGTTTGATAACATGAAATTATATCATATTTTTGGACTCAATTTAATTAAATTATATTATTATTTATTTCAATTTATTTCATTTTATTAGATATTACGCGGTATTTTCTTCCTATTTGTCTCAGGTGGTTTATTTGAAGCACAAGTAAAAATGGAAGAAAAGGAGGTGCAAAAAGGAGAGAAAATGAACCAAATATCAAAGCCCAGCCCAAAGCACAAAACACAGGTGCTGTGCCTGTGACGGACGTCACAGAGGCCGTGACGAGCGTCACGCCTTGCACACTCCTGTGACGGACGTCACACATGGTGTGACGAACGTCACACCATTCCCCTACATTTTTGGCGCAAGGAACGCTTCAGAGACGTTGAGGGAGAGTTGAGCCCTATATCCACGCCCAACTTTTATGCACGTTGAAGACCTTTGAAGCGGAGGCAGTTACTCAAGGCACCAATATAAATAGCCACTTTCCAAACCTAAAAGGGTTCCACACTTTTTCCATATTCTTCCTTTTGCCGTTTTCACTTTTGCCTTTTTCTCTTCCAGCAACTTAAGCATTATTTTTACAGCATTGCTTTTACGAGTTTTACACTATTTCCCTTGCAATTTCTATTTCCTTTTTAGCATTTAGTTAATTCTTTTCGCACAATAGTTTCTACACCGGAAACTATTGTGTACCTTTTTATCGGATCTAACCTTACGTTAGAATCCAGTTTTTATTTCCTTCGTTTTAATTTGTTGTTTAATTGAAGAATCCAAGAACAAATCCTACCGGCTTGTGGTGGAGTGTTCAAGACTACTGTTTAACTTATTCAAGACTACTGTTTAACTTATTCAGGTTCTTTAATTATTATTTAATGCTTTGTTTTATTATTTATTTATATTATCTGCCTGGGATGAGTCTGTTTATGCATGATAAGTATTTAAGTTTGTTTAGCATGTCTGGCTAATTCGCTTAGATATCGGTATGTAAAGTAAGCGGAATAAGGAATCAAAAAACTAAGTCGGTTTAATTAAATTTAAAATTAAAATCACTCTTTTTACGGTCTCAATTTACAGGGTTAATAACAAAGGTTTTTTTTTTACGAAAGTAAAAGACATAAAGAAGTTAAAATCAAAAGAGCGAGAGTTTGAGGTTCTAACTGGACAGTGTAAATTAGACATTAATTCTAGATCAGGGCGAGAGCAATTTTTAGAGTTAATTAAATTCTAATCTTTTCCAAAAAGTATTTTTTAAAGATTGAATGTGAGGACGAGAGTTAAGCATTCGAATTTAATTATATAACCTAAATCAACAGAGCGAGAGTTTGAGATAAGGGTGTTTAAACGGTTAGTGTTTTCTTAAAAAGAGTTTCTACGGACTTTATTGCTTTCAAAAAATGGTTTTTGACTTAATTATAAGTGACAGCTACGTTAACATAAAATCATGGTTTATTCAACAGAGCGAGAGTTTGAGATAAAACTTTTAAACAATAAAGTCAACTGAAAAGATTTGTTTTAAAACCAAGGGACCGACAAAGAATTGATTCCTTAATTACGACGAACTGCATACCGATATCCGCTTTATTAATATTTAATCTAGATCTTAGTTTAGTTTTTAGCTTTTCCCCAAACAATCAAAGTATTACCTGCCTTAGCTTTACGAAGTAACCTTAGATAACGGTATATCGATTCATAAGTCCCTGTGGGATCGATATCTTTTAAAACTACGCGATAGAACTGTGCACTTGCAGTTTGTACCCCAAATTCGACTCATAAAGTCGCGATCAATCGGTCGGAAGCTTCTTTTTCAGATGGCAGAAAGCACGGAGAGTCTTGAGGACATATGGGGTGTAACCGAGTTGGAACTCGATGAGATCACGGTCCCCCATTGCCATTAGGATAGATTTTCCTTTTGTGCGCAATCACCTCTTTTCAGGGATTGCTTCCTGTGTACTTGTTGAAAAGTATATTTTCGGCAAATATTTTTATATCGTATCCATAGAGATTGATTGATATTACCGTCGTTCTATAATCCGATTTGTTATAAGTTTACAAAGTAACAAAGTTGTTTTGTTTAGAAAATTATCTTGTGAGTAAATGTCACTTAAAATAGTAAAATGGTTTTAATCGAATGTAAAAGCTTGGCAAGATTGTAGTTCACTATTTCAAATGCTTATGATTCCTTATGATAACTATATAGATTTAAGATTATTGATGATGTTCAAGTATCCTCTCAAAGTCATTTATGTCTAAACGATATTGTGATAATCACTATATTGATCCTTAGACGATCTCTCCACCTAACTATCAATATAGCAATCTTTAATGTTTGATACCAAAGAAGAGTAATGAATAAATATATCTCTACAACTTATTCACTACTTGAAAATCTATTTTATGTCAAGACTCAAATAATCTCTCTCGACAACTACTCAAATCTGGTTTTCAACTTAGGGCAAAAACAATATTCAATACATCAACAATCCTTATCATACATAAAAATAAAATGGAATACATAAACATATGAGAATAGCTACTACCTCCAATCTTGACAAAAGGGAGTTTAGCTCCTCATCATCATTGTTACAAAACAGAATGTTAATGGAAGAAAAACTCTGTTTTTCTCTCTTACAAAAATCTCAATGTTTTTCAATGTGTGAAAAATAAATATTGAATTAATGTGTTCTCATGTCCTAAAAGAGTTGACATTTCCTTAATTGATCATTTCCATCCAAAGCAGAAAAGCTATTCCAAGACAGACACCAAAATGGCAAGACAATTGGTCATAAAGGACAACACTTGTGGCCCAGAATCAGCTTGCTGGATTCGCAGCCTTCGCGGCGCGAAGGAGGTTCGCGGCGCGAACTGAAGCTTATCCAGCTTCCTTGCTTTGCAAGCTTTATCCAAAATCTTCCAATTTGATGTTGTTGCTTTCCAAATGCTCTTTCATCTAAAACCTCTACAAAACTAACAAATTTGTGAACTAACTATTCAAAGCAAAATAAATTAAATCTAATTGCATTTATACCAATTAACAAGAATAAAAGTGTGTAATTACATCAAGTTTGGTAAAAGGGACCAATAAAATGATATAAAAAGTAATACTAATTGGTCCCAAACAACTCTCCCCAACTTAGCATTTTGTTTGTCCCTAAACAAAAGTTTCCACCCTCACAACCAAAGCAATGACACAAAAGATTAGAGCAAGGATTTACCAAGGACATTCAAATGGTTCAAAAGTGTTTGACAATTTCTCAATCCACCTATCTATATTCTAGACAAAACATGAATAAGGAAAATGGTTGAGTGCAAAAATCATTCCAAGGAATTCAAATCCATATATGTCAAAACTGAATCAAACTTACACACACATCATAATAATGATGAATAACATGAAGGGTTACTTTCACTCATCCAAGCAATTAAATCAACAACAACTCAAATCATGCGGTTATCACAACAAATACCAAATCATGTGAAAAATGAGAATCAAGAGGTCTTTCAAAGGTTGTAATGTGGCTTAGGTTACAAGAAAGGATATGATTAAGAGAATTCAACCAAATTGCCTATCCTAAGGGAGCATTCCCAAATATTCAACTCTACACAATTTCCATTTCTTTGATCCCTATCTTTTTCTTTTTCTTTTTCTTTCCACATCCACACAACCATGAGCATTTCTTTGCTTTTTTTTTCTTTTCTTTTTCGTTGCTCTATGGTTTCAAGGGTGATTTCTTTTTCTTGTTTCTTTTCAAATTTTCACCCTTCCATAAAAAAAAACTCACTTTTCCAAGTTTCTAATCACTTCTCATTTTACTCTCCCCAACTTAGGTTTCAAAACCAAATTTATTAAATAATGCTCCCTACTTAGAAATAAGCAAAAGGCAAAATTTGCAACAACTCGATTTGATGTTTCAATTGACACGAAAGAAATTAGGATTCATTTATTCCACAATTTTCAATTGATTTTTCAATGATTAATAAAATGAATCCTAAAATAAGCTCAAAGGGGTTTAACGAAGGATTATTCCTCACAAGGTTAGTTGATTCAGACTTTTTGATCAAGTGGTTTCTCTCACAAACAATGCCTCTATCATTTTCAAAATTTTCACACAAAAATAGATTGATGCATGATTTAACATGATAAGAATGAGTTGAAATAGTGCTCGGTTTTCCGCTTTTTAGTGTACAATAGAAAGCCTCCTCACAATTGGTTAAGTCCTATTTTGATTCAAAAATGACATATACTTCAATGAATTTATGACATGGAATTTGCACACACCATCAACCTACTCATGTTAAGTCTAGAAAGCGATAAAGTGTACCTTGAAATGCCGACACTAATTCTTATCATCACCATTCGAAGTGTCCTATGCTTCTTTCTTTGCGATCATTTCTCGGTTGCTTAAAGCTTGACTTAAGAGTAAGAACAATTAAACAAAAATGTTGGTAAACCAATATTTGATTAAAACACACTTAAATCTCAAATAGCATTCATGCAATTATCAAAACAACTAATCAAAAACAAAGTTTTGGTGAACTAGAGCCACCCAAAAGTACATCAAAAGTTTTCAAAAACAAAACTAATACAAAGAACTCAAAATGAAATAACAACAACTCCTCAAATCACTAACTCCTCAATCCTCTTCCTCTTGGCCACCACCTACATCACCAAGGACGTCCTCCATCTCATCATTAGGATTTGCACCACCTCTTGCTCCCCCCATAAAATCTGGCCTGCCCTCAGGCCAATTAACATATGCCACATATTCTTCCTGAGAAGGAAATGAGCGGGCCTCGGGTGCAAGGAACGTGTTCTAGAACTGTTGCTGCATAGCATCGAAGATAAATGATTGAGACCTCCTAGAGGCCTCAAAGTTCTCGTAACAGTAATTGGCAAACGCCATCTGGTCAAAAACCGGAGTAGTGTGGGGTTGGGGTCTGGGTCTGGATCGGGGTCTGGATGACGAAGTTCCAGCTCCGTCAGCTCTATCCATTTGGCCCTGACAGAACCGATTCAGATAGGCGTCATTGATCACACTGGTGATAGAAAAGTGTACTTCCTCTGGAATGGTAACATTCGCCTGACGGCAAAGTCCCATGATCAGCCCTGGGTAGGCAAGCACACCTGCTTTACCACCGAAATTGGTTCCACTTAAAACCATCTTTCTCATTTCTCCCGCGATGAGGGATGCGACATCCACAAACTTCTCGGTCATAATGCAGTACAACAAACACCCCACATCCAGAGGAATTGTGGTGGTGTGGCTTCTTGGCCGAATATTACTCAACAGCAGCACAAGAAAAGCCCTAGCTCATAAATTTAAATTTTCTCTTTTCCACACTTTTGGATGTCCTTGATCGTTTAGGTCGAAGGATTTTCCTTTGATGCACAGGGTAGCATTTACCGCTTCTAGATCCCACCTATTAGTCGCTTCCATGGTGCGATATTCACAACACTCGTTCTCTCCAAGGGTTAGAGGATTACCAAGGTACGAGTTAATGGCATCCCTTCCAAAAGAAACAATTCGGCCTCTTACCCTTGATCGGTAGATGAAAGCTGTCCCCTCCTCTCGATGCATGGCATTTGCATAGAACTCCCGAATGATATCATAGATGATTGCCGCTTCTGGTTCACACAGTTTCATCCACCTTCGTCGTTCAAAAGTTGCAACCAAACTATGATAAACCCCACTCGGAGCTAAACGGATGAACCTCTCTGGCAAGATGGTTCTCTTGATTAAGCTCTCGAAACGTGCTTCGTGTTCGTCGCTTATGAACCTTCTTATTGAACGGGATTGAGCGGGAGCCGTGGTTTTGGTTCTTTTTGACATCTACATTCAACATCAGAGCAACCACAAAACAAATATGGAGAGGGTTAGCATTTAATCAACAAAAAACATGCCCCTGGAATTTCCAGTTCGCGGCGCGAAGGCCCGTTCGCGGCACGAACTCTGCGAACCAGGAAATCTCCAAGGGCTTCCTAGGGTTCCACAAAAATGGGAGATATGCTCCTTCTAGTAGTCAAAGTCTCCACTCTATCCTAATCCTAGTCTAAAACAGACATGCATCATGACTTCAAGAGTCAAACTTCAAATTTTTCCAATCTCTAGCCAAACCTAAATGTGAACCCAAAAGGCAATGGAGAAAAGGAATTGAAAAGCAACATACCTTATTGAATCACTTGTTCTTTGTTAGCAATTGAAGGTTAGGGATTTGGGTGAGGAAAATTTTCAGTTTTTGGGAGGTTTTTTTTTTGGGAGCGGGAGCAAAAGCGAGGCAAACTTGGTATTTGAAAATGAGTTGAAGTGAAAAATGAAAATAACCTAACATGACTTAAGTAGTTCTGTCACGCACTGTTCGTGGCGCGACCTGAGACTTTGTATTCAGTTCGCGGCGTGAACTATGGTCGCGGGGCGAACTGCAAAAAACAGAACCTAATTTCTCAAAATTCAACACAGCAGAAAACTAATACAGCAGAAAAATAAAAGGCAGACTTACAACGTTGGGTTGCCTCCCAACAAGCGCTTTGTTTAACGTCGTTTATAGCTCGACGGTCCACTGATTAGCCTGATCCAGATAGAGAAACGACACACACATCACGATTTACATCGCCACTATGGTAGACTTTGAGTCTTTGACCATTTACAGTCTAACTCTCTTGTGACTTTGGATCCTCGATCACAATGGCTCCATAATTGCGCACCTCTTTGACCACGAACGATCCTGACCACTTTGACTTCAACTTACCAGGGAATAACTTCAACCTTGAATTGAAAAGCAATACCATTTGTCCAACATGAAACTCCTTATGACGGACTTTTCCATCATGGTATGCCTTTACCTTTTCCTTATACAGCTTATTCGAATGGTAGGCAGTATTCCTTAATTCCTCCAATTCATGGAGTTGTCCTTTTCTTCTTTCTCCAGCCAGAGTGGAGTCGAAATTCAAGAATTTAAGAGCCCATAATGCCCTATGCTCCATTTCCACAGGAAGATGACAAGTCTTCCCATACACCATTTGAAACGGAGTTAGTCCAATAGGTGCTTTGTAAGTGGTACGATACGCCCATAAAGCTTCATCCAGTTTTAAAGACCAATCTTTTCTTGAATTGGAGACTGTTTTCTCAAGAATCCGCTTAACTTCCCGGTTCGAAACCTCCGTTTGACCATGCGCTTGTGGGTGGTAGGGGGTGGTCACCTTGTGCTTTACACCATAATGTTGCAAAACTTTTTCTAGAGGTTTATTGCAGAAGTGTGAGCCTCCATCACTTATCAACAACCTAGGCACACCAAAACGTGAAAAGATGTTTTTCTTTAAAAATTTAATCACTGTTTTGGCGTCGGCCTTAGGTGAAGCGATTGCTTCTACCCACTTCGAGACATAGTCAACGACCACTAGTATGTACTCATTTGAGAAAGAAGAGGGGAATGGGCCAACGCAATCAATACCCCAACAATCAAAAACTTCTACTTCTAGCATGTTGGTTAGAGGCATTTCGTCCCGTTTTCCTATTCCTCCACTCCGCTGGCATGTATCACAACTCTTCGCATGTTCATGCGCATCTTTAAATAAAGATAGCCAATAAAAGCCCGATTGGAGCATTTTAGTGGCTGTTCTTAAACCACTATAGTGACCTCCATATGGAGAGTTGTGACAGTGCCACAGAATGTCTCTTGACTCCTCAATTGTTACACATCTTCTCAAAATATTGTCTGCACCTACTTTAAACAGATAAGGATCATCCCAAACATAATATTTTGCGTCCGCCAAGAATTTCCTTCTTTGATTGCAAGTGAGGTCTTCCGGTGTTAAACTGGTTGCTTTGTAGTATGCAAAATCAGCAAACCAAGGCCTCACTTGAATCGCATACAGTTTTTCATCCGGAAATTCTTCTCTCACTTCCTCCTCTTTGTTTGTAATGTCCACATTTACCAACCGAGACAAATGGTCCGCCACCAAGTTTTCGGAACCTTTTTTATCCCGGATTTCCAAATCAAACTCTTGTAATAAAAGAATCCAACGAATAAGTCTTTGTTTGGAATCCGGCTTGGTCAACAAATATTTTATCGCCGAGTGGTCAGTGTAGATTACAACTTTTGAACCAATCAAATAAGCTCTAAATTTTTCCAATGCATACACTATGGCTAGTAATTCTTTTTCAGTTGTTGCGTAATTAACTTGTGCTTCATTCAACACTTTACTAGCATAGTGTATGGCATGAAAAATTTTATCGCTTCTTTGTCTTAACACCGCACCAACTGCATAATTGCTAGTGTCACACATGAGTTCGAAATCAAGTTTCCAGTTTGGTGCTACGATTATGGGTGCGGTGACCAACTTTTCTTTCAAATCTAGGAAGGCTTTAAGACATGATTCATCAAAAAGAAAAGGCGTACCTTTGTTGAGCAAGCTGCTCAACGGCTTCGCTATCTTTGAGAAATCTTGTATGAATCTCCGGTAGAAACCGGCATGTCCTAGAAAGCTCCTTATCCCTTTTATGTTAGTTGGAGGTGGTAGTTTCTCGATAACCTCCACCTTGGCTTTGTCCACCTCTAGTCCTTCGGAAGAAATCTTGTGACCAAGTACGATACCTTCGGTGACCATAAAATTGCATTTTTCCCAGTTGAGCACTAGGTTGGTCTCCACGCATCTCCCCAAAACTACATCAAGGTGTTTTAAGCACAATTCAAAAGATGATCCATAAACAGAGAAATCATCCATGAACACCTCAATGCATTCTTCTATTAAGTCCGAGAATATAGCTTGCATACACCGTTGAAATGTAGCCGGTGCATTATATAACCCAAAAGGCATTCTTCGGTAAGCAAAGATGCCAAAAGGACATGTAAAAGTTGTCTTCTCATGATCCGCAGGATTGACCGAAATTTGGTTGTACCCCGAATACCCGTCCAGGAAATAGTAGAAATTTTTGCCGGCTAACCTCTCCAACATTTGGTCCATGAAAGGTAATGGGAAATGATCTTTCCTTGTAGCTTGGTTCAACCTTCTATAGTCGATACACATCCTCCACCCGGTCGCTGTTCTTGTCGGAATCAACTCATTTTTATCGTTTTTGATCACTGTCATTCCACCTTTCTTGGGAACTACTTGTACGGGACTCACCCATGCACTATCAGATATAAGATAAATCATTCTGGCTTCCAAGAGTTTGACAACTTCTTTTTGGACCACCTCCTTCATCGATGGATTTAGACGCCTTTGAGGTTGTGCAACGGGTTTGAAATTTTCCTCCATCATGATCTTATGCATACAATAGGCTGGACTAATACCCTTTAAGTCGGATAACACCCACCCTATTGCACCTTCGTTCTTTTTCAATACTTGAATCAACTTGTCTTCCTCCATTGTGGACAAGGTGTTACTTATAATCACCGATTTAGTACATTCGTCTCCAAGGAACACATACTTCAAGTGTGAAGGAAGCATTTTCAAATCTAATTTTGGCTCTTCCGTTTTCTTCATCGCATCCAAGTCTTCCTTTATTTCTTCTTGATAAGTAAGCTCATCATAAGATTCTAACTCATGCAACATTGCTTCAATCTCTTTTTCCTCATTATCGGTCAACACATTATATGCTCCGATAAGGGATCTTTCTAGAGGATTAGAAATGTGAATTTGGTTCGCGACCTCCACTACCTCCTCTTCAATTGCATCGATTCAGAAAGAATCATGCTTGTCGTTTGGATGCTTCATAGCTTCAAAAAGATTAAAAGTCACCTCTTCGTCTTGCACTCTCACCTTCATTAGTCCCTCATCTATGTCAATCATCATCCGGGCTGTTTTCATGAATGGTCTTCCAAGGATTAGGGGAACATCAAGATCCTCGTCCATCTCCACTATCACGAAGTCTACCGGGAACAAGAATTTGTCCACTTTCACTAACATGTCTTGAGCAATTCCGTATGGTGAAGTGGTGGACTTGTCAGCTAGTTGTAAGGTCATCCTTGTCGATTTAATCTCAACATTTCCCAATCTTTTAACAATGGAGAGGGGGATTAGATTGATACTAGACCCCAAATCAATCAAACCATTACCAATGTATGTGCTTCCAATAGTTACTGGTAAAACAACTCGGCCCGGATTGTTTTCCTTCCTTGGGAGGGTCTTTTGAATGATGGCACTACAACGTGCATCCAGTAAAATAGTTTCGTCTTCCACGTGTCTCCTTTTCTTCGTAAGAATGTCCTTCATGAACTTTGTATATCGTGGCATTTGTTCTAATGCATCGGAAAATGGAATATTGATCTGAAGTTGTTTGAATATGTCCATAAACCGTGCATAATGCCTAGCATTGTCCTTCCTCGATGGAGCATGTGGATAGGGTAGATGTTGGGTTGGGATGACGCTCACACCTTTCTCTCCTTTCTTTTTCTTCCTTGGTTCAACATCCTTTTTCACATCCAATTCAGGCTGCTCCTTTGCTGGCAAAACCTGCTCTTTTCGCGGCGCGAAGGAGGTTCGCTGCGCGAACTGCAGGATTCCAGTAGCCTTCTCACTTCTAACAACCATGTCCTCTTCTTCCAGCATCCCATCCATATCATTCTCTACTATAATTTCTTCACTTTTTCCACTTGTCAACTCTTTCCCGCTCCTCGTGATAACTGCTTTACAATGCTCCTTTGGGTTGGGTTGAGTGTTAGCGGAGAAGGAAGATCCTGCATTTTGTTCCGACAATTGCTTCGCAAGTTGGCCTACTTGATTTTCCAGATTTTTAATTGCTGCTTCGTTACTCTTCTGATTTGCCATGGAAGCTTGCATGAATTGTTGAAGAGTATCCTCTAGCTTGGAATTTCCTCCTTGCGACTATTGTCCTTGAGAATTTGGATGTTGATACGGACTTTGCTGCTGAAAATTTTGATTGTTGAACCTTGATGGTTGATAGCCTTGATTGTTTCTTGGTTGGTAACCTTGATTGTTAGGCGGTTGTCTTTGATAGCCCTGATTTTGATTGTTCACATAACTCACTTCTTCTTGGAGTGGAGGACAAAAACCAGTAGGATGATCCCCTTGACATAATTCGCAACATGCTACTTGATGCCTAACTTGAGACCCTTGAATTTCTTTCATTTGCTGTGGAAGCTTGGCCATTTGTTGAGTGAGCAACTCCACTTGCTGAGAGAGTAGCTTGCTTTGAGCAAGGATGGCATCATTGGTATTCAACTCTAGAACTCCCGGTTTACGTTGTGAAGGGCTACGATCATGTTGACTTTGGCGATCATTGAGTGCCATCCGATCAATAATGACTTTAGCTTCTTCCGCATTCTTTGACATAAGAGAACCACCCGCGGTAGCATCCAAGAGTGTCTTATGAGTTGATTGGAGCCCATTTAGAAAAATATGGATTTGAGTGAGCTCATCAAAACCATGACCCTTGCATTTTCTCAACATTGACTTGAATCTTTCCCAAGCCTCATTCAAAGACTCGTTGCTTCCTTGAGTGAATACCACAATAGCCGTTTTGGCTTCCATGAATCGGGATTGAGGGAAGTATCTTTCTAAGAACTTTTCTTCTAGTAAATTCCAATCCGTCATCACTCTCGGTGCTTGATCAAGGTACCACTCTTTTGCCTTTCCCACTAAGGAGTGTAGGAACATCCTTTTGAATAATGCCTCTTCACCCGTTTCATCAATTCTCGTAGAACCCGCAATCTCATAAAATTTGATGAGATGGGTATACAGATCTTCATGATCCATTCCGGTGAATGGATTTGCATAGAGAAGTTGGAGGATTCCGGTCTTCATCTCCGTATTTCTTCCTCCACGGGAAAATTGAGCATTCCTTCTTGGACTATTAGCGAACATTTCGGTACGATTGTCATCCACCATGTTTCCTTCAAAAGCCTCTACAACCACTTCTTCGATTTGAACAAGTGCGGAAGTAGATGCTTCTTCTCTCCAGTTCCTCTCTTCGGCTAGTTTCCTTCTTCTTCGTGTTTTGCTATTGAGCTTCCGAAGTGTTCTTTCAATTTCAGGATCGAATTGAAGTTGCTCCTCGGTAGCTTTTCCTCGCATGCACTAGAATCTACAAAACTAACAAACCAAGTGAAACAAAAGAGGGATAGCAATAAAAGTAACAAAACTTAAAACAATTAATTATTGCAATGCTTGTAATATCGACACCAATCCCCGGCAACGGCGCCAATTTGTTGAAAAGTATATTTTCGGCAAATATTTTTATATCGTATCCACAGAGATTGATTGATATTACCGCCGTTCTATAATCCGATTTGTTATAAGTTTACAAAGTAACAAAGTTGTTTTGTTTAGAAAATTATCTTGTGAGTAAATGTCACTAAAAATAGTAAAATGGTTTTAATCGAATGTAAAAGCTTGGCAAGATTGGAGTTCACTATTTCAAATGCTTATGATTCCTTATGATAACTATATAGATTTAAGATTATTGATGATGTTCAAGTATCCTCTCAAAGTCATTTATGTCTAAACGATATTGTGATAATCACTATATTGATCCTTAGACGATCTCTCCACCTAACTATCAATATAACAATCTTTAATGTTTGATACCAAAGAAGAGTAATGAATAAATCTACCTCTACAACTTATTCACTACTTGAAAATCTGTTTTATGTCAAGACTCAAATAATCTCTCTCGACAACTACTCAAATCTGGTTTTCAACTTAGGGCAAAAACAATATTCAATACATCAACAATCCTTATCATACATAAAAATCAAATGGAATACATAAACATATGAGAATAGCTACTACCTCCAATCTTGACAAAAGGGAGTTTAGCTCCTCATCATCATTGTTACAAAACAGAATGTTAGTGGAAGAAAAACTTTGTTTTTCTCTCTTACAAAAATCTCAATGTTTTTCAATGTGTGAAAAATAAATATTGAATTAATGTGTTCTCATGTCCTAAAAGAGTTGACATTTCCTTAATTGATCATTTCCATCCAAAGCAGAAAAGCTATTCCAAGACAGACACCAAAATGGCAAGACAACTGGTCATAAAGGACAACACTTTTGGCCCAGAATCAGCTTGCTGGATTCGCAGCCTTCGCGGCGCGAACTGAAGCTTATCCAGCTTCCTTGCTTTGCAAGCTTTATCCAAAATCTTCCAATTTGATATTGTTGCTTTCCAAATGCTCTTTCATCTAAAACCTCTACAAAACTAACAAATTTGTGAACTAACTATTCAAAGCAAAATAAATTAAATCTAATTGCATTTATACCAATTAACAAGAATAAAAGTGTGTAATTACATCAAGTTTGGTAAAAGGGACCAATAAAATGATATAAAAAGTAATACTAATTGGTCCCTAACAGTACTGCTCAGTTATGAGTCATCATCTTTTTTAATCAATAAATGCATGTTCAGTCAAATAAGTTTGTTTTTTGTTTTCGTTACCGCTTTGATTACAAAAACATCCGTTTATTTTGATAAGAATCGTTGCATTTTGAGACATAGAGATACCTTCCAATGCATGCTTATAAGATTGAAAACGTGAAATCTTATTCGGAAGGTTGAGTGACCTAGGTGTTGAAATCTTGGCACGCCTGGGGCACGTTTTTATCTAACGATCTCTTTTGCAGGTGCTGTTAGATATTTTCACTCACTTACAGGTTGTGGCGCGAAGCGTTCGTTTTCGACAAAAGATCCCCATGGAGTCCAATCAGGGACAAGGGATTGAAGAATGGTGAAAAGACGGCGAAGGACGTGCGACGATCCTGGAGGGTTAATCAAGAAGACTCTTCAAAGTCTAAAAATGGAAAGCCGATACTGTGGGTAGACGATGGATGTCAGTGTTCGACGAGTCGACAGGCGTTCCGTGTCAAGTTTCCGTACCTCCCCAGTGGATTCAAGTTCCGTATTTTCCCTAGCCGGGTCGGGGTTGTTATTTCCCCAGCAAGTCGAAGATTGCTGTTTTCCCCGCAGAGTGCGTTCGTAGCTGTTTCCCTAGCGAAGTCCCCAAGCGGATTGAGTTCGGTGGAGGTCATCCCTGGTGAGGGTTGTCCTTTCCCCAGCAGCAGTGCTATTCCCCAGCAGGGTGGAGATTGGAGTGTTATCGAGTTCCTCAGCAGAGTGCCTCGAGCTCCCCAGTGGAGTCCCTTGAGGGGGATACTTTTTATGCATTCATCATTTAGATAAGCATAGCATATTGCATACCTAATTGCGTAGCATTTCCATGGTTATGAAGCATTACGCTGTAAAAAAAAACTCATGCATCAGCATTGCAAGCATAAACTAGTCTCAAGCCGTGATTACCGTTTGAGAATTGGTTTCGCTGGTTGGAAGATCAGCATCAGCATTACAAGCATTAGCCTCAAGCCGTGGTTACCGTTTGAGAGTTGGTGTCATCGAACGGTGAAGATATTACTCTGAGGAGTTTAGTATCATGACGTTGGATCAGCTAGCCTTAAGCCGTGGTTACCGTTTGAGAGTTGGTTTCGCCGGATGATGAAGATGTTACTCCAAGGAGTTTAGCATCGTGACGTTGGGTCAATGGTATTCCCCAGTAGTGCGATATTGGAGGAAGAATTTCTGTCGTGCGAGATGGAAGTTGGAAGGTGTTACTCTGAGGAGTTCAGCATCGTGATTTTGGATCAACATTATTCTCCAGTTAGTCCCCGGCAAGCGTCTGCCTGGTTTTGACATATGTAGATGTCATTGTTCGATGTCAGTAAATGTTGAGTTCCCTCCCAGTCATTGGTAAATGTCTGGTCGAGTATCCTTTCTTTGGTGTCAGTAAACATCATTGTTCGATGTCAGTAAACGTCGAGTTCCCTCCCAGTCATTGGTAAATGTCTGGTCGAGTATCTCTTCTTTGGTGTCAGTAAACATCATTGTTCGATGTCAGTAAACGTTGAGTTCCCTCCCAGTCATTGGTAAATGTCTGGTCGAGTATCCTTTCTTTGGTGTCAGTAAACATCATTGTTCGATGTCAGTAAATGTCGAGTTCCCTCCCAGTCATTGGTAAATGTCTGGTCGAGTATCCTTTCTTTGGTGTCAGTAAACATCGTTGTTCGATGTCAGTAAACGTCGAGTTCCCTCCCAGTCATTGGTAAATGTCTGGTCGAGTATCCTTTCTTTGGTGTCAGTAAACATCATTGTTCGATGTCAGTAAACGTCGAGTTCCCTCCCAGTCATTGGTAAATGTCTGGTCGAGTATCTCTTCTTTGGTGTCAGTAAACATCATTGTTCGATGTCAGTAAACGTCGAGTTCCCTCCCAGTCATTGGTAAATGTCGGGTCGAGTATCCTTTCTTTTGTGTCAGTAAACATCATTGTTCGATGTCAGTAAACGTCGAGTTCCATCCCAGTCATTGGTAAATGTCTGGTCGAGTATCCTTTCTTTGGTGTCAGTAAACCTCATTGTTCATTGTCAGTAAACGTCGAGTTCCCTCCCAGTCATTGGTAAATGTCTGGTCGAGTATCCTTTCGTTGGTGTCAGTAAACATCATTGTTCGATGTCAGTAAACGTCGAGTTCCCTCCCATTCATTGGTAAATGTCTGGTCGAGTATCTCTTCTTTGGTGTCAGTAAACATCATTGTTCGATGTCAGTAAACGTCGAGTTCCCTCCCAGTCATTGGTAAATGTCTGGTCGAGTATCTTTCTTTGGTGTCAGTAAACATCATTGTTCGATGTCAGTAAACGTCGAGTTTCTTCTCAGTCATTGGTAAATGTCGGGTCAAGTATCTTTCTTTGGTGTCAGTAAACATCATTGTTCAATGTCAGTAAACGTCGAGTTCCTTCCCAGTCATTGGTAAATGTCTGGTCGTATGTTTTTTTTTTGGTGTCGGTAAACATCATTGTTCGATGTCAATAAACGTCGAGTTTCTTCCCAGTCATTGGTAAATGTCTGGTCGTGTACTCTCTGATATGTCGCCATCAGAGTGGTGGATGGTGTTATTTCTGGCATTGCCACCGGAATTAGCATGGGAAAATGGAGAACGAGGTTCATTGTTTGGCAGCAAGAGTGACATGAGGTTGTCGGGGTCCAAATGCGGTGATCAGGGATTATCCGCGCAAAATAAATCAGAAAATTTTGGGGTTCAAGAAAAAGCAAAAAATATAATAATCCCCAGTGGAGCGCAAATTGTTCGTCTGTTCTTTGTATTCAATCACTCTTCACTCTGATCATCTGAAAGCCGAGGCTGTTCAAATCGACAAGTTCACAGTGGATTGAATAGGGGCAGCTGTAACACCTCAAAATTTGCCCTCCTCTTCTGGGGACTAGCTTAGCATATTGCATTTCATATTTTAGGGTATTAGGCATTGGCATTTTGCATATCATATAGAAATAAGACAGTCATCCTCCAAAGTCTTCTCAGAGATGGAGAGGTACATGATTCAAGCCTGAGGGTCTCCACAAATTGATCACCAACCATCTGAGGGTTTATGCTTCAATTAGGGTTTTCTTGGTCCTTCAAGGAGGTTGAGCATTATCTTGTTTGCAAGGATATGTCACCATTATCATGGTTATGTCATCTGCCAGGGCTTCATTGTGCATGCTCCAGTTCCTTTGGATTAGGGTTTTGACCTCTGGTCAACCCTAATCAGTGCCAGTCAGCCAGTCAGGGTGTTTCAAGGAGATGAGGATTCTATTGGGCTGAGGGTCATATGATCTTTATATTGGGCTTGTATAAGCTAGGGGTTCATTTCTGAGCCATTTTCTCAAGTGGTAGAGGCTCAAAGTCCACAGTGCATTTTCAAGTCATCTGGGGCCCATAAAAGTCAACAGAAAGTCAACTGTGCAAGAGCTGAGGGCTTTGAGGTGGGGAAATGAGTTTCAACACCTCATTCATGTTCAAGAGAGGTTCATTTGTCATTTTAAACATATATCTTGAAGAATTTGAGGTCATGGCAAAAGTTTCCAAAAATGGAAAGTGACCTGTAATTTCAAGTTTCCAAAAATGGAAAGATTTTGGTTCAAATTCAACTTGATTTTACTTCATTAAATAAGCTTCAAATGAATTTTTGTTGATCATGAAAGTTGAAGATCTTTCTCTCCTCTTTCTAAAAAGTCCTATTTCATGAATTTATGATGAATGGTTGAGGAGTTATGCTCAAATGATCACCAAGTGTGCATGAAACTTCAACATGGCATAACTTTTGGCTCAAAAATCCAAATGAAGCCACTCTTTTTGCAACATACTTCTCATGACCTATATTTTCCAAATCAACCATTGCATTGCATGAAAAATGCTCATGGGATCATGTGTTCATTCATATGCATTTTGGAGGGAAATTGGGGAATTCAAATTTGGTGAATCACATGAGTAAAATGCCACTTCCATTGTGTTTATGAGATGATTTTAAGTGTCTTTGGATATTTGCATGAGGAAATTCACGTGGTGCATGGCCATACAAGTCCATTATTCATTTTTGGCAAGGTATTTCAATTTTCACTAATCATAATTAGCCAAGCTTAATATGGATTAGAATTGTGATTAGTACATGGTATAAATAGTAAATCATAACAGAATTGCTCATAATCACATTTTCTAGATCTAGAATTGGCTTTTCCCTCCAAAATTCTCTCATTGAAATTCAAATTTTCTTCACACAAGGCATCAATTTCTCTGCATATTTTGGTTCAGCATGTATCATTGAGTAGGATTTGAGCTCTGGTTTGAAGAATTCCATCAAGATTCGTGCACATTCAACACATGAACACATCAATGGAAGTTTGAAATTCAACAAGATTTAGGAAGATTCAAGTGTCAATTCATATCCAAAGCTTCATAACAAGAGTGGAGAAGGAGATCTGGAGCTGGAGGAGGCTTAACCACAAGGATTTGGTCACTGCAAGTTCAGGTTGGTGAAAATTCGAACCTCATAATTCTTGATTCTATTTCCATGATCTTGTAGATCTTTCATCACTGAGAATTCTGATATAAATTTTGTGGAATTTGGATGAAAATTGAGTGAGATACGATGATTTTAAGTTTAGATCTAGAAACTTATTTCGTTCGATTCAGGAAATCCATGGAGAGTTAGGCTTAGCTTTTATGATATTTGAAATCCTCGCGACGAGACCTTTCCAACGGTATATAGTTTGTAAAATTCTGGAAAAAAAAAGTTGCAGCTCCGCCGTGTACACGGTCGGAGAAGACGACCGGAACTACTGTTCCGACGTCTGGTGTGGCGGCTAGGGTTATGCAGCGAAACGCTGCGTTTTGTGTTGTAGCAAGACCCTTGGCCGAGCGGGTTCGATCCTCACATGGCTTATGTTTGCTTTGAGCGCCTCTTTTACCATACGAACACGAGTTCGATTCCAGGCGAATGTACTTTTTGTGATTTATTTTCCAAGCGCTTGTTGAACCTATAGTGCGCGTGTTCGAATCCTCCTGGCGCGCATTTGTTTCATTTTTATTTTGAACACCTTGTTAACCTCCAGGTTCTGTGTTCAACACTTGGTGATAGCATTTCCACCTTTTATTCACATTTCATTTTGCCATACATTTGTTCATTATTTCAATATATTTTCTTCAATTTGCAAAAATCACTAAAAATAGGAAATTAATCCAAATTGTTCCCAATTTTTTTTTCACATGATTATATTGATGTCTTTTATTTTTAGATGTAATTTGTGTGAATTGAATGGTTCTGGATTTTTTATTGTGGACTGTTATTTGAACATGATGTAAAATGTGACATGTGGTGCTATTTCTTTTGTGAAATGATCATTGTTTGTCCAATTGATGTGAAATTTGATATGCTGAATCCTAACATGATACTTGATTTTTGAGAATTGGTTTGGAATTTTTATCATTTTTCATTTCTGTTTTAGACACATGAATGCATGGTGTGACAATGTGTGTCACACATTTTGATGTTGATTTTGTTCATTTTCATTGACATGCCAATTGAGCTCCTCTGATTCTAGATTTTTGCATGATGCTTGTGTTTGGCATGTTGATATCACATAAAATTTTTCATGATTGATTGATTCGTTTCTGTTTTAATATGGAATTTTTATTCTTGATGTCCAATTGTGTGCTTTTAATTGCCTTTACCATATCTTGCTCATGTGATGACTTTGCTTAATGCTTTAGGTTTGGTCCTTTTTAGGAAATGTTCTTACTGGAATAAATGTGCTTCATGTTGAATATTGGCTTCTGTTTTGACTTTTTACTTTACCTTTGACCCTAGTCTTGGTACTAGTGGTTTGTACTCACCTTTTGAGCTTTGTATTTCAGGTTCAAGCATGTAGCACTAATGATTGGTTTGATCTCAATTCTTGAGATGCAATTTACTTTGTCCACTAACCTTTGTTGTGTTGTAGGTTCCTTGGTGATGAACTCACTTGAGTTGTTGAGTTGTTGACTTGCCTTGTGTGCATATTGGTTGTAACACTGTTGACTGTTTGTTGGATTTGTCTGAATGTGAATATTGACTTGTTTGACTTTCTTACAGGTACTTTAGTCGCTTTAGCTCATTGCTTGAGCTTTGCTTTGCTTGTGGTTGGCATACCACCTAGGTAATCATCTTCTAACTCCATGTAGTCTGGAAGCCCTGTCGTTTCTTTTGGAAGGCATTTGGCTGAAGTCCTCCTTAAGAGGCAATGACTGTGATTGTTTATATTTGTGCTGTTACTTTGTAAAGTCCTCCTAAGTGAAGAGGCAATTGACAAATAGAAGGGACTAGCAGTCAGTCCCCTATTAATCGTTGTGTCGTTCATTATGCTCGCACTACGTGCTGATGCTCTTGGACACGTCCCCCTGATCTTGTACAGTGTCAGTCCAGTGGAGTAGGGTTCCTCATTCTGAACCCCCACACCTTCTTTGATTTATGCTCACCCTGGCCAGGGTTAAGAGCTATGAGGACTAACCCTCATTACCTTTTCATCTGCTCACCCTGACGGTCAATGTCAGTGGTTAAGAGCACTCAGATACCCTTCCAGTATTGGCTTGTTTGTCGAGGTTGATATGACCCCTTGTCTAAAGCCCAACCTTGTATGAGCCACTTGTTTGCATATAACGTGTCATACTTGTTCACCTGTGTTGCTTACTTGCTGTGTGATTGACTTGCTGCCTGTGCGAGTTAGGTTCTGTTCAGAAACCTCAACCTAGGGCTATTGTGGATTGCATGACAACTTTTAGGCTCGAGTCAGTCTCCCTATTAGTTTGTTATTCCCCAGTCTCTGGTTAGGAGAGAGTTTCTCCCCTGTTCAGGGGACTACGTCGCCCTGATTCTCATACCAGATGAGAGTACGTAGGCAGGAGATTGAGCGAGATCTCTCTGGGCACTCTTTTCTTTTTTGTGAGTGTGTGTTTGTTCACTCTTTTCTTTTTTGCGCCCTTTTTCTTTTTCCACCCTTTTGTGTGTGTTAGGAGTCAGATGTAAGCCCAGCGATTGGCATTCCGTTTCCTATTTGTTTTGTGTGTTTGGAGTTGGATGTAAGCCCGACGATTGGCATTCCGTTTCCTGTTCGTTTGTTGTTTGTTAGGAGTCGTATGTAAGCCCAGCGATTGACATTCAGTTTCCTATTTGTTTTGTGTGTTTGGAGTTGGATGTAAGCCCAGCGATTGATGTAACACCCTTCTAAATACCCCAAATTATTATAATTAAAATAACAATATGTTCATCAGAGTAATTATGCCCCGAAGGGTGTCACACAATCATTAAAATATCCTGTCATGCTCATTTATTTAATCAAAATAAGGTTCTTTGCATAATTCGCAGCGGAATAAAATTCAACTCAATGTAAAACATGTAACACAATACATGTAAATCATCAACAACCAATATCAAATCAATTAAAACATCCCCTCCCGATGTTACATCTATCAGAGCATGACCCATAAGAACTACTCTAGACTCCAAGCATTAGCTTCTACTCAACTCATTTCTCGTTACCTGAAAAATAGGTGTAAGGGTGAGTTCCTCAATCAATATAACAAGCATTATAGAACAACATGTAATGCTAAGTAATTAACACATTAATTCACCCTAACCAGACTACACACTCAGCAACGGCAGTATCCGTTCAAACATCATATTCACCAATAACATATAGCATATATATAATCTCAACCATACTCAACATCAACAACACAACACACAACACACATATAATACTAGAATACATCCATTCATATTATATGCCATACATTTATTATGCAATGAGACTCTATGCATGCGGTACCGACTATTTGTGAACATATAGTTCAACCTCACCGTCCAAATCCAGGCACGGCTACCAAGCTCACTAGTCCCACTCATTTGAGACATAGTGACTCACTCACTAATTCCTCACCATGGGAATTAGCTACCACCCCAAATGGGCCATGAAATGCACGCTAATCACCTAGCATGCAAACATCAACAACAATCAAAATGATTTACTCACTAATTCCTCACCATGGGAATTAGCTACCACCCGAAGGCCACAATATGCATGCTAATCATCTAACAATGCAACATCAACAACAATCAAGAATAGACACATGCTCACACTCTAAGCCATAATACAGTCTATTCACAAATGTATACATTCCCATCATCATGTATACCATCACATATCATCAACAAATTAATCACAAAAACATATCATATCATGCCACATAATCAAACACAGTATTAGCCCGCTCTACTAATACCTATACCACTCAAAACAACGGGAAATGATCCCTATCACATCATATCTCAGCTAAGTACATCACTCAGCCTCAACAACCAAAAACTGCACAACCACAGTTCAGGAAAATCCCAACTCTGCCCATACGCGTATTGCCCAAACCTGGCCAACTAAATACGCGTACTGCCCACTCTCATACGCGTATTGCGCATTTCCTCGCCCAACTCATACGCGTACCGCCTATTCCATACGCGTACGCTACGCGTAACAACTTCCCATTACGCGTACCAACAGAGACCAATTCACGTTCAAAATGTCATCTTTTTCTCCCATACGCGTAAGGCCCCTCCATACGCGTACCAGACAGCTCATACGCGTATTGCCTAGTGCCATACGCGTATGACCAGAAACCAGAACTCTCAGATCTGCTATGGCTTCCTTGCTACGAAACCTCTCCGATCCGACCTTCCACAGTCCAATTTTCACACATAATTCCTTCCTATTGTCTAACACAAACAGATCCTATTCGATTCCACAAGGTCTAACACTTCCACACCTAATTCCTACGAATTCTTTTCCATTATCATCCAATGTCATTCATCCAATATTTCACAAATTCATCATGCATCAATCAAATCAGAGATACAACCAATGGTTATTACTACCCAGTACATATTATCATATAATACCCTTTAACCAATGATAAACCCCCCTTACCTGAGTTAATCCGGCAACTTCCGAGCTCTAAGCTTCTCCTTCCTTCAACCTTCGTTCTCTGGCTTTTTGCCCTTTCTCACGTTCTGCCTCTTTTTCCTTTTTCACGTGAAAACAATAAACCTTTTTACCAAATGGGACCTTTTTACTGATTTCCACTTTTATTCCAATTATAAAACAATAATCCAATAATAATAATCCCAATAATTATTATTCCACAAATAATAATATTAATCCAAACTTCCAATTATTCAATTAAATCAATAAATAAAATATTAATTTAAATTAAATAATTAGCTTATTTTAATTGGGGTGTTACAACTCTCCCCCACTAAAAGAGTTTTCGTCCTCGAAAACATACCTCAAGCGAACAACTCCGGATAAGACTCCTTCATCTGACTCTCAAGTTCCCAAGTCACATTGCCACCTGCTGGTCCTCCCCAAGCTACCTTCACCAAGGCAATCTCTTTACCCCGCAACTGCTTCAACTCTCGATCCTCGATCCTCATAGGTGATGTTTCAACAGTCAGGTTATCTCTCACCTGTACATCATCTACTTGGACAACATGCGACGGATCATGAATGTATCTCCTCAACTGAGACACATGAAAAACATGCAAATTCGCAAGCGACGGCGGTAAAGCGATACGATAGGCTACCTCTCCTATCCTCTTCAAAATCTGATAAGGACCAATAAATCGAGGTGTCAACTTCTTCGACTTCAAAGCTCGACCAACACCAGTTATCGGAGTAACACGAAGAAATACATGGTCTCCCTCTTGGAACTCAAGTGACTTCCTCCTCTTGTCGTGATAACTCTTCTGACGACTCTGAGCAATTCTCATCTTATCCTGAATCATCTTAATCCTTTCTGTAGTTTGTTGAACAATCTCCGGTCCAACCACAGCACTCTCACCGGACTCATACCAACATAAAGGTGTCCGACATCTCCTACCATACAAAGCTTCAAACGGTGCCATACCAATGCTCGAATGAAAACTATTGTTGTAGGTAAACTCAATCAGAGGCAAATAACAATCCCAAGCACCTCCCTTTTCCAAAACACAAGCCCTCAAAAGATCCTCTAGTGACTGAATCGTCCTCTCAGTCTGACCATCAGTCTGCGGATGATATGCAGAACTCAGTCTCAGCTTAGTTCCCAAAGCCTTCTGCAAACCTTCCCAGAACTTCGATGTAAATCTAGGATCTCTGTCTGAAACAATACTCGACGGAATACCATGCAAACTTACAACCTTCTCAATATACAACTCAGCTAATCTCTCTAACGGATAATCCATTCTGATCGGAATGAAATGAGCCGATTTCGTCAATCTATCAACAATCACCCAAATAGCTTCAAAATTCTTATTTGTCCTCGGCAAACCAGAAACAAAATCCATACTGATACTATCCCACTTCCACTCTGGAATAGCCAACGGTTGCATTAGCCCAGACGGCTTCTGATGCTCAATCTTTGACTTCTGACAAGTCAAACAGGAATAAACAAAACTCGCAATTTCTCTCTTCATTCCTGGCCACCAAAATAATCTTTTCAAATCATGATACATCTTCGTAGCTCCAGGATGAATACTCAAACCACTACGATGTCCTTCTTCAAGAATACTCTTCTTAAGTTCGATCACATCCGGAATACACACCCGATTACCAAATTTCAAAACACCATTCTCATCAACTCTGAATTCACCACCCTGACCTTGATTCACTAAAGTCAACTTATCAACCAAAAGCATATCAGATTTCTGACCCTCTCTAATCTCATCCAGAATACTACTTGTTAACTTCAACATTCCCAATTTAACACTATTGTGGGTACTCTCACACACCAAACTCAAATCTCTAAACTGTTCAATTAAATCCAACTCTTTAACCATTAACATAGACATATGCAATGATTTCCGACTCAATGCATCAGCCACCACGTTTGCTTTACCCGGATGATAATTCAAACCAAAATCATAATCCTTCAGAAACTCTAACCATCTCCTCTGTCTCATATTCAGCTCTTTCTGATCAAACAAATACTTCAAACTTTTATGGTCACTGAAAACTTCAAATCTTGATCCATACAAATAATGCCTCCACAACTTAAGAACAAATACCACAGCTGCCAACTCTAAATCATGTGTCGGATAGTTCCTCTCATGAACCCTTAGCTGTCTCGAAGCATAAGCTATAACCTGCTTATTCTGCATCAACACACCACCTAAACCCAACAATGAAGCATCACAATAAACCTCAAATACTTCCGACGAACTCGGTAATATCAGAATAGGAGCAGTAGTTAACCTTCTCTTTAACTCTTGGAAACCTTCTTCACATTTTGAGTCCCAAACAAACGCTTGCCCCTTTCTGGTCAACATTGTCAACGGTAACGCCAACTTAGAGAATCCCTCAATAAACTTCCTATAGTAACCTGCAAGTCCAAGAAAACTTCTTATCTCAGAAACTGACTTCGGAGCTTCCCACTTAGACACCGCTTCTATCTTAGAAGGATCAACGGCAACACCACCTCTTGAAATTACATGACCAAGAAAACTAACCTCTTCTAACCAAAATTCACACTTTGACAGTTTAGCAAATAACTTCTTTTCCCGTAGAACTCCCAAAACCACTCTCAAATGCTCAGCATGTTCTTCTTCAGATTTCGAATACACCAAAATATCATCAATAAACACCACAACAAACTGATCTAGGTACGGATGGAAAATCCTATTCATATACTCCATAAATACTCCAGGCGCATTAGTCACACCAAAAGGCATTACAGAATACTCATAATGTCCATACCTTGTTCTGAAAGCAGTCTTCTGAATATCCTCAGTTTTCACACGTATCTGATGATACCCAGACCTCAAATCTATCTTGCTGAACACACTCGCACCAACCAACTGATCCATCAAATCATCAATCCTCGGCAAAGGATACCGATTCTTGATCGTCACTTTATTCAGTTTCCTGTAGTCCACACACAACCTCATAGTACCTTCTTTCTTCTTAACCAATAACACTGGTGCACCCCACGGTGACACACTCGGACGAATAAATTTCTTATCCAACAGATCTTCCAACTGACTCTTCAACTCCGTTAACTCACCAGCAGACATACGGTACGGAGCCATCGATATCGGTCTAGTACCAGGTACCAAATCAATCGAGAACTCAATTTCACGCTCTGGCGGTAATTCATTCACTTCTTCCGGAAACACATCAGGAAAATCACACACCACAGCGAGATCGCCAATCACCAGTTTATCTTTAGCCTCCAAAGTCGCTAACAGCATAAACAACTCTGCACCATCTGCCACTTCCTCATTCACCTGCCTGGCTGATAAAAACAAACTCTTTCCTTCTTCAATCTCAGGGAATATCACAGTCTTATCAAAACAGTTGATATAGACTCGGTTACACACCAACCAGTTCATACCCAGAATAACATCAACCTGTACTAGTGGAAGACACACAAGGTCTATCCCAAAGTCTCTACCAAAAATACTCAAGGGACAACTTAGACAAACTGAAGTAGTAGTCACTGAACCCTTCGCAGGAGTATCAATCACCATACTACCCAACATCTCAGATATCTCTAACTTAAGTTTCACAGCACAACCCAAGGATATAAAAGAATGAGTCGCACCTGTGTCAATAATAGCTACAAGAGGAAAGCCATTAATATAACACGTACCTCGGATCAAACGCTCATCTGCAAAAGTCTCAGAACCTGATAAAGCAAAAACCTTGCCTCCCGACTGATTCTCTTTCTTTGGCTTAGGACACTGTGGACTGATATGACCCATCTCCCCACAGTTGAAGCAAGTCACAGTCTTCAACCGGCAATCTGCAGCCAAATGACCACCTTTCCCACATTTGAAACACTTCTTCTCATTACTGGTACACTCATGGATACGATGTCCAGCCTGACCACATCTGTAACACTTAACAGGAGCACTAGAATCTCCTCCACTAGGCCTCTTCATCCCACTCTGCCTCTGAAAACCCTTGCCAGCTGCATACGGTTTCCCACGATCAACCTGATTCTTACCTTTCCTATCAACCCTCTGCTTATAGCTCTCTGCCCTGGCTTTGGAATCCTGTTCAAAAATCCTGCAACAGTCAACCAAATCAGAAAACACTCTAATCCTCTGATATCCAATCGCCTGCTTGATCTCGGGACGCAACCCGTTCTCAAACTTCACACACTTGGAAAATTCCCCAGCAGCCTCAGCATAGGGAGTATAATACTTTGACAGCTCTGTGAACTTAGCAGCATACTCCGTAACGGACCTGTTACCCTGCTTCAATTCCAAGAACTCTATCTCCTTCTTTCCTCTGACATCCTCGGGAAAATACTTCCTCAGAAATCTCTCTCTGAACACAGCCCAAGAAATCTCAGCATCTCTAGCAGTTTCCAACTCAGTGCGGGTAGCAACCCACCAATCATCAGCTTCCTCTGACAGCATATGTGTACCGAACCTGACCTTCTGGTTATCAGCACACTCAGTCACTCAGAAGATTCTCTCAATCTCCTTCAACCACTTCTGAGCACCATCTGGATCGTATGCCCCTTTGAACATTGGAGGATTGTTCTTCTGGAACTCACTCAGTTGACGAGCAGCTCCCATTCCCACAACATTCGGATTTCCTCCAAGTACTCCAGCTAGCATACCCAGAGCCTCAGCAATCGCAGCATCATCTCTACCTCTTCCAGCCATCTCTATTCTGAAAACCCAACAAGCTAAACAAATAAGTACTGATAGGGTTACACAACACCTATCCCGTACAAGGGAAACAGAAAAATTACGACTCGACTCGACCGACGATGCTCTGATACCACTAATGTAACACCCTTCTAAATACCCCAAATTATTATAATTAAAATAACAATATGTTCATCAGAGTAATTATGCCCCGAAGGGTGTCACACAATCATTAAAATATCCTGTCATGCTCATTTATTTAATCAAAATAAGGTTCTTTGCATAATTCGCAGCGGAATAAAATTCAACTCAATGTAAAACATGTAACACAATACATGTAAATCATCAACAACCAATATCAAATCAATTAAAACATCCCCTCCCGATGTTACATCTATCAGAGCATGACCCATAAGAACTACTCTAGACTCCAAGCATTAGCTTCTACTCAACTCATTTCTCGTTACCTGAAAAATAGGTGTAAGGGTGAGTTCCTCAATCAATATAACAAGCATTATAGAACAACATGTAATGCTAAGTAATTAACACATTAATTCACCCTAACCAGACTACACACTCAGCAACGGCAGTATCCGTTCAAACATCATATTCACCAATAACATATAGCATATATATAATCTCAACCATACTCAACATCAACAACACAACACACAACACACATATAATACTGGAATACATCCATTCATATTATATGCCATACATTTATTATGCAATGAGACTCTATGCATGCGGTACCGACTATTTGTGAACATATAGTTCAACCTCACCGTCCAAATCCAGGCACGGCTACCAAGCTCACTAGTCCCACTCATTTGAGACATAGTGACTCACTCACTAATTCCTCACCATGGGAATTAGCTACCACCCCAAATGGGCCATGAAATGCACGCTAATCACCTAGCATGCAAACATCAACAACAATCAAAATGATTTACTCACTAATTCCTCACCATGGGAATTAGCTACCACCCGAAGGCCACAATATGCATGCTAATCATCTAGCAATGCAACATCAACAACAATCAAGAATAGACACATGCTCACACTCTAAGCCATAATACAGTCTATTCACAAATGTATACATTCCCATCATCATGTATACCATCACATATCATCAACAAATTAATCACAAAAACATATCATATCATGCCACATAATCAAACACAGTATTAGCCCGCTCTACTAATACCTATACCACTCAAAACAACGGGAAATGATCCCTATCACATCATATCTCAGCTAAGTACATCACTCAGCCTCAACAACCAAAAACTGCACAACCACAGTTCAGGAAAATCCCAACTCTGCCCATACGCGTATTGCCCATGCCATACGCGTATTGCCCAAACCTGGCCAACTCAATACGCGTACTGCCCATTCTCATACGCGTATTGCGCATTTCCTCGCCCAACTCATACGCGTACCGCCTATTCCATACGCGTACACTACGCGTAACAACTTCCCATTACGCGTACCAACAGAGACCAATTCACGTTCAAAATGTCATCTTTTTCTCCCATACGCGTAAGGCCCCTCCATACGCGTACCAGACAGCTCATACGCGTATTGCCTAGTGCCATACGCGTATGACCAGAAACCAGAACTCTCAGATCTGCTATGGCTTCCTTGCTACGAAACCTCTCCGATCCGACCTTCCACAGTCCAATTTTCACACATAATTCCTTCCTATTGTCTAACACAAACAGATCCTATTCGATTCCACAAGGTCTAACACTTCCACACCTAATTCCTACGAATTCTTTTCCATTATCATCCAATGTCATTCATCCAATATTTCAAATTCATCATGCATCAATCAAATCAGAGATACAACCAATGGTTATTACTACCCAGTACATATTATCATATAATACCCTTTAACCAATGATAAACCCCCCTTACCTGAGTTAATCCGGCAACTTCCGAGCTCTAAGCTTCTCCTTCCTTCAACCTTCGTTCTCTGGCTTTTTGCCCTTTCTCACGTTCTGCCTCTTTTTCCTTTTTCACGTGAAAACAATAAACCTTTTTACCAAATGGGACCTTTTTACTGATTTCCACTTTTATTCCAATTATAAAACAATAATCCAATAATAATAATCCCAATAATTATTATTCCACAAATAATAATATTAATCCAAACTTCCAATTATTCAATTAAATCAATAAATAAAATATTAATTTAAATTAAATAATTAGCTTATTTTAATTGGGGTGTTACAATTGACATTCCGTTTCCTGTTCGTTTGTTGTTTGTTAGGAGTTGGATGTAAGACCATCGATTGGCATTCCGTTTCCTATTGGCGTTTGCTTGTTCGGAGTTGGACGGAAGACCAGCTATTGGCAGTCTGTTTCCGTTTGTGTGTTTCGTTTGACGTCTCAGCGTCTCTTTTCAGTGTTTTGTTTGGCGTGTATTAGCCGATCTACGAGTGCTCTGATTCTTCCTCTGGTTAGAGAAGATACGTAGGCATAGGATGCGATGTCCTAGCGAGCATGTTTCCCATTTCCCCGAACTACGTCGACTCTGATGTTTGTTTCTAACAAACTACATAGGCCCAGGATGCGACATCCTGCCGAGTCCCCTTCCTCCATCTTCTTCCATCGGTGTTTGATTCTAGTGTGCATGCATTCTTTGAGCAGTTTATTAGTAACCTTATTCTATTCTTTTGAGCGTGGATCCCGTCGAGTACGGCGGACGTGAGGGGTGCTAATACCTTCCCCTTGCGTAACCGATTCCCGTACCTTGTAATCTCCGGTCGTAAGACCATTCCTTTCCTTTCTTAGGTTTACTTCGAGCGTTTCCTTTCCCTCCTTTGGGATAAATAACGCACGGTGGCGGCTCTGTGTCTTTTCCCGCCGGTTGTTTTTCGCGTATGCGACAATCGGGTGTGAAGTTTATCAATGACAGAAACACATTAATTTTGTCTTTGGAAAGAGAGAAAAATAAAAAAGGCCAGTTGAGAAAATATATGGAAAAAAGGTATGTGTTCTTTTATCTTCCATATTGGTTAAGTATCGATGTAAGACATTGTCTTGATGTGATGCATGTGGAGAAAAATGTGTGTGATAATTTGGTTGGAATACTTCAAAACATTCTAGGCGAGACTAAAAATAGTAAAAATTCCTGTCTCGATATGGAGGCGATGGGTATACGAAAACAATCGGCTCCAATAGAGTCAGGAAAAAGAACTTATTTGCCTCTGACATGTCACACTCTATCTAGAAAGGAAAATAATTTTTTTGATGTGTTTTTAAATGGTATCAAAGTTCCCCAAGGTTAATCATCAAACATCAAGAAACTTGTATCAATGAAGGATCTCAATTTAATTGATTTAAAATCTCATGATTGTCATGTCTTGATGCAACAACTTCTACCAGTGGCTATCGTGGCATCCTTCCAAAAAATGTGAGAGTAACTATAACCAGATTGTGCTTATTCTTAAATGCTATATGTAATAAAGTTATTGATTTCAAAAAATTAGATGAATTATAATATGAGTCTTCCATAATCTTTTGTCAATTTCATATGTATTTTCCTCCGTCATTTTTTGACATTATGGTTCACTTACTTGTTCGTCTAGTCAGAGAAATCATATTATATGGTTCAGTTTATTTAAGATGGATGTATCCAATATAAAGATACATGAAGATATTAAAAGGATAAACGAGGAATCATCACCGACCGGAAGATCACAGAAGAAGTTGTTGTGTTTTGTACAAAATATTTGTCGGAAGCAGAGTTTATAGGAATTCCAAAGTCTCGTCATGCTGAAAGATATGCAGATTGAGGTACTCAAGGTTTAAGGGTTAAGTCAATGGCTTAGGATGTAGTTCTTCAAGCACATTTCTATATATTGAATGATCTTGATAAAGTTCAACCTTATTTAGCTACTCACAAAGGACTTGTGAAGAAAAAATATCTCCGAATGAGTGACAAGTTGTTATTGACAAAACATAACAAGAAACTCATAGATTGGTTTAATGAAGAAATATCTAAAGATTATAATGCATCTGAGACAATTAAATGGTTGTCGTACATGCCAAAATTTACTGTGATAACTTGGACTGCATACGATATTGATCATTTTTCCTTCATACAAAATCAAAAGATGATTGTAGTACAATGAAAAATAATGGGGTTATGGTTGAGGCTGAATCCATGTATTTCTCTAGTTCAAAAGACAAGTATCCTATATTGGCATCTAAAGTGTTCTATGGTGTCATTGAGGAGATTTGGGATATTAATTATGTTATTTTCAAATTTCCTTTATTTAAATGCAAATGGATTCCCAATATTAATGGTGTACAAACTGATGACTTAGGATTCACCCGGGTTGACTTTGGCAAGGTAACTTATATGACCAAACCATTCATCATGGCTTATCAAGAAAAACAAGTATTCCATGTCACTGACCCTTTAGACATATCGAGGAGATGGTCAATCATTCTCCAAGGAAAATACATTCCTCGTAGTGATTAAATATTTGATATTCGTCCCACTCTTTCTTACACGACACCAGTGCCTACCTCATATGATGAAGTTGATAGATGATGGGCATGTTATTCATAACGATCATAAAGAAGGCATATGGGAAAATTAACAAGTAAGTATATTATTATTTATTCATAATTTATTGTAAGTTATAATTTCTAAGTTTATTTACTAACAAGTATGATTATTTGAATATAGGTGTTTAAACTCAAGACACCAAGAGACAAGAAATCAAAACACCAAGATACAATTATTTGATGTAATGATGTGTAAATTGTAGGTTATTTTGTGCCATTTTGGTTTTGATCTAATATACAATTTTTGGATTTGATGCTATACAATTTTTGGTATTTTACGATTCATAAATGCATGTTGTTGTTTCTGGTCTAATACAATTCACAAAAATATAGGTGATCCGCTGTCGCACGCGGGTCAAAACGAGTGTTTTTCAAAAACGTAGTACGACGACAATTTTAACTCGGATATCGTTCTCACAAGGATTCTGGATTATTATTATCCAAAGGTAAATCAAATTAAGGGGGGGGGGGTTATTTGGTTTGGTGTTCGATTAAGACAAAGTGATTATTAAAAGCAATTCTTGAAATAAGCTGTTATGAAATAAGTGATTATGAAATAATTCAATCTACTTATTCAGTTCCTACTATCATCGATTAATATAATTTTAATACCCTAAGCGAATTGTCTATTCCTATTTGGATACAAACTCAATGACAAGCGCGGTGAAGTTTGTGAGATGTATGATCCTATTGTCCGAATTAACCAAACAGAATAAGTTTTCATGGATTAAGCAAACATGATTGATTAGACACAAAAACGAATTAAGAAAACGTGACGTGCCTATGTTAGGATCATACAATCAACCAAATTGAATCAATATATTTCATGCAATCGAATTAAGCATACAAGAACACAAAATATCATTGAAAGGAATTAAACTAAAATTAACATTATAATAATCTCAAGTTTTGGAACCTGAATTACGGCATATCGAATCAGAGGGATTAGTTCTCCATGGAATTCGCACAAGCTTTCAAAATTTCGTGAATAGTGATACCGTGTACTCTGTTCGGCTGCTTAGGTTATAGGAAAAGTAGAATAAATCTAATTTGGTCAAAACATAACCCAGACCCAAACTAAATAACCCAACACAAAATATAAATCTAGTGCTGAAGGCTTCAACGGATTTTTCAACCATGTTACAGTCCGAATTAGCTTCTGACTTCTTTATTAAAGTCGTAGCTCTTTCTCTTAGCTTTCTCTTAGCTCTCCTAGCTCCAGTTATGAATTTATTCGTACAGACTGCTAATGCTGAAAATAAACTGCGAAAAACAAATAAGTGTAAAAATAAGATAAATTATAAAAACACATTAAAAGGGAAAAATAACCAAACTAAAACATGGAAATGCATAAGTATAAATATAGAAGAATGTGCATCAAAATTCACTGATCAAATTCCCCCACACTTGAACTTTTGCACTCCGAGCAAAATTTAAAATAAAACAAAGAAAACACAAACACATCATTAGTTACTCATCCTAGGCTACAAGTCTTCTTCGGTTAAGTTTGCATCGATAGGTACTAATCTTGCACACTAAGGATATCGTAGGAACACTAATCCATAATTGCGCAGTCATAAACCTCCTGAATACACAAATCAACTCGAATCATGTTATTATGTTAAAGCCTAACTTACTCATCCTTCTTTTTGCTCTTTTTCATTCAGGCACAATCACATTAAGCCCGTTATCTCCACACACCCATAGCAAGGCAACCAGTTAGTGACTCTGATCCTTTTTTCACGGGATTCTAGTACTTACGTGGCATAACCCTTTGCTTACTCAGTTGTAGTTGCGGGGGATCAGACCGTAATCAGCCCTACCAAGTTCAGCTCCAGAAACCGCTGAATCAACTGACAACGAGTCTTATTTTCAATTATTTTTGAAGGTTCTACATCTGTTGGGTTAAGTGACGGGTGAGGGTCACCAAACTTAGAAGGTGCATTCCCTTTTCTTTTTCTTTTTTTTTTCTTTTTCAGAACACTAACTTATATTCATCGGCTTCCTTGCATAGAGTGTGTGTGAGATGATGCTAATTGCTGAAATAAACTACTCAAGAGCTGTCAGAGAATGAGAATTTAAGGCTAAAACATAATAAGAATTCGAATCAATTTCCATATGCAGGAGACTTACGGTGTTAAGACGATACCGATCTTGTGATTTTTTCCCAAGTCTCCGCAAACTAATCTTAAATTAGTCAGTCTATAGCCTAAAACTTTCAAGAAGATGCATTTTTTTTATTTTTTTATGACTGAAAACAAACAAAACACTAACAAAAACAAGGAAAACAAACGAAACAAATGATTTCCCTCCTCCACACTTAAAATAAGCATTGCCCTCAATGAAAAGACATTACTAATAAAGTAGAGAGAAGGAAAGAAAGACTCCCTGATCAAGTTGTAGGGTAGTTAGGTGCTTCCAAAGAAAGCTCCTCTATGCTGACATCCTCAGTCATTGAAATTCCATGGAATAGCTTCAAGCGCTGCCCATTGACTTTGAAAGTCTTGTTAGTACCTGCACTTTTTATTTCTACTGCACCATAAGGGAAAACATTAGTAATAACAAAAGGGCCAATCCATTTGGATCGAAGTTTCCCAACCATAAGCTTAAGGCGGGAGTTAAACAGTAAAACCTGTTGGCCCACAGAAAATTCCTTCCTAGAAATCATTTTATCATGGAAGTGCTTAGTTTTCTCTTTATAAATCTTAGAGCTTTCATAGGCCTCTAGTCTAAGCTCTTCCAGTTGTTGTAATTGGAGTTTTCTTTCAATACCTGCTTGTTGCATCTCCAAATTACAACTTTTCACCGCCCAATAAGCACGGTGTCCTATCTCAACAGGAAGATGACATGCCTTACCAAAAACAAGTCGATAAGGAGACATCCCAATGGTTGTCTTGAAAGCTGTTCTTTGGGCCCAAAGTGCGTTTCTAGACGACGACTCCAGTCCTTCCTGTTTGGCTGCACCATTTTCTCTAAAAACTGTTTGATCTCCCTGTTTGAGATCTCAGCTTGCCCATTAGTTTGTGGGTGATATGCAGTAGAGACTCTGTGCACAACTCCATACTTCCGGAGCAAAGCTTCCATGGTGCGATTACAGAAATGAGTGCTTTGGTCACTTATGATAGGTCATGGTATTCCAAACTTGCAAAAGATATTGCACCTGACAAAATCTGCAACAACTCTAGAATCATTAGTCCTAGTGGGGATAGCTTCCACCCACTTTGAAACATAATCAACATCATGCAAAATGTAAAGGAAACCAAATGATACAGGAAAGGGACCCATGAAGTCGATTCGCCATACATCAAATACCTCACAGAAAAGCATAGGCTGCTGAGGCATTTCACTCTTGCGAGTGATGTTTGTACCTACTATCTGGCACTCTTTATAAGTGCGGTAAGTCTCATAAGCATCCTTAAAAACAGTTGGCCAATAGAAACCTGAATCAAAGACTTTTCTTGCAGTCCTTTGCGGACCAAAGTGTCCGCCGACTTGAGATGTATGAGAAAATTTCAAAATGGATTCAATCTCATAGTCGGGGACACATCTCCTAATTACCTGATCACTACCAAACTTCTAAAGATATGGATCATCCCAAACATAATATTTGGCATCACTCTTGAGTTTGTGAATCTGTGATCTAGATGCACCTGTAGGAAAAACACCAGCAACACGAAAATTAACAATGTCAGCAAACCAAGGTGTAATCCCATGCAAAAGAAAAATCTGCTCATCAGGAAAGTCATCCTGAATAGGAAAAGGATCTGCATCTCTCTCTATCATGCTCAAGTGGTCAACCACTAAGTTCTCAGCTCCATTTTTGTCTTTAATCTCTACATTAAATTCTTGGAGCAACAACATCCACCGAATCAATCTCGGTTTGGCATCCGACTTCTTCAACAAGTACTTTAATGCTGCATGGTCAGTAAAAACAACAACCCTGGAACCTAGCAAATATGATCTGAATTTATCAAGAGCAAAAACAATAGCTAGCAGTTCTTTTTTAGTGGTAGTGTAATTTGACTGTGCAGAATCTAAAGTTCTAGAAGCATAGTAAACAACATGGGCAACCCTGTCAACCCTTTGTGCAAGGACAAACCCAATAGCATAATTAGAGGCATCACATATAATCTCAAAAGGGAGGGTCTAGTCCGGTGGCTGAATTATGGGAGTGGAGGTCAATGCTTTCTTCAAGAAGTCAAACGCTTGTTTGCATTTGTCATCAAAGTTGAAAGTGACATCATTCTTCAACAAGTTTGACATCGGAAGAGCTATCTTGCTGAAATCCTTGATGAAACGCCTGTAAAAACCTGTATGACCAAGAAAAGAATGAATCTCGCGAACGCAAGAAGGGTAAGGCAGTGTAGAAATCACATCTATTTTAGCAGGGTCAACAGAAATTCCTTTTTCTGAAATTATGTGACCCAATACAATTCCCTGATCAACCATAAAGTGGCATTTTTCATAATTTAAAACGAGATCAGTTTCGATGCGTCTTTCTAAAATCAAGCATAAACTGCTCAAGCATGCATCAAAAGAGGAACCATAGATAGTGAAATCATCCATAAAGACTTCCATGCAATTTTCAATGAAATCAGAAAAAATGCTAATCATGCATCGCTGGAAAGTGCCAGGAGCATTGCAAAGACCAGAAGCCATCCTCCTGTAAGCAAAAGTACCGAAGGGACAAGTAAAAGTGGTCTTCTCTTGATCTTCCGGTGCAATATGAATCTAAAAGTAACCTGAAAAACCATCAAGAAAACAATAATGTGATTTACCAGCAAGCCGTTCAAGCATTTGGTCAATGAACGGTAAATGAAAGTGATCCTTTCTCGTAGCCTGGTTCAATCTCCTGTAATCAATACAAACTCTCCAGCTGTTCTGAACTCTAGTGGGAACAAGTTCATTCTTTTCATTTTTTACCACGGTGAGTTCTGATTTCTTAGGTACAACCTGCACTGGGCTTACCCATTTACTGTCAGAGATATGATAAATGACACCTTCTTGCAAGAGTTTGGTTACCTCCTTCTTCACAACATCAAGAATCAAAGGATTAAGCCTCCTTTGGGGCTTCCTTACTGTTTTCGCTTCGTCCTCAAGTAATATCCTGTGCATGCACATCGACGGACTAATACCTGAGAGGTCGGCTAATGTCCACCCGATTGCCTTCTTGTGCTTCTTTAAAACCTGCAAAAGCTTGTCTTCCTGATCGAAATCAAGGTTAGAAGAAATAATAACAGAGAGTTTTTCATTAGTCTCCAAATAAGCGTATTTCAGGTTTTTAGGGAGCTGTTTCAGCTCTAAAGATGGGGGTGCTCGATGGATGGAATGCTTGGGGCAGCCGGGATGTCAAGAGAATCAACTGCAAAAACAGCTTCATCGGCAACAACTTCACCTGTAGGAAATGTATTAGGCTGCAAGGCAACATCGATCTCAGCACACACAACACAAAGGTTAGTGTCAGTACAATCAACACATGAGTAGATATAATCGAAACCAGATAAAGATGGAAAATCAAGTGAAAATAAATTAGAACAAGTGTCCTCAACCAGCTCAGATATCGATTCCATATGAAAAACGGAATGCTCTTCCAAGGGGTGTTTCATGGCATCGAAAATGTTAAATTTTACGACAATGTCACCAAATTCCATGGACATGGTTCCATCGTCAACATCAATTTTTGTCTTCGCTGTTTTCATGAACGATCTGTCTAAAATGATGGGAGCTCTGCTTGTCTTAGTCTCTCCTTCCATGTCCAGAATGTAAAAATCTGCAGGAAAAATTAAATCGTTAACTTGGACAAGGACATCTTCCACTACGCCAGTCGGGCGTGCATTGCTCCTGTTCGCCAGTTGGACGATCACACCTGCATGTTTCAAAGGACCAAGATTAAGGTTATTATAAATAGAAGTAGGCATAACATTAATTCCCTCTCCCAAATCAAGCATGCAATTCTCGAATTTACTATCCCCGATGGTACAAGGGACAATAAAAGTTCCCGGATCCTTCTGCTTTTGTGGCAAGAGCTGAGTGATGGCTGAAACATTTTTCTCGCCTGTAACTTTTTCAGATGAAGGCTTGGGCTGAATAAAAGAAGAAATATTTCTTCCCAAGTTAACTCTCTCACTTCCTTTAAGCCTCCTCTTACTTGTACACAAATCCTTCAGAAACTTTGCATACTTAGGAGCCTGTTTAATTACATCAAGAAGCGGAATATTTACCGCAACTTTTCTAAAAACATCCAATATCTCTCTTTCCTTGTCTCCCTCCTCAATTCTTTCATTTTTCAGAGCTCTATGTGGGAAGGGGACCGGTGGCACATACTCCTTTTCTTTAATTTTTTCAGATGAAACAGGTTCAAATGGAGTAGGTTCAGGTTCAGATGTTACCTCAATAATTTTTTTATTTTTTTCAGGGGCTGTTTTTGTAACCTTTCCAGATCTCAACAAAATCGCACTCACATTAGCATTAGAATCCTTTGGATTGAAAACTGTTTGGGCTGGAAGCTGGTTCGACCCTTGGGCTTGCATGCTATTTATTTGAGTAGCAAGTTGTCCCATTTGCGTGTTCAAGGTCTGAATGCTAGAATAGGTCCTTTGTTGGAATTGGAGATTGTTGGCGGCCATTTGTTTGACAAGATCTTCTAAAGATGGTCTGAAAGGTGCAGGGGCAGCCACTTGAGGTGGATTCTGTTGTGGGTTTCCATATCGAAGGTTGGGATGGTTCCTCCAATTGGGATGGTATTTGTTGGTGGACAGGTCAGGAGTATTATTGTACCTGTTTTGATTGTAAAGGTTGGCTGCATAAGCTTGAGGCAGCTCAATAATGGACTCGTCTCTCAGAGTAGGACAAGTATCGGTCGGGTGCTCATGAGAAGTACAAATACCACACACTGTTGCTGTTTGAGGTTTTCCTACTGCCAGCTGTTTGACTAAGGCAGTGAGCTCGTCAACTCTGGTCACTAAAGCTTTGTTGGAAGAAACCTGAATTTGATTCACGCCTTTGCTTTGCACAGAATTATCTCTAGTAGTGAACTATTGGGAATTAAGGGACATATTTTCGATAAGGGCTTTGGCAGCAGCTGGAGTCTTATCAACAAGTGCTCCACCACTAGCAGCATCAAGAATATTCCTATCCATCGGTATCAAACCCTCATAAAAGTATTGAATGAGTAGTTGCTCGGTGATCTGGTGCTGAGGGCAGCTGGATACCAAGTGTTTGAATCTCTCATAATACTTGGTCAATGACTCATTACTCTGTCTAATACCACAAATCTCCTTTCTTATCGAGGCAACTCTGGAGGCAGGAAAATATCTCTCTAAGAACACTTTTTTCAGGACATTCCAGCTTGCAATTGAATTTGGCTTGAGATAATATATCCAATCCTTTTCTGCACCCTTCAATGAAAAAGGAAAAGCTCGAAGTTTGATGTGATCTTCAGTGATCCCTTCGGGCTTCAATGGTGTAGAACACACCACCTGGAATTCTTTCAAATGTTTGTGCGGATCCTCACCTGCAAGACCATTAAACTTGGGCAACAAGTGTATTAAACCCGATTTTAATTCAGAAGGAACAACAACAACATCATATTCAATACACAAGCCATTATAATTCACATCAGGTGCAGCCAATTGCCTTAAGGTTCTATTGTTAGCCATTTCAAAAACAAGTTCAGAATCACAAGCAAACAAGTTATGCAAATAGTCAGACTCAGAATCGGACTCAATTGTGGGTGATGAACTAGCCTGGACTGCTCTACGTTGTGTGTGCAAAGTTCTCTCTACTTCAGGATCAAAAGCAACAAGTTCAGAACAGCGAGACCTAGTAGCCAGGACTAACGCACAACAATGCAACAACAATATTCAAAATGCCGACAATGTCCCTAAAAGTAAAAAACAAACACAAAGAAGGGAATTGATCAAAATAAATTCAGAAAAATAAAGTGACACCAAATTTAATCTAATGACTTAAAAATATAATTTTGAGAATTTTTTCGATTTTTTTCGACTCTATGAAAACAGTAAAAAAATTCATAAAAAATAGAAAAAAGAGGAATTTGGGAAATTGAAAGCAAAACCCCGTAACTACTTCGTAGTAAGGGACAAATGATCAGAGAATTTTTTTACACAAGACTGTCGGAACAGATTTTCAATTGGACATAATTTTCTCAAATACCGATTTTTTTTCACTTTTTGGACTCTAAAACGCGAGTTGGGCAGAACCGCGAGGAAACTAGGACCTAGACGCATAGACACTAAACCTATGACTCTAAAAACCATTAATATAATCAAGAATCCCCGACAACGGCGCCAATTTAATCCGCTGTCGCGCGCGGGTCAAAACGAGTGTTTTTAAAAAACGTAGTACGACAACAATTTTAACTCGGATATCGTTCTCACAAGGATTCTTGATTATTATTATCCAAAGGTAAATTGAATTAAGGGGGGGTTGTTTGGTTTGGGGTTCGATTAAGAAAAAGTGATTATTAAAAGAAATTCTTGAAATAAGCTGTTATGAAATAATTCAATCTACCGATTTAGTTCCTACTATCATCGATTAATATAATTTTAATACCCTAAGCAGATTGTCTATTCCTATTTGGATACAAACTCAATGACAAGCGCAATGAAGTTTATGAGATGTATGATCCTATTGTCCGAATTAAGCAAACGAGATAAATTTTCATGGATTAAGCAAACATGATTGATCAGACACAAAAACGAATTAAGCAAACGTGACGTGCCTATGTTAGGATCATACAATCAACCAAATTGAATCAATATATTTCATACAATCGAATTAAGCATACAAGAACACAAAATATCATTGAAAGGAATTAAACTAAAATTAACATTACAATAATCTCAAGTTTTGGAACCTGAATTACGGCAGATCGAATAAGAGGGATTAGTTCTCCATGGAATTCGCACAAGCTTTTAAATTTTCGTGAATAGTGATACCGTGTACTCTGTTCGGCTGCTTCGGTTATAGGAAAAGTAGAATAAACCTAATTTGGTCAAAACATAACCCATACCCAAACTAAATAACCCAACATAAAATATAAATCTAGTGCTGAAGGCTTCAACGGATTTTTCAACCATTCTACATTCCGAATTAGCTTCTGACTTCTTCATGAAAGTCGTAGCTCTTTCTCTTAGCTTTCCATTTACTAGTAGCACGCCTCGATTCGATACTCCTAGCTCCAGTTATGAATTTATTCGTGCAGATTGCTAATGCTGAAAATAAACTGCGAAAAACAAATAAGTGTAAAAATAAGATAAATTATAAAAACACATTAAAAGGGAAAAATAAGAAAACTAAAACATGGGAATGCATAAGTATAAATATAGAAGAATGTGCATCAAAATGCACTGATCAACTGGTTAACAAAATGGGAAAATGTATAAAGGCAGAAAGATATGTCGTAATCGGAGGGATTATCCTTGGAGCGAGTGAACTGGGACTTATGAACTAAAGGATTCCTTTCTGATCGAAGAGAATGGGAGAAGGTAAAATAGAAGAGTTGCCATCAAATTTTATTTATATTTCCTCCATTAGAGAGGCGAGGGGAAATAGTCGATAAAACCCTCGGAGAAGAAAAGGGTGCACACGGGTAGTGCAGAGATAAGGAATCGGTCTCACAACCGAGATTTGGGTTCGGAAGTCGGTTACTCAAGGGGAAGGTATTAGCATCCCCCAAGTCCATGATACTCCATGGGAACCATCTGTGTTGTTTGTGTATGTGGGTATATCACGTTTATTGTTTTATTTTCAGAAGAGTGTAAAAATGATTGGACTCTGAGAGTTTTTTTTATTGTGCTCGCCACAGATTGTGGCCATTGTGCCTACGTATCACTCATTGGGTGATGAGAAATCAGAGCTCTATAGTTCGGAGTAGAAAATGTTTGTGTGTTGGTTGATTTTACCTTTGAGAAAAGGATTTTTAGAGTGGTGCCCTAAGACACAAAAATGAGTTTGATGAGTTGAATTGATTTTATCTTGAATAAGGTTTTTACTAAAAAATTGTTTGTGATTATGTTGTACTAAATTCTATGGAAGGATGTGAATATTCTAGATAACAAACCAAGCGTATTGCGTCCAAAATAATTAGAGTAAGGGTAGGAATTCTCCGTTCTTACTCATTCCTACCACTTAAGGCTCATGGCGCACAATAATAATTGTAGTTTTATTGTATTTTGAATTTGATTATGAAAGTGCCGCTTGACGTTGAATCAAGTGTTTATTTATTTGATTATGAAATTGACTAATGTAATGCTACATGTATGCAAAGTAGCCAACAAGAAAATAAAGGGTCTCGTTGTAAGGTAGCCCAAGAGAAAGCCTTGTGTGTAAAAAAGTGACCTAAGCTAAATAAAGGATAATGGTCTTACAAACATGCCCCCAGGGGGTGGTACCATGATGTCATTCTTACAACCGGTATATAAGTTACATATGAAATCTAAAGTTGAAAACAAGTATCACAAGGTAATGAAAAGGCCTCCAAGAAAAGGTCCTAGGATGAGATCCTCTAAGTCCAAGTTGGTTAAGTGGAATGAATTGTTTTTGGTCTTATCATTTTATCATATTTTTGTTGTTTTTAATGTATGATAACAATAAGGATAAATGACAGTAACAAACATGCATGATGAGTTTATACAATGAATATGACGATGATGAGTACTTGAATGTAAATTACAAAGTAATAACATAAAAGTAATAAAATAACAATGATAATAACAATGGTTAGTGGTAATCAAAGTTAGTAAATTTAAGTTAAGTTAGTATTATGAACAAGACCAACACTTGAGGATTATCTATCCTTAGGCCAATAGATTCAAAATATGGCGCATAAGGGGATAACCTATCACTGATGTAAAGTATTGAAGATGATCAAGTGATAAACTTACAATAAATTTGTAATAATGAAAGTTATGCAACCCCAAGTTCATCTGCCAATAGATTGACAAAAGGAAGACTATACCAACTCAAGGTTGAAAGTTAATTTTTTGATTAAGTGATTAGGTTAAACAAGGCATAAATATCAATATGCAATGTGAACCAAATATTAAGGGTTAGTGTATAATATAGACAAGTTAGTATGGAGGTTAATGAGTTAGTATAAATAAAAGAAAAAACATGAATCAGATGAAATCAACAAGTTGGTATGTATAAATAAGGCTTCATCTACATGTCAAATGACCCAAGTTAGTTGATGTAGGGGAAACCTATCCATGCTTCAAAGTACCATGAATGAACACGTGATCATTCATTAGTAGGTTTGAGACATGGAAGGTTCTAGTAACCCTAAATAATCCAATATCATGACAAACGTAAACTTCATTAGCCATTAGGTTGAAGACCACATAAGCCCATGGAAAATTATTCAAATGACATGAAACAAGGCATAAATAAATACTAGAGACAAAAATAACAAGGATCCATGTTGGAAATATTTTCAGAATAATAAAAATAAATGGTGTAAAAATTAAATGAAATTGGAAATAAAAGAATAAAAATAAATAAAACCAAAATGAAAAGGAGTAAAAATAAGTCAGAATGCACACGCTGGGGGTTTAACCCCTGACCTTGGGGTCATGGGGGATCAACCCTCTCTCCTTTGGGCTAAGCGCTCGCTTGTGAAAACAAATACGCTAAATAGAATAAATAATAAAACCACAATTAAAAATGAAAGTGCACGCGTATCAACTAGTCTGGACATGAAAACACTAATGTTTGAATTCAATAACACGCGCGAGGCAACGACTCAGTCGTCTTTAACCTCCAAACTTCTAAAATCAAAACCCAAAAGTAAGTGTTTTTAACCAGATTTTAACATGGATTCACCTTCCCCAGTCGTAAACAAACCAACCTCCACACTCATGATCCATTGATTGGCTCTGAGTGTGGAGTATTTTACCAAAAACCAGAAGAAAAACTTTGACCTATATTAAAAACTAAAGGGTGGATATAGGTTAATCAAAGCTCAAAGTATGGGGTTAATGATCTGTGAGGAATTTTGAGTTGAATGGTAACTCATTTGAGTGATGGGGTGAGTGGAACTACCTAATCAGAATTGATATCAGAGTGGTGCTACGATGACTTGGCACATATCAGGTGAGGTGCAGGGAAGGTGAGTTAGGACTTGGGAAAGTTTGAGTGAAGTTCAAAGATAGATTTTGGGCGGTTATTTGGAACTGAAACACTTCGAATCTCAAAAATGGAAACTCTGTTTTGAGAGGTTTAGCTCGGGTATGCAACATGATATCTTTGGCTTTTTTAGCTTGTCAAATGAATGGAACACCTACCCCTATTTATAGGGAAGGTGATGGAATGGTTTTGGGGGGAGAATGTGAAGGTTTGCTTCAGAAAGGGTGAAGCTCGAAAATGTGCTCAAGGTTGAACTTGGGAAGACATGTGTGTTTGTGTTCTGACCTTGCTTGCATTCCATACCATTTGGTTTTCCTCCTTAGCATCAATTAGGAATAGCTAAGGGCTTGAATCAGAGTTATATTGGTTTTGTCTTTTTGCCATTTTGGGAAAATTCCACTTTTCACATGGGATCAGGTTTTTTGATTTGTGAGTTGTTGGCATCCAAGTTGACTTCCAAACATACCAAAATACCATATGAAATGTTCTACGGGTCAAATGGAATCAGATTAAAGGGGTTCAGGGACTTAGAGCACCAATATGCTAAATCTGACTAGTTGTGGTTTGGCTTGTGCATCATGATGATTTTCAATGTTTGAACCAAGACCAAATGAAATTGGCTGTGCATTTTTTCCAAAACTTGTTCCAAATATTCCTTTCCATGTCTTTGATTAGATGCAAAAAGAACCAAATCAAAAGGAGTTGTGGTTTGGAAATGACAATATGGTAAAGTAGTGGTCTTGGTCATGTTTTAGGGCATGGTAGGCATGTTGGACCAGCTTGGCCAATGCAAAAATTGAGGTCCTTGCTCATTTAATTAGGTCTTGGACCTTGAATCAAAGTTGGATAGAGACTTAATTAGGACATTTTTCTCGAAGTGGAACTTAAAAATCTCTTGAAATGAGAAAGTTATGGACTTTGGTACTTGCCATAGGCCATTCTTGCCAAAATGTGACCAACCAGCATGAACTAAAAATGTGATTTTGTGATTTATTGATTTCTAAGGCACAATGGTGTATGTTTGAAGCTTATATGATCATATCAAGATGTAAAATGAGTCTTGGAGATTTGTGAAGTGATGTTAGGTCAAATTAATGGGTGAATCAAATGCCTTGAAAGTTCAAAAACCATGATTAAACCAAGTACTTATAACATGAATTGGATGAGTGTTTGAATGATGAATTATGGTCATAATTGACATTAATTGATGTTGAATTAGTAGTGGGGTGATTGGATGATCAAAATGAAGCAAGGTCAATGTAAGACCCCAATTTTGACCCTAAGATCCCTCATGCTATTCTCATCATACGCATTAGCATTAGGATCACACCTTGTCATCTTCCTTACCCCTCTTTCATAGGGTTTGCATTAGGAGAGATCACCAAGCACTTTTAATTATATCATACTTCATTTTTCTTTATTTACTAACCAAAATACAAAAAATATGCCATTTTATAGTTTAACTCTTTTGTAGGTAGTGGGTATGCTCACATATGCTCTATTAGGCTCATATATAGGGTTTAAGACCATCAATACAAGGATATCAATCAAGAAATGGTTTAATATGGATCTAAGTATCATATATGGATCCCCATGATCTTCACATGTTATTTTGATCAAGAAATCATCAAGAGTTTGGAGTTTGCTTGCCTTGGAAACCTTAATTCATTTGGGTATCTTGTGTGACTTCTTCAACATGTTTCTTCACCAATTGATCAAATATTTAAAGGGATACTTCACATTTCATCATATTATGCATATATGATCCTCCATGAGTCCCAAAAGTCAAGAGAATGTCAAGCTAGCAAGTTGGTTCATGGTGGTTGACCAGAGGAAGTCATCTGAACAAAACAGGGGTTCCCAAGACCCTATCTCCTAGAGTTTTTATCATATGAAAATTATTCCAAGATCAAAGTTACTATAAATGACATTCCAAACAACTCTCAGGTTGATGTAAAGAGTTAGTTTTTCTTGGAAAGTCATTTTTTATGGTGAAAGATTATAGGTCATTTTGTCTAAACCCTAATTTGGAGGTCAACTTCCCAAGATCATAACTTGCTCATTTTTTATGAGATGAAATCCATTCAAGTTGCATGATAAAATTAAATATGTCTAATTCAACTTTTATGTTTTGAGGAAGAGCAAATTCAACTTGCAAGTACATGTGATAAGAGGAAACATTATAGGTCATTTTGGGCCAATACCATTGAACAAGTGATTTTCCTCAACTTCTAAAATGCATAACTCCTTCATCCTAAATATAAATAAGATCAAATTTGTGACCACATTGAAGTTCTTTGAAAAGCTACAACTTTAATGAAGGAACATTTCTCATTTGAAGCCCATAGAAAAAGTTACTCAAGGTGGAAGAAGTGAACATATGGCTTGGTACTTAAAATGTTTTTTGATATGTTTGATTTTCCAAACTTACACCTCAAAATTCATCATGATCCAATATTCAAATGAAAAAGTGTTCAACGTGAAAGTTGTTCCTCTCAATCTAACGTTTCCAAAAAGTCAAAAATCATCTCATTTGGACAAAGGATGAATGACTTGCGCATGACTTAAAGTTGAAGGACCCTTTGGAAGATTTCATGTTCCAATTTTCATACACGAATGCATGGCTTGACAACATGATTTCAGCATGGCTTGCACTCATTTTTGGACCTTGTTGTATCCCTTGATGGGCCTATCACACGCCCATGCAAGCATGCAAGAGAGATTTTCAAGTTTTGTCAAAAATGGTAGTATGCAAATATTATTGACATTGACCTATAAATAGAAGCTCTCTTGCTCAGAAATAGGGACCTCATGCGCCATCTTTGATTCAGTAACCCTGAACCCTCACCATTAAAGGATAAGCTTGAAGACTTTCTTTGAAAGTCGAGTTTGAATCTCCCACTATTTTTGAGATTGAAACTACAAGAGTTCATCCCTTTCATTGATTCATTTCTACTCCATCAAGCATCTGAAGCAAGGCCAAGCATAATTGAGAGCAAGATCGTGCCAATCTGAAGCTCCATTGAAGGTGATTTTCCAGATTTTTCCACTCTTCGATTCTCTCTTATTTCTCCATTATTCTTGTTGATTTTTGGTTGTCTGAAACCCTACCAATGTAGGCAACAAGATTGAGTTTCTTAGAGATCAAATCGAAGCAACTCAGATCATGATCCTCAAAATTCAACTCCTTGTATCTTCCTATATACTTGGAGCTAGATAAAATTGAGGCCAGATTCGAGCTCCTAAGCATTTTTTCTTTAAATCCATGTCTTGTTTTTTCATTTTGGTGATGGTTGAAGGTGGACCAGTTCGGTGAGGTCCACCGAAGAAGAAGACCAGAGCTCTGGCTCCGGCGATGCGTTGGCAAGTCTCTGAACCACATGATCCATCCAAATTGTTTTAATCTCACGCGTTGTTTGTGATTACCATGCCTGCTACGCTGTTGACTCAAGACCACATGGAACGCACGCTAGGGACCATCTGATCTGCCACCTCAATTAATGAGGGAGATTAGATGGTCCACGTATTTTTGTAATTTCTGATTTTATTTTAATTTCTTTATTTTCATTAATTCATATTAATTTTAATATTGTTCCAAAAAATATGGGACTTTCACCAAAACATTTCAAATATTTTTCTCTTTAATTTTCTGAATTAAAATTATTTTTTGGATCAATATTAATATTTTTCATGATTTAATTATTTTTGTGCATATTTTTTAATTATTTAAAAATCCTTTTAACTTTCCAAAAATAATGAAATTTTTTCTCCAAGGTCCTTTGACCTTGTTTGACCTTTGATAAATCTCTTTGCCATTTATTTGGTGTTTTGAAGAGGTTTTAGGTTTTTGATCAAACATAATTTGATTTAATGCATTTTTAATTAATTTTTAATTGTTTAATTGTGAATAAATTGTGTTGAGCTATTTTTGTTGACTTGTGAAGTTTGACTATTGTGTTTGGGCCTTGGTCAAGGTTGATTTGACTTTGTTGGATTAAAATCATTGGATTTAGGGGATTGATGAAATATACATTTTATCTCCTAAAATGAATGAATGATTTTAATTTGATAAAATTCCTCCAATGACCAATTTGTGTTTGTCTCATTTCCCCTCCCTCTTCATCTTCAATCCCATTCTATCCCATCCATTTCATTGACCAATGATATCTCTATATCCTAAGGCTATTTGGTTCATAAACCAATACAAGTATGGATGAGATTAGGACCACCCTTTTGCCATTTTCTTTTTAAGTGTGGTATATTTTAGGAGTATGGTTCATTATACCATATCTCTAACATGCATTAACACTAAAATTTCTATTGCCCGACCTCAGATAGTTGTGACTTCTATATAAGTCCAATTATGATTACTTAACATAGCGCTAAATTTTGACCAAAAAGCATAGCATTCTAGTAAGTGAGATTGTAAGTCTCCCCCCTTTCATGGTATTGTAGCGGTAAATTCATGACCATCAAGCTATGGATAAGCTAGACGTCAATAAAAGCAGAGTCGCCACCGCGCTTTTATTGTTTCCAAGGGAAAAGGGAAAAGTACAAAAAAAAAACCAAAAGGTAAGAAGTTTTCAAATCAAAACTAATAAAATGCCAGAGATTACAGGTAAGGGGGCTGGTTACACAGAGGGAAGGTGTTAGGCACCCAAAGTGTCCTAGGTACTCCTAGGGAGCCCTTTCTTGTGTGCATATGTATTTTTATATAAAATGATGTTTGCAATAAATAGAGTGGAGGGATGAGAAAATAATTCATTAATTATATTTTTGTGTTTGACAAGACCTTCGTACTTATGCCTACGTACCAACATAAAAATGAGGGATCAAAACCTCTTAGTTCGTGGTAACAATTTCAAAATCAGTGCATTGCTTTTAACAAAAATTTAAGTTTAACAAAGGCACAAGAGGCCTAAAAAAGTTTGAATGCGTGTTAGTTCTTTTTGGATTTTGAAATTTTAAGTCAAGTATAGTTAAGTTCATTTACAAGTTTGATTAAGAAAGGAGTTTAAAAATGCAATGGCATAAGGCCAAAGTTTCTAATTTTCAAAAATGGTCTAAGTTTAGAAAACAAACACAAGCAAAGAAGATTTTTAAAAGGGAGGGAGAGATTTGAAATTAAAGAGATGGGGAGGATATGGAGAGACTAATCCTAAGCACAAATTTAAAAGTTAAGAGTTGAAAAGATCTGACCAATGGGCTGCAATCCAATAGACAAGAATGTCATATAGAAACCCAAATTCCCTTGGACTTTAGAATCAAGCAAAATCAATACACAAATAGCAAGATGAAGAGCAAGGCATCAAATAAAGATAGCCACATCCAAGCATAGCAACTTCATGATCTCCTTCAAAATCTCCCATGCATCAGATGAACTCAAGGATGAGCAATAGGCACAGGTTCAAAGTAACAACTTCAATCAGACTATGTAGCAGATGAACTCAAATGGGATCACAATACTTGCATCAGATGAAAGTTCACATCACAAGCACTTGGTTTCATGAAAGATGGTATTGGCCAAGTCCATTTGCATAGGGAATGTTGCCTAATTCTAAATCCAAAGTCTCAGAGAAAACCAACAGTCCACACAAAATGTCTTTTAGGGTTTTTGTTGTTATTATGTACATTAAGGTCAAAAGACCACAAACACAAACAAATATATACAATCACAAAATAATCACAAGATATGGCTCAAATACGCAAAGTGAAAATGACATTAAAGTAAACAAGTTAAATGGTATGAATAATGGCAAATGAATAATGGCTCAAAATTAAAGTGCATAAAAGTAAATGGCTTAAAATTAAATGTTAGTTGTTAATTGATTAGAAGTTAGTATTGCTTTTGCTTTTGTTTTGTTTAAGTCATTCTTTGGAGAACACTTAACACACTTGCACAACCATGGATCCTTGAACCAAGACATCTTCCAAAGGAAGGAAAAAAGGCCAAGTGTCCATACAATACCATGAAAGAGGGGAGACTTACAATCTCACTTACTAGAACGCTATGCCTTTTGTGTCAACAATTTAGCGCTATGTTAAGCAATCGTAATTGTACTTATGTAGAAGTCACAACTATTTGAGGCTGGATAATAGAAGTTTTAGTGTTAATGCATGTTAGAGACATGGTATTATGAACCATGCTCATAAAATATACCACACTTAAAAAGAATATGCAAAATAGTGGACCTAATCTCTCATCCACACTCATGTTGATTTTACAATCAACTAGCCTTAGGATGAAGAGATATCATAGGTCTATGACATGAATGAAAAGAGAATGGGATCAAGATGAAAGGGGAGGGGAAATGGAATCAACACAAATTGGTCAGAGGAGGACTTTTGTCAAATTAAAATCATTCATTCATTTTGGGAGATGAAATGTATATTTCATCAATCCCCTAAATCCAATGCTTTTAACTCAACAAAGTCAAATCAACCTTGACCAAGGCCCAACAACACAAGTCAAACTCAACAAGTCAATATCAAATGCTCTACACAATTTATTTTGCAATTAAACAATTAAAATCAATTAAATAATGCATTAAATTAAATTATGGTTTGTCAAATTCCTAAAACCTCATCAAAACACCAAATAAATGGTCATGAGATTTATCATAGGTCAAACAAGGTCAAAGGACCTTGGAGAAAAAATTTCATAATTTTTGGAAACTTAAAAGTATTTTTATATAATTAAAAGTATTCACAAAATTAATTAAATCATGAAAAATATTAATAATGATCCAAAAAATAATTTTAATTCAGAAAATGAAAGAGGAATTTATTTAAATTTTTTGGTGAAACTCTCATATTTTTTGGATCAATATTAAAATTAATATGAATTAATGAAAATAAACCAAATAAAAGGAAAATTAGAAAATAAGAGAAAACATGGACCACTTGATCTCCCTCATTAATTGAGGTGGCAGATCAAGTGGCTGGTAGCGTGCATTCCACCATGGTCCTGAGTCAACACGCAACATAAGTGGTAATCAGTTTCAACGCGCGTCATTAAAACATTTCAAATGGATCAAGTGGTTCTGATAAGTGCCAACACATCACCGGAGCCAAAGCTCCGGTCTCCTTCTCTGGTGAGCTTCACTGGACTGGTTCACTCACAACCATCACCAAAATTAAAAATAAGGACATGAGTTTAAAGTAAAAATACCTCTGAGCTCGAATCTGGCCTCAATTTATCATAACTCCAAGTATATTTAGAGATACAAGGAGTTGAAATTTGAGGTGCACGATCTGAGTTGCTTCGATTTAACCTTAAAGCAACTCAATCATGTTGCCTACATTGGTAGGACTTCAGACAACCAAGGATCCAATAGAATTATGGAGAATTAAGTGAGAATCGAAGAAATGAAAATTTCTGGAAAATACCTTCAATGCAGGTCTATGCTTGATTGATCTTGCTCTTGCTTGCTCTTGATCTTGTTCAAGACACTTGAAGAAGTAAAATTGAATGGATGAAAAGCTCAGGACTCTTGGAGTTTCGAATCTCAAAACAGTGAGATTCAAACTTAATTTCCAAAGGAAATTATCAAGGTTATCCTTTGAAATGAGAGGGTTTAAAGATATGGATTCAAAGATGGCACGCAGGGTCCTTCATTCTGAGCATAGAGGGCTCTATTTATAGCCAAATGGATTGATATTTGCACACTTGAAATGGAATTCCAAAAATAACAATGTACATTGCATGGGTGCATGGGCGTGTACAAGCCCATGAAATCACTTCTTCTGATCCATAATTGAGTACAAGAAATGCTAAGATCATGTTGGAATGCTAGGCAATGATGTATGGAAGTTTCAAGTTCAATCTTGCCAAATGATGATCCAATGTTCAAGCCATGCGCAGCCCATTTAAATATTGTCCAAAATGGATGAAAATGGACTTTTTGGAAAGGTTAGATCAAAAGGAACAACTTTCATGCTAGACACTTTTTTATTTGAAGCTTGTATCATGATGAATTTTGATGTGGAAGTTGGGAAAATCAAACATGTCAACATTTTCTAAGTCTCAAGCCATATGTTCACTTATTCCACCTTGGATAACTTTTTATGTGAGCTTCAAATGAAAACATCTCCTTCATCAAAGTTGTAGCTCTCTAAAATTAATTCAAAATGGTCACAAATTTGACCTAATTTGGATTTAATATGAAGGAGTTATGCATTTTTGAACTTGAGGAAAATCACTTGTTCAATGGCATTGGTCCAAAAAGACCTATAATGTATCCTCATATCACATGCACATAAAAGTTGAATTAGGTCTTCCTCTAAACATAAAAGTTGAATTAGACAACTTAAATTGGATTGTGAAACTTGTAAGTATTTCATCTCATAAAAATTGAGCAAGTTATGACCTTGGGAAGTTGACCTCCAAATTAGGGTTTAGACAAAATGACCTATAATATTTTATCATAAAAAATGACTTTCCAAGCAAAACTAGCTCTAGACCTAAACATAAAAGTTGTTTGGAATGTCATTTAGAGTAACATTTCTCTTGGAATCATTTTCATATGACAAAAAGTGTTAGAGATACGGTCTAGGGAACCCCAGTTTTGATCAGATGAATTCCTCTGGTCAACCACCATCAACCAACTTGCTAACTTGAATTTATCTTGACTTTTGGGACCCATAGAGGATCATATATGCATAATATGATGAAATTTGAAGTATCCTGTAAGACCCCAAATTCGACCCTAAGATCCCTCATGCAGTTTCATCATAAGCATTAGCATTGGGATCATACCTTGGCATCCTCCTTACCCCTCCTTCATTGGGTTTGTTTGGGGAGAGATCACCAAGCATCCTCCTTTTTACTAACCAAAATAACAAAAAATATGTCTTTGAATTTGCCTAACTCTTTTGTAGGTAGGGCATTGTAAGACCCCAATTTTGTCCCTAAGATCCCTCATGGCATCATAGCATATCATTGCATAGCCTCAAGGATCATTGGACACCTTGCTTCCTTCCCCGTGGGTGGGATATTTCTTTGAGTGGTTCTTGATCACCAAGCATGTTTGTATTGTATATCATTGCTTATCTCATTTGATCACTAACCAAAATATACAAAAATATGTCATCTAACATTTGTTTTGTAGCTTAGACAGTCAACAAGTCAAGGCATCAGGTGAATCCATGGTACAAAGAGCAGATGGTATTTTCTTGGTATGAGAATAATTTGATCATTATATTGAGCTCATGTGAGCTAGAGGTTCATTTTGGAGCAGAATCCCCAAGTGGTTAAGGCCCAAATTCATCAGAACATGTTCAAGTCATCTGTGGCCAATGCAGTCAATTGAAAAGTCAACTGTGGACTTTGAGTATGGGAAATGAGATTCTTCATCCCATTCATGTTCAAACAATGCTTATTCATCATGTCAAATGCTTACATTGAAGAATTTGAAGTCAAAACAAAAATTTCCCAAAATGGAAAGTGACCTATAATTTCAAGTTTCCAAAAATAGCAAGTTTTTGGATCAACTTCAACTCAACTTTCCAACATCAAATAAGCTTCAAATGAATTTTTGTCCAACATGAAAGTTGAATATCTCTCTCTCCCATTTCCAAAAAGTCCAAGATCATGAGCATCTAATGAATGGTTGAGGAGATATGGCCCAAAAAGTCCAAGTGTGCATGGAACTTCAAATGGCCATAACTTTTGATTCATAACTCCAAATTTGGTGCCTCTTTTTCTAAAATGCTTCTCATGACATGAATTTTTCAAAACATTCATCACATTGCATAAAATGTCATCATATGATCATTTGCTATTCCATGTCAATTTTGGAGGGAAAATGGCCAATTTAAAATTGGTGCATCATGGGCACAAATCACCATTGCCATTATGTTTGAAAAATGATCTTAAGTGAAAATGATAAGCCACATGGTACTGCTCACGTTGGAAATTGCCATGCACCCTCCAATTTGTCATTTTTGGTCATAACACCTTATCTTGATTAATCACAACTAAACCATGCATAATTTTAATTAGTATGTGATTAGTGAAGCATATATATTGATAATCATAACAGAATTGAGGAGGATGCTAGATCTAGATCTCAAAATTCTCTCTCCCTCCAAAATTTTCTCTCCATTCAAATTCAAATAATCTTCACATAACATTGCTATTTCTTTCCATATTCTTAATCTCTGGCTTGGATTTAGTGCAGATCAAGCCTTGGATTATGGAATTCGTGTGGAAATTGTGCATAGCAAGCTCAAGAACTCAAGAATGGAAGTTGATTGTTAGGCAAGATCCAAGCAGTTACAAGTTCCAATTCCTTCACCAAACTTCATTACAAGTGTTCTGGAGTAGTTTTGAAGCTTGCCAAGCCTTGGATCGTGCATTTCAAGAAGCTGCTCTTCAAGAGGTTCAGTTTTCGAATCTCATAATTCTCAAAACTATTGCCATGATAATGTAGGTCTCATGTTGCTGATGATTCTGGTGAAAATTTCATGAAAAATGATGTACTATTGGTTGAGATATGTGTGATTAAAGTTTTGAACATCAAACTTACTTTGTTCGATTTGCATTCATGGTGATGATTTAGCATGAATTGGTACCAGATTCTTGATGTACGTTGAAAGAGCTTTAAAATGATGTAAAGATTTTGAAAATATGGAAAAATTTCTTCGTGTGCACACTGTTCACCGCTGTCTCCATGAAGGAGACGGTTGTTTCAGCCGCTAGGACCACCGTCTGGTTCCTGCGCACGTGGCTAGGGCTTGGTCCCATGTATTTTCCACGCGAGCGCTTATTTGGCCAATTGATTGGCTTCTGTTTCTTTGACTTCGTCCACCTAGGCATTGACCGTGACATGGCGCCAGGTCAATTAGTAAAGCTGTGCGTTTCATCCCAAGCGCATACCAGCTTCGATTCCTGGTGGCAGCACATTTTCAAACTTAAATCCATTTATGCCTTTCCCTCCATAATTTCCATATATGCTTCATTTTCATTTCAATTTTTTTATCCAATTTTGAAAAATCATATCAAATTGAAAAATGCTTCAAATAATTCCTGGTTTTTTGCTACTTGTTCATTGAAATGTCCTTTATTTTTTGATGTTAATTTCTGAAGTTGTGCATGGCTGGAATTTTGTTTGCTCTAGACTCTTTGAACATGTGTACATATGTGACCCTGCCTTGTTTTTTCTATTATGAAATGCTTGATATTGATCCAAATGCCATTAAATTTTGCATGATTCTTAACATGTTGATGGATGTTTGAGGCTTGATTGTGCATTTTTCTCATTTTGCCATTTCTGTTTTATGCACATGTTTGTATGGTGTGACAATTTGTGTCACACAATTGGATGATCAACTTGTGCAATTTTATTTCCATATCAAATGACATCTGTTGATTCTAATTTTTGGTATGAGGATTGTATTAGATGTATTGTATGCTCATAAATTTTTCCAGAATTATTTGAATCATTTCTGTTTTGATTTGGAATTTTCATTCTCAATGTCCAAATGTATGCTTTGAAATTGTCTTTGACTTCTCTTGCTTATTACATGCCTTTGCTTGATGATTTTGATTTGGTCCTTTTTAGGACATGTTCATATGTGTTTGAAGTTGCATTGTGTTGAGTATTAGCTCCTGTTTTGAATTTTTTCTTCACCTTTGACCCTAGGCTTTGACCTAGTGGTTTGGACTTACATGTGAGCTTTGAATTTCAGGACCAAGCACCTAATCTCCATGGTTGATGTTGCTTCATCATTGGAATGTTGATATTTGCTATTGATTGCTAACATTTGTTTGTTTTGTAGGCTTTGATGATAATTCACTTGTGTTTGCCTTATGGCTTACATGTTGTACATTGGGATTGTCTGTTTGTTGTTGACTGTTGTCTGTTTGTTTGAATACTGTACTGATTGGTTTAGTTGTTTACACAGGTACCTAAGTTGCTTTAAGTTCATTTGAACTTTGCTTTGCTTGTGGTTGGCATACCACTTAGGTATAATCCTTGATCTTCATGTAGTCTGGAAGACCTGTTGTTATTGGCAGGCACCTATCTGAAGCCCTCCTTAAGAGGCCATGTCTTTGTTTGTTTAATTTTGTGCCAAGCAGGTTAAGTTCTCTTAAGAGGCAATTGGCAGATAAAAGGGATGTGTAATCCATCCCCTGCTATTCAGTTGAGTCATTCATATTGCTCACACTATGTGTTGATGCATTTTAAATAAAAACCAAAGATCTTGTAGTGTCAGTCATGTGGAGAAGAGTTCCTTCCTTCTGAACTCCCACACCTTCTATTGATTAAAGCTCTCCCAGGCCAGGGATAAGAGCTATGAGGCATAACCCTCATTCCATATCATCTGCTTCACCCTAACTCTCAATGTTAGGGTTAAGAGCTCAAAATACCCATGACAGTTGGTTTGTTTGTCAAGGTCGATATGACCCCTTGACTAAAACCCAACCTTGATTGAGCCTTCTGATTGTATATAGTGTGTGCTAATTGATTGTTTGATTGCTTAATTGTGCATTTCTCATGTTTGCTTACTTGCATCATTTCATGTGCTTGTTTTTGCTTTTAATTGCATGCTTGCTTATGTGAGGAGTCAGATGTAATACCATTGATTGGTTATCTGTTTCCTATGATCATTGTGTGGAGATGGACATAAGACCATTGATTGGCACTCCATATCCTTTTTATTTTGGTTTATGTGAGGAGTCAGAGGTAATACCATTGATTGGTTATCTGTTTCCTGTGATCATTTTGTGGAGTCAGGTATAAAACCATTTATTGGCAACTTGTTTCCTCTTGCTTATTGCATTGGTTATTTGTTTCTTGTGAGGAGTCAGACGTAAGACCATTGATTGGCCGTCTGTTTCCTGTGATCATTGTGTTGTGAGGAGTCAGACATAAGACGATTGATTGGCCGTCTGTTTCCTATGATCATTCCTTGGAGTCAAGTGTAAGACCGTTTATTGGCAACTTGTTTCCTCCTGCTTATTGCATTTGTTTTCTTTGAGGCTAGTATAAATCCATTGATTGGTATCTGGTTTCCATGTTATGTTTGTTTTGTGAGGCTAGTGTAAGTCCATTGATTGGCATCTGGTATCCATCTTTGCTTTGTGAGTCTAGTATAAGTCCATTGATTGGTATCTGGTTTCCATTTATTTTGGCTATTTCTGATACATTGTTTATCTATTATCTGCCTGTTGCCTATTCCAAAGGAATCACTTGGATCATCTACATATGATCTCAAGAGAGGAATTCCTGAGAAGTTTTACTTTCCCTTTCCTCCAACCTTTTATTTCTTTAAACCTCCATGAGCATATTAACCCAAACCAGAAATATTGTGCAAACATTTTCATCTGTTTTCAAACTAGAAACCTAGGCCTTAGGCCTTTGATTTTCAAATCTCATTTTCATAATACTTCTTCTGAATTGAATGTAATGTCAACTTTGACTTCATATTTTGTGAATAAATTCTAACTGGTTAATTCCACTCATTCAATTGTTTTTGTGGCCTTTGTCCGCTTCTTAATCATGTTTTCATACATTAGCCATAGATCTCAGTTATCTTAGTGGTTGATGTGAATCTCACCTTTTGTCCTTAGTGATTGAATTGTAAGACTTCCTTGCTTATTATAGGGTTAACCCCTCACTAGCAAGTTGAAGATGTTCTCACGTGGTGGACTTGTGGTTGTATAGGTTGAGTTTTCTCCCATGGATAACGAAAGACCTTAAGGCTTTTGTTTAAAATCAAACCACTTACTTTTTGGAAATATTTTAGCCGAACTACGAGGTTTTGATCCTGTAAAGGTACGTAGGCAATGGTTATCCATCCAAACACAAAAATAATAAAAATTTGTATATTCTTTTCTCACCTCTTCCCTCATGTTTGCACAATAAATTTTCATAAACAATAATTTGATACAACCAGTTGTGACAAAGGTTCCCTAGGAGTACCTAGGATGCATTGGGTGCCTAACACCTTCCCTTTGCATAATTACCCCCTTACCCAGATCTCTGACCTTTTCATTAGTTTTCTCGTGTAAAACTTCTTAGGCTTTTGTTCGCTTTCTAGCCATTCCTTTGGATAAATAGAAGTGCGGTGGCGACTCTATCTTTGTATGCTTTGCTTTTGATTTAGTCAATAAATCTAAAAGTGATGAACACACCGCTACAGGCATGATCTCATTGATTCATTGATCACATCTAGGGTTTGAGACCCTGATGACAAAGAGCACAACCATTGAATTGATACAAGAATGCTTATGGGCATCAAATATGAATTCCATTGATTCCGACATGTTATATTGATCAAGTTTTCTTCAAGAGTTTGAGGGTGATTTGCCTTGGAAACCCTAGTTTGACTGGGTATCTTAAGTAACTTCTCCAATAAGCTATCTCACAAATTGATCAAATTTCTAAAGGGAAACTTCAAAATTAATCATATTATGCATATATGATCTAACATGAGCCAAGAAAGTCAAGAGAATTGGAAATTAGCAAGTTGGTTGATGGTGGTTGGCCAGATGAATTCATCTGATCAAAACTGGGTCTCCCTAGACCCCATCTCCTACAATTTTCACCATATGAAAATGATTACAAGAGAAAACTTACTCTAGATGACATTACAAACAACTTTCATGTTGAGACCTAGAGCTAGTTTTGCTTGGAAAATCATTTTCTATGTTGAAACATTATAGGTCATTTTGTCTAAACCCTAATTTGAAAGTCAACTTCCCAAGGCCATAAATTGCTCAATTTTTATGAGATTAAAGATTTCAAAGTTGCAAAATCAAATTCAATGAGTCTAATTTAACCTTTATGTTTGGAGTGACCTGATTCAACTTTTTTGAGCATGTGATATGAGGCTACATTATAGGTCACTTTTGACCTATACCATTGATCAAGTGATTTTTCCAAACTTCAAAAATGCATAACTCTATCATTTCAAATCCAAATGACATGAAATTGGTGACCATTTTGAAGGTCTTTGAGATATCTACAACTTTGATAAAGACACTTTTCTCTTTGAAACACCTATAAAAAGTTAAGCAAGGTGGAATATTGAGACATATGGTTTGACACTTAGAAAATTTTTGATATGTCAAATTTTTCCAAACTTCCACCTCAAATTTCTCTAAGTTCTAAGCTCCAAATGAAAAAGTGTTCAACATCAAACTTTTTCCTCTTGATATCACCTTTCCAAAGAGCTCAAATTCATTCATTTTGGACTTGAAATGCATAGGCTGCACATGGCTTAAACCGGTTGACATCATTTGGCATGGATCCAACTTCAAATAACAATGTTCAATTGCCTTGCATTCCAAGCTTGCTTCGACACATCTGATCATTCATTTTGGACTTCAAGCTATTAGTTCATGGGCCTATGTGTGCCCATGCACCATACTATCATCATTTGCCAAATTCGGAAGGTTGAAAAGAGTGTGCAAATATCACATGGATTTGGCTATAAATACAGCTGCATTTGCTCAGAAATCACACACACATTGTGCCAGCTTCGAATCTCCATTGAAAACCCTTCACTCTCATAGGATAACCCTGAAAAGATCATTTGAGTTTGAGCTTGAATCTCCACTATTTTGGAGTTCAATTCTCCAGGAGTCCATTGCTTCTAAACCTTTCCATTCCTCTCCTACAAGCAATTGAAGTGAAGCCAAACACAATTCAGATCGAGATCCATCGTGTTCAGACCTCCATTGAAGGTAATTTGCAGAAATTTTAAACTCTTCGATTCTCTTAAATTGTTGCTCAATTCCATTGATTATTGAGTTGCCTAAAGTCCTACCAATGTGTAGCGGGGTATTCGTTAACTTTAGACTTATTGACTAAATTAAAAGTAAATCATATAATTTGAGTCGCCACCGCACTTCTATTTATCCAAAGGAAAGGTTAGAAAGCAAACAAAAACCGAGAAGTTTTATCAAATCAAAAACTAATAAAAATGTCAGAGATCTGGGTAAGGGGTTTGGTTATGCAATGGGAAGGTTTTAAGCACCCAAAACATCCTTAGTACTCTAAGGGAGCCCTTTTCACCAATGTTGTAAGGTAGGTTGGTATTTATGAAAAAATATTTGTGCAAACATGATTGAGGAGATGAGAAAAGAATATACAATTTATTTACAATTTTGTGTTTGAATGGATAAACCCATTGCCTACGTACCATCTTAAAAAAGATTAGGATCAAAACCTCGTAGTTCGGGGTAAAAAATCTCAAAACAAGTTGGTGAATTGATTAGTCAAAAGCCTTAAGGTCTTTTTTTATCAAAGGGAGAAAACTCAACCTAAAACCATAAATCCACCATGTGAGGAGAGCTTCAACATACTAGTGAGGGGTTAACCTTATAATAAGCATGGAAGTCTTATAGTCCATCACTTAGGATATAGGTGAGTATTATATCAACCTCTAGGATAACTCAAACCTAATAGCTAATGTTTATGAAAAGATTTAACATAAATGGTCATTGGAACCACAAAACAATTGAGTGAGTTGTATTTACAAATAAAAAGTATTCACAAAGTAAGGTCAAAGTTGACTTAAGGATTCAATTCAAAATAAGTGTTATGAAAAGAGTTTGGAAAATCAAAAGCATAGTGCTTAGGTTTCTAATTTTTGAAAACAATAATAATGTTTGCACAAAAGTTTGGCTTGGGTTAGAGTGGAGAGAAGAAGAGAAGGGCTAGATCCTAAACATGAAAAGATGAGGGAAGAGAAATAAAACCACTTGGAGTTCCCTTCTTGAGATCATAAAGATGATCCAAGTTGCTCCTTTCCTTAGGATTTAGCAAGCAATAAGCAAATAACTCAAGCAATCAAGCAAATATCAATCAAGCTCCTAGGAGTCTTCCAATTGGCTTTTGTATCTCTTATCTTGGATGTCCATGACAATGGTTCCTCTAATTGGCTCAAGTTTGGGATCCCTATCACACAAGAACACACAAATCAAAAAGTTCCACAATGCAAATAAAAGAATAGACAAGAGTGAGTTTAGAATTAGGTTCCTTTCAATTCATCTTCAAGATTAAGCATTCTAAAGGCATGAGGCCTAGTTGCTCTTGAAACTCCATTTAGCATAGGTAAGGTTCTAAATCTAAGTCCTTTCTCCATTTTACATTGGGTTCACACAAAGAAAATAAAACAAACACAATAGTATATACACAATAATGTGCTCAAGTGAGCAAAAGGCAAATTGCATTAACATTAACATGAGCTCAAGTGAGCAAAGGGCAAAAGCAAATGAAATAATGTACAAGAATATTAAATTGCATTAAAGTAAATTGCAAGAATTAAATGACTTAAATTAAAAGTTATTCATTAGTAGTTAGTGTTAGTGTGCCATAAGGCAATTTAGCGCTATGTTAAGCAATCGTAAGTGGACTAATGTAGTAGTCACACCTATCTGAGGTCGGTCAATAAAACTATAGGCAACAAATACAAGTTAGAGACCATGACTAGTAAGCCAAGCTCCTACAACTTGCCATGCCAAAAGAAAAGAAGAATGATCTTGTATGGATTTAGGTTTTTTGCTTGACCAAGAAGCAACCTATCTCTAATGAAAAGCCATTCACTTGATCTTTGATCATGATGAATTATATTTGAATCAAAGAAGGTTAAGCCCCTCATATGTCAAGGCTAACCACCAATCATTAACACATTGATCAAAAAGAAAAAGAAGAAGAAGAAGAATGAGAATGTACATAAATTGAAATTCAAATGAAATATCCAACACACATTGATCAAACATGAATAGAATCAAAGTCAATCAATGGTAAACAGAAGCAAGATGAAGCTTAGAAGTCAAGAAACAAATAAAATATTTTTGGTATTTTTGAGAATTAAAATAATACTTGAATTAAAATAAATAAATAAAGGTCAAACTTCAAATCCATTTCAAATCAACTTGGAAAAGTCCAAATGGATCATCATAAGTTCAACATGGTCAAACAAAGTTTGACAAATTTTTTCATCATTTTTGGAAACCAGAAACTAATTTTAAAAAATTAAAAATGAAGAAAATATAACATAATTGAACTAAAATCTCAAATAAATCTCAAATCAATTAAGAAATTAATGAAATATTTTTCATAGATTCATCATCATTCAAAGATGTTAAGAAAATATTTTTGCATTTTTTGAATATTGGAAACCATTTTAAATGAATTAAAAATAACCAGAAAAAAGAAAATTCACAAAAAATACTAAATTACATCATAAAAAATATTAAAAATCATTTTTAGAAACTAGAATTTAAAAAGGAAATAATGCAATTGGTCCCATATTTTTTGGATTTAAAATGAAGAAGATGTGAATTTTTGAAATAAAATGAAATTAAGAAAATAAAATGAATTAAATCAAAAATTGCAAAAATCGTGGCGCGTTAGATCTGATTCATTAAATGAGGTGGCACATCCTAAGGTCCTCAAGTGCACGCTCATGATGTACCACAGTCAAAGGAGAAACACGCAACATTATTAAAAGTCATAACATTGGAAGGTCATGATTCAACCTGGAAACAACAACCAACGGTCCAGATGCAATCTGGCGTGGTGGACGGTGGTGTACACTGCCGTCTTCTCCGGCGAGCAAGCCAACTCTAACATGAGTTGCAGGTTTGCAAAATCTCAGAAAAACGCACGATCCTCATATCATTGGAAAGCTGGGGTGATGTACATCACCCCTGTGCCATTGGTTTCCTCTCAAGATTACTATATGAAGAGAAATCTGAGATGGAAGTTTATGTTGTTCAACTTGAAATTGATCAAATCATGAAATTAAAAGCTCAGATCAACTGCCTCTCATGAGAGGAATTCAGAGGAACCAACAAACACAAGAAATGATCAATATATATGGAGTTTCGAATCAAAACAGTTTGAGGGAAAACCTTTGAAGAGAAGCTTTCAAACACTTGATCCACTCCAATTCTCTTATGCAACTTGTTCTTGAGATGGAAAGGAAGTGAGGCTTAGGAATTGAAGCTAAATAATCAACGAAGGAAGTTGAAAATTGAACTGAAAAATTGAGAGTGAAAAACAAAATTCCTTTGAAGTGAAGGGTGGGATTCCAATTCTGCAGAGTATTAGGCGCCTTAAGGTTGGAAATGAATGAAGCTAAGCACCTGTATTTATAGTGAAAGTTGATGCAAGCAAGGCAAAATTCATGTGCATGTGGAATGAGGGCCTCCATGCATGGGCCTGTACAGGCGCATGGGAGGCCCAAATGCCATTGGTTTAGCATGCTGAGGTGTATTTGAAGTGTTTTGGACGTGTACATTGGAGTGTGCAAGCTTGTGCAATGAGTTTCAACATGTTGTGCATAAATGAACATAAACTTTCACCTCTTCGAAAATGCCTCTTACCAAAATGAAACATGGCCTTGTGGGTAATGGTTGGAAAGGTCTTGACATGAGGAACAAATGTTATGTTGAACAAAAATCCATTTGGTGTTGTGAAATTTATGAAAACAAGCCATGAAGTTCAAGGTATAAAACATGTGTATGTGAATTTTGCCAAAATGGACCAACTTCAAGCCCTTCTGTTTCAATGATGCAAGCCTCAAATGATAAAACCTTCAACATAAAAGTTGTAGATCTTTTCAACCCAATAAATTTGGACTAAACTTTTGCATCATTTGTATTTTTTATGAGAAATTTATGGGCACTTGAAGTTGGACTTTTTCACATTTCAATGACTTTGGTCCAAAGTGACCTATAATGTTTTGTATTATCACATGTATTTCTTTTATGATTTTTAAATTTGTCCAACATAAAAATTGAAGTAGACACCTTAAAAGTTCCAATGAATTTGACCCCACCTCAAAATCATGAAAAATTAGTGAGTTAGGTTCTTGGGAAGTTGACCCAAAATTAGGGTTTCAGTCAAAATGACCTATAATGTTTTGAAATGGATGATGACCTTCCAAGATTCAAATCAATTTTTGATGAACATAAAAGTTGTTCATATGGTTCTTAAGAACATGTTTTATCTTGGGGTCATATTCATTTGACAAATACATCAAAAGTTATGTCTCAGTGTATTTCAATTTGGTCAGATGACTTGACTGGTCAACTTCTCAAGTCCAAACTACAAATCTTGATGAATTGATGATTGAGAACACTCACATAGGCTCATATATGCATAACATGATGAATGAAAGAACTTCCCTAGATTGTATTTGATCATGGGTTGAGGTTGCTTCATGAACAAGGCATAGTTGGTGCATAGTTGAATTAGGGTTTCCTTGGGAAACAATCCTCAAGCCCTTTGGTTTATCTTGATCAAATTGACAAATTGAGATACTTGGGAGGCATATATGATGATTGAGAGATTTGTGAACCATTGTCATGCTTGCTTTCACTTTCATCTGGCCACATCATTGAGCATATGAGCCTCCTAGAAGCCTTGAATCACATGATTGCTCAAGCTACAAAACAAAAGATGTTAGTGACATATTTTTGTGCTTTTGCTTAGTAAACAAATAAGAAAATCAATAATACACAATTCAAGCATGCTTGGTGGTCTCAAACCAACTCACACAAGTTCCCACCCTAGGGTTAAGGAGCCAAGATGCTATGATCCTTGAGGCAAATGCAATGTGCAATGATATGATGCCATGAGGGATCTTAGGGTCAAAATTAGGGTCTTACACAATGTAGGCAAGAAGATTGAGTTGCTTTGAGGCCAAATCGAAGCAACTCAGATCATGTACCTCATTTTTCAATTCCACATATCTCTCAATATATTTGGAATTGGACGAATTGGAGGTCATATTCATGCTCAATGATGTTTTTTCTTTAAGATCATGTCCTTGTTTGTTATTTTGGTGATCTTTCATGTTGACTAGTCCGGTGGAGCTCACCGGAGAAGAAAACCGGAGCTCTGGCTCCGGTGATGATGCGTCTTGAGTCTGAGCCACATGATCCATGTTTCACGTTTTAATCTTAACCGTTCCTTGTGAATACCATTTGTGCCATGCGGTTGACTCAGGCCTTTGTGGAACGCGCGTTTTGGATCATCAGATCTGCCACCTCAATTAATGAGGGAGATCTGATGGTCCACGTATTTTTGGATTTTTGAATTTTTATGTTAATTGCATTTTCTTCAATAATTCATATTAAATTCAATATTGATAAAAAAAATATGGGACTTCAACCAAAACTTTTCAAATATTTTTCTCTTTCATATTCTGAATTAAAATCATTTTTTGAATCATTATTAATATTTTTCATGAATTAATTGATTTTGCATTTGTTTTTAATTGTTTAAAATATTTTTAAATGTCCAAAAATTCTGAAATTTTTTCTCCAAGGTCCTTTGACCTTGTTTGACCTATGATAAATCTCATGGCCATTTCTTTGGTGTTTTGATGAGAGTTTAGGATTTGGACAAAACATATTTGAATTTAATGCACTATTTTATTATTTTTAATTGAATAAATGCCATTTTTATTGTGTTGACCATTTGTATTGACTTAATTGAGTTTGATTGTTTGTTGTTGGGCATTGGTCAAGGTTGATTTGACTTTGTCAAGTTAATATCATTGGATTTAGGGGATCAATGGAATGTACATTCCATCTCCCAAAATGAATGAATGATATTAATTTGGTAAAAGTCCTCCTTTGACCAATTTGTGATCTCATTCATCCCTTTCCCTCTTCATCTATTTCCCCTTCTTCATTCTTTCATTTCCATTTGGCCAATGACATCTCAAAGCCCTAATGCTAGTTGATTGAAAGATTAACATGAGTATGGATGAGATTAGGTCACACCTTTTGCATATTTTTGTGTGTGGTATGTTTAATGAGCATAGTTCTTAATACTATGTCTCCAACATGCATTAACACCAAAAGTTTATTGCCCGACCTCAAATAGTTGTGACTTCTACATAAGTCCAATTACGATTGCTTAACATAGCGCTAAATTTGTGACATAAAAGGCATAAGCATTCTAGTTAGTGAGATTGTAAGTCTCCCCTCTTCCATGGTATTGTGTGGAAACTTGGCCTTCTTTCCTTCCTTTGGAAGATGTTTTGGTTCAAGGATCCATGCTTGTGGTAATTGGGTTGAGTGTTCTCCAAAGAATGTTTGAAATCAAAAGAAAAACAAAACTAACTACTAACTTATTAACTATTAACTTTTAACTTCAAGCTTTTACTTTAATGCAACTTACTTTTAGCACTTTATTTCATTTGCCATTATACATATCATTCTAATTGTTTATGTTTATGTAATTTTTACTTTGTCCATTTGGACCATATTGTGTGATATATTTTATTTTGTGCCACTTTGTTTTCTTGTTTGGTCATTGATCATTAATGCACATAATAATAACAAAAACCCTAAAAGACTTTTGAGTGGACTGTTGGTTTGATCCTGCCCAATTAGACTTAGAAATTAGGTAACATTCCTTTGCTAATGGACTTGGCCAATTCCTCATATTGAAGAACCAAGTACTTGCAATTTGAATTCATCTGTTACATCTTTGAAGATCTCTCCGAGATTCATCTGCAACATTGATCATTACTAAGCTGTTATGTTGAACCCGTGACTTGTGGAATTCATCTGTACATGGGCTATTTCTGAAGAAGATCATAGAAGTAGATAAGCTTGGATAAGACCATCTTTATTTGATGCCTTTGCTCTTCAAGATTGATATAATTGTGCATTTGTGTGTTGCTTGATTCTAAAAAGTCCAAGGGAATTCTGGATTTCTATTGACATACTTGTCTAAAGGGGATAAAATGCGTGAGCAGGTCATGACTTGAAACTTGCAGAGAGACACGAAGGGATTCCATGAAAATAAATCAATGGAAAGGCTCGAGCTGACGCAAAGATGCGTGTATTAGGGAATATGCCAATACAATAAAACTATCCACAAAGGACACATCTGATAAAAATCCGGACTTAAATGGGGAAAATCCACTCAGGGACTCAGCTGAGGAAGAAACAAATGAGGTATTACCGGTTACTGGGTAATAAGCTCAAGGAGACATGTGATCAAAACACCGGTATAAGGGTGAGAGAACAACATGCTCGGGGAGAATGAATATCTAAGACCGGTATAAGGGTGAGAGATGTCAATCATCCAAAACATCTGAGGAAGACCTAAAAAGGTATATTTCAATTCAGGAAAATCTGACTCTACAGGGGACAAAAGTCATAATAGGGAGCAGAAGGAAGGAACACCAGTGATACCGGTTACTGGGCATATAATAGGTGACCAACCAGGCGTGAATTAGGGAATATTTCCAAGATACTCATCATCCAAAAGGCGGGCTGAAAAAGCAAACTCGATTATAGGATGGACATTCGATTCCATAAGGAAATACGAATCTTACTCGACTGGGGAAGAAAAAGACTTCGACTGAAGAGCGCATGAAATATATTATCTATTACCGTCAGAACATAGATAACATACTCGCATGGAAGATTATCCACAACCGGTTACTGGGTTAATAAAGGATAAATCGACCGAAAAGAAAGGACATCGGGATACCGAATACTGGGTATAAAATGATGACCAATCAAGGGGAGAAACAATCATTTCCGAACAAGGGTAAATGAAAGATGACTCGCTGGGGGTAAATTGCTTGATCGGAGCAATTATCCAAGAGATATATCACCGACTACTGGGTGGTACACTCAAAAGGAAGGAATATCAATACCGAAAATGGGATAAAGATAACCAACAAAGAGGGGATTACATCTACCGGTTACTGGATAGAAAACCATAAAAGAGAGTAACCGTCATCAGTTAGGATGAACAAAATCAAGGGTTAACTCTGCAAGGGGATAAAAACGGGGTTTACAACTACCGGTTACTGGGTAGTAGACCACAAAAATAGGACTTACAACTACCGGTTACTGGGTAGAAGGCCACAAAACTCCGTCGGGGAAAAGATGGACAATTACTGGTTACTGAGAAATCATTCATCTAAACTACGGGGAAGTGCAGGGGAAATAACAAGAGTAGTCAATCTAGGAACAAACTAGAGAGACACAATGAAACAAGACTCAACCCAATGAGGATATAACTCAGGGGAGTAATTCCATCCCAATACATGTTTTGGGAGGAAACTGAAACAACAATCATCCACGAGGACATAACTTAGTGGGGAATATGGAAGAAAGGATAAACACTTTCTACCTATGGGGTTGACTCTATGGAAAGATTAGACACAAACATCTGCTTGGGGAAATATGTATCACCCAAATACCAGGAGACAACAAACAAAGATATATGGCAAAGAATGCAGCATGAAGATCTGAATGTTTAAAATTATGCATGTATATGCATGGTTTATGTATGATTGATGCTGACAAACAAACATATCTAACACAAACATGTCCAAGAAACAATGGACAAACATCCGGTACTACATCTCAAAAGAGAAAAGCCAGGCCCACAGGAGGAAATTCAATCTGGTGGGGGCAACCAATACCAGGAAAGACCAATCTCTGCAGGGGATAAAGACCAATGTTAAGAATCGAGCGAAGTCGCTGCCAGGGACAAAGATCACTGCTAGGGGAACAAACCGAATCACCGAGAATTAGAAACTGCTGTTGGAAAAAAGCAAGGGATCACAATCACCAAAGTTGGGGATCTTCCAATAGTACATAGAGACAAGGATAAGATCAATCAGAGGAGAAATCTACTGTGGATCTTATCAGGAAGTGATGTAGAATTCTGTGGGGAACAACCACCAAACAGAAGCACATCGGACAAAAATCACTTCTAGCCACGGAGGAATATCTCTGCTGCGGAGAAGGAGAAACAGTCATTCCACTAGGGAAGGAAAAGAAAACATCTTCCTCAGAAGTTCCAACGCCAAATCAGAATCAGACAGAGCCTCAGCTAGGGGAACTACACGGATGAGATTCCTTTGTAGAAGAAACTCTACTAGGGGATCTTATCGGGACAAGATAGGAAATTCTGTGGGGAACAACCACCAGACAGAAGTTTCAACATAAATCCTCATAATGCTGGAGAAACGAACCCTGTTGAGGGGAAGAGAAACAACGCTCCACTGGGGATAGAAAATAAACATTTTCATCACCCGCTCCGCTAGGAGGGAAAACCATTTGAGAAGGAGGAAATAATAATCAGGCTCCGATCAGGAAACTCTCCTGGGGGAAGACGGTTGGTGACCAAACCGAGGATAACCTGAAGGCGATCAGCTGGAGATAACCCGCTGGCGACCAAATTGAGGAAGTCTAAGACGAACAACCCTGCTGAGGATGAATGGGAAGAAAACCTGCTGGAGATCACAGTATGCGAATCCGCTGAGGATAAGCTACAAACCAATTTGTTGAAAATTCCATTCATGCTGGGATTTCCTGCTCACTCTGCAGGAGAAATCCAATCTGAATGAGGGAAGACCATCTTCCTTGAAAAGATAGCATATTAATTTATCAATCTATAAGGGATTTTAGGTCAATCCACACAAGGGATGACAACCATATAATTGATAACACAAATGCTAGATCCAAACTCAACTGAGGAGCTAGAAGACCGAGGCCAAACTCCAGACTTTCTCAGGGAAATTTGGTGATGCTTAACCTTCTTCTGCGCTCGCGGAGGAGACAACCTAAAAGATAATGAAGAGGATACAAGTATGCTAGGAATAATGAACAAATGCCTTACCCTTTTGGAGATCATACTATCCTTGGGAGAGCACTGAAGATGTCTCAATTATCTTTTCAGTCATTATGAATGTTCATTTTGTTTAAAAACAGTTTATAAAAAACTTTATTTATTTAAAACAATGATATTTATCAATTAAGACATGCAAAAATTTGTTAAACAGAAACAAATAAGAGTGCAAAGAATTGGATAAAGGCTCAAATTTATTTGATGGAATGGTAGTCTGCAAATGGCAAGACTCCATGGATCTTTATAAATTTGAAATTGGTGATATATATTGGAAACAGGCTACATTGAACATAATGACCATTTCTTCACCAACTCTTAATCCAATGTATTTGAAGCTTCAATTGACGATGACTGAGCGAGAATCTTTGACAGACGATAAATGTAGAACAAAGTCTTGTCAGGATGCAGTTACTTACAAAATCCCTAATTTTTGCCTAGATTATCCCAGGGTGAGGTACTCAATCTAGTGGGATATATTCATTCATTTTTTTTCATGTCTCTAACTTTTGCTTGGATCGCCCTTTCGGGTTTTCAATCCATCGAGACGCTCATTTTTGCCTAAGCCGCCCTTTCGGGTTTTCAACTTAGCGAGCTATTCTATTTTTATTTTTAGGCAAAGTATTTCTTGACTGCATCTGAATTCACAGGACGAGTGAAATCCTCCCCATCCATAGTTGTAAGTATCAAAGCACCGCCTGAAAAGGCTCTCTTAACAACATATGATCCTTCATAGTTTGGAGTCCACTTGCCCCTGGAATCGGGTGCGAAAGACAAAACTTTCTTGAGCACGAGGTCACCTTCTCGGAACACACGAGGCTTGACCTTCTTATCAAAGGCTTTCTTCATCCTCTGCTGATATAACTGACCGTGGCACATGGCAGTTAATCTCTTCTCTTCAATTAAGTTCAACTGGTCATAACGACTCTGAACCCATTCAGCCTCAGCCAACTTGGCTTCCATCAATACTCTCATTGATGGGATCTCAACCTCCACGGGGAGCACAACTTCCATGCCATATACAAGAGAGAAAAGGGTTGCCCCTGTTGAAGTGCGGACAGATGTACGATAACCGTGCAAAGCAAATGGCAACATCTCATGCCAATCCTTGTACGTAACAACCATCTTCTGGATAATCTTCTTAATGTTCTTATTAGCAGCTTCAACGGCCCCATTCATCTTGGGTCTATAAGGAGAAGAATTATGATGTGCAATCTTGAACTCGCTTCATAGCTCTTTCATCATCTTGTTGTTCAAGTTAGATCCATTATCAGTAATGATCTTGTCTGGCACACCATAACGTCATATGAGTTGATTCTTGATAAACTTCACAACCACCTGCCTGGTCACATTTGCATATGACGCCGCTTCAACCCACTTGGTGAAGTAATCGATTGCTACGTAAATAAACCTGTGACCGTTGGACGTTTTTGGCTCAATCATGCCAATCATGTCAATTCCCCACATAGAGAAAGGCCATGGGGAGGAAATCACATTCATAAGTGTCGGGGGAATATGAATCTTATCCGCATAAATCTGACACTTGTGGCATTTCTTCACATACTTGCAGCAGTCAGACTCTATTGTCAGCCAATAATAGTCTTCTCTCAACATCTTCTTAGCCATGGCATGTCCATTGGAGTGAGTACCAAATGAACCCTCATGGACTTCAGTCATCAACAGGTCTGCTTCGTGTCTATCCACGCATTTGAGCAGAACCATGTCGAAATTTCTCTTATAAAGCACGTCGCCATTGAGGTAGAAACTGCCAGATAATCTCCTCAAAGTATTCTTATCTTTAACAGATGCCCCAGGCGGGTAAATATGTCTCTGAAGAAAACATTTGATATCAAAATACCATGGCTTATCATCTTTTACTTCTTCAACTGCAAATACATGAGCTGGTCTATCCAAGCGCATCATAGTGATATTGGGGACTTCATTCCAGAATTTCACCATAATCATAGAAGCAAGCGTAGCAAGAGCATCTGCCATCCGATTCTCATCTCGAGGAATATGATGGAAGTCAACCTCAATGAAGAACGTTGAAATCCTCCTCGCATAATCTCTATATGGGATGAGGCCAGGCTGATTCGTCTCCCATTCACCCTTGATCTGATTAACAACGAGGGCCGAATCACCATAAACATCAAGATGTTTGATCCTAAGATCAATACACTCTTCTAAACCCATAATACAGGCATCATACTCCGCCATATTATTCGTGCATTTGAAAGTTAGCCTTGCTGTAAAAGGAAAATGTGTTCCCTGAGGAGTAATAATCACTGCCCAAATACCATTTCCATACTGATTTAGAGCGTCATCAAATACCATGCTCCATCAGGAACCAGGCTCTGGCCCTTCATCGAGCGTAGGCTCATCGCAGTCTTTCATCTTCAAATACATAATTTCCTCATCAGGGAAGTCGTACTGAACTGACTGATAATCCTCAATTGGTTGATGTGCCAAGTGGTCAGCCAAGATACTACCTTTAATAGCTTTCTGAGCTCGATACTCAATATCATACTCAGACAACAGCATCTGCCAACGGACGATTCTCCCAGTTAAAGCAGGCTTCTCAAAGATATACTTGATTGGATCCATTTCGGATATCAACCAGGTCGTATGATTCAACATATACTGGCGTAGGCGCTTAGCAGCCCAAGCCAAAGCACAACATGTTTTCTCAAGCATAGAGTATCGAGACTCACAATCAGTGAACTTCTTACTCAGATAGTATATGGCATACTCTTTCTTCCCATATTCATCTTGCTGACCCAGGACACAACCGATAGAGTCTTCAAGAACGGTCAAGTACATAATCGAGGGTCTCCCTTCCACAGGCGGAGACAGAATCAGAGGCTTGGACAAATATTCTTTGATACTTTCGAAGGCTTTCTGGAAATCCTCGGTCCAATCATGATGCTGATTTTTCCGGAGGAGCTTGAATATTGGCGCACATGTGGCAGTCATGTGAGATATAAATCTGGATATATAATTCAAGCGTCCAAGAAAAACTCAGACTTGCTTCTCAGTTTTGAGCGCAAGCATCTCTTGTATTGCTTTGACCTTGGCAGGATCAACTTTAATACCTCTTTCACTGACAATAAAGCTCAATAACTTGCCGAATTGGACTCCAAATGTACACTTGTTAGGATTCAGACGAAGCTTATACTTCCTCAAACGTTGAAAAAGCTTCAACAAGTGCTCTACATGTTCAACTTCCGTTCTCGACTTTGCAATCATATCATCAACATATACCTCGATCTCCTTGTGCATCATATCATGAAACAAGGTAGTCATAGCGCGTTGATACGTGGCTCCGGCGTTCTTCAAACCGAAGGGCATCACTCGATAACAGAATGTTCCCCAAGGTGTGATGAATGTTGTCTTCTCCATATCCTCGGGTGCCATTTTGATCTGATTATATCCAGAAAATCCGTCCATAAATGAGAAGACATTGAATTTAGTTGTATTATCTACCAACATATCAATATGTGGTAGAGGAAAATCATCTTTCAGACTAGCTTTATTCAAGTCTCTATAGTCCACACACATTCAGACTTTTCCACCTTTCTTAGGCACGGGCACAATATTGGCCACCCATTGAGGATATGTAGAAGTCACCAGAAACCCCACATCAATTTGCTTTTGAACTTCTTCTTTGATCTTCATTGCCATATCGAGATGAGTTCTTCTGAGCTTCTGCTTCACAGATACACACTCAGGCTTCAAAGGTAGTAAATGTTGCACGATATCAGTATCCAGACCAGGCATGTCTTCACATGACCTGGCGAAGACGTCGACATATTCTCGTAGCAACTCAATCAACCCTTCTTAACAGATTCTTCAAGGAGTGCCCCAATCTTCACCTCACGAACACAGCCTTCAGACCCCAAGTTGACTGTTTCCAGATTCTCAAGATGTGGCTGAATGACCTTCTCTTCGTGCTCAAGCAGACGGGTAATCTCGTCAGGAATCTCTTCAACATCATCTTCTTCAGCCTCAAATACAGGGAACTCAAAGTTGGGAGATGGTGTTGGATCATTTTGTTCAATGGGTTTGATCAACCTGCATAATGATTTTGGATATAAAAGAGATTTTAGAATTCAAACAAGGCAAATAATTATGTAGATGAAAAGATTGATTTTATTCTCTTTTTAGGGTTTTATGTGATCACCAATTTCATGCAAAAAGCAAAAAGTGAAAATAATTTGAAAAAACAAACATTTAACATGAATTTATTGAATGAATATCATTGTATTTATGGGCCAACAATGTCATCACTCCTCCTTTTGGCATGGGAGAAGGGTTTTTAAACAAAATGAACATTACGTGGACTTATGGACAACTGTTGGAACATCAACAGCGACCCCATTATTGCAGACTCCTCCAGGGATGACGAGTTGCCAGAATCTTCCTCTGCATCCTCTTCTACAACAACAACAGCTTCCTGGTCTCCGACCGTGTGGATGAAACCACCACTCTGAAACAGCCCATGCTTGTCGAAAGTGCCTGAAGAGTACCCTATGCCAGCCCGTGATTTATTATCTTCCAGCTTGATCATTTGTCCTAAACCAGTAGTTGCACCATGCTCAATGGCCAACTTCGCATCATTGTAGGAAGCAAATGAAGAAGTTCCTTTCTTAGAAGGCTCAGTAATAAACAAGGCTTGGAACGGCGTCCCAACCTCGTCCTCAGCATCAATGTAAGAAAAGGAAGACAAATGGCTAACTAAGAGAGCCTTCTCTCCCCCTACCACCACCAACTTTTTGTTCTTGACGAACTACAACTTTTGGTGTAGGGTGGATGTCACGACGCCTTCCTCGTGAATCCATAGTCTGCCCAACAAACAACTATATGATGGGTGGATATCCATGACCTGAAAAGTGACCTGGAAATCACTAGGTCCTATCTTGATTGGAAGTCCTATCAGCGATGATCCTGTGTCTACCAGCACATTAGATAAGGCATCATCCTTGCAATTCATAGAGATGTGAAGTGCCAAATTGTGGTCTCTTCCCTCCTCGGGAAGATCAACATCACAAAAGCTCAAGTTGTTACAAGCAGTAATGTTTGCAACAATGCTATCAAATTGCTCTATAGTGACGTCATGATCTACGTACGCCACGTCCAACACCTTATGCAAAGCTTCTCGGTGTGGCTCAGAGTTCATCAACAAAGACAACACAAATATCTTTGAAGGCGTTTGTAGCAGCTGATCTACAACATTATATTCACTCCTCTTGATGAGCCTCAATATCTCATCACAGTCCTCTTTCATCATGCCATTCTGACCAGCAGGGACAGGAGTTCTAGCAACAACGTCAGGTCTATCAACAGCAAGTGCCAGATTTGGAGAAACAACAAAATTCCCCAAAGGACGAACGACACTATCAGCAGTATCAACTCTTCTGGTGTCAGCCTGGGGTTTCGGCGACGCCGAGAAAACACGACCACTACGGGTCAGACCACTGACATCAGCAATGTTTACAACAGAAGTGGAGGGTAGAGGCACCTCCTTCCCATCTTCCAACGCAACCGCGTTATATCTGTAGGGAACGGCTCTGTCTGAAGAGTATGGAATAGGGCCAGTTGGCTTAATAATGAGAGTAGGAGAGGCCTTCTGCTTGCTGCCATCGTATCTGACGACAACAGGCTCAGGTATCCTAAATACAGGGGATATCACATTAATTTCATCATCCTCATCACGATTCTGAAGTATCTTTATCACACTCTGATCCAACATTTCTTGGATGTCTTTTCTGACTTGATGACATCCTCTCTCATTGACAGTGCAAACACGACAACTGTCGTGGTTGTAGCGGGGTATTCGTTACCATTAGAGATATTGACTAAATCCAAGGTAAATCATATACGTCGAGTCGCCACCGCACTTCTATTTATCCAAAGGAATGGTTAGAAAGTGAACAAAAACCTAATAGTTTTAACGAAAACTAGTAAAAGAAACAGAGATCTGGGTAAGGGGGTTGGTTATGCAATGGGACGGTGTTAGGCACCCAAAACATCCTAGGTACTCCTAGGGAGCCCTTTTCACACTTGTGAAGGTTGTTGTCTTGTGAAATTTTTTGTTTGTGCAAACATGATTGAAGAGATGGGAAGAGAATGTACAAGTTATTTACATTTTTGTGTTTGGATGGATAAACCCATTGCCTACGTACCATCTTATAAAAAGATTAGGATCATCCATCGTTACCTGTCTTCGTTGGATGTTCCCATCCTTTGTTGACAGCTCTCCAGACTTTGCTATCTAGAGACCTTAAGAAGCTACCATACGAGGCTTCCAGTCATCATAGTTAGAACCATCCAGCATGGGTGGTCTATTTGAGTGTCCTACATCCTTGTCCATGGTACTAGAAAGTAACATCCCTAGATCTCACCCAGAAATTAACAGGCAGGGTGCCTGCTCTGATGCCAATTGAAATTCTAGTTAACAGACTTTCGATGTCACACGGGTTGTTATGACATCCAATTCTGCGTAGACAGGAATTATGCAGACCTTAAAATGTAAGTGCAGTAAATAACACAAGGAATTGTTTACCCAGTTCGGTCCAACATGACCTACGTCTGGGGGCTACCAAGCCAGGGAGGAAATCCACTATTAGTAGTATTAATTCAGACCTTAAACCAACTGTTTAACCCTATCACTTAATACCTACCCAATGCAATTTCAGTCTTACACTAAGATCAGAGTTCCTACTCACTCCTCCTCAATCACCTCAGTGATTACTACCTTTAATTAAAATTAAAGACAATTGTGAAGTCACACTTCAAACAACTCTTGATTGTGCTTAACAGCTTTAATCAAGATACACAGCACTCACGCTTAAAAGCTTAGAGTGACACAACACTTACAACTCAATGAACACCCTATACCAATGCAATCATCTCAGTGATAATAGCTTGGCTCACAAGATACACCTAATACAAGACACACAAAAATACAGCAGTGAAGTATGATGGACAGACAAAATCTTCACGCCTAAAATCCCCGAGTTCTGAATGAAGGATTGCCATCCTTTTATATTGCAACACTTGGGCCTTGTACTTGTATTTCCTGAAATTAAGGTCAAGCGAGTTAACCTAAATTCCACAACTAGGTTACTAACAAATAGGCTATTTGTTAGGTTCATTAATTGAAGCTTGGTTGTTGGTTTCCTGGATTTTCGCTCAGCTGTTGAATCCCTGAAGAATAGCCTGAGAAAAATGCAGAAACAGAAAAACTAAACAACCTACAATTTAGCATACGCTGTCAGGAATGAATGTCACAACATTCAGTTTGACGTCCAAATCAAAGGCCATATGCTAAGTCTGCTTTCCTGACAACAGACAGTACAAATTTGCTGAACTGTATAGGACCAATCTGTCCATACTTCAGTATCAGCGTACATTAATAAATGTCAAGACATCCAATTTGACATTTACACAATTAGCCTTATGTCAGGTCTGTTATCCTCCTGAAGAACAGACTGAGATACATACTGAAATGTAACAGAAAACCAATCTGCCTATTGTTCAGTATATGCTGTCAATGATGAATGTCATAACATCCAGTTTGACATTCAGACAGTAGGCCTTACACCAGGTCTGTTATTTCCTTGATAAACAGACTGAAAATAAATACTGAGTTATAACAGAACACCAACTGTTCTATTCCTCAGTATCTGCTGACAGGGATGAATGTCATAACATCCAGTTTGACATTCAATAAATCCTGTATTAGCTAAACCTGCAGTATACTACTCAAGTATGTCATGACATCAACCAAGACATAAGAGTACAGGTAGATATTCTAACATACAATGCAGTCAAACAAACATCTCCACAACATGTCATGACATTAGAATCCAGCTAGTGTTTTACCATACAATGCAGCCAATTAAACATCTACAAACTCCCCATTTGGCAAATTTTTGGCTAAAACACTTTGGTCTCACAACAGAGTCCAGAGCAGCGGAAAACACACATCTAGCAGGAAATTAACCTAGCTATTACACTCAGAGTAGCAGCACACTAACACATAAGGAAGTTAAATAAAAACTTCTAATTGCAGCACACATATACACACTCACACTCATAGAAGTGGAACATCAGCTGCAGCACAACCTCTGGATTAGAGGATCTTGAATATCTGTTTAGCAAAACAATCTGTTGTCTGGGGCAGCACAGGTGTTACTCCCCCTTTTTGTCAAAAATGTTGCCAAAGCAACACTTTAAATTACAGACCAACATAATCATAAACAGAATTACACACTCATAAATGACAGAATTCCAGTAAATAATTTATTCATCTGACTTAGAGTCAGCCTCATCATTAGTGCCATCATCAAAACTGGCCTCCTCCTCACCCTCTGAACTTTGCCTTGCAGCTCCATCTATAGCCTCAGCAGCTTCACCAAGCACACCATCATCAGACATCTCCAATTGGATAATCAGCTTTTCCAAAGTGAGCTTCCTAGCCTCCAGCTCTTTGCAAGTCTCTCTGAGTACGGCAATGACAGCAACTTTATCTGGTTGGTTGCCAACATTGGATGTTTCTCCAGTTGTCATGACAATGTCAGGGACATGCTTACCTAGGAACAGTTTGTAATTGAAGGCCAACAGACTCTTTCTTCTTTTCACAAGGTCATTTTCTGTCAGGATGTTTGGAAATTGCTTTAGCACAATGCCACATATGATGGGATCTCCACCTCTACTGGGAGTACGACTTCCATGCCATAAACAAGAGAAAAAGGGGTTGCCCCTGTTGAAGTGCGGACAGTACGATATCCATGTAAAGCAAATGACAGCATCTCATGCCAATCTTTATACATAACAACCATCTTCTGGATAATCTTCTTGATATTCTTGTTAGCAGCTTCAACAACCCCATTCATCTTGGGCCTGTAAGGTGAAGAATTATGGTGTGCAATCTTGAACTCACTACACAGCTCTTTCATCATTTTGTTGTTCAAGTTAGATCCATTATCAGTAATGATCTTATCTGGCACACCATAACGGCATATGAGTTGATTCTTGATAAACTTCACGACCACCTGCCTGGTCACATTTGCATATGATGTCGCTTCAACCCATTTGGTGAAGTAATCAATTGCTACAAGAATAAATCTATGTCCGTTGGACGCTTTCGGCTCTATCATGCCAATCATGTCAATTCCCCACATGGAGAAGGGCCATGGTGATGAAATCACATTCAGAAGTGTCAGAGGAATATGGATTTTATCCGTGTAAATCCGACACTTATGGCATTTCTTCACATATTTGTAGCAGTCAGACTCCATTGTCAGCCAATAGTAGCCTGCTCTCAACATCTTTCTAGCCATGGCATGTCCATTGGAATGAGTACCAAATGAACCTTCATGGACCTCAGTCATCAACACGTCTGCTTCGTGTCTATCCACGCATCTGAGCAGAACCAAATCAAAATTTCTCTTATAAAGCACTTCGCCATTGTGGTAGAAACTTCCTGACAGTCTCCTCAAAGTCTTCTGCTCTTTCACAGATGCCCCAGGCGGGTAAACCTGGTTCTGGAGGAAACACTTGATGTCATAATACCATGGCTTATCATCTTTTACTTCTTCAACTGCAAACATATGAGCTGGTCTATCCAAGCGCATCACAATGATATTGGGAACTTCATTCCAAAGTTTTACCACAATCATCGAAGCAAGCGTAGCAAGAGCGTCTGTCATCCGATTCTCATCTCGAGGAATATGATGGAAGTCAACCTCAGTAAAGAACGTTGAAATCCTCCTCGCATAATCCCTATATGGAATAAGACCAGGCTGATTCGTCTCCCATTCACCCTTAATCTGGTTGACAACGAGGGCCGAATCACCATAAACATCAAGGTGCTTGATCCTCAGATCAATACACTCCTCTAATCCCATAATGCAGGCCTCATACTCAGCCATATTATTCGTGCATTTGAAAGTTAGTCTTGTTGTAAAAGGAATATGTGTGCCCTGAGGAGTAAAAATCACTGCCCCAATACCATTTCCATACTGATTCACAACGCCATCAAGCACCATACTCCAGTTGGAACCAGGCTCTGGCCCTTCATCGAGTGTAGGCTCATCACAATCTTTCATTTTCAAATACAGAATCTCCTCATCTAGGAAGTCATACTGAACTGACTGATGATCTTCAATAGGCTGGTGTGCCAAGTGGTCAGTCAAGGTACTACCTTTAATAGCCTTCTGAGCTCGATACTCGATATCATACTCAGATAACAACATCTGCCAACGGGCAATCCTCCCTGTTAAAGCAGGCTTCTCGAAGATATACTTGATTGGATCCACTATGGATATCAACCAAGTCGTATGATTTATCATATACTGGCGCAAGCGTTTAGCAGCCCAAGCCAAAGCACATCATGTCTTTTCAAGCATTGAGTATCGAGACTCACAATCAATGAACTTCTTACTCAGGTAGTAAATATCATATTCTTTCTTCCTTGATTCGTCTTGCTAACCAAGGACACAACCCATTGAGTCTTCAAGAACAGTCAGATACATGATCAAAGGTCTTCCTTCTACAAGCGGAGACAGGATCAGAGGCTCAGACAGGTACTCTTTAATACTGTCGAAAGCTTTCTGGCAATCCTCAGTCCAATCATGAGACTGATCTTTCCGGAGGAGCTTGAATATTGGCGCACATGTGGCAGTCATGTGGGATATGAATCTGGAAATATAATTCAAGCGGCCAAGAAAACCTCAGACTTGCTTCTCAGTTTTGGGCGCAGGCATCTCTTGTATTGCTTTGACCTTTGCAGGATCAACCTCAATACCTCTTTCACTGACAATAAAGCCCAATAACTTGCTGGAACGGACTCCAAATGTACACTTGTTGGGATTCAGACGAAGCTTATACTTTCTCAAATGCTAAAAAAGCTTCAACAAGTGCTCTACATGTTCAACTTCCGTTCTTGACTTGGCAATCATATCGTCAACATATACCTCAATCTCCTTGTGCATCATATCATGAAACAAGGTAGTCATAGCTCATTGATACGTGGCTCCGGCGTTCTTCAAACCGAAGAGCATCACTCGATAACAGAATGTTCCCCAAGGTGTGATGAATGTTGTCTTCTCCATATCTTCGGGTGCCATCTTGATCTGGTTATATCCGAAAAATCCATCCATAAATGAGAAAACAATGAATTTAGCTGTATTGTCTACCAACATATCAATATGTGGTAGAGGGAAATCATCTTTCGGACTAGCTTTATTCAAGTCTCTATAATCCACACACATCCAGACCTTTCCGTCTTTCTTAGGCACGGGCACAATATTGGCCACCCATTGAGGATATGTAGAAGTCACCAGAAACCCTACATCAATTGGCTTCTGAACTTCCTCTTTGATCTTCACTGCCATATCAGGATGAGTTCTTCTGAGCTTCTGCTTCACAGGCACGCACTCAGGCTTCAAGGGTAGGAAATGTTGCACAATATCAGTATCTAGACCCGGCATGTCTTCATACGACTAAGCAAAGACATCGACATATTCTCGTAGTAATTCAATCAACCCCTTCTTAACAGATTCTTCCAGGAGTGCCCTAATCCTCACTTCGCGAACACAATCCTTAGACCCCAAGTTAACTGTTTCCAGATTCTCAAGATGCGGCTGAATGATCTTCTCTTCTTGCTCAAGTAGACGGGTAATCTCATCAGGAATCTCTTCAACATCATCTTCCTCTGCCTCAAATACAGGGAATTCAAAATTGGGAGATGGTGTTGGATCATTATGTTCAATGGGTTTGATCAACCTGCATAATGATTTTGGATATGAAAAGCTTTTAGAAATCATACAAGGCAAATCATTATGCAGATGAAAAGATTGATTTTATTCTATTTTAGGGTTTTATGTGATCACCAATTTCATGCAAAAAGAAAAAAGGGAAAATAATTGGAAAAACAAACATTTAACATGAATTTATTGAATGAAAATATCATTGTATTTATGTTGCCAACAATGTCATCACTTCTCCTTTTGGCATGGGAGAAAGTTTTTTAAACAAAGTGATCATTATGTTGACTTGTGGATAACTGTAGGAATATCCACAACGACCCAATTGTTGCAGACCCCTCCAGGGATGATGAAATTGCCAGAATCCTCTGTATCTTCTTCCAAGACAGCAACAGCTTCCTCATCCTGACCAATGTGGATGAACCCTCCACTCTTGAATAGCCCTTTCTTGTTGAAGATCCCAGAAGAAAAGCCTATGCCAGCCCGGGACTTATTGTCTTCTAGCTCAATCATTTTTCCTAGACCAGCAATTGCACCACACTCAATGGCCAATTTCTCATCTCTATAGGAAGTAAATGAAGGAGTTCTCTTCTCAATAGGCTCAGCTATAGATAAAGCTTGGAACGGAGTTCCAACTTCATCCTCAGCATCTATGTATGAGAAGGAAGACAAGTGGCTAACCAGGAGAGCCTTTTCTACCCCTACCACCACCAGCTTTTTATTCTTTACAAATTTTAGTTTCTGGTGTAGCTAGGGTGGATGTCACGGCGCCCGCCTCGTGAATCCATGGTCTGCCTAAGAGACAACTATACGATGGGTGGATATCCATAACCTGGAAGGTAATTTGGAAATCACTTGGTCCAATCTTGATTGGGAGATCAACTTCCCCAATTACAATTTTTCGAGACCCATCGAAAGCTTTCACAACAACCCCACTCTGCCTCATGGGAGGCCCTTGATAAGACAATTTTGAAAGAGTGGCTTTTGGCAATACATTTAGTGATGACCTAGTGTCCACCAGCACATTGGACATGGCGTCGTCTCTGCAATTCATGGATATGTGTAAAGCCAAGTTGTGGTCTCTTCCCTCCTCAGGTAGATCAGAGTCACAAAAACTCAAATTGTTACAAGCAGTAATGTTTGCAACAATGCTATCGAACTGTTCTATCATGACATCATGATCTACATATGCCACATCCAAAACTTTCTGCAGTGCCTCTCTATGTGGTTCTGAATTCAACAGCAAAGATAATACTGATACTTTGGGTGGCGTTTGTAGAAGCTGGTCTACAACATTGTACTCACTTTTCTTGATGAGCCTCAGCATCTCATCACAGTCTTCTTTCACATTGCCGCTTGGGCCAACAGAAGTAGGAGTTATCAATGTAGAGGAGGGATTAACAACAGGTGTCGGATTTGGAGTGCTCATGTCATTCCCAATCGGGCGTTCAACGAAATCAGCCTTAGCTTGGGGCTTTCGTGGTGCTGAAAACACACGACCGCTGCGGGTCAAGCCACTTACATCAGCAATATTAACAATAGAGGAAGATGGTAAGGACACCTCTTTCCTATTTTCTACAACAACAGCGTTGTAACAAAAAGGAATTGCTTTTTGAGAAGAATACGGTACTAGACCGGCAGGCTTAATGATAAGAACAGGAGAAGCCTTCTGCTTGCTACCATCATACTTGATGATAACAGGATCGGGCATCCGGAATACAGGGGAAATTACGTTGACCTCTGGCTCATCTTCGTCAACATTCCTATTCTGAAGAATCTCAATGACTCCTTCATCCAGCATTTCCTGAAGATCTTTGCGCACCTGACGACAACCTAATCGGTTAACAGGGCAGATTCGGCATCTATCATGATCGTGCTCATAATGACTGTATTCACACAGCAAACGATGCATCTCGACCAGAGACTGTCGAATATGACTGACATATTTGACCTTGTACTTGCCAGGGCAGCCCTGGACCATGTTGACAGATTTCCCATGCTCAGGCAATGGGTTTTTCTTCACATTAGGACCTACGTCCTCAAAACACAGAATGCCACACCTTACAAGGTCTTGAACCTTGGTTTTCAAAGGGTAACAATTCTCCATGTCGTGGTCGGGAGCACCAGAATGATAAACACAATGCAATTCGGGCTTATACCACCACTGGGGGATAGCAGGTATAGCCGATGGGTCTCTCGGAGTAATCAACTTCCTCTATATCAAAGAGGGATATAATTCTGCGTACGTCATTGGAATAGGATCAAAAGTGACCTTTTTCCTCTCGTAACTCGTGCTGGTTTGATTACTGTTTCGAGGTTGGTAGGCTTGTTGTTGCGGCTGGTGCTGTTGTTGTTGATATTGCTGAGGTGGTTGCTGATTGTTGTTATGCTGCTGATACTGTTGATTATCTCTGAAAACAGGTGCTATGTGAGCCACCTGATGCTGGTTACCGACGGGACGCACGATCTTCCTCCTCACAGAGGGTCTTCTAGATTTCACATGGGAGGTCATAGCATGTGCCTCTCCATCTTTCTTCTTCGCAAACGACCCATAACGTTTGGCGGAAGAGCCTTCTTCCTTGGTTAGACTTCCTTCTCTAACCCCTTCTTCTAAACGCATCCCCATATTCACCATCTCGGTGAAGTCAGAAGGAGCGCTAGCAACCATCCACTCATAATAGAATAAACTCAAGGTCTTTAGAAAGATCTTGGTCATTTCCTTCTCTTCTAGCGGAGGCACGATCTGTGCTGCCAACTCTCGCCACCTCTGGGCATACTCCTTGAACGTTTCTTTATCCTTCTGGGACATGGCCCTCAATTGATCCCTATCGGGAGCCATATCCACATTATACTTGTACTGCTTGACGAAGGCCTCGCCAAGGTCGTTGAAGGAACGGATGTTCGCACTGTCTAACCCCATGTACCAGTGTAGAGCGGCACCGGACAGACTGTCCTGAAAGTAGTGGATAAGTAACTGATCATTATCGGTCTGAGTAGACATCTTCCTGGCATACATGACCAGGTGGCTGAGAGGGAAGGTATTCCCCTTGTATTTTTCAAAGTCAGAGACCTTGAATTTCACCGGGATCTTCATATTGGGGACCAAGCACAGTTCGGCAGCAGACTTGCCGAAAAGATCCTTTCCTCTAAGAGTCTTCAATTCCTTGCGGAGCTCAAGAAATTGGTCATTCATAGCGTCCATCTTCTCATAGACATCTGGGCCCTCAGAAGGCTCAGAATGATAGATGGTGTCGTCTACTCTGGGCATAGTATGCATGACAGGAGGAGGAACAACAAGGATCGGGCTAGATGCCGGCATAGAAGCAAAAGTTGGAGCAGGACCCTCAGGCATGAAGTTGGGAGGCATCCCCCACGGGAATCCGGCTGGCATAGATGCTGGAGCAAAATATGCACTGGCTGCAGGCACTGTTGAGGAGACAATCTCTGAGATAACTGTCCTCTGGGGAGGAGTTGAAGGCGTTGGAGAAGACTGGCTCTGGGCAGCCAGGAATGATTCCATCAAAGCGCTCAATCTGGCCACTTCCTCTTTGAGTTCACGGTTCTCTTGCTCTAGTTGATCCATCAGTCTCGAAGTGTTGGCTCTAGTGTAGTACCGGTGAGTCAGCTTGTCTTCAAAATAAATGAAGAACACAGAGTTAGACCACAGGACAAGAAGCCGGGAACCAAACCTGCTTATGCACATGATGCATGCAATGCTTGTGCATATGATTTGTTTTTATTTCAAAGGAACTCTAGGGTTTTATTTGCAATTTTGGAAATATTAACTATTTGTCACATATGGAAATATCTCATCAAATAACATCAAGGGAAAGAAGTACATCATTATCAATCATGTACAAGAGAAAAGGAAAATAATCATCCTATGGATCCCTAGTGTCGCATACGCGAAAAACAACCGGCGGGAAAAGACACAGAGCCGCCTCCGTGCGTTATTTATCCCAAAGGAGGGAAAGGAAACGCTCGAAGTAAACCTGGAAAGGAAATGGTCTTACGACCAGAGATTGCTAGATACGGGAGTCGGTTATGCGAAGGGAAGGTATTAGCACCCCTACGCATCCATCGTACTCGATGGGATCCTCGCTAGGACATCGCATCCTATGCATACGTATCTTCTCTAACCAGAGTAAGAATCAGAGCACTCGTAGCTTGGCTAACGCACGCCAAACAAACACTGAAGGAGACGCTGAGACGTCAAAGCAAACGTACAACTGGAAACGGAATGCCAATCGCTGGGCTTACATCCAACTCCACAAAAGAAACAGGAAACAAATAGCCAATCAATGGTCTTACATCTATCTCCTAACATACACAAAACAAACTGGAAACCGAAGGCCAATCGCTGGGCTTACATCAGACTCCAAACACACAAACACACGGGAAACCGAATGCCAATCGCTGGACTTACATCAGACTCCACAGAAACAACAACGCAGAAGGGTCTCGATTGCAACTAGGGCAAGAGAAAAGGAAAGGTCTCAATCGCAACGAGGGCGAGAGAAAAGGGTCGCAACAAAGGCGAAAACCAGCAAGGGTTAAAGGTTAGTCGTCAGTCAAACTCGACAAGACATCGCATCTCGTGCCTACGTATCTCATATGAACATGAGAATCAAAGTTGCCGTAGTTCGGCTAAACTATTTCTGTTTGTTTTGTGTTTTTTAGATGAACGATGTTACTACGCAATCTTCTGGATGCTCGACCTTTGGAGACTTACTCACCTGTAGTAGAAGGAGTTAACGTGTCCTTAAGGGAAGATAATGTTTGTTTGTGTTTTAGGAAAGCTCACGCAAGAAAGGAAGTCCTAGACGAAGGAACCGTGCTACCTTAATTGACATGCAAACGAGAGACTATGCGAAGTCTAGCAATCCTATGGGGATACAATCACAACACACAAACACATATACAACATGAAGTAAACACACCAACAAGGGGCTCAAACATCCAAGGGTGAGGCTTTAGTCAAGGGGTCATATCAACCTCGACAAACAAGCCGACATTGGAAGGGTATCTGAGGGCTCTTAACCACTGACATTAACCGTCAGGGTGAGCAGATGATAGGTAATGAGGGTAAGACCTCATATCTCTTAACCCGGGCCTGGGTGAGCTTGAATCAATGAAAACCTGGGAATCCAGAATATGGGACTCTATTCCACTGACTCTATATACAATGATCTTGGGTTAGGTTCAAGAGCCTCAGCACGTAGTGCGAGCATAATGAACGACTCAAACGATTAGCAGGGGACTAACTGCTAGTCCCTTCTATCTGCCAATTGCCTCTTCACTTAGGAGGACTTGAAATACATGGCACAAATATAAACAAACACAGTCATTGCCTCTTAAGGAGGACTTCAGCCAAATGCCTGCCAAAAGAAATGACAGGGCTTCCAGACTACATGGAGTTAGAGGATGAACTGAAATATTTCCAACATTGCCAAGGCCAGGTTCGAACTGGCGCGCAAGCGGTTATTGGAGCGCTCATCAAAACAACAGCGCTTGGTTTAATGAAGAAAATGAAATTTTGCAAGCGTTCTCAATGGGAATCGAACACAGGTTCCTCATGTTCATAAATCTATTTGCAGAAACCCTAACCAGGAGGCGGCGCTACAGTACCAGGGCGGTGGTTTCCACCGTCTTCTTCATGAAGACGGTGGTGCTACAGTGCACTATATTTTTTTTTTGCAGAAATTGGCCTAGCTTACACCATTGGAACCGCCTTGATGCGTAGATCATGAATCTAACATCTATTCATACCTAAACTTAACGATCAAAGCAAATCGAGCCAAAACATTTTTCATGCCACAACTTTAAATCACCATAACTCATGCAATTCTTATCCGTTTTTCAAGAATTTTATATCAGTGTAATCAGGAGAACACGCACTACAAGATTATGGCAATAAAAACAAGAATTAAGAGGATCGAAATTCTGACCTCTTGAAGAACAGTGAGTTGAAAACGCGTGCTACAACTCTCTCTAGCTCCAGATATTCTCCTCAACTGGTATATTGAAGCTTGATGTGAAAGATAGCAGCTGAAACCACCTCCATCGAGCTCAATCTTCAAGATTCATCTCCATCTTCAAGCTTTGAGCATGCATGATTTTGGCACGAATTGGACAAAGTAATGGTTGATTCTTGCTCTAAACTGCACCAGGATCACGAATCTACCAAAAAAATTGGTGTTTATGTGAAGAATTTTTGAATTTTGATTGAGAGAAAAATTGGAGGGAAAAGTGTGATCTAGATCTAGAATGTGTTAACTTGAAAATTCTGTTATGATTAGCCTTTTATATGCTGTTTTAATTACCATGCTAATTATAATTATTCTTGGCTAATGAAAGTTTTAATGAAAAATGAGGTGTTATGCACAAATTGCAAATTCACCTTATGCATGGCTCAACCCCACGTGAACAGTACCACATTACCATTCAATTACACTTAAAATCAACTTATGAACACAATGGAATGATCAAAAGGCTCATGTGATGCACCAATTTTAAATTCTTCATTTTCCCTCCAAAAATCACATGTATGCACCAATGTTCATATGAGATTTTTCCATGCAATGCAATGATATATTTGGAAATTAGGAATCATAAGGAGCATAATGCAAAAAGAGGCACTCAATTTGGAGTTTTAGATCAAAAGTTATGGCTCTTGGAAGTTCCATGCACACTTTGCAATCATTTGACCATACCTCCTCAACCATTCATCAGATGCTCATGATCTTGGACTTTTTGGAAATGGGAGAGAAAGATCTTCAACTTTCATGTTGACCAAAATTTCATTTGAAGCTTTTTTGATGTTGGAAAGTCAAGTTGAAAGTGGTCCAAAAACTTGCCATTTTTGGAAACTTGAAATTACAGGTCACTTTCCATTTTGGGAAACTTTTGATTTGGCTTCAAAATCTTCAATGTAGATGTTTGACATGATGAATAAACCTCTTTTGGACATGAATGAAGTGTCTCAAACCATTTCTCCACCTCCTAGCCCTCAGTTGACATGCAGTTGACTTTTGTGGGCCCCAGATGACTTGACAATGCACTGTTGGCTTTGAGCCTCTAACACTTGGTCAAATAGCTTCAAAATGAACCTTGATTCATATAAGATCACTAGAAAAACCATGTGGCTTTCATCTCAAGGAAATACTTAGTCTTTTGCACAGATGAATTCTCTTGCTGCCAGTGCTTGTCTGTCAGGATGCAATGCAATATGCAATGTTAATGACCTAAAAAATGAAATGAATGAATGAATGGGGGGTGCAAATTTGAGGTGCTACAGCTGCCCCTATTCAATCAACTGGGAACCTGAACGGATGAGAGCAACGACTCTCAGACTTTCAAGGTACACAGGTGTCGCATTATGCGAAAAACCGGCGGGAAAAGAAATAGAGCCGCCACCGTGCGTTATTTATCCCAAAGGAGGGAAAGGAAACGCTCGAAGTAAACCTGGAAAGGACATAGTCTTGCGACCAGAGATGCAAGGGGAGTCGGTTATGCGAAAGGGAAGGTATTAGCACCCATACGCATCCGTCGTACTCGACGGGATCCACGCTCAGAAAGAATAGAAGAAAGGTTGCTAAAGAAACTGCTCACAAACTGCACACACACTAGAGGGAAATACAGATGAAAGACGGAAGAAGCGGACTCGGCAGAATATCGCATCCTGGGCCTATGTAGTTTGTTAGACACAAACATCAGAGTCGACATAGTTCGGGGATATGGGAAACGTGCTCGCTAGGATGTCGCATCCTATGCATACGTATCTTCTCTAACCAGAGAAGAATCAGAGCACTCGTAGCTCGGCTAGTGCACGCCAAACAAAACACACAACTGGAAACGGAATGCCAATCGCTGGTCTTACATCCAACTCCAGACACACAGGGAAACATGGAAACCGAATGCCAATCGTTGGACTTACATCAGACTCCGAACCAACAAACGCACACAGTAAACCGACTGCCAATCGCTCGACTTACATCAGACTCCAAACACACAAACACAGATAGGAAACCGACTGCCAATCGCTGGGCTTACGTCAGACTCCAACAAGCAAACAAAAGGGTTGAAAAAGAAAAAGGGCGCCCGGAGAGATCAGTTATTCTCCTGCCTACGTACCTCATCTGGAATGAGGATCAGGGCGACGTAGTTCCCCTTAACAGGGAAAGAACTTCTAACCTAACCAGAGACTAGGGAAATAACAAGCTACTAGGGAGACTACGACTCGAGCCTAGAAGTTGTCATGCATACGATCCCTATGTTGAGGTCTCTAATCCTAACTTGCACAGGAAGCAAGCTAGCCTAAACAGCACAATATCAAACACAAGCACAAGAGAGCAAGCACACACACTATACGCAAACAAGTGGCTCATACAAGGCTAGGCTTTAGTCAAGGGGTCACATCAACCTCGACAAACAAGCCAACTGGAATGGGGTGTTTTTAGCTCTTAACCCTAACATTGAGAGTTAGGGTGAAGAAAATGAAATGGAGATGAGGGTTATGCCTCATAGCTCTTATCCCTGGTCTGGGAGAGCTTGACTCAAATAGAAAGTGTGGGAGTTCAGAATGAAGGAACTCTTCTCCACAAATGACTGACACAACAAGATATTGGGCTTTTATTCAAAATGCATCAACACATGGTGTGAGCAAAGTGAATGACACAACTGAATAGCAGGGGATGAATTGCACATCCCTTGTATCTGCCAATGCCTCTTCACTTAGGAGGTCTTAGAATGTACAAGGCACAAAATTAAACAATCACAAACATTGCCTCTTAAGGAGGGCTTCAGACAGGTGCCTACCAATAACATGAGGTCTTCCAAACTACATGAAGAAGAGGGATTACACCTAAGTGGCATGCCAACCACAAGCAAAAGCAAAGCAAAGTTCAAATGAACTTAAAGCAACTTAGGTACCTGTGGAAACAACTAAACCAATCAGTACAGAATTCAGACAACAGTCAACAGTCAATATCAAACAGACAATCCAATATGCACAATGAGTAAGCCATAAGGCAAACACAAGAGAATTATCCTCAACCTACAAAACAGAAAATGTTAGCCAACAACAACAAATGACCAATCTCAAATGAAGGAGCAACATCAATCATGGAGATGCATACTTGAACCTGAAATTCACAACTCAAATGTAAGTCCAAACCACTAGGTCAAAGCCTAGGGTCAAAAGTGAATCAAAAAGCCAAAATAGAATTTGATATTCAACATGAATCATATTTATTCAATCAAGAACAAGTCCTAAAAAGGACCAAATCAAAATCAATAAGCAAGTCCATTTCATGTGCAAAGGAAGTCAAAGACCAATTTAAGGCATACATTTGATCATTATGAATGAAAATTCCCAATCAAAACAGAAATGATTCAAATAATTCTGGAAAAATTCATGAGTATTCAACACATCCAACATGATCATCACCCAAAATATCAGAAACATCCAAGGTCATTTGATATGGAAATTAAATTGCACAAGTTGATCAACCAAATGTGTGACACAAATTGTCACACCATACAAACATGTCTGTAAAACAGAAATGGTGAATGATAAAAATACCAAACCAAGCCTCAAAGATCCCTCAACATGTCAAGAACAGTCATGCAAAATTTCAAGCAATTTGGATTAAAATCAAGCATTTCACAATGAGATGAATGGAGCAAGGTCACAAATGCACCTATGATCAATCAACCGAGGGAAAACAAAATTCCAGCCATGCACAACTTCCAAATTCATCATCATAAAAAACTAGATAAACATAGGATCATTTTGCAAAAAATTAGGGATGATTTGAGGCATTTTCCAATTTGTTATGGATTTTAGAAGTTAGCAAAAAAATTAAAGTCAAACATGTGAAGCATACATGAAATATGGAGGGAAAAGTGAAAAAATGCTGAAACATTTGAAATATGGACACCCTGGGATTCGAACTTGGTAGGAATTTGAATGTGGCGCGCCAACAAATATGAAACGCAGCGTTTCATTAAAATATGTGGCATTCAACGCCCATGTGGCAAGGTCAGAACGAATAGAGGCCAATCAACTTGCTTGCAAGGCAACAACGTGGACCAATCAAAACAAAACCCTAGGCCACGCATGCAATAACCAGAGTCCGTCGCTAACATCACAGATCTGTCGCTACCAGGATGATCTTCATCTTCTTCATGAAGATGAAGATGAACAGTACACGTTCAAGAACAAAATCTCCAGATTTTCAAAGCAAGCATATCATTAGAAAGATCTTTCAATGGAGATCAAGGATCAACCAACAACTAAGCCTAAATCCACATGATTAAAGAGAATCGAGCAAAACATTTTTGGTGCATCAAACTTCAATCATACATAACTCAGTGAATAATGCATCATTTCATGTGATTTTTTCACCAGATTCATCAGCAAACAAAGATCTACACAAATATACACATGGATTTGAGAATTGTGAAGGTCAAAAAACTCACCTCTTGAAGAGCAGGTTCTTGATTCACACGATTCAGCACTTGCAATGGTCCAAATCAGCTCCAGGATACTTGTAGTGATGATTGATGAAGAATTGGAGGCTTAGAAACGTGTAGATCCAGCTTAATTTGAAATTGCCATCAACACCTTCAAGCTTCAAGCATGCATGAATCTGGCACGAATTGGACGAAGCAGCACTTGATTCTTACTCTAAACTTCACCAGGACCAACAATTTACCAAGAGAAATGGTGTTTATGCATGGAATTTTGAAGTTCTTTGTGAGAGAAATTTTGGATCCAAACTAAAAAACTAGATCTGAAACTGTGTTATCATCAATACAGTTGCAACTAAGCTTATATACTTCCTCTTAATTAACCTGAAATCATGATTAGGCCAAAGCTAATTGAGATTAGAAGAATACAAGGTGTATGCACCAATTTGCATTTTCACCTCATGCATGGAATGGCCACGTGAACAGTGCACCAAGCTGGCTCAAATCCACTCAAAATCAGTCCATGCACACATTGGAATTGGAAATATATGCATGTGATCAACCAATTTTTATTTTGGCAATTTTCCTTCAAAAACTTCATGAATAAGCAAGTGATCATATGTTCAAATTTCATGCCATGTAATATGGTATTTGGAAAATTCATGTCATGAGGAGAATTGTGCAAAAAGAACCACCAAATTTAGAGTTTTGGTTCAAAAGATATGGCCATTTGAAGTTTCAAGCACACTTTGCAATGATTTGATCATAACTCCTTAAACATTCATCGTAAATTCATGATCTTGGACTTTTTGGAAATGGGAGAGAAAGATCTTCAACTTTCATGTTGGACAAAAATTCATTTGAAGCTTATTTGATGTTGGAAAGTTGAGTTGAAGTTGGTCCAAAAACTTGCCATTTTTGGAAACTTGAAATTACAGGTCACTTTTCATTTCTTGAAACTTTTGATCTGGCTTCAAAATCTTCAAGGTAGATGTTTGACATGTTGAATAACCTTCTTTGGGACATGAATGAAGTGTCTCAAACCATTTCTCCACCTCCTAGCCCTCAATTGACTTGCAGTTGACTTTTATGGGGCCCAGATGACCTGAAACTGCTGTAGCGGTGTATTCGTCACTTTATGATTTATTGATTAAATCAAAAGCAAAGTATACAAAGAAATCGAGTCGCCACCGCACTTTTATTTATCCAAAGGATTGGCTAAAAAGCGAACAAAAGCCTAAGAAGTTTTACACATAGAAAACTAATGAAAAGATCAGAGAGTCTAGGTAAGGGGTAAATTACGCAATGAGAAGGTGTTAGGCACCCAAAACGTCCTAGGTACTCCTAGGGAGCCCTTTTGACACTTGTTGAATGAAAATGTTATTTGTTTATGAAATATTTATTGTGCAAACACGAATGGGATGATGAGAAAAGAATATACAAGTTATTATTTTTATGTTTAAACGGATGAACCCGTTGCCTTCGTACCTTTCCATGAAAGGTAAAGGATCAAAACGCCGTAGTTCGGCTAAAAGATTTCCAAAAATTAGTGAATTCATTTTAAAACACAAGCCCTAAGGTTTTTCATTATCAATGGGAGAAAACTCAACCTGAATCAGCAATCCACCATGCGAGGACGGCTTCAACATACTAGTGAGGGGTTAACCCTATAATAAGTATGGAAGACTTACAATAAACTCACTAAGGACAAGGTAAGATTTACATCAACCACTATGATAATTGAAACCTATGGCTAATGTATGAAAAATTTATCAAGAATGGACAAAGCCAAAACAATTGAATGAGTGAAGTTACTTGATTATGAATATTCACAAAATATGGTCAAAGTATGATTAGGATTCAATTCAGAAAGAATTATTGTCAAAAGAGAAGTTTGAAAATCAAGGACTTAAGGTCCAGGTTTCTAATTTGAAAAGACATGAAGATGTTTGCACAATATTTATTTCAAGTTTTTGAAAGTCAAAAGGTGAAAAGGGGTTTTGGAACAAAGAGGGTGAATGGATAATGGAGTGTAAAACTTCTCAGAAAGGTTCACCTCTTGAAATCATATAGAAGATGATCCAAGTGTGTCCTTTGGAATAGGCAATGAGCAATAACAAATAAACAAGGTAAATGGATACCGGAAGCCAATAAATGGACTTATACCAATCTCCCAAACAAAGGTGGATACCGGATACCAATAAATGGATTTACACCAATCTCCTAAAACAAACCGGATACCGGATACCAATAAATGGAAGTACACCAATCTCCTAAAACAAACCGGATACCGGATACCAATAAATGGATTTACACCAATCTCCCAAACAAACCAAAACGTGGATGTCAGATGCCAATCTATCTGGACTTATACTAACCTCCAACAGATGATCATGGGAAAACAAATGCCAACAACATGGACTTACAATTGAATCCTCACATACAACAAACAAACAAAAGCACTAAGCAAAGAAGATATAAGTGGCCAATGAATGGTCTTACACTCAATCCCTTCCAAATCATAGGAACAATGGCCAATCTATGGACTTACAATTGTCCTCAATGGATCAACAAAGATGATCACAAAGGTATGAAATGATGATCATGAAGTAATGAGCAATTAATGATGATAAATGCACAAAGGCATACAAGCAAACATGTACAGATGGGTGAACCAACAAGCAATCAATGATTCAGTTAGCACACACTATACACAAGCAAGGTTAGACTTTAAAGTCAACTGGAATGGGGTAATTGGTGCTCTTAACCTTAACATTGAGAGTTAAGGTGAAGCAGATGAAAAGAATATGAGGGGTGTGCCTCATGGCTCTTATCCCTGGTCAGGGAGAGCTTCAAATGATAGAAGGTGTGGGAGTTCAGAAAGTTGGAACTCTCTCCACAAGTTAATGACTCTATAGATCTTGGGTTAATATCCACAATGCATCAACATGTTATGTGAGCAAAGGGATGACTCACAGACTAGCAGGAGATGGATTACACATCTCTTTTATCTGCCAATTGCCTTATCAAAGGACTTTTCCTGCTTGGGGACAAAAAGTAAACAATCACAATCATTGCCTCTTAAGGAGGACTTCAGACAGTTGCCTGACCACATAACAGGCCAGGTCTTCCAGACTACATGAAGAAGAGAATGTTATACCTAGGTTAAGCAACCCGCAAAAGCACAAACAAGTTCACAATGAACTTAGCAACTGATGTACCTGAAAACAATCCAACTCAATCAGTATACAAGTCAAAAAGTCAAACAGACAGTTAAAAGTCAACAGTCAACAGACATAGTCAAACAAGCAATGCAACAAGGTGCAAGGCACAAGCTCAACTCAAATGAGCTAAAAGCCACCTACAAAACAAGTCAAGATTAGCCAACATCAACCAAATAATCCAACCAAATGAGTGAACCACTTCACTTAAGGCAATGTGCTTCTTTAACCTGAAAACCAAAGCTCAAGCATAAGCATAAACCACTAGGACAAGGCCTAGGGTCAAAGAGGGAGAAATAATTCAAAACAGAACATGAAAATTGACATGAATCACACTCAACCAATTAAGAACATAATCCAAAAAGTCTCATGTCAATAGCATCAACCAAATTCATTTCACAAATCACATAAGGCAAGGCATGCAAGTTGGAAGCACATTGAAGCAACAGAATGAACAAATGCACATTAATTCCAAAATGGTTCAATTAATCTCAAGAAACATCATGGCTAAACAGAACACATCAAAGGATCAACACACCAAAAATCAAAGCATTTGGACAAGTTTAAGCATGGCAATAAAATTCCATAAGGCAAGGCTATCACAAACAAGCTCAAGTAGGGTACAAAATGCTACATCCACTTAGCACAAGCCTAAAACAGAATTGACAAATGATAAAGACCTCAAACCAAAGCCACAATAAACTACAATGTGTCTAGAAACAATGTGAAAAATTTCAAGTTCATAGGATAAAGCATAAGCATTTCACAAATCATTGAATTCAAGACTATCCAAAAGTGCCAACATGACCAATCAGAAAGAAAAATCCCAAACAAATCAGAAATGAATCCAATAATTCCACAAATATTCATGATCACTCACAACAAGCAGAAGGAACATCATGCAAAAAATCACATCATTTGGCATTTATCTGGCATGGAAAAGAAATTCATCAAGTTGAGCAAGCAATGGTGTGACACACATTGTCACACCTACATTCAAAGGATCATAACTCAGCAACCACCAATGCTAAAAATGCAAACTCAACACCAAAATGACCAGCAAGATGTCTAGTTTAAGCATACCAAATTTCAAAGGCATTGGATTAAAACTCATCATTTCACAACAAATATGGCAAGCAAGGTACAAATTATGATACATGCTAACATTCCCTAGCACCAATTAAAAACTAACCAAGCACAATTTGTGTAAAATTAACCAAACCATTCTAGACAGAAAATGGGACCTAACACAAAAATCCTCATATTTTTTGGATGCATTTTCAATTTAATATGGATTTTATAAGGTGAAGAGAAATTAAAAAAAGTGATGAGAAGCATTTATGCATAATGGAGGGAACATGGAAAATAATACAAGGCAATTTGAATTAGTGCAGACGCGGGGAATCGAAGGGAGTACAAATTTGAATTGGCACGCCAACTGGATGAAACGCTGCGTTTCATTAATCCAGTTGGCATGGTCAGCGCTGATTGAGCAAGGTCAAAGCGCTCTGGGCGAATGAAAGTGAAAGCGTGGCAATGCGTGGCAGTGATGTGGACGAATCACGCGCTAACCCTAAGCTAATGCATGCATGCACTGGAATCATGAAATCCGCAGGTAATAGGATGAACACGCATGAAATTTCGCAGCAAGGCTATAAAGGTTGTGGTAAATTCCACAGGAAATATGCAGCCAATATGAACACGATGAAGATCCTCATGATCTTCATCATCAAATTTTCCAGAAATTTCCAAAGTGCACAGAAACACGAATTAAGCATGGCATTGCAAAGATCTTTCACAAGCATCAATAATCAACAACAATTTCATCAAACAACATCATAACACGCATGGATCGAGCAAAATAATAATCATCAACCAAACTTTAATCAATCAGTTCTCACTCATTTCAGCATGGATTCACACGATTTAAAGCTCAATCTACTTAGCAATCAAAGATCTATCACATCATGCTAACTAAAAACAGAATTATGAGAGTGAATTTGTAACCTCTTGTAGAAACAGAACTGGATTCAGCTGGATTCGAGGCTTGGTGATGATTGAAAATTCTTCTACAATGCTTATGAAGGTGAATAGAAGGAAGATCAAAGCTCAGTTATGCACGATTCCACAGATTCAAGATTTTACCATTGTTGAGTTCTTGCTTTGAGCAGCTCCAAATTTGCACGAATTCAAGTGGTTCTTGCTTGGATATTGATCAGTGATGATGCTAGATGATGAACTAAGCAAGGATTATGCAAGTTGCTTGAAGAAAATGAGAGAAAAATTTGAGAGAAATTTGAGAGAAAAATTGTAGATCTGAAATTTGTGAAGTGTGGTTAGCATTTTCTGTTAGGGTTTGAGGTTATATACTCCTAATTAGTCATGCTTAATTAAGATTAACAAATGGTAATTGAAATTAGCAAAGTTTGAGGTGTTTGGACAAATTTGCAATTCACCCTTATGCATGAGCATGGTGCATGAACAGTGCACGAATTTATGTTAATTTCACTTAAAATGACATTTTAAAATCATTGGCAATTGTAAAATATTCAAATGAATTACCAATTTTAAATTGTGAAATTTCCCTCCAAAAATCAAGATTTTGCAAAATGTTCATGAAATGGGAATTGATGCAATGTTATGCAAGATTATGAAATCATAGGTCATGACAAGAATTTAGCAAAAAGAGCCACATGATTTGGGGCTATGGTTTCAAAGTTATGCACTTTTTAAGTTCAATCCATACTTGGCCATGTTTTGATCATATCTCTTCAACCACAAATGAGAAATTGATGTTCTTGGACATTTTGGAAAGGGGAGAACAAGATCTTCAACTTTCACGTTGGACAAAATTTCATTTAAAGCTTTCTTGATGATGTAATCTTGAGGAGAAAACCTTTCCATTTTTAGCAATTCCAAATTACAGGTCACTTGCTATTTTTGGAAAGTTTTGACCTGACTTCAAATTCTTCATTGTTGATGTTTGAAATGTTAAATGAGACTTGTATGGACATGAATGAGGCCTCTCTAACCATCTCCCACTTTCAAATCCACTATTGACTGGGCAGTTGACTTTCTAGGGCTTCAGTTGACTGGAGAATGTTCTGATGAATTCAAAGCCTCTACCACTTGGGATTTTGATTCAAAATGACATCATAGCACATATGAGCTCTTGTGAATGATTATGGTGCCCAAATTCTCAAGAATGGCCATCATCTATTGCTCAATGAATGCCTTTGACTATCTTGACCTGTGATTGCTTCATCTGCAAGGCAAAGGTTAGCTGACATATTTTTGTACTTTTAGTTAGTAAACAAATGAAAAGCAATGATATACAAATGCAAAACATGCTTGGTGATCAAGAATCACACTTAAAAGAAAGCCCATCCACAAGGAAGGAAGCAAGGTGCACAAAGATCCTTGAGGCAATGATATGATATGACATGATGCCATGAGGGATCTTAGGGACAAAATTGGGATCTTACAACTGCACTGTGGACTTTGAGCCTTCAACACTTGGCCAAATTGCATTAAAATGAACCTTGGGTCATGTAAGCTCTCTAGAACAACCATAGGGCCTTTATTTCATGGAAAAACCCTTGCTCTCTTACACAGATGAATCCTCCTAACCAATTTTGACTGATGAAATGCAATGTACTATGCAATGTTAATGACCTAAAAATGAAATGAATGTACAAATGGGAGGTGCAAATTTGAGGTGCTACAACTGCCCCTATTCAATCAACTGGGAACCTGAACGGATGAGAGCAACGACTGTCAGACCTTCAAGGTAAACAGGGATTGAATACCAAAGAACCGTAGAAATTTGCACTCTACGGGGATGAAGCACATAAAAGGATGTTCACCAATGGCAACTCCCGATGGGGATCTGATATTTATCATTGGACCAGACAAGACATTTACCAACGACTCCATTGGGGATTTTGATCTTTTTATCGAAAAAGGAACCACGACCAGACATCGAAAGATGATGAATGGGACGAGAAATCACGACTAGACGCCAAAGGACAACTAGGAAAGACTCGACCAGACATCGACGGATGAATGGGAGACAGAGAGACAACCAGACGTCAGCGGACGAACGGGAAAAACTCGACGTTTACCAACACCAACGGAGAGGTGAACAGACATCAACGGCTGACTGGGAAGATTCAACCAGACATCAACGGATGAATGGGAGGAAGAGAAACAACCAGACGTCAACGGACGAATGGGAAAAACTCGACGTTTACCGAAACCAACGGAGAGGTGACCAGACATCAACAGATGAATGGGAGGAAGAGAAACAACCAGATGTCAATGGATGAATGGGAAAAACTCGACGTTTACCGACACCAACGGAAAGGTGACCAGACATCAACGGATGACCGGGAAGAAGAGAAACAACCAGACGTCAACGGACGAATGGGAAAAACTCGACGTTTACAGACACCAACGGAGATGTGACCAGACATCAACGGATGACTGGGAAGACTCAACCAGACATCAACGGATGAAAGGGAGAAACTCGACATTTACCGACACCAACGGAGAGGTGACCAGACATAAACGGATGACTGGGAAGACTCAACCAGACATCAACGGATGAAAGGGAGAAACTCGACGTTTACCGACACCAACGGAGAGGTGACCAGACATCAACGGATGACTGGGAAGACTCAACCAGACATCAACGGATGAAAGGGAGAAACTCGACGTTTACCGACACCAACAGAGAGGTGACCAGACATCAACGGATGAATGGGAGGAAGAGAAACAACCAGACGTCAACGGACGAATGGGAAAAACTCGACGTTTACCGACACCAACGGAGAGGTGACCAGACATCAACGAATTACTGGGAAGAAGAGAAACAACCAGGCGTCAACGGACGAATGGGAAAAACTCGACGTTTCCAGACACAACGGAGAGGGTACCAGACATCAACGGATGACTGGGAAGACTAAACCAGACATTAACGGATGAAAGGGAGAAATTCAAAGTTTACCGACACCAACGGAGAGGTGACCAGACATAAACGGATGACTGGGAAGACTCAACCAGACATCAACGGATGAAAGGGAGAAACTCGACGTTTACCGACACCAACGGAGAGGTGACCAGACATCAACGGATGACTGGGAAGACTCAACCAGACATCAACGGATGAAAGGGAGAAACTCGACGTTTACCGACACCAACGGAGAGGTGACCAGACATCAACGGATGACTGGGAAGACTCAACCAGACATCAACGGATGAAAGGGAGAAACTCGACGTTTACCGACCCCAACGGAGAGGTGACCAGACATCAACGGATGACTGGGAAGACTCAACCAAACATCAACAGATGAAAGGGAGAAACTCGACGTTTACCGACACAAACAGAGAGGTGACCAGACATCAACAGATGAATGGAAGAAAGATATACCACCAGACGTCAACAAACGAATGGGAAAAACTCGACGTTTACCGACACCAACGGAGAGGTGACCAGACATCAACGGATGACTGGGAAGACTCAACCAAACATCAACGGATGAAAGGGAGAAACTTGACGTTACGAACATCGAAAGATGATGTCCACAAACACCAAAAGGACCCACACAGGGATCAACACGACACCTACTGGTATCACAAGGATGACATCTACATATGTCGAGACAAGGCCAACACTTGCCAGGGACTACACTGGGGAGTCAAGCTTTCCTTTCACTGACGGGTGAGGAAATAAACCTCTCTGGGGAATTATCAATCCTGAATGTTGTCTATCAAGAGCAACTGTAGCAAACGTGTCGTACAGATGTTGAACAATGATCCGCCTCTGCTGGGGATATGGTCCAGTCAGGTTTAGCACAAGAATGCATATGTTTGAATTTTTCTATGGCATAATGCTCCAAGTTGAATGGAAATGCTACGCTTTTTGAGGATGCAATGATTACTACATGCAAGATGCAAATGAAGAAAACTCCCGCTGAGGGAAATGGTCGCTCCGTTGAGCACACAATTCTGATTAGATTCTCCAACTCTGTGGGGAGACGCACTGCTGGGGGTGCTTTGCTGATCTGATACTCTGGGGATAACAGAAGAAATAAACCTCTCAACCGTACTGGGGACTAGCATTGCTGCTGGAGAAAGGATAAATCCCACCGGGGACCACTTTCACTGAATCCAATCCACTAGGGGACTCCGCTGGGGGAAACAACCAATGCTTACCTTTACTGGGGATCACTACCAATCCACGGGCAGGATAAACCCTACTAGGAACAATTTTCACCGAACATGATCCGCTTGGGGATATCGCTGGGGAAAACCATCAATGTAAACCTCCGTTGGGAAAACTACCCACTTCAAAATTGCTGGGGAGGATATTCACAACCCTGCCGGGGAAAGGCATTCACGACCATGCTGAGGACTACAGTACTTCATACCCGACTGTTTGCGGAACAAACTACTCACTGATACCTCCGCTGGGGATACAATGACCTTTAGACTCAGTGGGGACTAACAATCTTCAGACTAGCTGGGGATAGAATAGCCTTTGAACCTGCTGCTGAGGGACACACTACCCACATATGCCTTTGCCGGGGAAAACACAGTTCTAATAGCTTTCAGACTTGCTTGGGGAAACAGCCACTTCCAAGCCTGCTAGGGAAACATCCTTAACCCTGCTGAGGAATCCATGATCTTGAATACGCTGGGGAGACAAGTCCTGAACTTGCTTTAGACAACCCAGCTTTTCACACCACCGGACAGTGTTGAAACATCTATGAACAAACTGTGGCAATCAAAGATGATAACCTACAAAACAACAAGACATACATGCCCCAGGGGATTGTTTGGACAAGATACACCCAAGTGTACTCAACATTCAAAATGATTTCAAATGTTTTATCTTTCTGCACGTTATTGTCTATCCTTCATGTTTTTATATGCAATGTTTATAAAAAATTCGGACGTTTTTACAAACAAAACAGTAAAATAAAAACAAGAGAGCAAATTATCTGAATAACGACTTTTATTGATTGAAAACGGGCCTGAAAAGGCAAATACATTAGGAAGCAATTCCTAGGAAGAGGTAATTGCGCACAAAAGGAAGAATATATCCTAATGGCAATGTGAACACGGCATCCACCATTTCCCAATTCTGTTATGACTCACAGATCCTCAATTTCCCCCAAATTCCTTGCTTTCTGAGAAGAATGATTGGACCGATCATATCCTTCGAGATGGTAGACACTGAAGCATGATGAAGTACAGATAACTCAGACTGTAGTCTTCGCTTTAATCCGTCTTTTGCCTGGATCGCCCTTTCGGGTTTTCAATCTACCGGGATACCCATTTTTTCCTAAGCCGCCCTTGCGGGTTTTCGACTTACCGGGTGTACATATTCTTTTTATTTTTTATCTCTAACTTTTGCCCGAACCTTTTTTTTTTTTCTTGGTCCAGCGGGTCAATTTATGCGAAGTACTTTTTGACTACATCTGAGTTAACAGGGGATGGAAAATCTTCACCATCCATAGTTGTAAGCATCAAGGCTCCACCAGAGAAAACCTTTTTAACAACATATTGACCTTCGTAATTCGGAGTCCATTTGCCCATGTTATCTGTACCGGGAGGAAGGATTCTCTTCAAAACTAGATCACCTGGCTGATAGCTTCGAGGACGCACTTTCTGATCAAAGTCCTTTTTCATCCTCCTCTGATACAACTGCCCATGGCACACCGCTGCTAACCGCCTCTCTTCGATAAGGCTCAGCTCATTAAACCTTGTTCGAATCCACTCAGCTTCATCCAGCCTGACATCCAACAGGACTCTCAGAGAGGGAATCTCCACTTCAACTGGTAGGACTGCTTCCATACCATACACAAGGGAGTAAGGGGTTGCCCCGGTCGACGTACGTACTGAAGTACGGTACCCATGCAAAGCGAAAGGCAGCATCTCATGCCAATCCTTGTACGTCACGACCATCTTCTACACAATCTTCTTAATGTTCTTGTTTGCCGCCTCTACAACACCATTCATCTTCGGTCTGTAAGGAGAAGAATTATGATGTTCAATCTTGAAATATTTACAAAGCTCCTTCATCATCTTGTTATTGAGATTCGAACCATTATCAGTAATGATCGTCTCAGGAACCCCATAACGACATATAATTTCCTTCTTAATGAACCGGGCAACCACTTGCTTGGTAACATTAGCATAGGAAGCTGCTTCCACCCACTTGGTGAAGTAATCAATCGCAACCAGGATGAAGCGATGTCCATTGGAAGCAGTGGGATCAATCTTCCCAATCATATCAATGCCCCACATCGCGAACGGCAAGGGCGAATTCAAGACATTCAGAGGGCTTGGTGGCACATGCACTTTATCAGCATAGATCTGACATTTATGGCATTTCCGAGCGTATTTGAAACAGTCGGATTCCAAAGTCATCCAATAATAACCATCTCTCAACAACTTCTTGGACATTGCATGACCCCCAGCATAGGTACCGAAAGATCCTTCATGCACTTCTTGCTTCAACATGTCTGCTTCGTGTCTATCCACACATCTGAGCAGAACCATGTCAAAGTTCCTCTTGTACAACACATCATCCTGATTCAAATAAAAGCTTCCAGCTAGCCTTCTCAGGGTTTTCTTGTCATTCTTCGACGCTCCTTCAGGATACTCCTGGCTCTTGAGGAAATTCTTAATGTCAAAGTACCACGGCTTCTCATCAACAACAGACTCGGCTGCAAACACATACGCAGGCCTCTCGAGTCGATTCACCGCAACATGTGGCACATGATTCCACCAATGGAGTTTGATCATAGAAGACAAAGTAGCTAAGGCATCAACCATCTGATTTTCATCTCGGGGGACATGATACAACTTCACTGTCTTGAAGAAAGTCAGGATCCTTATGGTGTAATCTCGGTAAGGAATCAAATGCGACTGGTGAGTATTCCAATCTCCATTGACCTGGTAAAATACTAGAGCGGAATCTCCATAAATGTCCAGAGTTTTGATCCTTAGATCAATGGCTTCTTCTATCCCCATGATACAAGCCTCATACTCAGCCTCGTTGTTGGTTACGTCAAAAGTTAATCTGGCAGAAAAAGGTACATGTGCACCTTTGGGATTAATAAGTATTGCCCCAACACCGTTGCCATTCACATTCACAGCCCCATCAAACATCAATGTCCACTTGTCATCAGGATCCGGTCCTTCCTCGACAAGAGGCTCTTCACAATCCTTCATCTTAAGATACATGATGTCTTCATCAGGGAATTCAAACATCATCGGCTGATAATCATCGATTGGTTGCTCGGCGAGGTAGTCTGACAGAATACTACCTTTGATGGCCTTCTGCGACGTGTACTGAATATCATACTATGTTAAAATCATCTGTCAACGAGCAACACGTCCGGTGAGATCCGGCTTCTCAAAGATGTATTTCGCTGGATCCATCTTAGAAATCAATAAGGTAGTATGGTTCAACATATACTGTCTCAGTCGGCGAGCAGCCCAGGCCAAAGCACAACAAGTTTTCTCGAGCTGTGAATATCTTATTCCACAGTCGGTAAACTTTTTGCTAAGGTAGTATATGGCATGCTCTTTTCGACCAGACTCGTCATGCTGTCCCAATACACACCCCATCGAATTCTCAGTCACTGACAGGTACATTATTAGAGGTCTCCCAGGAATTGGAGGTATAAGGATTGGAGGTTTCTGCAAATACTCTTTTATCTTATTAAAAGCTTTCTGACAGTCATCGTTCCACCTGATTGCTTGATTTTTCCTCAGCAGTTTGAATATCGGTTCACACGTGGCAGTTAGGTGAGATACAAACCGTGCAATGTAGTTCAATCTCCCTAAAAACCCATGAACCTGCTTTTCAGTTCTCGGATCAGGCATTTCTTGAGTAGCTTTTACTTTTGCTGGATCAACCTCAATCCCTTTCTCACTGACAATGAAACCCAACAGCTTCTCGGATCTCACTCAAAATGTACACTTGTTTGGATTCAGCCTCAGTTTGAATTTTCTCAACCTTTCAAATAACTTCTGCAGATTTACCAAGTGCTCCTCTTCTGTCTGCGACTTCGCGATCATATCATCCACGTACACTTCAATCTCTTTGTGCATCATGTCATGAAAGAGAGTCGTCATAGCCCTTCGATAGGTAGCACCGGCATTCTTCAGCCCAAATGGCATCACCTTATAGCAGAACGTGCCCCAAGGTGTAATGAATGTCGTCTTTTCCATGTCTTCTGGTGCCATCTTGATCTGATTATAGCCAGAGAAACCGTCCATGAAAGAGAAAACCGAGGATTGAGCAGTATTATCAACCAATACATCAATGTGAGGTAATGGGAAGTCATCTTTCGGACTGTCTCTATTTAAATCCCGGTAATCGACACACATCCTAACTTTGCCATCCTTCTTCGGCACGGGAACAATGTTGGCCACCCACGGGGGATAATTTGTCACTGCCAGGAAACCCGCATCCCACTGCTTCTGAACCTCTTCCTTGATCTTGACAGCCATATCAGGACTAGTTCTGCGCAGCTTCTGCTTCACCGAAGGACAATCTTCTCTGAGAGGTAGCCTGTGCACCACAATATCTGTATCCAACCCAAGCATATCTTGACCAGGAAAATATCTCTACATATTCTCTCAGCATATCAATCAGCCCTCTCTTGACATCTTCCTTCAAAGCAGCCCCAATCTTGATCTCTCTTCTGGCGTCCTCAGTACCAAGGTTAATAATCTCCAACTTCTCCTGATGAGGTTGGATGACCCTTTCCTCCTGCTTCAATAATCTGACTAGTTCTTTGGGGAGTTCACAATTTTCCTCACTCTCTTCTTCAGCTTGGTAGATGGGATTATTGAAATCATACTGAGCCATAACATAACTGTTTATAGTGGAGTCTGTAAGATCAATTCTGCATGTTTAATGCTTTATTTTAGAAAAAAGAGTTCAAGAAAGTCACAAAAACAAAAAACATTGCCATTTTTATTGTTTTGAAAGAAATGAAAAACAAAAACAGAAAGACAGGGATCACAAAATTGTTTGCAAAACATCCTTTATTAATGATAATCATTTGAAAACATGATGAGGCCCTACAATGAACCACTACGCCTTGGGCAGAACGTAGGGTTTGTGCAAAATGAAAAAACAAAAGAAAATTACTCTGTTTGAAGAGTAACTTGGACCACTTCTTCGGCCGTCCAATTGTTGATCGACTCCCCTGGAGCACACGGGCGCACCCAGTTGTCCACATCATAATCATTGTCCCCGTCTTCACTACTGGTTGCAAAGACGTCACCATGATTCATCAGCCCAGCGCTGGTGAAGGTATTCGGCCCTTTCTGCTCACCCTGCTCTGCCTGCAGAGGTTGATAACCAATGCCGAATTTGTCTTCTTTGATGGGCAAATCAACCATCTTGCCCCAACCTTCTGCATTGCCTGAGTTGACAACCTCCACAGCCTGCTTGTATGACGTAATTGAGGCACTTGGCTTCTTCTGCTCAGCAAAAGCCACCTTCTCGATAGCAACGGTCTCAAACGCCTGGCACAGAGTTTCATGGATCTCTCCATCTACCTCCACATACTTGAAAGAGGATAAGTGACTCACCAGAATGTCCTCCTCGCCGCACACAGTCACCACTTGACCATTCCAAACATACTTCAGCTTCTGATGCAGAGTTGACGACACTGCTCCAGCCCCATGTATCCAGGGACGCCCCAATAAGCAACTATATGCTGGTTGAATGTCCATCACATAGAAGATAATATCAAACACCTCCGAGCCAATCTTCACTGGCAAAGTGACTTCACCAAAAACAGACCGTTTGGATCCATCAAATGCACGAACAATGAGATCGCTTGGAGTGAGGACAACCCCTTCAACATCTATCTTGCTCAGAATCTTCTTGGGCAACACATTCAAAGAGGAGCCAGTATCCACCAACACATGTGACAATACTGCGCCTTTACACTCCATGGTGATATGCAGGGCTTTGTTATGGTTGCGACCTTCAGGTGTCAGATCCAAGTCTTTGAACCCCAAACCGTGCCTTGTGCTCACATTCGCAATAACCCCCTCCAACTGGTTGACAGAAATCTCCTGAGGCACGTAAGCCAGATTCAACATTTTCAGCAAGGCATTACGGTGTGCCTCAGAGCACAATAGCAATGAGAGTATAGAAATTTTGGACGGAGTTTGATTCAGCTGATCTACAATCTTGTAGTCACTCTTCTTAATAATCTTCATAAACTCCTCCACATCTTTCTCAAATGAACCCTCAGGCGGCTCCTTCTGTACAGGTTCTTCCTCAACCGCAGCTTGTTTACCTTTTGCTTTGGCAAGAGCCTCAACATTGTTGTCTCTCAACGCCTGTGGTGCGAACAGACGACCGCTTTTGGTAAACCCTTCTGGTCCTCCCACATTGTCCACAACCGGACCAACAGTTACTGGAGCTCTACTTGGCAAACCAATGGTCACTGGAGCCTAATTCACTGGCCTTGCCTGACTTTCTGCCCTTCTGTTGTTACGGTAAGCATTATCATACTTCCACGGAACGGCCCTACTATTCTCAACCGGTCTTCTACCAGAAACAACAATAGTAGTGGGAGCACCGACAGTTACTGGAGCATATATAGTAACAGGAGTACCAACGGTTGCGGGTGCATTGACAATTATTGGCACACGTCTGGAACCCTCAGACGGTTTGAAATAAATGGTGACAGTTGACACCATCCCACGATCTTTCACGGCCCGAGTAAACTGCAGACAACCCTCGTCAATCAAACCCTGGATACCATTCTTCAACTTGTCACAACCATTCTCTGAATTTTCACAGTCTGGATAGCCCTTATCACAACCCGAATACACTCCCCCTTTCAACAGACGATCTTTCACAACAAACAGCGATGTCTGAACCTCATCAACATCCACCACCAGGTCCACAACTTCCCCTTCTTCCACATTATTTACCCTGGGCCCACCATGCTAAGGCACAGGGTTGTTCACAATATTCGGAACAGGAGCAAAGTTGATTGTCTTAGCATCAATCAAATCCTGGACCTTATGATGAAAAGCCCGACAGTTCTCAATATGGTGCCCCGGTGCACCGGAATGGAAGTCACAACGAACGTTGGCATCATACCCAGCAGGTATCTTCGTCAATGGAGCCATTGTACGTAATTCAACGAACCCCAATCTGAGCAATTCGGGAAGCAACTCAGCATATGTCATAGGTAACGGGTCGAAACAACGATCCGTCATTCTCTGTCATGGCTGGAATGGACGTTGCTGTTGTTGTGGATGTTGGTGTTGTCTCTGGTGTTGTTGAGGTTGATGTTGAGGTGCTGGAATAGTCACAGCAGCAATCTGACGGTACTGGCCTCTGTTTGCATTTCTACGACTGTGTACAACATTAGTCTCACCCTCCCTTCTTCGGGGTGCCCCAGAAAATGGTTTCTTTGAAGACGAAGAACCAGCATCCTGAATCTTTCCGGCTTTAATGAGGCTCTCAGTTCTCTCTCCACAGATAACAACATCAGAGAAACTACCGAACGGGCAACTTCCCATCCGGTCCATAAACACTCCTTGCAAAGTTCCAATAAACATATCAGTCAACTCCCTCTCCAGCATCGGAGGTTGCACCCTTGCAGCTAACTCACGCCATCTCTGGGCGTACTCCTTGAAGCTTTCGCCAGACTTCTGACACAAGCTTTGTAACTGAGTTCGGCTCGTAGCCATATCCATGTTGTGCTTATATTGCCTCAAGAAGGCTTCACCCAGATCCCTCCAACTTCTAATGGACTCCCTCTTCAACTCCATGTACCAATCCAAGGAAGCTCCATACAAGCTATCCTGAAAAAAGTACATCCACATCTTCTCATCGTCAGTATATGCGGAGATTTTTCTATAATATGCCTGCACATGGGTGCGAGGACAAGAAGTTCCATTATATTTGTCAAAAGATGGCTCTTTGAATTTGTAAGGAATCCTCAATCCATCCATCAAACCCATATTAGTGACATCGAAACCCAAAGAGTTCTGACACTCCATGGCTATGATCTTCTCAGCTAGGGCATCAACTTTTCTATCCCTCTCTTCAATTCTTCCCACATCATCTTCATCACTGAGCAGGGTGAACATATCTTCCTGCCTGTCAACCAGCGGAGCAGGATGGCGAACCGGAGCACGGGTCACTCTGGCATTAACAGTCTCTGCAGCAAGAGGCTGTCCATTAATTCTGATACCCCTCAACTCATCACCCACAGCATAATCATTGACGGGAATAGCAGCAGCAGCAGCGTTATCACTTACATGGACACCCACTGGTGAAGCACGGCTGGCAGGTGGAATCACAGCTTCCTGTCTCTGGGCTAAGGCACGCAGCTCCTCTTGCCCTTGAACGACCCCTTACATCATGGTCATGAATTGGGCCATGTTAGCCCTCATCTCAGCCAACTCAGCTTGAACTTGATCCATATTCCTCTATTGATTCAGTCTCGTAGCGTAGCGATGCGGACGTTGATCAGCAATCCTGCCTAAAACAGGAACCAGAGTGAGAAGTCTCGTTCAAGAACACCTTTAATGCAAAATGATATGTGTATGATGCTTATGATACGTATGATGCACATGATATGTTCATTTCTCAGGCATTCAAGAGCCTAATTCATCTTTATGGAAATGGCACCCTGCAACAATGAACAACAAAGAAGCAACCTACACATGATAATGAGCACAAGGTGAAACATCAACAATCTCATCTATAGACATGAGCAACAAGGATCATACAACATTATTCAAGCAAAGATCCAAATAATCAGAGTACAACTATGAATCCCATCCAACAATCCTGGAGGTGATTCTCAAAATAAACAACAGAGACAAGCTAAGAAAGATGTCCTCCAGGAATGAGAGTCTTCAGATACTGACACTGGTCTATCAACAGGTCACATTCTGAACACTCAGGCAAAGGAGTGAGCTTCTCCTTCAGTTGTCTTCTGAGCTCCACAACTTCTCCTCTAAGATGGCCCTCTGATGCACGTCTTAGGTCTACTTCCTTCTTCAACTGAACATCTTTGTACCTAAGCTGCTTTTCCAAGTCTCTTATCTTCTTCTGGTAATTAGCTTCAGCTTTCTGCAATCTCAAGCACTCATGGTGTTCTTCATTCAACACTGTCTCTATCTCCTCATAGGACCTCTTCTTGCTCTTCAATCTGCTAGCATCCTCACCTTGCATGCCTTTGAGTTGATGAGCCAAGTTCAATTTATCAGCTTTGGCTTTGTAAAGCTCCATCTGGATATCTTGTTCCTTCTCTTTCAACCGACGATTCTCCATTAAGGCTTGCTTGTAACGCTCAGCAGGCACATTCTCAGAAAGGATCAAAGGTGGTTGTTCCTACAATGGCTCCATCCTATCATAGGGCAACAACAAAGTCTCAACTCTCTCCTTGACCCAATCAATGTAATCAGGCATAGCAACTGCAAACTTTTTCCCTAGAACAGATCCATCCTTGACACCAATAGTCTTCCAAGCTCTTCCCACTTGCTCCAATCTAGCTGGGTCACTCCGCTTCTCAAAATACACACTCTCAGCTATCTCAGCATCTAGTGGTCTTCCATTCATGACAAACCCCAACTGACGAAGAGAAAGAACCGGGTTGTAATTGATGCAACCCTTAGTCCCTATGAGTGGCACATTACGAAACTCTCCACAGCTCATGATGACATTACGCACATTCAACCTTTAAGCTTGCCACCTGATATCATAGGATGTGAGAGACATGATCCTCTGAGTCCACTTATGAGTGTTCTGGGTATCCACAAAAGGTCCACTGATTGGCAAAAAGGACAAGAACCATCTGAGTAGCAATGGGAGACAGCATCTGATAGCTCCACCCTTACCATGCCTGCTGTGTATAGCATAGTAAGTGTCAGCTAACAAGGTAGGAACCGGGTTTCCTCCAATGAAAATAGTAATAGCAGCAAGATCCATAAAATTAGGCATACTCGGAAACAACACAACTCCATAGATCATAATAGCCAACTGAGCATTGAAAGCCTCTCAATTTCCCTTCTTTGCTTCTTCTTTAGCCATCCTCACCAGGAACTTCAAAGGCAAACCCACAACATCACCACTTGACTTCCAATTGTCACTCACTTCTTTGATACCCAGATGGAGAGCTTTAGCAACAACCTTGAAATCAACCTCCTTTGGAACATCTAAGAAGGGAACTTGATATCTGATCGGGACATTCATCAGGATAGAATACTCTACAAGAGTGGGCACTAACTGATAATCCTGGAAAGTGAAACAACGGAGCTCTGGGTCAAAGAACTGTAGGAGAGTCTGCAATGGTACTGGATCTACCACCATCTTCAACAGTGTCAACATATCCCCATACTGATCAACAAACACCTTCTGATTACCGCCGGTCACAAGATTGCTCAACTCTATCAAAGATGTCAATGGCTCACGGTGAAAACTGTAGGTGCAAGTCTTCCTCTTCAACTCTGGAACGGCTGCCATCTCTCACTGTGAATAGACTCCTGAATGAACCTGAGAAATGATATGCATGAGGAGATTAGCTTTTTCCTTTTCTCTTTTTTTTTGCATTATTTTTTTGAAAATAAACATGCTATGATGCAAATGATGCAAACACGACTGATTGGCTGTGTCTCTCAAGGCACAGGTTCAGAGCTTCGGCCTGAATTCGGAACCAATCAAAGTCATCTAAGATCCAAAGTCATCTGAGACCCACACTTCTAAACCAATAGTCACCAACAGGATACAGTCACCAACAGATCAAGTCACCAACAGTACCTGTAATGATTCATTCCCTCCCCACTCACGGGTGTCATCTAGGCCAGGGTAAGGTCAAGAGAAACACAGGATAAATAACCCTTTCAAGAATATCATCACATACACACCAGATGTATGCAACGATAATGCCCCATCAGAGTCTGAACTGCTCGTGATATCATGTTCCGCTAAGTGGCGCAATACCACCCGCTTCCCATGAATCACTTTATTCCTAGGTATCCTAGAGATCACTCATATCTTGGGTATTGGGCCTTTTACCTCTTGTAACTCCCACCCCACAGAGAGACAGATACACAGCCAGCACAATGAAAGTATGATGCGTGCAAACATAAATGCAAACACAAATGCAAACATAAATGCACAACATAATCATAAATGCAATAAATAAAACAGTAAAAGCAACCAACACTATTCTAAAGAGCGCTAGGACTGACTCGCTTAGGGAAGATGGACCAGCAAGAGGTCAACTTCTCGGGATTGTCCCCAGCAGAGTCGCCAGATGTCGCATTACGCGAAAAACCGGCGGGAAGAGAAACAGAGCCGCCACCGTGCGTTATTTATCCCAAAGGAGGGAAAGGAAACGCTCGAAGTAAACCTGGAAAGGACATGGTCTTGCGACCAGAGATGCAAGGATCGGGAGTCGGTTATGCGAAGGGAAGGTATTAGCACCCCTACGCATCCGTCGTACTCGACGGGATCCACGCTCAGAAAGAATAGAAGAAAGGTTGCTAAAGAAACTGCTCACAAACTGCACACACACTGGAGGGAAATACATATGAAAGATGGAAGAAGCGGACTCGGCAGGATATCGCATCCTGGGCCTACGTAGTTTGTTAGACACAAACATCAGAATCAACGTAGTTCGGGGATATGGCAAACGTGCTCGCTAGGATGTCGCATCCTATGCATACGTATCTTCTCTAACCAGAGAAGAATCAGAGCACTCGTAGCTCGGCTAACGCACGCCAAACAAAACACACAACTGGAAACGGAATGCCAATCGCTGGTCTTACATCCAACTCCAGACACACAGGCAAACATGGAAACCGAATGCCAATCATTGGACTTACATCAGACTCCGAACCAACAAAAGCACACAGGAAACCGACTGCCAATCGCTGGACTTACGTTAGACTCCAAACACACAAACACAGACAGGAAACCGACTGCCAATCGCTGGGCTTACGTCAGACTCCAACAAGCAAACAAAAGGGTTGAAAAAGAAAAAGGGCGCCCGGAGAGATCAGCTCATCTGCTGCCTACGTACCTCATCTGTTATGAGGATCAGGGCGACGTAGTTCCCCTTAACAGGGAAAGAACTTCTAACCTAACCAGAGACTAGGGAAATAACAAGCTACTAGGGAGACTACGACTCGAGCCTAGAAGTTGTCATGCATACGATCCCTATGTTGAGGTCTCTAATCCTAACTTGCACAGGAAGCAAGCTAGCCTAAATAGCACAATATCAAACACAAGCACAAGAGAGAAAGCACACATACTATACGCAAACAAGTGGCTCATACAAGGCTAGGCTTTAGTCAAGGGGTCACATCAACCTCGACAAACAAGCCAACTGGAATGGGGTGTTTTTAGCTCTTAACCCTAACATTGAGAGTTAGGGTGAAGCAAATGAAATGGAGATGAGGGTTATGCCTCATAACTCTTATCCCTTGCCTGGGAGAGCTTGACTCAAATAGAAAGTGTGGGAGTTCAGAATGAAGGAACTCTTCTCCACAAATGACTGACACAACAAGATATTGGGCTTTTATTCAAAATGCATCAACACATGGTGTGAGCAAAGTGAATGACACAACTGAATAGCAGGGGATGGATTGCACATCCCTTGTATCTGCCAATGCCTCTTCACTTAGGAGGTCTTAGAATGTACAAGGTACAAAATTAAACAATTACAAACATTGCCTCTTAAGGAGGGCTTCAGACAGGTGCCTACCAATAACAGTAGGTCTTCCAGACTACATGAAGAAGAGGGATTATACCTAAGTGGCATGCCAACCACAAGCAAAAGCAAAGCAAAGTTCAAATGAACTTAAAGCAACTTAGGTACCTGTGGAAACAACTAAACCAATCAGTACAGAATTCAGACAACAGTCAACAGTCAATATCAAACAGACAATCCAATATGCACAATGAGTAAGCCATAAGGCAAACACAAGAGAATTATCCTCAACCTACAAAACAGTAAATGTTAGCCAACAACAACAAATGACCAATCTCAAATGAAGGAGCAACATCAATCATGGAGATGCATACTTGAACCTGAAATTCACAACTCAAATGTAAGTCCAAACCACTAGGTCAAAGCCTAGGGTCAAAAGTGAATCAAAAAGCCAAAACAAAACTTGATATTCAACATGAATCATATTTATTCAACCAAGAACAATTCCTAAAAAGGACCAAATCAAAATCAATAAGCAAGTCCATTTCATGTGCAAAGGAAGTCAAAGACCAATTCAAGGCATACATTTGATCATTATGAATGAAAATTCCCAATCAAAACAGAAATGATTCAAATAATTCTGGAAAAATTCATGAGTATTCAACACATCCAAGATGATCATCACCCAAAATATCAGAAACATCCAAGGTCATTTGATACGGAAATTAAATTGCACAAGTTGATCAACCAAATGTGTGACACAAATTGTCACACCATACAAACATGTCTGTAAAACAAAAATGGTGAATGAGAAAAATACCAAACCAAGCCTCAAAGATCCCTCAACATGTCAAGAACACTCATGCAAAATTTCAAGCAATTTGGATTAAAATCAAGCATTTCACAATGAGATGAATGGAGCAAGGTCACAAATGCACCTATGATCAATCAACCTAGGGCAAACAAAATTCCAGCCATGCCCAACTCCCAAATTCATCATCATAAAAAACTTGACAAACATAGGATAATTTTGCAAAAAATTGGGGATGATTTGAGGCATTTTCCAATTTGTTATGGATTTTAGAAGTTAGCAAAAAAATTAAAGTCAAACATGTGAAGCATACATGAAATATGGAGGGAAAAGTGAAAAAATGCTGAAACATTTGAAATATGGACACGCTGGGAATCGAACTTGGTAGGAATTTGAATGTGGCGCGCCAAAAAATATGAAACGCAGCGTTTCATTAAAATATGTGGCATTCAACGCCCATGTGGCAAGGTCAGAACGAATAGAGGCCAATCAACTTGCTTGCAAGGCAACAACGTGGACCAATCAAAACAAAACCCTAGGCCACGCATGCAATAACCAGAGTCCGTCGCTAACATCACAGATCCGTCGCTACCAGGATGATCTTCATCTTCTTCATGAAGATGAAGATGAACAGTACACGTTCAAGAACAAAAATCTCCAGATTTTCAAAGCAAGCATATCATTAGAAAGATCTTTCAATGGAGATCAAGGATCAACCAACAACTAAGCCTAAATCCACATGATTAAAGAGAATCGAGCAAAACATTTTTGGTGCATCAAACTTCAATCATACATAACTCAGTGAATAATGCATCATTTCATGTGATTTTTTCACCAGATTCATCAGCAAACAAAGATCTACACAAATATACACATGGATTTGAGAATTGTGAAGGTCAAAAAACTCACCTCTTGAAGAGCAGGTTCTTGATTCACACGATTCAACACTTGCAATGGTCCAAATCAGCTCCAGGATACTTGTAGTGATGGTTGATGAAGAATTGGAAGCTTAGAAACGTGTAGATCCAGCTTAATTTGAAATTGCCATCAACACCTTCAAGCTTCAAGCATGCATGAATCTGGCACGAATTGGATGAAGCAGCACTTGATTCTTGCTCTAAACTTCACCAGGACCAACAATTTACCAAGAGAAATGGTGTTTATGCATGGAATTTTGAAGTTCTTTGTGAGAGAAATTTTGGATCTAAACTCAAAAACTAGATCTGAAACTGTGTGTTATCATCAATACAGTTGCAACTAAGCTTATATACTTCCTCTTAATTAATCTGAAATCATGATTAGGCCAAAGCTAATTGAGATTAGAAGAATACAAGGTGTATGCACCATATTACATTTTCACCTCATGCATGGAATGGCCACGTGAACAGTGCACCAAGTTTTTGTAAAAGAAACTTTATAGCCCATGTCACATAATTGACTTATGCTTAACAAATTGTGTTTAAGTCCCTCTACTAGATGGACATTAGAAATAGTAGTGGTGGAGGGATTACCTACACTACCTTTGCCGAGTATAGCTCCTTTGCTATTGTCTCCATAAGTAACATATCCCTTCTTCTTTGCCTTGAAGTCTATAAAAAGCGATATGTCACCGGTCATGTGCCTTGAGCAGCCGCTGTCAAGAAACCACCTTCTATCTGCGGAAGCAAGGCACTCATCCTACAATATCAAAAGAGAGAAGTTGGTACCCAATTTTCATTGGGTCCAAGTGGGTAAGTGCTAACATGGTTGCCTTTTGGCTTCCATTGATAAATACCTTTAGGAACAAGAAATCTCCTAAACTTGCATTTCTCAATGGTATGGCCAGCACGACAACAATAATGACATAAACCATGATGATGTGGTTGTTTATTCTTGTTCATTAAATCCTTTGGGATGAAAGAGTATTTTGCATATGGTGGATTTAACGACTTCTTAAACAACCTAGAGTCAACGGCATAAGTGACCTTAGGTTGCAACGCTTTTTCTAATTTGACCTTAAGAGTGTTTACCTCTTTTTGCCAAATATGACAAGTGTCACAATACCTAACTCTACTACATCCATCAATGTCAATATTTTTTGAATTTTCTGCAATACTAGCTTTCAACGCTTCTAAATCATTTTCAGCTTTGTATACTTTACGTTCCAAAAATGAAAAAATATGTTTGTCGGAAGATAGTCTTTTAAAAGCATCTACAGATTTTTGTCATTGATTTTCTTCTTGTGGTAGGACAGATTTTTGGGTTGAGTCGTAAGGCACATATTTGCTGTTTCATCACTATCACTTGAGCTTTGTGTGCTTGATGAATCACTATCACTTTCCCATGCAATGTACGCTCTTCTTTGTTTGCTGTACCCTTTTGGTGAAGCTTTTCTTTGATCCTTATACTTCATAGGGCAGTCCGTTTTATAATGTCCAGATTTACCACAATTAAAACAAGATCCTCTTCCTCTACTCTTCTTGTTCTCTTCTTGTTTCAAATTTATAGATTGTCTTCGAAACTTCATGAGATTTTTGTCGGAATGCTTGACTCCATTCTTTCGAATGAATCTATTATATCTCCTTACAAACAGTCCCATTTCCTCATCATCCGAATCTTTGTCACTACTAGAATCATTTTCACTTTGCTCTTTTCGTGAGGACTTAGAGCTAGAGGCCACAAGAGCTATTGGCTTCTTCTCTCCCTCTTTGTCTCTTTTCTTCTCCTTTTCCTTCTTACTTTTGTTCTCATATTTTTCAAGACTTTCCAATGCTTGCTGATGTTCTTCCAGCTTTCCAAACAGAGTTGTAATCGTAAGTCTCGTTAGATCGTTGGCTTCCTTAATTGCTGTTACTTTAGGTTTCCATTCCCTGCTAAGACACCTGAGAATTTTATTAGTAGCAATTTCATTGGAAATCGGTTTTCCAAGCGCATTCAATCGGTTAGTGAGATGAGTGAATCTCTTTTGCATGTCGGAGATAGATTCTCCTTGTTTCATGCGAAAGAGCTCAAACTCTTGATTGAGTGTGTTAATGCGGGACTGTTTTACTTCAGTAGTACCCTCATGGGCAACTTCTAAAGCATCCCACATTTCTTTAGCTGTCGTGCAATGGGATACCCGATAATACTCATCAACACCAAGTGCTGAAATTAGCATGTTTCGAGCTCTCCAATCACACGACCACTTTTTCTCATCTTTCTCATTCCAATCATCTTCTGGTTTAGAAACTATGGCGCCAGCCGCATTTGTCATAGTGATTTGAAAAGGACCATTTTCAATGGCAGCCCATACTAGCCTATCCACATAATTTATATGAACTCGCATGCAGTCTTTCCAGTAGCCATAGTTTTCACCGTTGAAAATAGGCGCTCTATTATATGCCCCCTTTGGTTCAGAATCCATACTGTTACAGGCAGCCACAGAGCACCAGCGAACCGGCGCTCAGATACCACTTGTTAGACGGTGTGGCTAGTGATCGAGAGGGGGGGGGGGGGGGTGAATAGATCACCTCTTTAAAATTTAACGGATTTAATGTTTTATCATAGTTTTTAAAGTTGGCGGAAAATAACAGTCCCGAATCGACTTCCGTCTATTCTGAACCGCTACTAGAAAACCGGACACATGAGTTTAATGCTGGATTTGAATAAGAATGACAGAAACGATCAACACCAGAATTTTAGCTAATTGAATGCACTTATCATTAAAGTCTATTTCCAATGAATAAAACCTAGCTAACAATTTTGTCAAACAGTTGGTGTGTATGTGATTGATGATGAACAGTAGTGGAGTTTAGTTAAAGAAGTTTTCTTGCCACTGCTGTCTTGCAAAAGGTACAATCACAACACACTAACTGAAATTGCGAAAACTGTTTGAAACGTAAAGACGAGTAAGGTAAGAATACAGTACGCAGAGATTTGGTAAGGAAGTTCCCCACGTCGTCCTCGCGTGTGGGTACGTCTCCCTCTCAATTTCAAATGAAATTGAGAACTTTGATTATCAATTATTGCCGAATTCGTTGATACAAGGTTATGATACAAAGACAGAATTCTAAATTCCAAGAACTTCTTCTTGTATGAAACCTCCACTTGATCTGAGCACAATCAAGAATTTCCTGCACGAAATTGCAAACAATTCACCGGTTCCACGACCTGCTTGCGAAATCCCCCGATCTCCAAACGCAACGCTGCGGCTGAATCTGTTCTGCAAACGTGACTCACAAACCCTCAAGAACACTGCAGTTCTTGAAGGACAAACCAGTAGGTTTTTCCTCGAAACCCCCTTCAATCTTCAACTCAGCTAGATCCTCGATCGTTCCCTTGAAAACCTCAGCTAGATCCTTGATCGTACCACTGAACGTTATCTCGTTGATCCTTTAATCCAAAGAACAAGAATGGTTATGTGTTGATGTTCTTGAAGTAAAGTGATTGAGAAGATGGAGAAGATGAAGTCTCTTTCAGGTTTCTATCTGCTCAAAAACAATTGTTGCTACACACTTCTTTGATCTTGTGTTCAATTGTTTTTCCCTCTTAGAATTCGTGTGTCGATCTGCTGTCACAACATTTCTTATATATGCAGAAAACAGAAACTGTTAGAACATAAAACAAACTTATGCATTGATACATGAGGGTATGCATCGATGCATACTGGAAGATATATGAGTTTTTGGTGAATTGAATTAAGCATGTATCGATGCATAATTCGTATGTATTGATGCATATGACATTTCCACTAACATAGATCGATGCATAATACGCATGCATTGATACATAGGGTGTTTCAACTGATCATGGATCGATGCAAGGCTCGTATGGATCGATCCATAGAGTATTTTGCCTGCTCATGTGTCGATACATGACTCGTGTACATCGATGCATATTGAACAAGAAAGTTTTGTAATTTACAACATGCTGTATGGATTGATGCATAGGCTTATGTGTTGATGCATACTGACACAAAATGGATTTTATGAGTTATTTTAAGAGATGTATCAATGTAAATCTTTATGTACAGACATGCAACAATAGAATGGGATAAAACACAATAAAAACACTCATGTGTCATGTATGGTAATGCACATCCATCATTTGGATGATGATCACACAATTTGCTATCATTCAAAATCTATTCAAAGTAAAGAATTTTCTCACAAAAGCGAGGTTTGTAAGCTCCCTTTAAGCGCCATGGGATGGGATGTTAAGCCCATTCGAATCCCTAAGGGTGACGCTGGATTTATTTATCCAACAAAAAGCCAGACCCACAGGAGAAAATCAAATCTGGTGGGGGTCTAATGTGAGCAACCATACTAAGGATGAGTGATAAGCAAACTTGCTGGGGGGGAAATTGTATTCAAATCCGTTGGGGATAAGCTACAAACCAACTTCCTGAAAGTTTCTACTCATGCTGGGAATTCCTGCTCAACTTTGGGGGAGATTTCCACTCATAATGAGGGGAAACCAACCTCCTCGAAAAGATAGCATATCCAATTTTTATCAATCTATACGGGATTTTAGGTCAGTCCACACAAGGGATGACAACCGTGTATTTGATAAAACACAGATGCTAGACTCAGAATCACTAGGGAGTTAAGGATGTTAGAAGACCAAGACCATAACTCCAGATTCTCTAGGGAATTTGGTGGTGTATCTCCCTTCTCTGCGCTCACTGAGGAGACAAACCTGATAGATGATGAAAAGGATACAAATATGCTAGGAATAAGACCAAATGTCTTACCTATTTAGAGATCGTACTATCCTTGGGAGAGCACTGAAGTCGTTCCATTTATCCTTTCAATCAATGTGAATGTTCACTTTGTTTAAAAACAGGTTATAAAAACTTTATTCGTTTAAAACAATGATATTTATCAATTAAAACATGCAAACATTTGTTAAACAGAAACAAATAAGAGTGCCAAGAATTGGATAAAGGCTCAAATTTATTTGATAGGATGGTAGTCTGCAAATGGCAAGACTCCATGGATCTTTACAAATTTGAAATTGGTGATATATATTGGAAAATGACTACATTGAACATAATGACCATTTCTCCACCAGCTCTGAATCCGATGTATCTGAAGCTTCAATTAACGATGACTGAGCGAGAAACTTGACAGAAGACAGCTGTAGAACAAAGTCTTGTCAGGATGTAGTTACTTACCATATCCCTAATTTTTGTCTAGATCACCCCTGTAAGAACAAAAATTGTTCTACAACAGATTCCAGGATTTTGATGATAACAAAGGATGAAACCAAAAATGGCACTCTAACGAAAATTTTCTAAGTGTGCAGGACTTTGAACAAGAACAAAGGAATCTGATTGCTTTATCAGATACAGAATCGAATCAGATATAAAGTACCAAAAGATCAAAAGCATCTGAAGAAGAAGCGCGCTCTAGAAGTTCTGACTCTGAGCAAAACAGCATATCAGAATACCAGAAGCTCTAAACTTCCTCTGGAATCAACGTTGATGATCTAAAAGACCACGATTATCAGAAGCTCTGATGTCACATCACAATAATCTCAGAGTAACAAAGTTAACGCAAATTCTGATGAAGACTCTCCTTATCCAGAAAGAGTAACGGAAACTACAACTTCAAATGGAAAGAAAGTAAATTTGGAAAGAAGTTATTCAAGGAGACAAACTTGTTATGGCAAGAAACACAGAAGTAATGGCATTAAACTCTCATCAAAGTCAAATATTTTGCCATCACTACAACGGTCTTTTCACCTCTATATAAAGGACGGCGAACTTCATTGAGAGACACACCTGAACGCACAGAAAAACTCTCTCTCTCTCTCTCTCAATTAGTATTTCACGAGCTGTTGCTTAAAAGTGAAATCACTTCCTTGCTTTATTTGCTGTAATATTTGCTTTATCTTAGAAGCACCTTTAGATTACAATTCTCTTTTGCTTAATTGATTTTGTTCCTCAAGTGACTCTGCGTAGTCTGTATACTTGGGAGGACTAAGAGATCTTTCTCTTAGACGTTGGTTGTAATAATCCTTCAAGATTAGCGGATTAAGTCCTTTTTGAAGGCGAAATCACCTTGGTCGGGTGGACTGGAGTAGCTTTGTGTTATAAGCGAACCAGTATAAAATCCTGTGTGTTCTTATTCTGCAAAAGCACTTATTTTCCAAAACAATTCAAACCCCCCTTTCTTGTTTTTCTCACCTTCAATTGGTATCAGAGCTTCGGCTCTGTTATTCATTTTCTAATCAAACACTTAACAGTGTAGAGAGATCCAGAACGAGAAAAACTATGGCCCACACAAATGAAAGAGACAGTTACAATGCTAAGCCTCCTGTCTTTGATGGAGAGAAATTCGATTACTGGAAAGATAGAATTGAAAGTTTCTTTCTAGGCTATGACGCTGATCTCTGGGACATTGTCACATATGGATACAAACCTCCTATAACAGATGCTGGAGTTGAAGTTCCCAGAAGTAAGATGTTAGACGATCAGAAGCGAGAATTCAAGAATCATCACAAAGCCAGAACGATACTTCTCAATGCCATATCTTACAACGAGTATGAAAAAATTCCCAACAGAGAAACAGCTAAAGACATACTCGACTCCCTGAGGATGACTCATTTAGGAAACTCTCAGGTCAAAGAAACAAAGGCTCTGGCTCTAATCCAGAAATATGAAGCCTTCAAAATGGAGGATGACGAAGCCATAAAGGTAATGTTCTCTAGATTCCAAACTCTTATTGCAGGACTCAAAGTTCTAGACAAAGGATACACAACTGCAGACCATGTCAAAAAGATAGTCAGAAGCTTGCCAAAGAAGTGGAGACCCATGGTCACTGCCTTAAAGCTTTCAAAGGATCTAAACAACATCAGTCTTGAAGAGCTTGTCAGTTCACTCAGAAGTCATGAGATAGAACTAGAGGAAGATGAGCCTCAGAAGAAGAACAAGTATGTAGCATTAAAGTCCAGATCTGAAAGACGCAAATCTAAAAGAAACAAAGCATTCCAGACTGAAACAGAAGATGCTGATGACTCTGAACAAGAAGATTCTGATGATGAAGAAGAATTGTCCCTCCTCAGCAGAAGAGTTAAACAACTCTAGCAAAAGAGGAACAATAACTTCAGGAGACCAAGACCCAGAGGGGATCGATCAGAATCAACCTCAAAAGGTAAAACTAACAAAGATGTTACTTGTTATGAATGTAAAGAAACAGGTCACTACAGGAATGGATGTCCCAAGCTAAAGACAGTTCCAGAAAAGAGAGCTTCAAGAAAAATTCCCTCAGAACCAAGAAGGGATTGATGGCTACCTGGGATGATAGTGAATCTGACTCATCAGAATCTGACTCTGATGAACAGGCCAATTTGGCGTTCATGGCTACCACATCCAGGAACACTTCAGATGAAGAATCTGAATCAGAAGAGGTATTTTCTGAACTCTCTCGATCTGACCTAGAATCATGCTTGTCTGAAACTCTTAGCTCATATCAGAAACTAAAACAAAAATTTTAAGCAATAAAAGGCTGTCTTGAAGAAAAATTTGAAGAATGTGGCAAACTTGAGACAACAATTCTAGAACTAAAAGATGAAAACAAAGTTTTAACATCACTAAGAGATGCAGCAAAGAAAAATTGTTTATAACTGGAAGAAGCGTTATCTCAAGCTCCACAAACTTCAAACACGATAATTTATAAATACGAAAAAGCCTTTCAAAAGTTTCTGAAAAATGGGATAGGAAGGAGTGTAATGGCATCCATGATTTAAGGAGTCAGTCAGAACAATAGAAAAGGAATTGGGTATGATCCTAAGGAAGATAAAACTTCTACTAGTGACCAGCCTAAATCTCCATTTTCATATCACTATACACACACACAAGAGCAAAAATTTGATAATGCTAGAAAACCCAAAGTGATAAGAAACTCTGGGAAAACTAATCATAAAGGACCCAAGAGACTCTGGGTACCAAAAGATAAGATTGTTTATGTTGTAGATATCTTATGCAACAAAGTTCAAACACCAGTCATGGTACCTGGACTCTGGATGCTCGTGACACATGACGGGAAGAAAGTCTATGTTCCAAAGCCTGGAACTTAAAGACGCTGGATTCGTAGGCTTCAGAGGAGATCAGAAAGGAAGGATCAGAGGCTCCGGAACTATTGGTAATGGTACTCTTCCCTCTATATCTGATGTCCTTTACGTAGAAGGATTAATGCATAACCTGTTATCCATAAGTCAATTAAGTGATAACGGTTATGATGTAATCTTTAATCAAAAAACATGTAAAGCCATAAATCAAAACAATGGTTCTGTCCTATTCACAGGCAAGAGGAAAAACAATATTTATAAAATAAATCTTTCTGATTTAAAAGAACAAAATGTGAAGTGTCTGATGTCCGCTCACGAAGAGCAATGGGTATGGCATAGACGCTTGAGCCACATTAGCATGAGGAAATTAGCCTAGCTAAATAAACTCGAGTTAGTCAGAGGCCTACCTAAACTGAAGTTCTCTTCAGATGCTCTATGTGAAGCATGTCAGAAAGGAAAATTTTCAAAAACATCTTTCAAAAAGAAAACTATTGTTACTACCTCTAAGCCTCTGGAACTTCTTCACATTGATTTATTTGGTCCTGTGAAAATAGCATCAGTCAATGGAAAGAAGTATGGACTAGTCATTGTTGATGATTTCAGTCGCTGGACATGGGTGAAATTCCTAAAGCACAAGAGTGAGTCTCACTCTGTATTCACTAGCTTCTGTTCCAAAGTGCAAAAAGAATTTGACTCTAAAATTGTAAGAGTCAGAAGTGATCATGGTGGGGAATTTGAAAACCAATTTTTTGAGGAATTATTTGACTCTAATGGAATATCCCATGACTTCTCCCGCCCTAGAACTCCACAACAAAATGGAGTTGTAGAGAGGAAGAATAGGACACTCCAAGAGATGGCAAGAACTATGATCAATGAAACAAATGTGGCTAAGCACTTTTGGGCCGAAGCTGTAAATACAGCGTGTTATATTCAGAATAGAATCTCCATAAGACCTATTCTGGAAAAGACTCCCTATGAACTGTGTAAAGGAAGAAAACCAAACATTTCATATTTTTATCCTTTTGGATGCTCCTGTTTTATTTTAAACACTAAAGAACATCTGAACAAGTTTGATTCCAAAGCACAGAAAGGTATTATGTTAGGATACTCAAAACGCTCTAAAGGCTATAGAGTATACAATACAGAAACCAAAATTATGGAAGAATCAATTCATGTCAGATTTGACGATAAGCTTGACCCTGAAAAGTCAAACCTAGTTGAGAATTTTGCAGATTTGGAAATCACTCTTGCAGGATCTGACAAAGCTCTAGAAGCAACTGCCATTCAAAATCCTGAGGAAATTAATCTTCCATTAATCCCAAAGAGAGCTAAAAGTCGCCTCAACATATCTGAAGAGTTGATTCTGGGTAACAAGGACGAACCTGTCAGAACCAGGTCTACCTTCAAGACCTCTGAAGAAACTCCTCTGGGACTAGTGTCTCTAATCGAGCCTACGTCCTGTGATGAGGCACTTCGAGATAACGACTGGGTTCTAGCCATGCAAGAAGAGCTAGATCAATTCACAAAGAATGATGTCTGGGATCTTATTCCTAAGCCTAGAGGCACAAACCAGTAGGTTTTTCCTCGAAACCCCCTTCAATCTTCAACTCAGCTAGATCCTCGATCGTTCCACTGAAAACCTCAGCTAGATCCTTGATCGTACCACTGAATGTTATCTCGTTGATCCTTTAATCCAAAGAACAAGAATGGTTATGTGTTGATGTTCTTGAAGAAAAGTGATTGAGAAGATGGAGAAGATGAAGTCTCTTTCAGGTTTCTATTTGCTCAAAAAACAATTGCTGCTACACACTTCTTTGATCTTGTGTTCAATTGTTTTTCCCTCTTCGAATTCGTAAAAGGGCCACTGCTGTCACAACATCTCTTATATATGCTGAAACAGAAACTGTTAGAACACAAAACAAACTTATGCATTGATACATGAGGGTATGCATCGATGCATACTGTAAAATGAATGAGTTTTTGGTGAAATGAATTAAGCATGTATCGATGCATAATTCGTATGTATTGATGCATATGACATTTCCACTAACATGGATCGATGCATAATACATATGCATTGATACATAGGGTGTTTCAACTGATCATGGATCGACGCAGGGCTCGTATGGATCGATCCATAGAGCATTTTGCCTGCTTATGTATCGATACATGACTCGGGTGCATCGATGCATACTGAACATAAAATTTTGTAAATTGCAACATGCTGTATGGATCGATGCATAGGCTTATGTGTTGATGCATACTTACACAAAATGAACTTTATGAGTTATTTTAAGAGATGTATCAATGTATATCTTTATGTACAGACATGCAACAATAGAGTGGGATAAAACACATTAAAAACACTCATGTGTCATGTATGGTGATGCACAACCATCATTTGGATGGTGATCACACAATTTGCTATCATTCAAAAGCTATTCAAAGTAAAGAATTTTCTCACACCCTTCCTATGAATCTTGCGCCAAGCGCGGACCATCCTGCCCTTCAAGTTTTGGGGATCTTTACCCTCTTAAAAGAACACACCTTCTAACAAAATGTTATTAGGTTTATCCTTTAAGGGGAACCCAAGCTGACGACGTGCCAAAATAGGGTTGTAGTTAATCCCACCACATGTACCAAGAAGAGGCACATTGGAGAATTCCCCACAAGAGTCAATAATCTGCACACCATCATATACACGGTTATAGCAAAAGATATCATAATTAGTGAGAGACATAAGTCTCGTAGACCACCGTAGACATCCTTTGTTCTCCTTGAAGGCGAGCGTCTGAGGCAAGTGCGAAATAAACCACTTGTACAACAGAGGCAAACAACACGCAATTGTACCACCACCCTTTGCATTCCTCATATACAAAGAGAAATAAGTTTCACCCAACAGAGTAGGAACGAGATTAAGAGTGGAGAAAATCCTAATGGCGTTCACATCCACAAAGTTGTCGATGTTGGAGAACAAGACTAGCCCATAGATGAGAAGTACAAATATGGCCTCAAAGGCGTCCTCACTCATGGCCTTCCCATACATAGAACTGCACCAACACACTCATCAGACCTTCATCCACCTGAGTAGCAAGAATAGACAGAAGCTTTCCATGACGAGCCTTGAACTCCAAGGGATCTAATACATAGGACGTCAAACTCCTTAACTCTTTCAAGTCGGGTTGTCTGAAACTGTACTTCTTTGTATTCCTTCTTTGCTTATCCATGTCTGAAAATTTGCAAATAGACCTCTTAAGTTCCTTGAAAGTTTTCTCATTGTTGATTCGGTGGATGTGTATGAATGCATGAATGCATGGATGCAACAATCACACTCAAGGATCAAGCAAGACACACCACACAAAGGTCATGGGATGGATAAAGTCATCCTTAATATCAATCATCCATTTTGGTGGATTATGGTTTACACCTTATCAACACCCAAGTTCCATTGATATTAAGGATATACAAGAACTGATCAACCATGAATCAAGGGTTTGCTGCAAGTCCCGAGCATGGAGTCTCGGTTAAGAACCACCCAAAGGGGAGTGTACTATGGTTAAACCTGACAATCATGTTCTACAAGAGGTTCCCATAGTCATCATCCCATCTTTCGGATATTATCGGATAAACGACTACTCGTATTCCAAAAATATTCTCAAGAGAGACTCTTATGAGTGTAGTATCGTGTAACAATCGTATCAAATCTTACACTTGAACGACCTTCGCACTACATCCTAAAATAGGCCAAGATGGGCTAGGTAATCTAAGGTTCTTGGCTTCTAAGGCATATATTGGAAATAGTAATGCCTAACCACGACTTCTCGTGTGACATTATTGATCCCAACATAACCTCCACCAAGTGAATGGGCTTACAAGTCAACTTGCTAAGGAATAACTCCACACAAGCCAACAAGACTATGCCATTCTCCTATCATAAGTGCACTCGAGTTCGGGTATAGAACTCATCTCACAAGAGACCACCAAGCACACAAGCAATTTATATATCAAGCAATTCATACATTACAAACAATACAGTCATCCCAAATTTGCACAAAAATATGTCACAAATAATATAAACATACAATACAACAAAGGTGAAAAGTAGGCCAAACCCACTAGGCAAATAAATCCCCCAACAGAGTCGCCTCTTTTTTGTAGCGGGGTATTCCTTACCTTTAGACTTATTGACTAAATCAAAAGTAAATCATACAATTCGAGTCGCCACCGCACTTCTATTTATCCAAAGGAAAGGTTAGAAAGCGAACAAAAACCGAGAAGTTTTATCAAATCAAAAACTAATAAAAATATCAAAGATCTGGGTAAGGGGGTTGGTTATGCAATGGGAAGGTTTTAAGCACCCAAAACATCCTTAGTACTCTAAGGGAGCCCTTTTCACCAATGTTGTAAGGTAGGTTGGTATTTGTGAAAAAATATTTGTGCAAACATGATTGGGGAGATGAGAAAAGAATATACAATTTATTTACAATTTTGTGTTTGAATGGATAAACCCATTGCCTACGTACCATCTTAAAAAATATTAGGATCAAAACCTCGTAGTTCGGGGTAAAAAATCTCAAAACAAGTTGGTGAATTGATTGGTCAAAAGCCTTAAGGTCTTTTGTTATCAAAGGGAGAAAACTAAACCTAAAACCACAAATCCACCATGTGAGGAGAGCTTCAACATGCTAGTGAGGGGTTAACCCTATAATAAGCATGGAAGTCTTATAGTCCATCACTAAGGATATATGTGAGTATTATATCAACCTCTAGGATAACTCAAACCTAATAGATAATGTTTATGAAAAGCTTTAACACAAATGGTCATTGGAACCACAAAACAATTGAGTGAGTTGTATTTACAAATAAAGAGTATTCACAAAGCAAGGTCAAAGTTGACTTAAGGATTCAATTTAAAATAAGTGTTAAGAAAAGAGTTTGGAAAATCAAAAGCATAGTGCTTAGGTTTCTAATTTTTGAAAACAATGTTAATATTTGCACAAAAGTTTGGCTTGGGTTAGAGTGGAGAGAAGAAGAGAATGGCTAGATCCTAAACATGCAAAGATGAGGGAAGAGATATAAAACCACTTGGAGTTCCCTTCTTGAGATCATAAAGCTGATCCAAGTTACTCCTTTCCTTAGGATTTAGCAAGCAATAAGCAAATAACTCAAGCAATCAAGCAAATATCAATCAAGCTCCTAGGAATCTTCCAATTGACTTTTGTATCTCTTATCTTGGATGTCCATGACAATGGTTCCTCTAATTGGCTCAAGTTTGGGATCCCTATCACACAAGAACACACAAATCAAAAAGTTCCACAATGCAAATAAAAGAATGGACAAGAGTGAGTTTAGAGTTAGGGTCCTTTCAATTCATCTTCAAGATTAAGCATTCTAAAAGCATGAGGCCTAGTTGCTCTTCAACATATTTAGCATTCTAAAGGCATGAGGCCTAGTTGCTCTTGAAACTCCATTTAGCATAGGTAATGTCCTAAATCTAAGTCCTTTCTCCATTTTACATTGGGTTCACACAAAGAAAACAAAACAAACACAATAGTATATACACAATAATGTGCTCAAGTGAGCAAAAGGCAAATTGCATTAACATAAACATGAGCCCAAGTGAGCAAAGGACAAAAAGCAAATGAAATAATGTACAATAATATTAAATTGCATTAAAGTAAATTGCTTGAATTAAAATAAACAAATAAAGGTCAAACTTCAAATCCATTTCAAATCAACTTGGAAAAGTCCAAATGGATCATCATAAGTTCAACATGGTCAAACAAAGTTTGACAAATTTTTTCATCATTTTTGGAAACCAGAAACTAATTTTAAACAATTAAAAATGAAGAAAATATAACATAATTGAACTAAAATCTCAAATAAATATCAAATCAATTAAGAAATTGATGAGAATATTTTTCGTAGATTCATCATCGTTCAAAGATGTTAAGAAAATATTTTTGCATTTTTTGAATATTGGAAACCATTTTAAATGAATTAAAAATAACCAGAAAAGAGAAAATTCACAAAAAATATTAAATGACATCATAAAAAATATTAAAAATCATTTTTAGAAACTAGAATTTAAAAGGGAAATAATGCAATTGGTCCCATATTTTTTGGATTTAAAATGTAGAAGATATGCATTTTTGAAATAAAATGAAATTAAGAAAATAAAATGAATTAAATCAGAAATTGCAAAAATCCTGGCGTGTTGGATCTCATTCATTAAATGAGGTGGCACATCCTAAGGTCCTCAAGCGCGCGCTCATGATGGACCATAGTCAAAGGAGAAACACGCAACATTATTAAAAGTCAAAACATTGGAAGGTCATGATTCAACCTGGAAACAACAACCAACGGTCTAGATGCAATCTGGCGTGGTGGACGGTGGTGTACACCACCGTCTTCTCTGGTGAGCAAGCCAACTCTGGCCAGAGTTGCAGATTTGCAAAATCTCACAAAAACGCACGATCCTCATATCATTGGAAAGCTAGGGTGATGTACATCACCCCTGTGCCATTGGTTTCCTCTGAAGCTTACTATATGAAGAGAAATCTGAGAAGGAAGTTTATGGTGTTCAACTTGAACTTCATCAAATCATGAAATTAAAAGCTCAGATCAACTGCCTCTCATGAGAGGACTTCAGAGGAACCAACAAACACAAGAAATGATCAATATATATGGAGTTTCGAATCAAAACAGTTTGAGGGAAAACCTTTGAAGAGAAGCTTTCAAACACTTGATCCACTCCAATTCTCTTGTGCAGCTTGTTCTTGAGATGGAAAGGAAGTGAGGCTTAGGAATTGAAGCTCAATAATCAACCAAGGAAGTTGAAAATTAAACTAAAAAATTGAGAGTGAAAAACAAAATTCCTTTGAAGTGAAGGGTGGGATTCCAATTCTGCAGAGTATTAGGCGCCTTAAGGTTGGAAATGAATGAAGCTAAGCACCTGTATTTATAGTGAAAGATGATGCAAGCAAGGCAAAATTCATGTGCATGTGGAATGAGGGCCTTCATGCATGGGCCTGTACATGCGTATGGGAGGCCCAAATGCCATTGGTTTAGCATGATGAGGTGTATTTGAAGTATTTTGGACGTGTACATTGGAGTGTGCAAGCTTGTGCAATGAGTTTCAACATGTTATGCATAAATGAACATAAACTTTCACCTCTTCGAAAATGCCTCTTATCAAAATGAAACATGGCCTTGTGGGTAATGGTTGGAAAGGTCTTGACATGAGAAACAAATGTTATGTTGAAAAAAAATCCATTTGGTGTTGGCAAATTTATAAAAACAAGCCATGAAGTTCAAGGTATAAAACATGTATATGTGAATTTTGCCAAAATGGACCAACTTCAAGCCCTTCTGTTTCAATGATAAAAGCTCCAAACGACAAAGACCTAAACATAAAAGTTGTATATATTTTCAAGCCAGTCAATTTGGACTCAAATTATGAATCATTTGGATTTTTGATGAGAAAGTTATGGGCACTTGAAGTTGGACTTTTTCACATTTCAATGACTTTGGTCCAAAGTGACCTATAATGTTTTGTATTATCACATGTATTTATTTTATGATTTTGGAATTTTGTCCAACATAACAAATGAAGTAGACACCTTAAAATTTCCAATTCATTTTATCCCACCTCAAAATCATGAAACATTAGTGAGTTAGGTCCTTGGGAAGTTGACCTAAAATTAGGGTTTCAGTCAAAATGACCTATAATATTTTGAAATGGATGATGACCTTCCAAGCTTCAAATAAATTATTGATGAACATAAAAGGTTTTAATATGGTTCTTAAGAACATGTTTTCTCTTGGGGTCATCTTCATTTGACAAACACATCAAAATTTATGTCTCAGTGTATTTCAATTTGGTCAGATGACTTGACTGGTCAACTTCTCAAGTCCAAACTACAAATCTTGATGAATTGATGATTGAGGACACTCACATAGGCTCATATATGCATAAAATGATGAATTAAAGAACTTCCCTTGATTTTATTTGATCATGGGTTGAGGTTGCTTCATGAACATGGCACAGTTGGTGCACAGTTGAATTAGGGTTTCCTTGGGAAACAATCCTCAAGCCCTTTGGTTTATCTTGATCAAATTGACAAATTGATATACTTGGGAGGCATATATGATGATTGTGAGATTTGTGAACCATTGTCATGCTTGCTTTCACTTTCATCTGGCCACATCATTGAGCACAGGAGCCTCATAGGAGCCTTGAATCACATGATTGTTGCTCAAGCTACAAAACAAAAGATGTTAGTGACATATTTTTGTGCTTTTGTTTAGTAAAAAAAAATAAGAAAAGCAACAATACACAATTCAAGCATGCTTGGTGGTCTGAAACTAACTCACACAAGTTCCCACCCTAGGGTTAAGGAGCCAAGATGCTATGATCCTTAAGGCAAATGCAATGTGCAATGATATGATGCCATGAGGGATCTTAGGGTCAAAATTAGGGTCTTACACAATGTAGGCAAGAAGATTGAGTTTCTTTGAGGCCAAATCGAAGCAACTCAGATCATGTACCTCATTTTTCAATTCCACATATCTCTCAATATATTTGGAATTGGAGGAATTGGAGGTCATATTCGTGCTTATTGATGTTTTTTCTTTAAGATCATGTCCATGTTTGTTATTTTGGTGATGGTTCATGTTGACTAGTCCAGTGGAGCTCACTGGAGAAGACAACCGGAGCTCTGGCTCCGGTGATGACGTGTCTTGAGTCTGAGCCACATGATCCATGTTTCACGTTTTAATCTTAATCGTTCCTTGTGAATACCATTTGTGCCACGCGGTTGACTCAGGCCTTTGTGGAACGCGCGTTTTGGATCATCAGATCTGCCACCTCAATTAATGAGGGAGATCTGATGGTCCAAGTATTTTTGGATTTTTGGATTTTAATTTTAATTGCATTTTCTTCAATAATTCATATTAAATTCAATATTCATCAAAAAAATATGGGACTTTCACCAAAACTTTTCAAATATTTTTCTCTTTCATATTCTGAATTAAAATTATTTTTTGGATCATTATTAATATTTTTCATGAATTAATTGATTTTACATTTGTTTTTAATTGTTTAAAATATTTTTAAATGTCCAAAAAATCTGAATTTTTTTCTCCAAGGTCCTTTGACCTTGTTTGACCTATGATAAATCTCATGGCCATTTCTTTAGTGTTTTGATGAGATTTTAGGATTTGGACAAAACATATTTGAATTTAATGCACTATTTTATTATTTTTAATTGAATCAATGCCATTTTTATTGTGTTGACCATTTGTATTGACTTAATTGAGTTTGACTGTTTATTGTTAGGCCTTGGTCAAGGTTGATTTGACTTTGTCAAGTTAATATCATTGAATTTAGGGGATTGATGGAATGTACATTCCATCTCCCAAAATGAATAAATGATATTAATTTGGTAAAAGTCCTCCTTTGACCAATTTGTGATCTCATTCATCCCTTTCCCTCTTCATCTATTTCCCCTTCTTCATTCTTTCATCTCCATTTGGCCAATGACATCTCAAATCCCTAATTCTAGTTGATTGAAAGATTAACATGAGTATGGATGAGATTAGGTCACACCTTTTGCATATTTTTGTGTGTGGTTTGTTTAATGAGCATAGTTCTTAATACTATGTCTCCAACATGCATTAACACCAAAAGTTTATTGCCTGACCTCAAATAGTTGTGACTTCTACATAAGTCCAATTACGATTGCTTAACATAGCGCTAAATTTGTGACATAAAAGGCATAAGCATTCTAGTTAGTGAGATTGTAAGTCTTCCCTCTTCCATGGTACTGTGTGGAAACTTGGCCTTCTTTCCTTCCTTTGGAAGATGTTTTGGTTCAATGATCCATGCTTGTGGCAAGTGGGTTGAGTGTTCTCCAAAGAATGTCTTGAAATCAAAAGCAAAACAAAACTAACTACTAACTTATTAACTATTAACTTTTAACTTCAAGCTTTTACTTTAATGCAACTTACTTTTAGCACTTTATTTCATTTGCCATTATACATATCATTCTAATTGTTTATGTTTATGTAATTTTTACTTTGTCCATTTGGACCATATTGTGTGATATATTTTGTTTTGTGCCACTTTGTTTTCTTGTTTGGTCTTTGATCATTAATGCACATAATAATAACAAAAACCCTAAAAGACTTTTGAGTGGACTGTTGGTTTGATCCTGCCCAATTGGACTTAGAAATTAGGCAACATTCCTTTGCTAATGGACTTGGCCAATGCCAATTTGTGAAGAACCAAGTACTTGCAATTTGAATTCATTTTATACATCTTTCAAGATCTCTCCAAGATTCATCTGCAACATTGATCATTGCTAAGTTGTTATGTTGAACCCGTGACTTGTGGAATTCATCTGTACATGGGCTATTTCTGAAGAAGATCATAGAAGTAGATAAGCTTGGATGAGGCCATCTTTATTTGATGCCTTTGCTCTTCAAGATAGATATAATTGTGCATTTGTGTGTTGCTTGATTCTAAAAAGTCCAAGGGAATTCTGGGTTTCTATTGACATACTTGTCTATTGGATTGCTACCCACTTGGTCAAATCTTTTCAACTTTAAACTTTTTAAATTTTGTGCATAGGGTAGTCTCTTCATCTTCTCCCCATTTCTTTAATTTCAAAATCTCTCCATCCATTTTCAAAATCTTCTTTGTGTGAATTATTTTTGTTCTAAACTTTGACCACTTTTGTAAAAAGATAGAAACTTTGGCCTTATGCCATTGCATTTTCAAGCTTATTTTCTTAAATCAAACTTGTGAAGAAACCTAACCATACTTGACTTAAACTTTCAAAAATCCAAAAAGAACTAACTCATTCAAACCATTTTAGGCCTTTGTGCCTTTCAAACTTAAATTTTGTTAAAACCAACACACTCATTTTGAAATTTATAGCACGAACTACGAGGTTTTGACCCCTCATTTTTATGCTGGTACGTAGGCACAAGACCGAAGGTCTTGTCAAACACAAAAATATAATTAATGAATTCTTTTCTTATCCCCCCATTCTATATGTTTGTAAACATCACTTTGTACAAAATACATATGCACACAAAAAGGGCTCCCTAGGAGTACCTAGGAGACTTTGGGTGCTAACACCTTCCCTCTGTGTAACCAACCCCCTTACCTGTGATCTCTGACTTTTATTAGTTTTTATTTGAAAACTTCTTACTTTTTGGGTTTTGTTCGTACTTTTTCCCTTTTCCCTTGCAAACAATAAAAGCGCGGTGGCGACTCTTAATTGATCTCTAGCTTATCAATAGCCTGATGATCATGAATTTCCCGCTACAGAAATTAATTTTGGCGACTCAGCTGGGAGTAGTCTCCAGTGGGTTTAGCCTACTTTTTGTGTGAATATATTTGTATATATGTGTGTGTGATATAGTTTGCTTGTTGTGCTTGGTGATCTCTGAGTGGTGAGATAAGTTCTAACCCGAACATAAGTGCAATTAAGATATGGGGACGGTATAGTCATGTTCGACTTGTGTGGAATAGTCCTTAACAAGTTGGCTTGAGATCCATCTACTAAGTGTAGACTCCTTTGGATTTGGAAATGTCACACAAGTATTTGTGGTTAGGCATTACTATTTCTAATTGGGTCTGAGATGCTAGGGACCTTAGAACACCTAACCCATCTTGGCCTATCTAGGACGTAGTGCGGAAACTGTTCAAGTGTAGACTTGATAACAGTTGTTACGTGATACTACACTCAGACGAGTTTCTCTTGAGAATATTATGGGTCGATGAGTTAGTCATCTTAACCTGTAATATCCGATAGATGGGATTAAGACTCTGGGAACTTTTTAGAACATGATCTACAGGGTTTTTATCCTTAGTTCACTCCTTTGGGATGGTTCTTACCCAGACTCCATGCTCGTGACTTACAACAAACCCTTGATTCTTGGTTGATCCAATTAAGTCTTGTCAATATCAGTGGAACTTGGGTGTTGATAAGGTGCAAACCATAATCCACTAAAATGGATGATTGATCTTGACAATTACTTGATTCATCCCTTGACCTTTGTTTGCCTTGTGTGTGATCCCTTATTTGTGATTGTTGCATCCATGCATTCATACACATCATAACATTCATCACACAAAATTTCAAGGAACTAAGGTGTCATTTGCAAATATTTTTCAGACCATGGATTATGGACGAAGGAACTCTAAGAAGTACAGTTTCAGATGTCCAGACTTGAAAGAGTTAAGGAAGCTAGCATCTTTTGTATTAGATCCCTTGAACTTCAAACAACGTCATGGGAAGCTTCTGTCTATCTTGTCTGCTGATGTAGTTGAAGGACTCTTGAGTGTATTGGTGCAGTTCTATGATCCTCTCTACCATTGTTTCACTTTCCTAGATTTTCAGCTTGTGCCTACCTTGGAGGAGTATTCTCATCTTTTAGGGATACATGTTTCTAGTAGAGTGCCTTTTAGTGGATTGGAGGAGATTCCCCGGTATAGTATTATTGCTGAAGTTCTTCACTTGAAGAAGTCTGAGATAGAGGCTCATTGGGTGAAGAAAGGAGGGTTATTTGGGTTGCCATTTATTTTCCTCATCAAGGAAGCCACCACTTTTGCTCAAGCTGGTAGTGTGGACGCTTTTGAAGCTATCTTTGTGTTGCTCATCTATGGATTAGCTTTGTTCCCTAACATTGATGGTTTTGTTGATGTTAATGCCATTAGACTTTTCTTGATTGGGAATCTTGTGCCTACTTTGTAAGTTTAAGAAGTGCCTTAGAGGGGGGGGGGGGGGGGGGGTGAATGAGGCACTTAGAGTATTTTCCGGATTTTTGAGTATTTATGACTTTTACTTTCTGAGTTGCTTAAGTGATGTAAAAGCGGTTAAGTGCGGAAAGTAAATGACACCGAGATTTATAGTGGTTCCCCTCACAGATTGAGAGTACTCCACTCCCCTTTCAACACGATAGAGAATAACACTAAAATGTTATATTCCTAGACAAGACACCTTAAGGTCTTTCTATCTATTCTAACACACCAAGAACAATCCTCTTGGATTTACAATGTTTAAAGTCCAATTGAGACTGAATTTCTCACAGATGGACCTCTTGTATCCACACACAGGATAACAAGGATAAACCTTACAAACTTATCCTTAACAATCCTAAGAATAAGTTGTAATCAAAGAATATAATTCTGAATAATTTGTATAAGATGAGATAGATGAAAATTGAAGTATATTAATTAAATATTTGATCTTCTCCTTTGTAACACTCAAATCTCACAATAATTATACAAGTGTTCTTGAATTGGAATGAAACTATGATGCTGAAAAATGAAGGTTTATGCAAAGTTTCACTCTTAAGAAAATGTGGATGAACACTTAGAAAGATTGAGAGAATGTGTCTAAATGATTTAAAATTTTGCAAGGAGGTTGTCTTGAAATCTAAAAACTGATTTTTAAATAATGTCTAAACCACCTCCTCAGATGAATGCAATAATCCAAAAGATGCCATGTTTCATGATGAAGAGACCATACGTGTTTTCATGAAAAGATGCAAATATTTTTCATTCTAGATCAGTGGTAATCAGTTACCTTAAATAGGGTAACCGTTTATATGCATTCAACGTTAGAAAATAATTTGAAATTTGCTTGAGGTAACCGGTTACCTTAAATTGGATAACCGGTTACATGGTTCCAACGTTACAAAAATGTTTGAAAATTACTAAGAGTAATCGGTTACTCTAAAAGTGATAACCGGTTACTCTAACACAGTTTTGAAAAATAACTTGAAAAAAATGAAGTGTGGTGGTTTGTTGATGCATAAAATTATTTTCAATGATTGTGATATGAATGCAACATGTTGTGAACACTTCTATAACTATCTAGAGTTCAAGTGTTACCTTAATCCATGTGAAAGCCGAATCTTCATGTGATCCACCAAGACTTGATCATTTGTTGGAAACTTCATACACGAGCTTTAACCTTGATCAATCTTTTTGTTAATCTGACTTTAGCTATGAAGCAAGGCTTGTCGTCATCAAAATATCTGAGATGTCATGTCTCCATAATCTCCCCCTTTTTGATGATGACAACCCAAAAAACATGAAGATGTGATCCCGTGGTGTTTCTCTATCAACAACTCCCCCTTAAACTATGATCCCCCTTAATTGATGAATTAAGGAGACTTTGAATCCTGCATATTTGTTAGAGAGACACAACCAGCAAGGAAATATCATAGAAATAATTTCTTTTCTTCTCCCCCTTTGTCATTAACAAAAAGGGTGAAAAAAATATCAAGCATGTAAATAGAATGGACTAAGCATCATATACCACACAAGAAAATTTCAAACATAACAAGAAAATTCAAAAAATTAAAGGGTAACCGATTATCCAAAAGGAAGTAACCGGTTACATAGAGTGAAAATGTGATTTTTTTGACAAAAAACAACAAGGTAACCGATTATCCAAATGTGAGTAACCGGTTACACATAGTGAAATTTCGTGAATTCGGAAAAAATGAGCAGGGTAACCAGTTCTCCAAAGTAAAGTAACCGGTTACACAGTGGCAAAAAGCACATATACACAAAAAAATTTAAACAAAGAAAAAATTTCACAAAAATTAAGAAGGGTTGGGAACTTGTGTACCTTGGCCTTATGTAGTGAATAATTTTGAAATAGTTATATGTCACCTTCATCCAGAATGCTAAGTTCTCTTCGAATCTTATAGAATGGTTCTTTTGTGAGCGACTTTGTGAAGATATCCGTCAGTTGGTTATGAGTATCGACAAAGGTAACTTCGACATCGCCTTTAAGCACATGATCGTGAAGGAAATGGTGTCGAATGTCTTTGTGTTTGGTCCTTGAGTGCATGACCAGATTCTTTGTTATATTAATCACACTTGTGTTGTCGCATCGGAGTGGTATGCATCCAAGATCGATTCCATAGTCACTTAATTGTTGCTTAAGCCAAAGATTTTGGGCACAACAACTGCCTGCTGCTATGTATTCTGCTTCAGCCGTACTAAGAGCAACACACACTTGTTTCTTATAGGACCATGAGACTAGAGTATTACCAAGGATGTGACACGTTCCACTAGTACATTTTCTATCTGTTTTACAACCTGCATAATCCGCGTCAGAATAACCAATTAACTTACAAACACTACCTTTAGGATACCATAATCCAACGTTGGTTGTTCCCTTGAGGTACTTCATGATTCTCTTGACCGCCGTGAGATGTGGCTCCTTAGGATTTGCTTGGAAGCGAGCACATAAACACACGCTAAACATTATGTCAGGATGGCTTGCCGTCAAATACAATAAAGAACCAATCATACCTCGATACTTCGTGATATCAATTGACACATCCGATTCGTCTTGATCAACATAAGTTCCAGAGCCCATTGGTGTTGACATTGCTTTACAACTATGTAGCGGGGTATTTGTTACCATTAGAGATATTGACTAAATCCAAGGTAAATCATACAAGTCGAGTCGCCACCACACTTCTATTTATCCAAAAGAATGGTTAGAAAGCGAACAAAGACCTAAAAGTTTTATCGAATCAAAAACTAGTAAAAATGTCAGAGATCAGGGTAAGGGGGTTGGTTATGCAATGGGAAGGTGTTAGGCACCCAAAACATCCTAGGTACTCCTAGGGAGTCCTTTTCACATTTGTTGCAAAGGTTGTTGTTTTTTTTTTGAAAATTTATTTGTGCAAACATGATTGAAGGGATGAGAAAAGCGTGTATGTTTATCTAATGTACTACTTACTAAAAGAAGGGTCAAAAGAAAATGACTCGCACGGACGTCGCATCCACTGCATACGCATCTCATCTGAATCTGAGAATCAGAGTCTTCGTAGCTCGGCTACCTATGGGTTAAAGGGGAAGTGATCTCGGTAAGACATCGCATCTTATGCCTACGTATCTCATCTGGAATGATAATCAGAGCAAAACGTAGTTCGACCAACTACGGGTTAAGGGTTGGACAACGTTACTACGCAATCTACCGGATGCTTGACCTTTGAAGACTTACTCGCCTGTAGTAGAAGGAGATAACGTGTTCTTAGGAGAAGAAAAATCAATGAGTTTGAGGTGTTTTAGGAATGCACATGCAAAAGGGGTCCTGGATGAAGGAATCTGCATAAAGTAAACACACAAAAACATTGCCTCCTATCGAGGTCTTCCAGCTAAAAAAGCGGTAAAATGCGGGAAAAATAAAGTACCATGCAGATAAAGATCCGAAGCAACAACAATTTAAGAGGTAAGAAAACCAGAGATTCCCAAGCTAAACACCATCAAAGAAAGTGAGTCAGTATAGGTAATCAGAATAGACCTCCAGGTGGTATCCCACAAATAAAGTGGAACACACCAGGCAATCCATCTCTGCAAGAGTCATATGAGCCCTCTTAAAAAAAACTCAACAAACAGGTTAGAGAAAAAAGATAGGGTAATCAAGAGTTGCCCCCAAATCAAAATGTAACCACATGAATCATGCCATTAAAATTCACAAAAAGCTCACAAAAAGCAACCAAGGCTAGGAGGCCTAAACCTCTTGTCAAACACATGCATCAAAAGGGTATCAAATTCACCCATAATACCTTATACATTCAGAGCATTCAAATTAAAAGCATAAAGTAATGGGAATAAGGCAAACCTGATTGGAGAGATCGAATGAAATTGACTTGTCCGGTTGGGTTTGCAATGCACTCTTAGGGTTTATATGAGAGGGAATTGATTCTTTGCCGATGAGTTCCCTTCAGTCTCTGGAGGTTGCTCTGAACTCTGTTAGCTCTTCTCTCACTTTCTTTTTCTTGCCAGAGTAATAGGAATAGAATGGAATTTTTGTTTCACTGAAACTCTGAATTTATAACCTGATTTTTGTGGACTTGTGGGCTCAAATGAGAGAGGCCCAAGTCCAAAATTTTTCTGTTATATTTTATTTATTTATTTACTTATTTTTTGGTCCCTAAGAGACCTCATGATGCCAATGTAGGTATGAAAAATGGTAGCACTTTGTGGAGATATGTGTCCACAAAAGCAAAGAAATCAGAAGCCACTGATAATCCATATGAGCAATTCACTCCACGGGACCAAGACCCTGGGGACTCTCCTAGGGATAGAAAAGGGATAAAAATGCGCGAGCAGGTCGCGACTCAAAGCGTGGGGAACAGAATTCCAAAGGGAAAAGATGCAATGGAAAGACTCGAGCTGACTCGAAGATGCATGTATTGGGGAATATGCCAATCCAGCAAAAAACTATCCACAACGGGTACTTCGGATAAAACCCGGATGAAAACAATCCACTAAGGGACTTCGCTGGGGATGTCCACAAGGACACTCCTGGGGAAGCAGCGGGACGAGGTATTACCGGTTACTGGGTAATAAGCTCAAGGAGACATGTGATCTGAATGCCAGGTATGAGGGTGAGAGATACAACATGCTCAGGAAGAGATGAATATCCAAGACCGATATAAGGGTGAGAGATATCAAAACTTCAAAACGTCTGAGGAAAACCTAAAAGGTATACTTCAACTCAGGGATTCTGACTCCACAGGGGACAAAAAGTCATAATAGGGAGCAGAGAGGAAGGAACACCAGAGATACCGGTTACTGGGCATATAATAGGTGACCAACCAAGGCGTGAATTGGGGAATATTCCCAAAACACTCATCACCCAAAAGAGGGCTAAAAGCAAACTCGATTATAGGATGGATATTCGACTCCACAAAGGGGATGTGAATCTTACTCAACTGGGGAAGAACAAAAGGCTTCAGACCCGAGAGTGCATGAGATATACTATATATTAGCGTCAGAACGTAGATAATATACTCGCATGGACGATTATCCACAACCGGTTACTGGGTTAATAAAGGATAAATCGACCGAAAAGAAAAGGCATCGGGATACCGAAACTAGGTATATAATGATGACCAATTCAGGGGAGAAACAATCGTTACCAACAACAACAAGGTAGACGAGAGATGACCCATTGGGGATAAATTGCATAATCAGGGCAATTATCCAAGCAGATGAGGGGATATCATCACCGAATATTGGATGAAGATAACTGTCACCAATTAAAGATGAGCAAAAATAGTAACTCTGCAAAAAGGGAAGAAATAGGGTTTACAACTACCGATATGAGGGTAGAGAAACACAGACTCTGCCGGGGATAATAATTACTAATTATTGAGCAATTATTCATTTACCACGGGGAAACAGGAAAAGAGTCTCAAGAGACCGATCTAGGATCAAACTAGATAGGCACACCAAATCAAGACTTGTCCCGGTGAGGATATAACTCAATGGGGAAAACCATCCCAGTATATGTGTTGGGAAGGAACAGAAACAATCGACATCCACGAGGATATAACCCGATGGGGAATATGGAAGAAAGGATAGACGCTTTCTGCCTATGGGGCGGACTCTATATGGAGAGATCAGACACACACGTCTGCTTGGGGAAGTATATCACCAAATAGCAAGAGACAACAAACAACGATATATGGCAAAGAATGCAACATGAATATCTGAATGTTATAATTATGCATGAATATATGTGGTTTATGTATGATGTATGCTGACAGATAGACATATCTAACACAACCAGGTCCAGGAATCAACCACCCGGTACTACATCAAGAGAGAGAAAGCCAAGTTCAACGGAGAGAATCCAATCTGATGGGGATCAGGGATACCAGGAAGCACAAAACTCTGCAGGGAATGAATCATCAATCATTCCGGCTGGGGACGAGAGTTATCATAGACAAGGTCCACCACACCAAGAACTCTACTGGGGAATCTATCCGAGGAGATAAAGGATTTATCAGGATCAACCACCAAATACCGCTCTTGCCCAAAGAGATCTAAGCTGCTGAGAAAGAAAGATTGCTACTCTGATGAAGGGAAGATAGGTGACTCTCAACAAGCAATCCACTTGGTAGGATAAACCACAAAAGGTTCCGGAGGGAGGAGATACAGTCATGCCAGGAATATGGACAAAATCTTACCCTGTTGGGGATCGTACCACCCTTGGGAGAGCACTGAGGATCTCCTAAGTATCCTTTCGTCATTGTGAATGTTCACTTTGTTTAAAAATAAATTATAAAAAGTTTGATTGTTTGAAACAATGATATTTTCTTACTCAAAACATGCAAAACATTTGTTGAATAGAAACAAATAAGAGTGCCAATAATTGGATAAAAGGCTCAAATTTATTTGATAGAATGGTAGTTTGCGAATGGCAAGACTCCATAGATCTTTACAAATTTGAAATTGGTGATATATATTGGAAAAAAGGCTACATTGAACATAATGACCATTTCTCCACCAATTCTGAATCCGATGTATTTGAAGCTTTGGCTGATAATGAGCAAGGATCTCTGACGGACGACAGTTGTAGAACAAAGTCTTGTCAGGATGCAGTTACTTGCCAAATCCCTAATTTTTGCCTAGATTTCCCCAGGATGAGGTACTCAATCTAGCGGGATACCTATATTCATTTTTCATGTCTCTAACTTTTGCCTGGACCGCCCTTTCGGGTTTTCAATCCACCGAGACGCTCATTTTTGCCTAAGCCTCCCTTTCGGGTTTTCAACTTAGAGACCTATTCAGTTTTTATTTTTTAGGCGAAGTATTTCTTGACTGCATCTGAATTCACAGGACGAGTGAAATCCTCCCCATCCATAGTTGTAAGTATCAAAGCACCGCCTGAAAAGGCTCTCTTAACAATATATGGACCTTCATAGTTTGGAGTCCACTTGCCCCTGGAATCGGGCGCGAAAGACAAGACTTTCTTGAGCAAAAGGTCACCTTCTCAGAACACACGAGGCTTGACCTTCTTATCAAAAGCTTTCTTCATTCTCTGCTGATATAACTGACCATGGCACATGGCAGTCAATCTCTTCTCTTCTATCAAGTTCAGCTGGTCATAACGACTCTGAACCCATTCAGCATCAGTCAACTTGGCCTCCATCAAGACACTCATTGATGGGATCTCCACCTCTACTGGGAGTACATCCTCTATGCCATAAACAAGAGAGAAAGGGGTTGCCCCTGTTGAAGTGCGGACAGATGTACGATAGCCATGCAAAGCGAATGGTAGCATCTCATGCCAATCTTTGTACGTAACAACCATCTTCTGGATAATTTTCTTGATATTCTTGTTAGCAGCTTCAACAGCCCCATTCATCTTGGGTATGTACGGAGAAGAATTATGATGTACAATCTTGAACTCACTACACAGCTCTTTCATCATCTTGTTATTCAAGTTAGATCCATTATCAGTAATGATCTTATCTGGCACACCATATCGGCATATGAGTTGATTCTTGATAAACTTCACGACCACCTGCCTGGTCACATTTGCATACGACGCCGCTTCAACCCACTTGGTGAAGTAATCGATTGCTACGAGAATAAATCTGTGTCCATTGGACGCTTTCGGCTCTATCATGCCAATCATGTCAATTCCCCACATGGAAAAAGGCCATGGTGATGAAATCACATTCAAAAGTGTCGGGGGAATATGAATCTTATCCGCGTAAATTTGTCACTTATGGCATTTCTTCACATACTTGCAGTAGTCAGACTCCATTGTCAGCCAATAGTAGCCTGCTCTCAACATCTTTCTGGCCATGGCATGTCCATTGGAATGAGTACCAAATGAACCCTCATGGACCTCAGTCATCAACAGGTCTGCTTCATGTCTATCCACGCATCTGAGCAGAACCATGTCAAAATTTCTCTTGTACAGTACATCACCATTGAGGTAGAAACTGCCTGACAATCTCCTCAAAGTCTTCCTATCATTTACAGATGCCCCAGGCGGGTAAATATGGCTCTGAAGGAAACACTTGATATCATAATACCACGGCTTATCATCTTTTACTTCTTCTACTGCAAATACATGAGCTGGTCTGTCCAAGCGCATCACGGTGATATTGGGGACTTCATTCCACAGTTTAACAACAATCATTAAAGCAAGCGTAGCAAGAGCATCTGCCATCCGATTCTCATCTCGAGAAATATGATGGAAGTCAACCTCAGTAAAGAACGTTGAAATCCTCCTCGCATAATCTCTGTATGGAATGAGGCCAGGCTGATTCGTTTCCCATTCCCCCTTAATCTGATTAACAACGAGGGCCGAATCACCATATACATCAAGATGCTTGATCCTTAGATCAATACATTCCTCCAATCCCATAATACAGGCCTCATACTCAACCATATTATTCGTACATTTGAAAGTTAGCCTTGCTGTAAAAGGAATATGCGCGCCCTGAGGAGTAATAATCATGGCCCCAATACCATTTCCATACTGATTTACAGCACCATCAAACACCATACTCCATCTGGAACCAGGCTCTGGCCCTTCATCAAGTGTAGGCTCATCGCAATCTTTCACTTTCAAATACAGAATTTCCTCATCTGGGAAGTCATACTGAACTGACTGATAATCTTCAATAGGCTGATGTGCCAAATGGTCAGCCAAGATACTACCTTTAATAGCCTTCTGAGCTCGATACTCAATATCATACTCAGATAACAACATCTGCCAACGGGCAATTCTCCCTGTTAAAGCAGGCTTCTCGAAGACGTACTTGATTGGATCCATTCTAGATATCAACCAAGTCGTATGATTTATCATATACTGGCATAAACGCTTAGCAGCCCAAGCCAAAGCACATCATGTCTTTTCAAGCATTGAGTATCGAGACTCACAATCAGTGAACTTCTTACTCAGGTAGTAAATAGCATACTCCTTCTTCCCTGATTCGTCTTGTTGACCAAGGACACAACCCATCGAGTCTTCAAGAACAGTCAGATACATGATCAAACGTCTTCCCTCTACAGGCGGAGACAGAATCGGAGGCTCAGACAGATACTCTTTAATACTATCAAAAGCTTTCTGGCAATCCTCGGTCCAACCATGAGACTGATCTTTCCGGAGGAGCTTGAATATAGGAGCACATGTGGCAGTCATGTGGGATATGAATCTGGAGATATAATTCAAGCGGCCAAGAAAACCTCGGACTTGCTTCTCAGTTTTGGGCGCAGGCATCTCTTGTATTGCTTTGACCTTTGCAGGATCAACCTCAATACCTCTTTCACTAACAATGAAGCCCAATAACTTGCCAGAACAGACTCCAAATGTACACTTGTTGGGATTCAGACGAAGCTTATATTTCTTCAAACGCTGGAAAAGCTTCAACAAATGCTCTACATGTTCAACTTCTATTCTTGACTTAGTAATCATATCGTTAACATATACCTCAATCTCCTTGTGCATCATATCATGAAACAAGGTGGTCATAGCTTGTTGATACGTGACTTCGGCGTTCTTCAAACCGAAGGGCATCACTCGATAACAGAATGTTCCCCAAGGTGTGATGAATGTTGTCTTCTCCATATCCTCGGGTGCCATTTTAATCCGATTATATCCGGAAAATCCATCCATAAACGAGAAGACATTGAATTTAGATGTATTGTCTACCAACATATCAATATGTGGTAGAGGGAAATCATCTTTCGGACTAGCTTTATTCAAATCTCTATAGTCCACACACATCCGGACTTTTCCATCTTTCTTAGGCACGGACACAATATTGGCCACCCATTGAGGATATATAGAAGTCACCAGAAACCCCGCATCAATTTGCTTCTTAACTTCCTCTTTGATCTTCACTGCCATATCAGGATGAGTTCTTCTGAGCTTCTGCTTTATAGGCATGCACTCAGGCTTTAGAGGTAGGAAATGTTGCACAATATCAGTATCTAGACCAGGCATGTCTTCATATGACCAGGAAAAGACATCAACATATTCTCGTAGCAACTTAATCAACCCCTTCTTAACAGATTCTTCCAGAAGTGCCTCAATCTTTACCTCTCGCACACAATCTTCAGACCCCAAGTTGATTGTTTCCAGATTCTCAAGATGCGGCTGAATGATCTTCTCTTCATGCTCAAGTAGACGGGTAATCTCGTCAGGAATCTCTTCAACATCATCTTCCTCTGCCTCAAATACAGGGAATTCAAAATTGGGAGATGGTGTTGGGTCATTATGTTCAATGGGTTTAGAAATCAACCTGCATAATGATTTTGGATATGAAAAGTTTTAGGATTCAAACAAGGCAAATCATTATGCAGATGAAAAAAATTGATTTTATTCTATTTTGAGGTTTTATGTGATCACCAATTTCATGCAAAAACAAAAAGGGAAAATAAATGGGAAAAACAAACATTTAACATGAATTTATTGAATGAAAATATCATTGTGTTTATGCGCCAACAATGTCATCACTCCTCCTTTTGGCATGGGAGAAGGGTTTTCAAACAAAGTGATTATTATGTTGACTTATGGACAACTGTTGGAATATCCACAGCGACCCAATTGTTGCAGACCCCTCCAGGGATGATGAAATTGCCAGAATCCTTTTTCAGCTCGCGGTTCTCTTGCTCTAAGTGATCCATCAGTCTTGAAATGTTGGCTCTAGTGTAGTACCGGTGAGTCAGCTTGTCTTCAAAATAAATGAAGGACACAGAGTTAGACCATAGGGCAAGGGACCGGAAACAAAACCTGCTTATGCATATGATGCATGCAATGTTTGTTTTTTATTTCAAAGGAACTTTAGAGTTTTATTTGCAAATTCTGGAAATATTAAGCATTTTATCACATATGGAAATATCTCATCAAATAATATCAGGGAAAAGAAGTGCAGCATCGTCAATCATATACAAGAGAAAAGGAAAATAATCATCCTATGGATCCCTAGAAACAATCATCTAAAGCTCGGGACACAGGAAGATAAGATGCGCGAAGCCTCTTCACCTCCCTCTCGTAGGCTGCCTCCATATCGGCCTTCTCTTTGGCGAGTCGATCATACCTCCTCTTCCAGAACTTAGAAGACTGAGGAAGTAGAGAAGTCCATACATCATCAGGGTCATCAATAACCTGATGCTCAAGAAACTCAATCAACACATCCTTCTTCTTAATCTGCTGAAGCAACTCTTCACGTTCACGGATTCAGGCACGTGAACGGTCTTCGTCTCTCAACTCCTCTACTCCTTGATTAGGGAGGGTTGAAGGCCCATCCATAATCATAGGTGTAGGTCTCGGATACTCGTAAGGCATGAGATACTCGTACGCCCTCTTCCTAACCCAAACAGTGTAAGGCTCCAAAGCGATGCAATTCTTAGGACCCAACTCTTTCCTTTCTTTCTTATGAATCTCGCGCCAAGCGCGGACCATCCTAGCTTTCAAGCATTGGGGATGTTTACCATTCTGAAAGAATACACCCTCTAACAGAATGTTATTGGGTATATCCTTTAGGGGGAACCCAAGCTGTCGACGTGCCAAAACAGGGTTGTAGTTAATCCCACCACATGTACCAAGAAGAGGCACATTGGAGAATTCACCACAAGAGTCAATAATCTGCACACCATCATACACACGGTTATACCAAGAGATATCATCATTAGTGAGAGACATAAGTCTCGTGGACCACCGTAGACATTCCTTGTTCTCCTTAAAAGTGACCGTCTGAGGTAAGTGAGAAATAAGCCACTTATACAACAGAGGCAAACAACACACAATGGCGCCACCACTCTTTTCATTCCTCATATGCAAAGAGAAATAGGTATCGCCCAACAGAGTCGGAACGGGATTAAGAGTAGAGAAAATCCCAATAGCGTTCACATCCACAAACTTGTCGATGTTGGGGAACAATACCAATCCATAGATGAGAAGTACAAATATGGCTTCAAAGGCATCCTCACTCATGGCCTTCCCATATATAGTAGCTTGAGAAATGAGGAACTCAGAAGGAAGACCTTGAATTCCCCCTTTGGTAGTCATATGAGCACCAACCAGAGATTCATCTATGTGTAACATGTCTGCTATCTCTTGAGAAGTAGGAACCCTTTCCAAGCCACTGAACGGCAACTGATCCAGAACAGGTATACACACAAGATAAGCATACTCCTCAAGTGTAGGCAAAAGCTGAAAATTCGGAAACGTGAAGCAACGGTACAAAGGATCATAAAACTGCACCAATACACTCATCAATCCTTCATCCACCTGAGTAGTCAGAAGAGGAAGAAGCTTCCCAAAACGAGCTTTGAAACCCAAAGGGTCTAATACATAGGATGTCAGATTCCTTAACTCTTTCAAGTCTGGTTGTCTGAAACTGTACTTCTTTGTATTCCTTCTTTGTCTTTCCATGTCTGAAAATTTTGCAAATAAACCCCTTAAGTTCCTTGAAACTTTTCTTATTTATTTTGATGATATGAATGCAAATGGGTGCATGAATGCATGGATGCAACAATCACACTCAAGGATCAAGCAAAGCACACCAAACAAAGGTCATGGGATGGATCATGTTATCCTTAATATCAATCATCCATTTTGGTGGATTATGGTTTACACCTTATCAATACCCAAGTTCCATTGATATTAAGGATACCTGAACGGATCAACCATGAATCAAGGGTTTGTTGCAAGTCACGAGCATGGAGTTTAGGTTAAGAACCACCCAAAGGGAGTGTAATAAGGTTTAAACCTGCCAAACATGTTCTACAAAAGGTTCCCATAGTCATCATCCCATCTTTTGGATATTATCGGAGAAACGACTACTCGTATTCCAAAAATATTCTCAAGAAAGGCTCTTATGAGTGTAGTATCGTGTAACAATCGTATCAAATCTTACACTTGAACGACTTTCGTACTACATCCTAAGAATAGGCCAAGATGGGCTTGGTAAACTAAGGTCCTTGGCTTCTAAGGTCTATATTGGAAAGAGTAATGTCTAACCACAACTTACTTGGTAGACATTATTGATCCCAACATGACCTCCACCAAGTGAATGGGCTTGCAAGTCAACTTGCTAAGGAATAACTCCACACAAGTCGACAAGACTATGCCATTCTCCTATCATAAGTGCCCTCGAGTTCGGGTATAGAACTCATCTCACAAAGATCACCAAGCACACAAGGAATTAATATGCAAATAATTAAATCATTACATATAATACGGTAATCCCAAATTGCACAAAAATATGTCACAAAACAAATACAATACAACAAGCATAAAAAGTAGGCAAAACCCACTAGGAGGTCTTCCCCAGCAGAGTCGCCACTTTTCTGTAGCGGGGTATTCGTTACCATTAGAGATATTGACTAAATCCAAGGTAAATCATACAAGTCGAGTCGACACCGCACTTCTATTTATCCAAAGGAATGGTTAGAAAGCGAACAAAAACCTAAAAGTTTTATCGAATCAAAAACTAGTAAAAATGTCAGAGATCTGGGTAAGGGGGTTGGTTATGCAATGGGAAGGTGTTAGGCACCCAAAACATCCTAGGTAATCCTAGGGAGCCCTTTTCACATTTTTTGCAAAGGTTGTTGTTTTTTTTTGAAAATTTATTTGTGCAAACATGATTGAAGGGATAAGAAAAGCGTGTATGTTTATCTAATGTACTACTTACTAAAAGAAGGGTCAAAAGATAATGACTCGCACGGACGTCGCATCCACTGCATACGTATCTCATTTGAATCTGAGAATCAGAGTCTTCGTAGCTCGGCTACCTATGGGTTAAAGGGGAAGTGTGCTCACTAAGACATCGCATCTTATGCCTACGTATCTCATCTGGAATGAGAATCAGAGCAAAACGTAGTTTGACCAACTACGGGTTAAGGGTTGGACAACGTTACTACGCAATCTACCAGATGCTTGACCTTTGGAGACTTACTCGCCTGTAGTAGAAGGAGATAACGTGTTCTTAGGAGAAGAAAAATCAATGAGTTTGGGGTGTTTTAGGAACGCACATGCAAAAGGGGTCCTGGACGAAGGAACCTACATAAAGTAAACACACAAAAACATTGCCTCCTATCGAGGTCTTCCAGCTAAAAAAGCGGTAAAATGCGGGATAAATAAAGTACCACGCGGATAAAGATCCGAAGCAACAACAATTTAAGAGGTAAGAAAACCAGAGATTCCCAAGCTAAACACCATCAAAGAAAGTGAGTCAGTACAGGTAATCAGAATAGACCTCTAGGTGGTATCCCACAAATAAAGTGGAACACACCAGGCAAGCCATCTCTGCAAGAGTCATATGAGCCCTCACAAAAAAAACTCAACAAACAGGTTAGAGAAAAAAGATAGGGTAATCAAGAGTTGCCCCCAAATCAAAATGTAACCACATGAATCATGCAATTAAAATTCACAAAAAGCAACCAAGGCTAGGAGGCCTAAACCTCTTGTCAAACACATGCATCAAAAGGGTATCAAATTCACCCATAATACCTCATACATTCAGAGCAATAAAATTAAAAGCATAAAGTAATGGGAATAAGGCAAACCTGACTGGAGAGATCGAATGAAATTGACCCTTCCGGTTGGGTTTGCAATGCACTCTTAGGGTTTATATGAGAGGGAATTGGTTCTTTGCCGATGAGTTCCCTTCAGTCTCTGGAGGTTGCTCTGAACTCTGTTAGCTCTTCTCTCACTTTCTTTTTCCTGCCAGGGTAATAGGAATAGAATGGAATTTTGTTTCACTAAAACTCTGAATTTATAACCTGATTTTTGTGGACCTGTGGGCTCAAATGAGAGAGGCCCAAGTCCAAAAATTTTCTGTTATATTTTATTTATTTATTTACTTATTTATTTATTTTTTTTTTGGTTTTTTTTTTTCGTTCTTTTTTTTTTAAACACGTGGGCTTCGCCTAGCGAGCATGACAGTTCATGAACAAACTTTTGCTCCTTCAAGATTAACGTTTTGACTGACGAATAGACCCCATTTGAACCTGTTGGAAGTATCTCAAGCCATTCCCTTGTGTTGACTGATCATCTAAATAGAACCCACCCAAAGGCAAAGGGAACCAAGATGCTAAAGATCCTTGAGGCAATGCAAATGCAATGTTATGATGCCATGAGGGATCTTAGGGTCAAAATTGGGGTCTTACAAACTATCCATTTCAAATCTCTTTAACAGCTCTTTGCAATACTTTGATTGGTTGATAAAAATTCCGTCTTTTAGTTGCTTGATTTGCAATCCAAGGAAGTAGTTCATCTTTCCCATCATAGACATTTCAAATTCACCTTGCATTATCAACATAAATTCTTCACATAGTTCGTTGTTGAATGACCCGAAGATTATGTCGTCTACGTAGACTTGCACAAGTAAGGTATTCCCTTTTATTCTCTTGATGAATAACGTCTTGTCTACTTTGCCTTTTTCAAAACCTTTTTCACATAGAAAATTACTTAGACGATCATACCACACCCTTAGTGCTTATTTTAATCCATAAAGCGCTTTCTTCAATTTGTGTACATGTGAAGGATTCTTGAAGTCTTCAAATCCCGGGGGTTGTTTGACATAGACTTCTTCGTTGATGTAGTCGTTTAAGAAGGCACTTTTGACGTCCATTTGAAAAAGCTGAAAGTTCATTGAACATACGTAAGCAAGTAATAAACGAATAGCTTCTAACCTTGCAACCGAAGCGAAAGTTTCCTCAAAGTCGATTCCTTCTTCTTGATTGTACCCTTGAGTGACCAATCTTGCTTTGTTTCGAACAATTATTCCATTCTCATCAAGCTTTTTCTTAAACACCCTTCTTGTTCCAATGATGTGCTTATCACTTGGTCTAGGAACAAGTTCCCAAACTTGATTTCTCTCGAATTGGTTTAATTCTTCTTGCATAGCAACGATCCATTGATTATCTTCTAGAGCTTCATCAATTTTGGAAGGTTCTATTTGCGAAACGAACGCCATGTTTAAGCATGCATCTTTGAGATTCAATCTTGTAGCGACACCTTGACTAATGTCACCAATTACTTTGTCAATGGGATTATCTCTATGAGTTCTCCATTCCTTAGATAGATCATTTTCATTTGACTCTTGTTGAATCGGTGCTTCTTGATCCTTGTTTGAAGTATCTTCTTTAGGAATTTCTACAAAATCATCATCATCACAAACAATAATTTCCTCTTTCGAGGGGTTAGATTAGTCAAACTTAACATGCATGGATTCTTCTATATTTAAAATTCTTTTATTATAAATTCTGTATGCCTTACTTATAAGAGAATAACCAATAAAGATACCTTCATCCGATTTTTCGTCGAACTTACCAAGGTAGTCTTTGTCATTGTTTAGGACAAAGCACTTGCATCCAAAGATGTGAAAGAAAGAGATGTTGGGTTTCCTTCCTTTGAAGAGTTCATATGGAGTCTTCTTTAGGATAGTTCTTATGTTAACTCTATTGCTAACAAAACACTCCGTGCTAACCGCATCTGCCTAAAAATACTTAGGAAGATTTGAGGCGCTAAGCATTGTTCTTGCAAGTTCCACCAATGACCTATTCTTTCTTTCAACTACTCCATTTTGTTGTGGAGTCCTTGGAGTCGAGAAGTTGTGAAATATTCCTTGATCTTCGCAAAAATCTTCAAAGGAGGTATTCTGGAATTCTCCACCATGATCGCTTCTTATGGAGGCAATTGTTAATGATTTCTCATTTTGAATCTGTTTTGCATACTTCTTGAATGCTTTGAATGCATCACTTTTCTGCACTAAAAAGAAAGTCCAAATATATCTAGAACAATAACTAAAGCATATAAGTTAGCTCCGAAACTTCTTGTTCCTGATGGACCAAATAAGTCCATGTGTAACAGTTGTAGTGGCATAGAAGTGAACACCACATATTTGGATGTGAAAGTTGACTTGGTTTGCTTCCCCTTTTGACATGCATCGCAAAGCCTATCTTTGATGAATTTTATCTTTGGCAATCCAATGACAAGGTCATGTTTTACTAACTTATTCAAGTGCTCCATGTAAATGTGAGCAAATCTCTTATGCCATAACCATGAGTCGCTGTCATTTGCCACAAGGCATTTAACCTTCAAAGAGACACCGTTAAGGGAAATCATGAAAATATTATTAATTCGCTTACCTATAAGCATTACCTCTTGTGTGACTTCGTCTTCGATTAAGCATTCATCTTTTGTGAACCTTATTTTGAATCATTTGTCACAAAGTTGGCTTATGCTTAAGAGATTGTGCTTTAGTCCTTCGACATATAGCACATCTTCGATGGATATGAAATTTGGTGCACCTACTTTGCCTATGCCAAGAATTCTTCCTTTGTTGTTATCTCCATAAGTAACATAACCCTTGGCCTTAAGCTTTAGATCTAAAAAATTGTGCACATCACCGGTCATATGCTTGGAGCACCCACTATCCAAATACCAAATATTTGTTGTGGCCTTCAAGCAAACCTACAAAACAAAGTTAAGTTTTGTTAGGTACCCAAATTGCTTTGGGTCCTTTATAATTAGTTCCTTTTTCAACCCATACATAATGCCCTTTTGCTACACTAAAATTTCTAATGTAGCAAGCATTAGGTGTATGGCCAATAATACCATAATAAAAACAGGTTGGTTCAAAATTGCTTTTGTATCTAGGAACGAAAGACTTTTTCTTGATAAACTTTTTCTTTTTAGGATGTTGATGCACTACTTTTGGTGTGTTGTCTCTTTCTTTTGGAGGTTGATCCTTAGGCCTTACAAAGATAGTTTTACTTGTACTTGGTTTAGAAAATTTGGAGTAACCAAGTCCAGTTTTGTCATTTGAGTACCTTTGATGGCTAAGAACCCCTTCCAAACCAATTTGTCCTTTTTCATATCTTTCAAGGACTCTTTTCAGTTGGACAATTTGGAAGGAGAGAGACTCACACTCTAGACATACAAAATTCTTCTTTTGACTAATCATCTCTTGTTTCTTATTTTCAAAAACTTTAATCTTTTCTTCCAAGGAAGAAATTTGTTTCTTTTGAGATGATATAGTTTTATAAAGAATTTTGCACTCATTTAACAATTCATTAATTGCATCTTGTGCATCATCATCAAAAATAGAAAAATTATTACTAACCTCTTCTTCATCATCGGAATGATGTGAAGCCATTAGCGCCAAGTTTGCACATTCCTCGCTATCCGATCCAGATGAAGAACTAATTTCATTGTCCTCCCATGCAAGATATGCCTTTTTATTCTTGAAGTCCTTCTTGCTCTTGAATCCTCCTTTCTTTGAAAGTTTAGGACATTCTGACTTTATATGGCCTTGTTTTCCACATTCGTAGCATGTTACATCTTGCGTAGATATGGTGGCCTCCTTCTTCCTGAAATGTCTATTCTTTTTAGTGTTAAAGTATTTATCATTTTTGTTAAAGAACTTACCGAGCCTTTTAACGAGGAGCATGAAATTCTCATCTTCCTCCAATGCGTCATCATCTTTATCTTCTTTTGCGTCTACCTTCAAGGCAATCCCTTTAGATTTCTTTTCTTGGCTTTCATGTTTCTCAAGCCTACCGAGTTCTAACTCATGTTCTTGAAGTTTGCCAAAGAGTGATGCGGACATCATTGTTGAAAGACTTTTCTTTTCGGAGATAGCCGTCACCTTCGGTTGCCATTCTCTAGTCAATGATCTTAGTACTTTAAGATTGAGATCGTCATTTGTGAATGTTTTTCCGAGAGCAATCAAATGGTTTGTCAAGTGAACAAATCACTTTTGTAGCGCCACAATGGATTCTCCGGGAAGCATTCTAAACATCTCATATTCTTGACTTAATGTATTCAACCTTGATCTCTTTACTTCGGCGGTGCCTTCATGTGTCTCCACTAAGGTGTCCCATATTTCTTTTGCCGACTTGCAATGAGATATGCGGAAGAACTCATCCATGCTTAAAGCACTTTGAAGAATGTTTACTGCTTTCTTTTCATTTAATATTTTTTTCTTATCATCTTCATCGTACGAACTCTTTATCTTTGGAGTACCAACGCCATTGATCACACTCGTAGGATTATATGGGCCATTTTCAACGGCTTCCCATATGCCTTCTCCTTTGGCTTCTAGATGTGCCTTCATACGGATCTTCCAAAAATCAAAATATTCTCTAGAGAATAGTGGTAGTTTGTTACTACTTCCACCGTCTTTAAAAACCGGATTCGTGCTTGCGGAAGCCATGCAGATCTTTTAGGAACAGGTTACCTATAACCTGCTTTGATGCCAATTGTAAGTTTAAGGAATGCCTTAGAGGGGGGGGGGGGGGGGGTGAATGAGGCACTTAGAGTATTTTCCGGATTTTTGAGTATTTATGACTTTTACTTTCTAGGTATTTATGACTTTTACTTTCTAAGTTACTATCTCATCTAACACACCAAGAACAATCCTCTTGGATTTACAATGTTTAAAGTCCAATCGAGACTGAATTTCTCACAGATGGACCTCTTGTATCCACACACCGGATAACAAGGATAAACCTTACAAACTTATCCTTAACAATCCTAAGAATAAGTTGTAATCAAAGAATATAATTCTGAATAATTTATATAAGATGAGATAGATGAAAATTGAAGTATATCAATTAAATAATTGATCTTCTCCTTTGTAACACTCAAATCTCACAGTAATTATACAAGTGTTCTTGAATTGGAATGAAACTATGATGCTGAAAAATGAAGGTTTATGCAAAGTTTCACTCTTAAGAAAATGTGGATGAACACTTAGAAAGATTGAGAGAATGTGTGTAAATGATTTAAATTTTTGCAAGGAGGTTGTCTTGAAATCTAAAAAATGATGTTTATATAATGTCTAAAACACCTCCTCAGATGAATGCAATAATCCAAAAGATGCCATGTTTCATGATGAAGAGACCATAGGAGTTTTCATGAAAAGATGTAAATATTTTTCATTCTGGATCAGTGGTAATCGGTTACCTTAAATAGGGTAACCGGATATATGCATTCAACGTTACAAAATAATTGGAAATTTGCTTGAGGTAACCGGTTACCTTAAACTGGATAACCAGCTACATGGTTCCAACGTTACAAAAATGTTTGAAAATTACTCAGAGTAATCGGTTACTCTAAAAGTGATAACTGGTTACTCTAACACAGTTTTGAAAAATAACTTGAAAAAAATGAAGTGTGGTGGTTTGTGGATGCATAAAATTATTTTCAATGATTGTGATATGAATGCAACATGTTGTGAACACTTGTATAACTATATAGAGTTCAAGTGTTACCTTAATCCATGTGAAAGCCGAATCTTCATGTGATCCACCAAGACTTGATCATTTGTTGGAAACTTCATACACGAGCTTTAACCTTGATCAATCTTTTTGTTAATCCGACTTTAGCTATGAAGCCAGGTTTGTCGTCATCAAAATATATGAGAAGTCATGTCTCCACATACTTTGTTGGGTGATATGTATTTCTATTTTCATCTAAGGAATTCTAAGAGTGGTGGAACTATTGTCTTTTGCATTCCTCTTCTGTACAAGTGGTTTATTTCGCACTTGCCTCAGACGCCTGCTTTTGTGGAGAACAAACAATGTCAAAGGTGGTCTCAGAGACTTATGTCTTTCACTAATGATGATATAGTTTGGTATGACCCATATTTAAGCATTTTTGAGATTATTGATGGTTGCGGTGAGTTCTCTAATGTGCCTCTCATTGGTACACAAGGAGGAATTAGCTACAACTCTGCTTTGACTCGTTGTCAACTTGGGTTCCCTTTGAGAGACAAGCCCAATAACATGTTGTTAAAAGGTCTTTTATATCAAAAGGGTAAAGATCCCCAACATTTGAAGCAGAAGATTGTGCATGCTTGGCATAACGTGTATATGAAAGGAAGATCCGAGCTTGGTTCGTGCAATTGTGTGGCTTTAGAAGCGTACACTCTTTGGGTGAAGAAGAGAGCTATGGAGTTGAAGATGCCTTATCCTTGTGAAAGACCTATGTCTATGGTTGTGGTTGAGCCATTAAATCTCCCTAACCAAGATATAGAGGAGTTGGAAGACGCACTCATCAAGATGAAGCAAGAGAAGAATATGTGGGAAGAGTGTTTCCATGCTTTGAGCAAGAAGCATGAAGAGTTGCTATTGGAGTCTAAGGACAAAGATGCATTGATTGAGCTACTTGAAGACCGAGTGACGAAGAGACAGAGAGAGCCATAGGTTTCATCTTCTAGCATACCTCAGCCTTCCGTTGCTTGGAAGAAGATTGTTGACTAAATTATCCTCGAGAAGACTCAGATGAAGGCTTCTTTTGAGACTGAGATTCGTCGCATTCAAAGGAAGTACGCGCCTTCATCCAGATCTTCTGACATTGTTGTTAGGGATCCTTAGGATGACTAGTCTCCTTTTCTCTTGTATCTTTTTATTTTGGTTTCTGAAAATGTACTCAGTGTAATCCTTCCAATTTATATAAATAAAAAGAGATTTTTGGTCATATCATATTATTGAAATTGCCATTTCAATATTATATATATTTGTAAATGATATAGTAAGTTCCTTAGAAATAAAAAATAATCAAGCATTGCATTTCATGCATCATTTGCATAAGCCAGTTTTTGCCAGGTGTTTGATTGGTGTTCTTCTGTGCTTTAGCCAAGCTGACTCACCGGTACAACACTAGAGCTAATCGTCCAAGAATCATTGATCACCTTGAGCAAGAGAAATGAGATTTGAAAGAGGAGATTACCCGACTGACTGCCATGATGGAGACAGTTCTTGTTGCCCAAAGTCAAGCTTCTCCTACACCTGCAACTGCTCATGCGAGGACAGTTATTTCTGAATTGGTTACCTCTACTATGCCTGCTGCCACCGCCCACTTCGCGCCAAACCTGCCTACCGGATTCCTGTGGGGAACGCCGCCTAATTTTGTGCCAGAAGGCTTCTCTCCTACTTTCGATTCCATGCCGGCATCTAACCCGATCATGTCCGTTCCACCTTTAGTTGTGCATACTTTGCCTCGTGTAGAGGACACATTCTGTCATTTCGAGCCCTCTAAGGGTCCGAACGTCTATGAGAAGATGGACGAGATGAAAGACCAATTCCTTGAGTTGCGCAAGGAACTGAAAATGCTGAGAGGCAAAGATCTGTTTGGGAAGAGTGCTGCTGAACTGTGCTTAGTGCCCAATGTGAAAATCCCAGTAAAATTCAAAGTGCCTGACTTTTGAGAAGTATAAAGGGAATTGCTGTCGACTCAGTCATCTTGTGATGTATGCTCGCAAGATGTCAAGCCAGACAGATAATGACCAATTAATGATTCACTATTTCCAGGATAGTCTGACAGGTGTTGCACTCCATTGGTATATGGGGATAGATAGTGCAAGCATCCGCACTTTCAATGACCTAGGCGAGGCTTTTTTGAAGCAATACAAGTACAACGTGGATATGGCGCCAGATAGGGACCAACTGAGGTCCATGTCTCAGAAAGATAAGGAGACATTCAAAGAGTATGCGTAGTGATGGAGGGAGTTGGCTTCCCAGATCACTCCTCCTTTGGAGGAGAAGGAGATGACAAAAATCTTTCTGAAAACCCTAAGTTCATTTTACTATGAATGTATGATCGCCAGTGCCCCCAGTGATTTTACCGAAATTGTAAATATGGGGATGAGACTTGAAGAGGGGGTCCGTGAAGGACGATTGTCAAAAGATGAGGCATCAACGAGTAAGAAGTATGGCAGTAGTTTCAACAAGAGGAAGGATAATGAGACCAACGCAATTTCCAGTGGGAGCCAGAGCAGGCCTTAAGCAAGAAGAAATCCACCACCCCGTCAACATCATCATCATCATGAAGTATCTTCCTTTATTCCAGTCTTTTCAAATCAGCAAACAATACCAATTCAACAACAACAACATCAATATCAAACTCAACGTCAACAACAACAACCGCAACAAAGAACGAACACCTACAACAACAACAACAATTCCAACAACAATCATCACCAGCAACAGAATTTTAAGAGGAAGAAGGTCTCTTTTGACCCTATTCCTATGTCATATGCAGAACTGTATCCATCCCTGGTCCTCAAAAACTTGATTCAAACAAGGAACCCACCGCAATTCCCAAAACCACTTCCTTGGTGGTATAAACCCGAGCTTCGCTGTGCTTTTCACCAGGGTGCACCTGAGTATGATATTGAAAATTGTTACCCGTTGAAGTACGAGGTGCAAAAGCTTATGAAGAGTAGCATGGTGTCTTTTGAAGACCGCGCGCCTAATGTGAAAGCTAATCCTTTGCCCGCTCATGGGAACACCTCAATGAATATGGTGGACGGCTGTCCTGGTGAATTCAAGGTTTTTGATGTCCGCTTTATCCGATGATCTTTGGTGCAGATGCACAAAGATATCTGTTTGGTGAGTGACTGTGAACATGATCACGATGGTTGTGATATTTGTAGTGTGAACCCAAGGGGTTGTATTGTGGTGAAAAGGGACATCCAGCGTCTGATGGATGAAGGTATGATCCAGATTGTTCAATCCCGTCATGTAGATGACGATGTCAATGTCATAGTGCCCGTTTTCAAGAAGCCTGAGCGGTTGGTGATTCAGTATGATAGCAGCAATAGCAAGATCGTCAGAAGTAGATCACTTTCTCCGTTGGTAATACGGTTAGCGGGTCCAGTCCTGTATGCATTTGATAAGGCTGTACTGTATCAATACAATGCTACGATGATAGAGAAAGGTCAAGAGGTCCCGTTACCTACGACCAGTTCAGTGGTGAGCATTGCAGATGTAACGAAGGTGACCCGCAGTGGTCGAGTATTTGGGCCAGTGGTCCCAGAAAGTAAAGAAGAAACAGTTGTTGGTAAGAAGGCGGAGGTGCCTAATGTAGATCCAGTTGGCTGTTCAAAAGATGAGTCTGGTGAATCCAGCAACTTGAAAGCCAATGATGATGATGAGGTACTCCGACTGATTAAAAGGAGTGAATTTAATGTGGTTGAGCAGTTGCTCCAGACCCCCTCAAAGATTTCCGGGTTGTCTCTGCTTTTGAATTCTAAAGCGCACAGAGAAGCACTCTAGAGAGTTCTTGAACAGGTATATGTGGATTAGGATGTTACTGTGGATCAGTTTGATCATATCGTGGCTAACATCACTTCATGCAATAATTTGAGCTTTTGCGATGAAGAACTCCCTGAGGAGGGAAGAAATCACAATCTGGCTTTGCATATTTCGATGAATTGCAAAGAAGATGCTTTGTCAAATGTGCTCGTTGACACCGGTTCGTCACTCAATGTACTTCCAAAGTCAACATTGTCAAAGTTATCTTATCAAGGAGCTCCCATGAGGTACAATGGAGTAATTGTCAAAGCTTTCGATGGCTCGCGCAAGATGGCTATTGGAGAAGTGGACCTTCCAGTCAAGATAGGTCCGAGTGATTTTCAGATTACTTTCCAGATAATGGATATTCACCCAACCTACAGCTGCTTATTGGGAAGGCCATGGATTCATGAGGCAGGGGTCGTTACTTCTACTCTGCACCAGAAGCTCATATTTGTCAAGAATGGCAAGTTAGTGATTGTTGGAGGGGAGAAAGCGTTGTTGGTTAGCCATTTGTCATCTTTCTCCTATGTGGAAGTTGAGGATGAGGTTGGAAGTCCACTCCAAGCCTTATCTATTTCTATTGAGAAGAGAGTTAGGGCACCTATATCCTCTCTAAAAGATGCTCAGAAGATTGTTGAAGAAGGTTCTGTCGATCAGTGGGGGCGCGTGGTAGAGGTCGCCGAGAATAAAGGAAGAACTGGTTTGGGGTTCCAGAAGGGCTCGTCGGCTGTTAGATCTGAAGAGATGCAACTCAACTTCCGTAGCGGAGGGTTCATTCATGAGAATTAACAACACTTAGCTGCTGTGCTAGAGGATAGTGAAGAGGAAGACTGCACCAACTTTGTGACGCATGGAAAGACATGCAACAATTGGACTGCTGTTGATATTCCTATTATTTTGCATCAATCTAAGTAATTGTTTTTATATTTTAAAATCCTTCTCCTATGCCTAAGGGAGAAGTGAACATTGTTTGGGTTTTTAAATTGATCATTAATAAAATTAATTCTATTCATCCACATCTTTGATGTTTATTTTTACATTTTGCTTTATTCTGAAAGTGGTAATCACAAAAAACATAAATAAACAAAATAATTGTCCATCTGCATAATATTTGATCACAAATTCACTTCTCTAAAACCAAAATATTAAATCATTATGCAGGTTGGTTCCTAAACCCCTTGAATACAATGATCCTTCTCCTTCTCCAAATTTTGAGTTCCCTGTGTTTGAAGCCGAGGAGGAAAGTGATGTTGAAGTGAGTGAGCAATTGTCTCTTCTTCTTGAGCAAGATGAAAAGATTATTCAGCCGTTTGAAGAGAAGATTGAGCTAGTCAACTTGAGTTCCGAAGATGATGTGAAGGAAGTCAAGATTGGGTCTCGACCGTGTCTAGATGCTAAGAAGGGGTTAATTGATCTTCTTCGAGAATATTCAGATGTGTTTGCTTGGTCTTATTCTGATATTGTGGAGCATAGATTGCCATTGAAACCAGAATGCCTGCCAGTCAAGCAGAAGTTGAGAAGAACACATCAAAATATGGTGGTGAAGATTAAAGAGGAAGTGCAGAAGCAGATTGATGTCGATTTCCTTGTAACTGCTGAGTATCCGCAATGGGTGGCCAATATTGTGCCTGTGCCGAAGAAAGATGGAAAAGTCCGCATGTGTGTTGACTATAGAGATTTGAAGAGAGCCAGTCCGAAAGATGATTTCCCTCTGCCACACATTGATATGCTGGTAGACAATACTGCTAAATTCAAAGTCTTTTCATTTATGGATGGATTTTCCGGATATAATCAAATCAAGATGGCACCCGAGGATATGGAGAAGACCACATTCATTACACCCTAGGGAACATTCTGTTATAGAGTGATGCCTTTCGGTGTAAAGAATGCTGGTGCAACTTACCAGAGAGCAATGAATACTCTTTTTCATGATATGATGCATAAAGAGATTGAAGTATATGTCGATGACATGATTGCTAAATCAATTGATAAAAAGGAACATGTTGAGCATTTGTTGGAGCTATTCCAGCGTTTGAGGAAGTACAAACTCCGCTTGAATCTCAATAAGTGTACTTTTGGTGTTCGTTCTGGTAAGTTGTTGGGCTTTATTGTCAGCGAGAAGGGTATTGAAGTTGATCCTGCCAAGGTCAAAGCAATACAAGAGATTCCTGCGCCCAAAACTGAGAAGCAAGTCAGAGGTTCTCTTGGTCGTTTGAATTATATTTCCAGATTCATTTCCCACATGACTGCCACATGTGCGCCTATATTCAAGCTTCTTAGGAAAGACTAGTCTTGTAATTGGACCGAAGGTTGCCAGAAAGCATTTGATAGTATCAAGGAATATCTGCTTGAACCTCCGATTTTGTCTCCACCTGTAGAAGGAAGACCGTTGATCATGTATTTTACTGTGCTAGAAGATAGTATGGGTTCTGTTCTTGGTCAGGAAGATGAGTCTAGGATGAAAGAATTTGCAATTTACTACCTCAGTAAGAAGTTCACCGACTGTGAGACTCGGTATTCAATGCTTGAGAAGGCTTGTTGCGCATTGGCTTGGGCAGCTAAGCGTTTGCGTCCGTATGTGTTGAATCATACCACTTGGTTGATATCCAAAATGGATCCAATCAAGTATATATTTGAGAAGCCTGCGTTAACTGGGAGGATTACCTGTTGGGAGATGTTGTTATCAGAGTATGATATAGAATACCGATCTCAAAAAACGATCAAGGGTAATATCTTGGCTGACCATTTGGATCACCAACCAATTGAAGATTATCAGTCAGTGTAGTATGACTTTCCTGATCAAGAGACTTTGTACTTGAAAATGAAAGATTACGATGAACCATTGCTTGAAGAAGGGCCAGAACCTGGTTCCCGTTGGGGCATGGTATTTGATGGAGCTGTTAATCAATATGGAAATGGAATTGGTGCAATGATTATTAATCCTCAAGGCACATATCTACCATTTATAGCTAGATTGACTTTCAGGTGTACAAACAACATGGCAAAATATGAAGCTTGCATCATGGGGCTCGAAGAGGGCATGAATATCAGAATCAAATATTTGGATGTCTTCGGTGATTCGGCTTTGGTTGTGAATCAAATCAAAGGAGAATGGGAGATGAATCAACCCGGTTTGATACCATGTAGAGATTATGCGAGGAGGATTTCAACTTTCTTTACAAAGGTTGAATTCCATCATATTCCTCGAGATGAGAACCGAATGGCAGATGCTCTTGCAACATTGGCATCAATGATTGTAGTGAAGTATTGGAATGAAGTTCCCAATTTATCTGTGATGCGTCTTGATAGGCCAACTCATGTGTTTGCTGTTGAAGAAAGTAAAGATGAGAGGCCGTGGTATTACGACATCAAATGTTTCCTCCAAAGTCAGATTTACCCACCTGGGACATCTTTGAAAGATAAGAACACTTTGAGAAGATTAGCCGGTAATTTCTACTTGAATGGTGATATACTGTACAAGAGAAACTTCAACATGGTTTTGCTCAGATGTGTGGATAGACACGAAGCAGACTTGTTGATGACCGAAGTGCATGAAGGTTCTTTTGGTACTCATTCCAATGGACATGCAATGGCAAAGAAGATGTTGCGAGCAGGTTACTATTGGTTGACAATGGAATCTGACTGTTGAAAATTTGTGAAGAAATGCCACAAGTGTCAAATTTATGCTGATAAGATTCATGTTCCTCCGACACTATTAAATATTATCTCTTCCCCATGGCCCTTCTCCATGTTGGGAATTGATATCATTGGGATGATTGAGCCCAAAGCTTCGAATAGACATCGTTCCATTTTAGTGGCAATTGATTACTTCACAAAATAGGTTGAAGCGGCATCGTAGGCGAATGTAACCAAGCAAGTTGTTGTATGGTTTATCAAGAATCAAATCATATGCCGTTATGGTGTGCCAAGTAAGATCATTACTGATAATGGATCAAACTTGAATAATAATATGGTGGAAGCTCTTTGCATAGACTTCAAGATTGCACATCATAATTCTTATCCCTACAGACCCAAGATGAATGGGGTTGTTGAAGCTGCGAATAAGAACAGCAAGAAGATTATCCAGAAGATGGTTGTTACGTACAAGGATTGGCATGAGATGCTCCCATTTTCTTTACATGGGTATCATACATCCTTCCGCACTTCAATAGGGGCAACCCCTTTCTCCCTTGTATATGGTATGGAAGCAGTACTCCCCGTAGAGGTTGAGATTCCTTCATTGCCTGTGCTCATGGAAGCCAAGTTGACTGAAGCTGAATGGTGTCAGACCAGGTTTGACCAGTTGAATTTAATTGAAGAAAAGAGGTTAACTGCCATGTGTCATGGTTAGTTATATCAACAGAGAATGAAGAAAGCTTTTGATAAGAAGGTCAAACCTCGGGTGTTTAGAGAAGGTGACCTCGTGCTCAAGAAGAATTTATCATTCAAGCCAGATTCCAGAGGAAATTGGACTCCTAATTATGAAGGCCCATATGTTGTTAAGAGAGCTTTTTCAGGCGATGCCCTGATTCTTACAACTATGGATGATGAAGAGTTCACTCGTCCCGTGAATGCAGATGCAGTCAAGAAATACTTTGCCTAAAAAAAATAAAAGAACAAGATCGCTAAGTTGAAAACCCGAAAGGGCGGCTTAGGAAAAAATGAGCGTCTAGGTGGATTGAAAACCCGAAAGGGCGATCCAGGCAAAAATTAGAGACATAAAAACAGAAAGAATTTCCCGATAAGTTGAGTACCCCACCTTGGGGAAACTTATGCAAAAATTAGGGATTATGGCAAGTAACTGCATTCTGTTGATCTTCAGTGTTTTGAAGGCTTGTTTGAGCACAAGGGTTGACATCGGTTCATCTCCAGCAGCGGCCAAGAACGCAGTGGATATCAAGATTTTGTAGAAGGATTAAGGATCATTTGTATTCAATGTAATCTTTTCCATGAAAATTACCATTTTCAACTTTGTAAAATCTATGGAGTCTTGTCATTTACAGCCTACCATCCTATTAAATAAAGTTGAGCTTTTATCCAATTGTTTCTACTCTTATTTACTTCAACCAATAGTTTTAAATTTTATTATGATCATTTTAAAATTAAAGTTTTAAATAGAAATCGAGTTTTCTTTAAAATATAAAAACAAGAACTTTTCCAAAGCAAGTAACAGTAATATCAACAGCATTTCAGTGAAAAGCAAGTTTTTAAGTGTGAAGCATCAGAGGTTCCCCAAGCAGTAACTCTTCGGGTATCCCTAGACATTTAATGTTGATTCATTTCCTCAGCTAACGGATTCAGTTCCCCGGTGGAGTGTTTGATCCCCAACGGAGCTTCTTTCTTCTTCCCCAGCTGAGTTGATTGATTCAGATACTCTGTGGCGTATTATTTCCCCCAGTGAAGTCGCCAGGATGTTTGTACATCCCAGTGAAGTTTCTTTCTCCATCCCCATCAGAGTTTCAGCCTTCTCCAACGGAGTTCATGTTTCCTCAGTAGGAGGATCTTCATCATAGATATTTGATATTTCCCCAGTAGATCGCTTGGTGTCCCCACCAATCGCTATATCTTTGCTCCCAGTCAGAGTTTCCTCCTGGTTTCTGAGCAGCATTTGTTGATATTTCCTCTGTAGGGTTGTCTCCCATTTTATGGTGTTGACCTAAAATTCCCCACAGAATTGATGTTGTTCCATTATCAGTAGATCTCCTCTTTCCTCAGCCAAGGTTGAGCCCGTGAGATGTTGATCTCTCTGTTCTCCAACAGTTTGTCTCCATATTTTGGGGATTGACCAGGGTTGTACCGGTGGTTCAATTTCTTTGCGACACCTCTGTATCCTTTGTGATCATTTTGTCAGCATAACCGTCATATATACATATACATATACATATACATTCATATAATTTCATAATTTGCATATCTCGCATCTTCTTATTTGATTTGTTTGAGATTCTCATTCTCTGTTATGGTGGTACTTTATCCTCATACCAAATCGGGTGTCTGTCCTCTTCCAATTGTAGAGTGTTAGCCCCTTAAGCAGAAAGAGTTTAACCTTTCTCTGTTTCCCTACTGAGTTTGTTTCCTCGTGGATGATTTTTATTTTTGTTTCCTCTCCAGCAAATTCTCTGGATGAAATTACTCCCCTTAAGTTATGTCCTCATTGGGTGGAGTCTTGATTGACCGTTTTCTTTCTAGCTCTTACCTAGATAGATATTTTGGTCCCCTAAAAGTCTATTACCCAGTAACTGGTAATATTCTTCTTAGCTTGCAGTGTGTTACTTTTTGCCCAATACCCGACAAAAGTACTCTTTTTCTCCTCAGCAGTATCCCTCAGTGGATCTATTCCCCGCAGGAGTCTATCCTTGATATGTTCACTTTAACAAGTGACGGATCTTCTCGCCTTTGGTATTCTATCTAGTTTTGAGAGATGTAATCCCTATATTTTCTCCCCTTTCAGAGTCTATCCTTGATATGTTCATCTTAACCGGTGACGGATTTTCTCTTTGATCAGTATTCTACCCAGTAACCGGTAGTTGTAAATCCTACTTTGTCCCCTCGAAGAGTTAATCTTTGATATGTTCATCCTAACCGGTGACGGATTCTCTCTCTGACGGTTTTCTATCCAGTTTTGATAGATGTAATTCCTCCTTTGTTGGTATATCCTTGACATGTTCATCCTAACCGATGACAGGTATCCTCCTTAACATCCCCAGGAAAGTCTATCCTTGATATGTTTAGTCTAACCGGTGACGGATTTTCTTCCCTGTCGACTTTATCCTTGATATGTTCATCCTAACCGATGACGGATACTCTCACCCTTGGTTTTCTGCCCAGTAACTGGTAGTTATAAATCCTATTCTTGTTTGCAGTTTTCCCCAGCAAGGCTACTCTTACCCAGTAACCGGTAATGAATACTTCCTCTTGACGGTTCCCAACGAGTCATCCTTGATATGTTCATCCTAACCGATGACGGATGGTCTCTCCGTCAGGCCTTTATTATCTCCTTACCCAGTAACAGGTAGTCGATAATGGATTTCTGCTCCTCCTGTGTTGGAATTTTTGTTTCTCCCCAGTTGAGTTGAGTACGTTTTTCCTTAGTGAAATCACTTTCCCGTGCACAAGTCGAGTACTTCAGTTTTATCCTAACTTATTCGTATTCCCTACAGATGATGTTTATTTCCCCTTCTGAGTCTTTCCATTTTGTATGGATTCCCTCTAGTCCCCCAACAGTTTTAAGTCGTAGCCTGGCCTACGCATAACTTCTTTTATTCCCCAGAGTGTCTGTCTCCCCAGCGAGTTTTCCTTATGGAATGCATTATACTCCTACGGATTTTCGGTCTCTCTGATTTCTTTTTCCTTTGTGGCAATATTTCCCCACAGAGCATTAACTTTTACATTCAAATCATATGCATCATGAGGTCTCTTAGGGACCAAAATTTGTTTCTATATCTTGTTATTTAAGCCCATTCTACTGAGTCAACATGAAGATTTTAACCTTTTCCTCCTCAGTTAGAATTTCCTTAAATAGGTGCAGCTGTAAGACCCCAATTTTGACCCTAAGATCCCTCATGAAATTTCATCATAAGCATTAGCATAGGGATCATACCTTGGCATCCTCCTTACCCCTCCTTCATTGGGTTTGTTTGGGGAGAGATCACCAAGCACTTTGTGATTGTATCATACTTGTATTTTATAATTTTTACTAACCAAAATACCAAAAAATATGTCTTTGCATTTGCCTAACTCTTTTGTAGGTAGGGCATGATCTCATTGATTCATTGATCACATAAAGGGTTTGAGACCCTCATGACAAAGAACACAACCATTTAATTGATACAAGAATGGTTATGGGCATCAAATATGAGTTCCATTGATTCCCACATGTTATATTTATCAAGTTTTCTTCAAGATTTTGAGGGTGATTTGCCTTGGAAATCCTAGTTTGACTGGGTATCTTAAGTAACTTCTCCAACAAGATATCTCACCAATTGATCAAATTTCTCAAGGGACACTTCAAAATTCATCATAGTATGCATATATGATCTACCATGAGCCAAGAAAGTCAAGAGAATTGGAAATTAGCAAGTTGGTTGATGGTGGTTGGCCAGATGAATTCATCTGATCAAAATTGGGTCTCCCTAGACCCTATCTCCTACAAATTTCATCATATGAAAATGATTCCAAGAGAAAACATACTCTAAATGACATTAAAAACAACTTTCATGTTAATACCTAGAGCTAGTTTTGCATGGAAAATCATTTCCTATGTTAAAACATTATAGGTCATTTTGTTTAAACCCTAATTTGAAAGTCAACTTCCCAAGGTCATAACTTGCTCAATTTTTATGAGATGAAAGATTTCCAAGTTGAAAAATCAAATTCAATGAGTCTACTCTAACTTTGATGTTTGGAGTGGGAGCTAATTCAACTATTTTGAGCATGTCATATGAGGATACATTATAGGTCACTTTTGACCTATACCATTGATCAAGTGATTTTTCCCAACTTCAAAAATTCATAACTCTATCATTTCAAATCCAAATGACATGAAATTGGTGACCATTTTTAAGGTTTTTAAGAGGGCTACAACTTTTATGAATACACTTTTCTCATTTGAAACCCCTATAAAAAGTTAAGCAAGGTGGAATATTGAGACATATGGCTTGACACTTAGAAAATTTTTGATATGTCAAATTTTCCAAACTTCCACCTTAAATTTCTCCAAGTTCTAAGATCTAAATGAAAAAGTAATCAACATCAAACTTGTTCCTATTGATCTCAAATTTCCAAAGAGCTCAAATTTATTCATTTTGGACTGGAAATGCATAGGCTGCGCATGGCTTAAACAGGCTGACATCATTTGGCATGGATCCAACTTCAAACAACAATGTTCAATTGCCTTGCATTCCAAGCTTGCTTCAACAGACCTGATCATTAATTTTGGAATTCAAGCTATCAGTTCATGGGCCTATGCGCGCCTATGCACCATGTTATCATCATTTGCCAAATTTGGAAGGTTGAAAAGAGTGTGCAAATATCACATGGATTTGGCTATAAATACAGCTGCATTTACTCAAAAATCACACATACATTATGCCATCTTTGAATCTCTATTGAAAACCCTTCACTCTCATAGGATAACCCTGATAAATTCCTTTGAATTTGAGCTTGAATCTCCACTGTTTTGGAATTCAATTCTCCAGGAGTCCATTGCTTCTAAACCTTTCCATTCCTCTCCTGCAAGCAATTGAAGTGAAGCCAAGCACAATTCAGATCAAGATCCATCGTGTTCAGACCTCCATTGAAGGTAATTTGCAGAAATTTTAAACTCTTCGATTCACTTAAATTGTTGCTCAATTCCATTGATTATTGAGTTGTCTGAAGTCCTACCAATGTAGGCGAGAAGATTGAGTTGCTTTGAGGCCAAATCGAAGCAACTCAGATCATGTACCTCATTTTTCAATTCCACATATCTCTCAATATATTTGGGATTGGAGGAATTGGAGGTCATATTCGTGCTCAGTGATGTTTTTTCTTTAAGATCATGTCCCTGTTTGTTATTTTGGTGATGGTTCATGTTGACCAGTCCAGTGGAGCTCACCGAAGAAGACAACCGGAGCTCTGGCTCCGGTGATCATGTGTCTTGAGTCTGAGCCACATGATCCATGTTTCACGTTTTAATCTTAACTGTTCCTTGTAAATACCATTTGTGCCACGCGGTTGACTCAGGCCTTTGTGGAACGCTATTTTTGGATCATCAAAGCTGCCACCTCAATTAATGAGGGAGATCTGATGGTCCACGTATTTTTGGATTTTCTGATTTTTATTTTAATTGCATTTTCTTCAATAATTCATATTAAATTCAATATTGATCCAAAAAATATGGGACTTTCACCAAAACTTTTCAAATATTTTTCTCTTTCATATTCTGAATTAAAATTATTTTTTGGATCATTATTAATATTTTTCATGAATTAATTGATTTTTCATTTGTTTAAAATATTTTTAAATGTCCAAAAATTCTAAAGTTTTTTTCTCCAAGGTCCTTTGACCTTGTTTGACCTATGATAAATCTCATGGCCATTTCTTTGGTGTTTTGATGAGATTTTAGGATTTGGAAAAAAACATATTTGAATTTAATGCACTATTTTATTATTTTTAATTGAATAAATGCCATTTTTAATGTGTTGACCATTTGTATTGACTTAATTGAGTTTGATTGTTTGTTGTTGGGCCTTGGTCAAGGTTGATTTGACTTTGTCAAGTTAATATAATTGGATTTAGGGGATTGATAGAATGTACATTCCATCTCCCAAAATGAATGAATGATATTAATTTGGTAAAAGTCCTCCTTTGACCAATTTGTGATCTCATTCATCCCTTTCCCTCTTCATCTATTTCCCCTTCTTCATTCTTTCATTTCCATTTGGCCAATGGCATCTCAAACCCCTAATGCTAGTTGATTGAAAGATTAACATGAGTATGGATGAGAATAGGTCACACCTTTTGCATATTTTTGTGTGTGGTATGTTTAATGAGCATAGTTCTTAATACTATGTCTCCAACATGCGATAACACCAAAAGTTTATTGCCCGACCTCAAATAGTTGTGACTTCTACATAAGTCCAATTGTGTGGAAACTTGGCCTTCTTTCCTTCCTTTGGAAGATGTTTTGGTTCAAGGATTCATGCTTGTGGCAAGTGGGTTGAGTGTTCTCCAAAGAATGTCTTGAAATCAAAAGCAAAACAAAACTAACTACTAACTTATTAACTATTAACTTTTAACTTCAAGCCTTTACTTTAATGCAACTTACTTTTAGCCCTTTATTTCATTTGCCATTATACATATCATTCTAATTGTTTATGTTTATGTAATTTTTACTTTGTCCATTTGGACCATATTGTGTGATATATTTTGTTTTGTGCCACTTTGTTTGCTTGTTTGGTCTTTGATCATTATCGCACATAATAATAACAAAAACCCTAAAAGACTTTTAAGTGGACTGTTGGTTTGATCCTGCCCAATTGGACTTAGAAATTACGCAACATTCCTTTGCTAATGGACTTGGCCAATGCCAATTTATGAAGAACCAAGTACTTGCAATTTGAATTCATTTGATACATCTTTGAAGATCTCTCCAAGATTCATCTTCAACATTGATCATTGCTAAGATGTTATGTTGAACCCGTGACTTGTGGAATTCATCTGTACATGGGCTATTTCTGAAGAAGATCATAGAAGTAGATAAGCTTGGATGGGGCCATCTTTATTTGATGCCTTTGCTCTTCAAGATTGATATAATTGTGCATTTGTGTGTTGCTTGATTCTAAAAAGTCCAAGGGAATTCTGGGTTTCTATTGACATACTTGTCTATAGGATTGCTACCCACTTGGTCAGATCTTTTCAACTTTAAACTTTTTAAATTTTGTGCATAGGGTAGCCTCTTCATCTTCTCCCAATTTCTTTAATTGCAAAATCTCTCCATCCATTTCAAAATCTTCTTTGTGTGAATTATTTTTGTTCTAAACTTTGACCATTTTTGTAAAAAGATAGAAACTTTGGCCTTATGCCATTGCATTTTCAAACTTATTTTCTTAAATCAAACTTGTGAATAAACCTAACCATACTTGACTTAAACTTTCAAAAAGCCAAAAAGAACTAACTCATTCAAACCATTTTAGGCCTCTGTGCCTTTCAAACTTAAATTTTGTTAAAACCAACACACTCATTTTTAAATTTATAGCATGAACTACGAGGTTTTGATCCCTCATTTTTATGTTGGTACGTAGGCACAAGACCGAAGGTCTTGTCAAACACAAAAATATAATTAGTGAATTCTTTTCTCATCCCCCCATTCTATTTGTTTGTAAATATCACTTTGTACAAAATACACATGCACACAAAAAGGGCTCCCTAGAAGTACCTAAGACACTTTGGGTGCTAACACCTTCCCTCTGTGTAACCAACCCCCTTACCTGTGATCTCTGACTTTTATTAGTTTTTATTTGAAAACTTCTTACTTTTTGGGTTTTGTTCGTACTTTTTCCCTTTTCCCTTGGAAACAATAAAAGCGCGGTGGCGACTCTTGTTAGTTGATCTCTAGCTTATCAATAGCCTGATGATCATGAATTTCCCGCTACATATCCCTTGAATTATTTGATCAATTGTTGAAGAGTCTTATTGGAGAAGTTACACAAGATACCCAGATGAATTAGGGTTTCCAAGGCAACCCAATTCCAAACCCTTGAAGATTTCTTAATCAAACAAATCATGTGAAGATCATGGGGATTCATATATGATGTATAGAGCCATAGTAGACCAACCTTGATTGAACTCCTTGCATTTAGGGTCTTAAACCCTATATGTGAGCTTGATAGATCAAAGGTGAGCATGTGTACTACCTACAAAAGAGTTAGACAAAATGCAAAGACATATTTTTGGTATTTTGGTTAATAAAGATGATAAAATACAAAGTATGATACAATTACATGATGCTTGGTGATCTCTCCCAATGCAAACCCAATGCATGAGGGGTAAGGAGGATGCCAAGATGTGATCCTAAGGCCATTGCATATGATGAGATATCATGAGGGATCTTAGGGTCAAAATTGGGGTCTTACAGCTACCCCTATTTAAGGATGTTCTAACTGAGGAGATGAAGGTTAAAATCCTCGCATCGACTCAATAAAATGAGCTTGAATAACAACATATAGAAATAAATTTTGGTCCCTAAGAGACCTCATGATGCATATGATATGAATGTTAAAATAAATCCTTGTGGGGAATGTTGCCACAAAGGAAAGAATTCAGAGACACCGAAAGTCCGCAGGAGTATAATGCATTCCCTTAGGAAATACGCACTCAAACTCAACTGGGGAAGACTCAGCCGGGGATAGAAGGACATCTGCAGGGGAAACGAGTAGATCAGAACAAGCTGAAATACTCGAGCCAAGCAGGAAATCAACGATTTCACTAAGGAAATACGCACTCAAACTCAACTGGGGAAGAAAGGATCTTGAACACAGGAGGAGCATAAGTCCATTATCCATTACCAGTTACTGGGTAAGGAGGATAACAAAATCTGGCAGAGAGGACATCCGTTACCAGTTAGGGTAAACATATCAAGGATGACTCGCTGAGGGCAACTTGGAGGTGTATTCGTTACCGATTACTGGGGTAAGAATAGACTGCTGGGGAAAACCAAAAAATAGGATTTATAACTACCGGTTACTGGGAAGCAGACCAAAGAGAGAGAATATCCGTCACTGGTTAAAGTGAACATATCAAGGATAGACTCAAAGGAAAGAAAATTTGTCATCGGTTAGGATGAACATATCAAGGATTAAACTTTCCTGGGGAAATCAAGGAGGATATCTGTCACCGGTTAGGATGAACGTATCAAGGATATACTGCCTGAAAAAAGTAGGAATTACATCTATCAAATGTTGGATAGAATATCAGAAGAGAATATTCGTCATCGGTTAGGATGATCATATCAAGGATGGACTCAGAGGGAAGAAATATGAATTATATCTATCAGTTACTGGATAGAATGCCAAAAAGAGAATATATGTCACCGGTTAGGATGAACATTCAGAAGATGTTTGTCATGTACAAGGATTGGCACGAGATGCTCCCGTTTGCTTTGTATGGGTATCGTACATCCGTCCGCACTTCAACAAGGGAAACCCCTTTCTCTCTTGTGTATGGTATGGAAGCAGTACTCCTTGTAGAGGTTGAGATTCCTTCATTGCGTGTGCTCATGGAAGCCAAGTTGACTGAGCCTGAATGGTGTCAGACCAAGTTTGACCAGTTGAATTTGATTGAAGAGAAAAGATTGACTGCTATTTGTCATGGTCAGTTATATCAGCAGAGAATGAAGGAAGCTTTTGATAAGAAGGTCAGACCACGTGTGTTCAGAGAAGGTGACCTTGTGCTCAAGAAGATTCTATCGTTCAAACCAGATTCTAGGGGAAAATGGACTCCCAATTATGAAAGCCTATATGTTGTTAAGAGATCCTTTTCAGGCGGTGCTTTGATTCTTATAACTATGGATGGTGAAGAGTTCACTCATCCTGTGAACGCAAATGCAATCAAGAAATATTTTGCCTAAGAAGAAAGGAACAACTCGCTAAGTTGAAAACCGAAAGGGCGACTTAGGCAAAAATGAGCGTCTCGGTGGATTGAAAACCTGAAAGGGCAATCCAGGCAAAAATTAGAGACATAAAAACAAAAAGAAATTCCCGATAAGTTGAGTACCCCACCATGGGGCAACTTATGCAAAAATTTGGGATTATGGAAAGTAACTGCATTCTGCTGATCGCCCAAATTTCGAAGAACTTTGTTGAGTACAAGGGTTGACGTCAATTCATCATCCCAACAGCGGTCAAGAGCACAGTGGATATCAAGAGTTGGTAGAAGGATTAAGAATCATTTGTATTTAATGTAGCCCATTTCCATGTAAATTACCATTTTCAAATTTGTAAAAATCCATGGAGTCTTGTCATTTACAGACTACCATCCCATTAAATAAAGTTGAGCTTTTATTCAATTGTTTCCACTCTTATTTACTTCAGCCAATAGTTTAAATTTTATTATAATCATTTTGAAATTTTTAATTTTTTTCATCAAAATCATTTTTTTCTCAAAAACATATAAAAACAAGAATTTTTCAAAGCAATATCAACAACACTTCAAGAGCAGCAAGTCCTTCAGTGCTAAGCATCAGAGGTTCCCCAAGCAGTTAACCCTTCGGGTGTTCCTAGTTGTTTGTCTTGTTCTGGTTCCCCTACGGAGTGTTAGTTCCCTAGCGGAGTCCCGATCCTTTTTCCCAGCTAAGTTGGTTGATTCAGTACATTGCAGTGTGTTTTTTCCCCGATGGTGTTTCTGTATTCCCCAACAGGGTTGATCTTCAGCAGAGTTTCCTCCTGGTTTTTGAGCAGCTATTTGTGTTTATCTTCTGCATGGTTGTCTCCCATTTGACATGGTCTTGACCTAAAATTCCTTGCAGACTGGAAAACTTCTTCTCTCCTCAGCAGATCTCCTCCCTTGACTAGGGTTGAGCCTTTGGTTTGTAATTTCTCTGTTCTCCAGCAATTACCTCCTTTTGTGGATTGACCGGGGATTGTACCGATGATTCAAATTCTTTGAGACACCTTTGTATCCTGTGTGATCATTTTGTCAGCATAATCATCATATACATATACATCCATATAACTTCATAATTGCATATTGACACCATCACATTGGTTTGATTTGTCAATTTGAGATTCTCATTCTTTGTATGGTGGTACTTTATCCCCATACAAGTTTCGGTGTCTGTCCTCCCTCAATTGTAGAGCGCCAGCCCCCTTAAGCAAAAAGACTTTATACTTTCTCCTCTTCCCCACTGAGTTGTTCCTCGTGGATGATTATTACTTCAACTTCCTTTCCAGTTGTTTATTTGGATGGAATCACTCCCCTTGAGTTATATCCTTATTGGGTTGAGTCTTAGTTGACTGTTTCTTTCTAGCTCTTACCTAGATAGATGCTTTGAGTCTCCTAAGAATCTATGCCCACTAACTGGTAATATTTTTCTTAGTGTGCAGTTTGTTACTTCTTGCCCAATACCCGACAAAAGTATCCCAGTTTTCCCAGCAGTAGAGTCCCCAGTGGATCTATTTCCCAAGAAGTATATACTTGATATGTTCACCCTAACCGGTGACAAATATTTTTCTCTCCCTTGCTTGAGTTTATCCTTGATATGTTCATCCTAACCAATGACAGATATTCTCACCTTTGGTACTCTACCCAGTAAAAAGGTAGTTGTAATCCCTATTCTTGTTTCCCAGAGAGTTAATCCTTGATATGTTCATCCTAACTGATGACATGTTTTCTTCTCTTTGCGGTTTTCTACCCAAGAACCAGTAGTTGTAAATCCTATTTTTGTCCCCTTCGTAGAGTTTATCCTTCATATTTTCACTTTAAGTAGTGACGGATTCTCTCCCATGGTATTCTATCCAATAACCGATAGATGTAGTTCCTATTTTCTCCCCTCTTAGAGTCTATCCTTGATATCTTCATCTTAACCGGTGATAGATTTTCTCTTTGATGGTCTTCTGTCCAGCAGTCGATAGATGTAATTCCTACTTTTTGTTCAGTTGGTTTATCCTTGTTATTTTAATCTTAATCGATGACAGGTATCCTCCTTGACATTCCCAGGCAAGTCTATCCTTGATATGTTCATCTTTACCGATGACAGATTTTCTTCCCTATCGAGTTTATCCTTGATATATTCATCCTAACCGATTACAGATATTCTCACCCTTGGTCTTCTGCCCACTAACTGGTAGTTGTCAATCTTATTTTCTGCAGTTTTCCCCAACAAGGTTATTCTTACCCAGTAACCGGTATTGAATACTCCCTCCTATGGGTTCTTAGTGGGTCATCCTTGATATGTTCATCCTAACCGATGACGGATGTTCTCTCTGTAAGATCTTTATTATCTCCTCACCCAGTAACAGGTAGTAGATAATAGATTTCTGCTCCTCCTGTGTTGAAGTTTATTGCTTCTCCAGTTGAGTTAAGTGCACATTTCCGTAGTGAAATCGCTTTTTCCTGCATGATTCAAGTACTTCAGTTTTATCCTGACTTACTCGTATCCCCTGCAGATGTTGTTGTTTCCCCGGTGGAGGCTTTCCATGTTTGTATTGAATTCCTCGAGTCCCCCAGTAGTTTTAAGCAGTAGCCTGGCCTGCACAAAACTCCTTTATCCCCCAGAGTCTATGTCTCCCTAGTAAGTTTTCCTTGTGGAATGCATTATACTCCTGTGGATTTTTGGTCTCTCTGATTTCTTTTCCTTTATGGCTATATTTCCCCACAGAGCATTAACTTTTACATTCATATCATTTGCATCATGAGGTCTCTTAGGGACCAAAATTTGTTTCTATGTGTTGTTATTTAAGCCCATTCTACTGAGTCGACATGAAGATTTTAAACTTCGCCTCCTCAGTTAGAATGTTCTTAAATAGGGGCAACTGTAAGACCCCAATTTTGACCCTAAGATCCCTCATGCAATTTCATCATAAGCATTAGCATAAGGATCATACCTTGGCATCCTCCTTACCCCTCCTTCATTGGGTTTGTTTTGGGAGAGATCATCAAACACTTTGTGATTGTATCATACTTGTATATTATTATTTTTACTAACCAAAATACAAAAATATGTCTTTGCATTTGCCTAACTCTTTTGTAGGTAGGGCAGGATCTCCATTGATCTATCAAGTTGATATCTAGGGTTTTAGACCCTCATGACAAAGAGCACAACCATGAATTGAACCAAGAATGCTTATAAGAATCATATATGAGTTCCATTGATTCCTACATGTTATAATGATCAAGTTTTCTTCAAGAGTTTGAGGGTGATTTGCCTTGAAAACCCTAGTTTGACTGGGTATCTTGAGTAACTTCTCCAATAAGCTATCTCACCAATTGATCAAATTTATCAAGGAACACTTCAAAATTCATCATATTATGCATATATGATCTACCATGAGCCAAGAAAGTCAAGAGAATTGAAGGTTAGCAAGTTGGTTGAGGGTGGTTGGCAAGATGAATTCATCTGATCAAAATCGGGTCTCCCTAGATCCTATCTCCTACAATTTTCACCATATGAAAATTATTATAAGAGAAACGTTATTCTAAATGACATTCCAGACAACTTTCATGTAGACACCTAGAGATTGTTTTTCTTGGAAAATCATTTTCTATGTTGAAACCTTATAGGTCATTTTGTCTTAACCCTAATTTGAAAGTCAACTTCCCAAAGCCATAACTTGCTCAATTTTTATGAGATGAAATATTTACAAATTTCAAAATCAAATTCAAGGAGTCTACTTCAACTTTGATGTTTGGAGTGAGAGCTAATTCAACTTTTTTGAGCATATGATATGAGGTTACATTATAGGTCACTTTTGACCTATACCATTGAGCAAGTGATTTTTCCAAACTTCAAAAATGCATAACTCTATCATTTAAAATCCAAATAACATGAACTTTGTGACCATTTTGAAGTTCTTTGAAATATCGACAACTTTGATAAAAACACTTTTCTCATTTGAAGCTCACATAAAAAGTTAAGCAAGGTGGAATATTGAGATATATGGCTTGACACTTCCATCTCAAAATTCTTCATGATCCAAACTCCAAATGAAAAAGTGTTGAACATGAAAGTTGTTCCTCTTGATCTAACCTTTCCAAAAAGTCCAATTTCATCCATTTTGGACAAGAATTGCTAGGGCCGCACATGGCATGAAGATTGCATCATCAATTGGCAAAGATCAAACTTTAAGTCTTCATATACATTTGCCTTGCATCCCAAGTTGATTTCAGACTTACTCACACTCAATTATGGATCAAATGGAATAATTTCATGGGCCTGTAGATGCCCATGCACACATGCATCACTCATTGCCAATTTTGGAAAGTCATTTGGAAGGTGCAAATATCACTTGATCCAACTATAAATAGAGCTCCATATGCTCAGTATTGAGGACCCTTTCACGCCAGCTTTGATCCCAACCATCTAACCCTTCCATTTGAGAGGATAATCCTGAGAACTTCCTTTGGAAATTGAGTTGAATTCTCACTGTTTTGAGATTCAAAACTCCTGAGATCCAAGACCTTTTATGCATTCTAATCTAATTCTGCAAGCATCCTGAGCAAGATCAAGCACGAGCCAAAGCGAGAACAAGTGATTCCAGACCTGCATTGAAGGTATTTTCTAGAAAATTTCAACTCTTTGATTCTCTCTCAATTCTACTCAATTCTCTTGGATCTTGGGTTGTCTGGAGTCCTACCAATGTAGGCAAGAAGATTGAGTTACTTAGAGGTCAAATCGAAGCAACTCAATTGACACACCTCAAAATTCAACTCCTCATATCTTTCTATATATGTGGAGTTAGTTAAAATTGAGGTCAGATTCATGCTCTACGCCATTTTTTCTTTGAGATCATGTCCTCCTTCTTTATTTTGGGGATGGTTGAAGGTGGACCAGTCCGGTGAGGTCCATCGGAGAAGAAGACCGGAGCTGCAGCTCCGACCGTGTGTTCGCACGTCTCCAACCATAGGATCCATTTAAAATGATCTAATCTCGTGCATTGCTTTTAAATACCAAGCCTATGCCGCGTTGACTGCAGTCCACCATGGAACGCGCGCTTCTGGCCAATTGATATGCCACCTCAATTAATGAGGGAGATCAAGTGGTCCACGTTTTTTTGATTTTTTGATTTTAATTTTTATTCCTTTGATTTTCATTAATTCATATCAATTTTAATATTGATCCATAAAATATGAGAGCTTCAGCAAAAATTTTCAAATAATTTCCTCTTTCATATTCTGAACTAAAAATATTTTTTGGATCATTATTAATATTTTTCATGATTTAATTGATTTTGCATTTGTTTTTAATTGTTTAAAAAATACTTTTAAGTCTTTAAAAATTCTGAAATATTTTCTCCAAGGTCCTTTGATCTTGTTTGACCTATGATAAATCTTATAGCCATTTATTTGGTTTTTTGATGAGGTGTTAGGAATTTGACAAACCATATTTAATTTAAATGCCTTATTTTAGAATTTTTAATTTGAATAAATGCGAAATAATTTTGTTGACCAATTGTGATGACTTGTTTGTGTTTGACTCTTGTTGTTGGGTCTTGGTCAAGGTTGATTTGACTTTGTCAAGTTAATATCATTGGATTTAGGGGATTGATGGAAAGTACATTCCATCTCCCAAAATGAATGGATGATATTAATTTGGTGAAAGTCCTCCTTTGATCAATTTGAGTTATGATACATTCCCCTCCCTCTTCATCTACTTCCCCTTCTTTATGCATTCATCTCATTTGGCCTATGATATCTCAAAATCCTAAAACTAGTTGATTGAAAAATTAACATGAGTGTGGATGAGATTAGGCCACACCTTTTGCATATTCTTTTTGTGTGTCGTATGTTTCATGAGCATAGTCCATAATACCATTTCTCTAACATGCATTAACACCAAAATTCTATTGCCCGACCTCAAATAGTTGTGACTTATACATAAGTCCAATTACGATTGCTTAACATAGCGCTAAATTTGTGACATAATAGACATAAGCATTCTAGTTAGTGAGATTGTAAGTCTCCCCTCTTTCATGGTATTATGTGGAAACTTGGACTTTTTTCCTTCCTTTGGAAGATGTCTTGGCTCAAGGATCCATGCTTGTGATAAGTGGGTTGAGTGTTCTCCAAAGAATGTCTTAAAATGAATAGCAAAAGCAAAACAATACTAACTTCTAACTCATTAACAACTAACTTTTAATTTCAAGCCATTTATTTTGATGTCATTTAATTCTTTCCTTTATTCATTTTCCATTGTTCATACCATTCTAATTTTTATGTTAATGCAATTTTCACTTTGTCCACTTGGACCATATTGTGTGATATCTTTTGTTTGTGTATACTTTGCTTGCTTGTGTTGTTGTTGACCATTAATGTACATAATAAAAACAAAAAACCCTAAAAAACTTTTGTGTGGACTGTTGGCTTGATCTTGGACAAATGGACTTAGAACTTAGGCAACATTCCTATGCTAAAGGACTTGGCCAATGCCAACTTATTAAGAAACCAAGTGCTTGCAATTTGAGAACTTCATCTGACCTATCATTCAAGATCCCTCTGAGTTCATCTACAACATGATCATTGTGAAGCTCTTATTTTGAACCAGTGACTTGTGGAATTCATCTGTTACATGGGCTAATTTGAAGAACATCATGGAATGGCTAAAGCTTGGATGTGGCTATCTTTATTTGATGTCTTTGCTCTTCAAGATAATATAATTGTGCATTTGTGTGTTGCTTTATTCTAAATGTCTAAGGGAATTCTGGGTTTTCTATTGACACTCTTGTCTATTGGATTGCTATCCATTTGGTCAAATCTTTTCAACTCTTAACTTTTAATTTTGTGCATAGGATTAGTCTCTTCATCTTCTCCCCATTTCTTTAATTTCAAAATCTCTCCCTCCCTTTTCAAAATCTTCTTTGTTTGAACTTATTTTGTTCCAAACTTTGACCACTTTGCACAAATTTAGAAACTTTTGCCTTATGCCATTCCATTTTCAAACTTCTTTTCTTAAATCAAATTTGTAAATAAACTTAACAATACTTGCCTTAAAATTTTAAAAAGCCAAAAAGAACAAACTCATTCAAACCATTTTTAGGCCTTTGTGCCTTTCAAACTTAATTTTTGTTAAAAGCAATGCATCCTCTTTGAAATTTGTATCACGAACTACGAGGTTTTGATCCCTCATTTTTATGTTGGTATGTAGGCACAAGACCGAAGGTCTTGCCAAACAAAAAAATATAATTTATGAATTCTTTTCTCATCCTCCCATTCTATTTGTTTGTAAACATCATTTTGTACCAAATACATATGCATACAAAAAGGGCTCCCTAGGAGTACCTAGGACACTTTGGGTGCTAACACCTTCCCTCTGTGTAACCAACCCCCTTACCTGTAATCTCTGACATTTTATTAGTTTTGATTTGAAAACTTCTTACTTTTTGGGTTTTGTTCGTACTTTTTCCCTTTTCCCTTGGAAACAATAAAGGCGCAGTGCTGACTCTTGTTATTTGATCTTTAGCTTACCCATAGCTTGATGATCATGAATTTTCCGCTACAGAAATTAAGTGGCGACTCTACTGGGGAGTAGTCTCCAGTGAGTTTAGCCTACTTTTTGTGTGTATATATTTTTATATATGTGATGTTTGTATATATGTAGTGTGATATAATCTGCTTGTTGTGCTTGGTGATCTCTGAGTGGTGAGATAAGTTATAACCCGAACTTGAGTGCAATTAAGATAGGAAGATTGTATAGTCATGTTCAACTTGTGTGGAGTAGTCCTTAATAAGTTGGCTTGAGATCCATCTGCTCAATGGAGACTCTTTTGGATTTGGAAATGTCACACAAGTATTTGTGGTTAGGAATTACTATCTCTAATTTGGGTCTGAGAAGCTGAGGACCATAGAACATTTACCCCCTCTTGGCCTATTTAGGACGTAGCGCGGAAACTGTTCAAGTGTAAACTTGATAATAGTTGTTACGCGATACTACACTCAGACGAGTTTCTCTTGAGAATATTATGGGTCGATGAGTCAATCATCTTAACATGTAATATCCGATAGATGGAATTAAGACTCCGGGAACTTTTTAGAACATGATATACAGGTTATTTATCCTTAGTTAACTCCTTTGGGGTTGTTCTTACCCAGACTCCATGCTCTTGACTCGCAAAAAACCCTTGATTCTTGGTTGATCCAATCAAGTCTTGTCAATATCAATGGAACTTGGGTGTTGATAAGGTGCAAAACATAATCCACCAAAATGGATGATTGATCTTGACAATGACATGATTCATCCCTTGACCTTTTCTTGCCTTGTATGTGATCCCTTATTTGTGATTTTTGCATTCATGCATTCATGCGCATCATAGCATTCATCACACGAAAAATTCAAGGAACTAAGGTATTATTTGCAAATATTTTCAGACCATGGATTGTGGACGAAGGAACACTAAGAAGTACAGTTTTAGATGCCCCGACTTGAAAGAGTTAAGGAAGTTAGCATCTTTTGTATTAGATCCCTTGGACTTCAAACAACGTCATGGGAAGCTTTTGTCTATCTTATCTACTGATGTGGTTGAAGGACTTCTGAGTGTATTGGTGCGGTTCTATGATCCTCTTTACCGCTGTTTCACTTTCCCAAATTTTCAGCTTGTGCCTACCTTGGAGGAGTATTCTCATCTTTTGGGGATACCTATTTCTAGTCGAGTGCCTTTTAGTGGATTGGAGGAGATTCCCCGATCTAGTATTATTGTTGAAGCTCTTCACTTGAAGAAGTCTGAGATAAAGGCTTATTGAGTGAAGAAAGGAGGATTGTTTGGGTTTCCATATAATTTTCTCATCAAGGAAGCTACTACTTTTGCTCAAGCTGGTAGTGTGGATGCTTTTGAAGCTATCCTTGTGTTGCTCATTTATGGATTAGCTTTGTTCCCTAACATTGACGGTTTTTTTGATGTTAACGCCATTAGAATTTTCTTGATTGGGAATCATGTGCCTACTTTATTGGGTGATATTTGTTTCTCTTTGCATATAAGTAACTCTAAGGGTGGTGGAACTATCGTATGTTGCATTCCTCTTTTGTACAAGTGGTTTATTTCACACTTGCCTCAGACACCTGCTTTTGTGGAGAACAAACAATGTCTAAGGTGGTCTCACAGACTTATGTCTCTCACTAATGATGATATGGTTTGGTATGATCCGTCTTTAAGCAGTTTGGAGATTATTGATAGTTGTGGTGAATTCTCTAATGTGCCTCTCATTGGTACACAAGGAGGAATTAATTACAACCCTGCTTTGGTTCGTCGTCAACTTGGGTTCCCCTTGAGAGACAAACCTAATAACACTTTGTTAGAAGGTCTTTTCTATCAAGAGGGTAAAGATCCCCAACATTTGAAGCAGAAGATTATGCATGCTTGGCATAATGTGCATAGGAAAGGAAGATCCGAGCTTGGTCCGTGCAATTGTGTAGCTTTGGAAGCTTACACTCTTTGGGTGAAGAAGAGAGCTTTTGAGTTGAAGATGCCTTATCCTTGTGAAAGACCTATGTCTATGGTTATGGTTGAGCCATTAACTCTCCCTAACCAATATGTAGAGGAGTTGGAAGACGTGCTCGCCAAGATGAAGCAAGAGAAGGACATACGGGAAGAGCGTTTCTGTGCTTTAAGAAAGAAGCATGAGGAGTTGCGGTTGGAGTCTAAGGACAAAGATGCACTCATTGAGCTACTTGAATACCGAGTAACGAAGAGACAAAGAGAGCCATAGGTTTCATCTTTTATCATGCCTCAGCCTTCCGTTGCTTGGAAGAAGATTTTTGATCAGCTTGTCCTCGAGAAGACTCAAATGATGGCTTCTTTTGAGACCGAGATCCGTTGCATTCTAAGGAAGTACGCGCCTTCAGCCAGATCTTCTGACGTTGTTAGAGATCCTTAGGATGACTAGTCTCCTTTTCTCTTATATTTTTCATTTTTTGGTGATTATTGCAATTGTTGATATATATATATATATATATATATATATATATATATTTGCAAATGATATAGTAAGTTCCTTGAAAACAAAAATAAATAATCAAGCATTACATTTCATGCATCATTTGCATAAGCAGGTTTCTCTATCGCCAGATGTCTCATTGGTGTTTCTTCTGTTCTTTAGCCAAGTTGTCTCATCAGTACAACACCCGCGCTAATCATCTCAAAATTATGGAGCATCTAGAGCAAGAGAATAGAGAGATGAAAGACGAGATCGCCCGCCTGACTGCCATGATGGAGTCAGTTCTTGCTGCTCAGAGTCAAGCTTCTCCGACGCCTGCAACTCCTCCTGCGAGGATGGTTATTTTAGAGGTGGCAACCTCTACCATGCCTGCTGCTACCACTCATTTTGCGCCCACTATGCCTACCGGATTCCCGTGGGAAATGTCGTCCTACTTCATGCCTGAAGGCTTTGCGCCTACTATTGCTTCCATGCTGGCATCTATCCCGGTCATGTCCGTGCCACCTCCCGTTGTGCACACCTTACCTCGTGTAGAGGACACCATTTATCACTCTGAGCTGTCTGAGGGTCCGGATGTCTACGAGAAAATGGATGAAATGAAGGATCAGTTTCTTGAGCTGTGCAAGGAATTGAAGACGCTAAGTGGTAAGGATTTGTTTGGAAAGAGTGCTGCTGAGTTGTGTTTAGTGCCCAACATCAAGATCCAAAAGAAGTTCAAAGCACCTGACTTTGAAAAGTATAAGGGGAATACTTGTCCGCTCAGTCATCTAGTGATGTATGCTCGCAAGATGTCTACTCAGACTGATAATGATCAATTGTTGATTCATTATTTCTAAGACAGACTGACCGGTGCTGCACTCCATTGGTATATGGGGTTGGATAGTGCCAGCATTCGTACTTTCAATGACCTGGGAGAGGCTTTTGTCAAGTAGTATAAGTACAACATGGACATGGCGCATGATAGAGACCAACTGAGGTCTATGTCTCAGAAAGATAAGGAGACATTTTAAGAGTATGCGCAGAGATGGAGGGAGTTGGCTTCCCAGATCACTCTTCCTTTGCAGGAAAAAGAGATGACAAAGATCTTTCTGAAAACCCCGAGTTCATTTTATTATGAACGAATGATTGCTAGTTCCCCTAGTGACTTTACCAAAATGGTAAACATGGGGATGAGGCTTAAGGAAGGAGTCCGAGAGGGACGTTTATCGAAGGATGAGGCATCAACGGGTAAGACATATGGTAGTAGTTTTAGCAAGAAGAAGGACAATGAAGCGAATGCAATAAGTAGTGGGAGGCAGAGGAGGCCTCAGATCAGAAGGAATGAATCATCCCGTCATCATCATCATCAAGTATCTTCCGCTATCCCGGTATTTTCTAATCAACAATCAACACCAGTTCAACAACCACAACGTCAACAACAATCGCAACAACGAACGAACACCTACAACAACAACAATACCAACAACAATCATCATCAACAGAACTTTGAGAGGAAAAAGGTCTCTTTTGACCCAATTCCTATGTCTTATGCAGAATTATATCATTCCTTGGTTCTCAAGAATCTAATCCAATCAAGAAACCCGCCACAGATTCCAGAACCACTTCCTTGGTGGTACAAGCCTGAGCTCCGTTGTGCTTTCCATCAAGGAGCACTTAGGCATGATATCGAAAACTGCTACCCACTCAAGTATGAGGTTCAAAAGCTGATGAAGAGTGGAATGGTGTCCTTCGAGGATCGTGCGCCGAATGTGAAAGCAAATCCTTTGCCCGCTCATGGGAACTCTTCCGTGAATATGGTGGATGGTTGCCCTGGAGAGTTTAAAGTTTTTGATGTGGGTTATATCAGCAGGTCCTTAGTGCAAATGCATAAGGATGTTTGTTTCGTAAGTGATTGTGAGCATGACCATGATGGTTGTGCTATTTGTAGTGTTAACCCGAGGGGTTGTGAAGTTGTGAAAAGGGACATCCAGCGACTGATGGATGAAGGCATGATTCAGATTGTTCAATCCCGTCATGTAGATGACGATGTCAATGTCATAGTGCCCGTTTTCAAGCAGCCAAAGAGGTTGGTAATCCAGTACCACAACAGTAATAGTAACAATGTCATCAATAAATCAGTATCGTCGTTGGTAATACGGTTAGCAGGCCCAGTCCCGTATTCATCTGATAAAGCTATACCGTATCGGTATAATACTACAATGATAGAAGGTTGTCAAGAGGTCCTGTTACCTACGACTAGTTCAATGGTGAGCATTGTTGATGTTACCAAGATGACCCGCAGTGGTCAAGATGTTTGGGTCGGTGTTCCCCAAGGGCAAAGAAGAATCAGTTGCTGGAAAGAAGGTAGAAATGCCTGTTGTAGATCCAGTTGGTGCTTCAAACGGTAAGTCTGGTGAATCTAGGGATGCGAAGGCCAACGATGATGATGAGGTACTTCGTTTGACTAAAAGAAGTGAGTTTAATATGGTGGAGCAGCTACTCCAAACCCCCTTAAAGATCTCAGTGTTATCTCTGCTCATGACTTCAGAAGCACATAGAGAAACAATACAAAGAGTTCCGGAAGAAGCTTTTGTAGAACATGATATTATAGTGGATTAATTCGATCATATTGTGGCTAACATCACTTCCTGCAACAATCTTAGTTTTTGTGATGAACAACTCTCCGAGGAGGGTAGGAATCATAATTTGGATTTGCATATCTCTATGAATTGCAAATATGATGCTTTGTCAAATGTGCTTATTGACACCGGGTCGTCACTGAATGTTCTTCCGAAGTCAACTATGTCAAAGCTATCATACCAAGGAGAGCTTATGAGATATAGTGGGGTAATCATCAAAGCTTTTGATGGTTCGTGATAACACGAAATTATATCACATTTTAAGACTTAATTCAATTAGATTAGATTATCATTTACTTTAGTTTATCTCATTTTATCAGATATTATGCAGTATTTCCTTGCTATTTATGTCAGGTATCCATTTTGAAGCAAAAGTGAAAAAGGGAAGAAAAGGAGGTGTAGAAAGGAGTAAAAAGGAAACAAATATCAAAGACCAAGCCCAGCCCAAAGAAAGCGCACGTTGTGCCTGTGACGGGCGTCACAAGGGTTGTGACGAGCGTCACACTAAAAGCACCCCTGTGACGAGCGTCACACATGGTGTGACGAGCGTCACACCATTCCACTAGCTTTTTGGCGCAAGTCACGCCCTCAGAAGAATTGAAGAGACGTTGAGAGAGTTCGTGTCCTATGCCCACGCCGTGTATTTAGCCATGCTGAAGACTCGTGGGAAACAAAAAGCAGTTAGAAGCACTACTATAAATAGCTACATTAGAAACCTAAAATGGTTCCGCTTCCTCTCCCCTCTTTTGCCGTCTACTCTGCCGAAGCTTTTCAAACCTTCTGTTTTAGCTTTTGCTTATTTTTCTTTTCCAGCATTGTTTATTTTATTTATTTCTTTTGCAAGCTTTACATTCTTTTTCCCTTGCAAATTTACCTTTCCCGTTTTAGCTTTTAGATATTTTTCGCATAATAGTTTCTACACCGGAAACTATTGTGCAACTTTATACTGGATTTAACCTTACGTTATATTCCAGTTTTATTTCCTTGATTTAATTTACTGTTTAATTGAAGAATCCAAGAACAAATCCTACCGGCTTGTGGTAGAGTGTTCAAGACTATTGTATTACGCATTCAGGTTCTTTAATCATTATTTAATATTTTGTTTTATTATTTATCTATATTATCTGCCTGGAATGAGTCTGTTTATGCATGATATAAATTCTTATTTATTTAGCATGTCTGGCTAATTTGCCTAGGTATCGGTATGTAAAGTAAGCAGAATAAGGGATCAAGACTGAGTCGGTCTATCTAAACTTAAAATCAAAATCAATCTTTTTACGGTCTCAACTTACAGGTTTAATAACAAGATTTTTTACAAAAGTAAGAGACATAAAGAAGTTAAAATCAATAGAGCGAGAGTTTGAGATTTTAACTGGACAGTGTAAGTTAGGCATTAATTCTAGATCAGGGCGAGAGCAAGTTTTAGAGTTAATTAAATTCTGGCCTTTTCCAAAAAGTATTTTTAAAGATTGAATGTGAGGACGAGAGTTAAGCATTTGGATTTGATTATATAACCTAAGTCAACAGAGCGAGAGTTTGAGATAAGGGTGTTTAAAACGGTCAGTATTTTCTTAAAAGGAGTTTCTGCAACTTTATTGTTTTCAAAATATGGTTTTTGACTTAATTATAAGTGAAAAGCTACATTAATATAAAATCATGGTTTATTCAACAGAGCGAGAGTTTGAGATAAAACCTTTAACCAATAAAGTTAACCGAAACGATTCATTTTAAAACCAAGAAACCGACAAAGACTTGATTCCCTAGTTTTGACGAACTACATACCGATATCCGTTCCATTAATATTTAATCTAGATATTAGTTTAGCTCTTAGTTTTTCCCCAAACAATCAAACATTTTCACCTTAGATTTACGTAGTAACCTTAGATAACGGTATATCGATTCATAAGTCCCTGTGGGATCGATATCTTTTAAAACTACGCGATAGAACTGTGCACTTGCAGTTTGTATCCCATTCTCGACTCACCCAGTCGAGCGATCAAGTTTTTGGCGCCGTTGCCGGGGACTTTTATTCAATCGATATCGTAACTCTTCCGTTACGCTGTAGAGACTAAGGTTTCTTTTTCTTCTATTTTCTTTCTTTCGTTGATTTGTATGCCACGCACTCGCTCACAAGGCGAACCGCTCTATTTACGAATCAACGATATCGAACTATATCTCCGAGTCTTACGATGAATTCGGGAATATCGTGTTGCGAACAATCTCCCTCCTATAGACCTTCCTGATTTCAAAAACATTTTTCCTTCGATACCCGAGATGGCAGAACCAGCTCGTGCTCTTAGAGATTACGCCGCTCCATCACAAGATGAACCGCATTCAAGTATTGCTCCGCCCGCAATCGAAGCAAACAACTTTGAACTTAAACCTTCGCTGTTGCAGGCTGTGCAACAAAACCAATTCTCTGGAAATCTTACCGAAGATCCAAACCTTCATTTATCCGTATTTGTCCAATACGCTGATACTGTTAAAGCTAATGGTGTCACTTCAGAGGCAATTCGACTTCGTCTTTTTCCTTTCTCATTAAGAGATAGCGCTAGAAGATGGCTTCAATCACTTCCTTCCAACTCAGTCACCACATGGAACGAGTTGAAGAAAGTTTTTCTTGCCCGATATTTTCCGCCAAGCAAAACAGCTATGTTAAGAGCCCAGATAAACGGATTTAAACAGAAAGACAACGAGTCTCTTTTCGAAGCATGGGAAAGATACAAAGACATGATGAGACTTTGCCCACACCATGGTTTGGAAGACTGGTTAGTAATTCACACATTTTATAATGGTCTCTTATACAATACAAGGTTAACAATAGACGCCGCTGCAGGTGGTGCACTAATGAACAAACCCTATGCTGATGCTTACCAGCTTATCGAGAGCATGGCCCAAAACCACTATCAGTGGGGAACCGAACGAACAACGGTGGAAAAACCTCAACCGAAAACTGGCATGTACGAGATAAGTAACCTTGATCACGTCAATGCAAAAGTGGATGCTTTGGTCCAGAAAATTGAAAGTTTAAATGTATCACCTCCAGCCGCCGTGGTTGCTATAACTCAGAATTGCGAGGTCTGTGGAATCCAAGGCCACACTCCTGCGGAATGTCAACTCTTGACTGGAATCCAAGCAGAGCAAGTAAACTATGCTCAAGGAAGCCCCTATTCGAATACCTATAACCCAAATTGGAAGAACCATCCAAACTTTTCATATAAGAGTAATAATGCTTTATACGCACCTGGACAGTCTCCAAATCAAGCCCCATCTATACCTCCGGGATATCAGAAACAGAATCCTAACAATAATACCCCTAGAAAATCCAACTTGGAAATCATGATGGAAAACTTTATAGCATCCCAACAACAAACCAATAAAGATTTCTTAAACCAGAACATACATACTGGCGAACAACTTAAACAACTAGCAAGCAAAGTAGATGCCTTGGCTACCCATAACAAAATGCTAGAAACACAAATATCTCAAGTAGCTCAACAACAAGCACCTACTGCTGCCCCAACTGGTACATTCCCTGGACAGCCCCAACCCAATCCGAGAAGCCAAGCTCATGCAATTATATTAAGAAGTGGAACGGAAGTGGAAGGACCGTCTGACCCAAGGATAGAAAACCAAGACCCTAAGAAATCTACTGAGGAAAGTGAACCTAAGGAAAAGGAAGAGAGTAATAAGGAAACCCTAGAAAAGAAGGAACCTTATGTACCTCCACCACCTTACAAACCACCTATACCTTACCCTCAAAGGCTTGTTAAAACCAAAGATGTAGGCCAATTTAGAAAATTTGTTGATCTCCTAAAACAATTAAACGTTACAATTCCGTTTACCGAAGCTATTACGCAGATGCCCTCATATGCTAAATTCTTAAAAGAAATCCTTTCTAATAAGAGGAAACTTGAGGATAGCGAAACCGTTACACTCCCTGCCGAATGTAGCGCTATAATCCAAAACATGCCACCTAAACTCAAGGATCCGGGTAGTTTCTCTATACCCTGTCACATAGGAAAATTTGTCATCGACAAAGCCTTATGCGATTTAGGAGCTGGAATTAGCGTTATGCCTTTATCCATATGTAAGAAACTGGAAATGGGAGAATTAAGACCGACCAAAATGTCTGTGCAATTAGCATATCGTTCCATCAAATATCCTGTAGGAATCCTTGAAAACGTTCCCGTACGCATAGGTCAGTTTTACATTCCCACTGACTTCACAATTATGGACATTAGAGAAGATGATACTACACCTATTATACTAGGAAGACCATTCTTAGCAACTGCCGGTGCAATCATAGACGTAAAACGAGGACGACTCACCTTCGAAGTAGGTGAAGAGAAAATTGAATTCATTCTTTCCCAATTCTTGAAAGCACCTACAATAGAAGATACATGTTACTTCATGGATATCATCGATGAATGCATAAAAGAAGCAAAGTCAGGAGAAGACAAATCATCAGACTATCTTTTAGAGGACAAATCTAAACAATGTTTAGCAATAACACCGGACCCTACGCAGTGTCTTAACAAACCAACCCCTGATTTGAAAACACTTCCCAAAAATCTGAGATATGAATTCCTAGACTTAGAACTTGAACGACCTGTGATAGTTAATGCCGATCTAGGAAGACTCGCAACAGAAAAACTCCTACATATCTTAAGAAAATACCCAACCGCACTAGGATACCACATAACCGATCTTAAAGGAATAAGCCCTTCTATTTGTATGCACCGCATCATGTTAGAAGAAGACTGTAAAACCTCTAGGGAACACCAGAGAAGACTAAATCCGATCCTAAGTGAGGTAGTAAAGAAAGAAATAACCAAGTTATTGGAAGCAGGTATTATATATCCTATATCTGATAGCAAATGGGTTAGTCCTGTACACGTTGTACCAAAGAAAGGAGGCATAACCGTTATTGAAAACGAAAAAGGAGAAACTATAACTAAACGAATCGAATCGGGATGGAGAATGTGCATTGATTATAGGAAACTAAACAAAGCAACCCGAAAAGATCATTTCCCTTTACCATTCATTGACCAAATGTTAGAACGATTAGCTAAACATTCACATTTCTGTTATTTAGACGGTTATTCAGGCTTCTTTCAAATACCAATTCACCCTGATGACCAAGAAAAGACAACATTCACATGCCCTTTTGGTACTTTCGCTTATAGACGAATGCCGTTTGGTCTATGTAATGCCCCTGCAACTTTTCAAAGATGCATGATGGCGATTTTCGCCGACTTTCTCGAAAACATCATGGAAGTATTTATGGATGACTTTTCTGTATACGGACAAAGTTTCGAAGAATGCCTTGAAAACCTGGAAAGAGTTCTTGAGCGATGTGTAAAAGTAAACTTAGTACTTAATTGGGAAAAGTGCCACTTTATGGTACAAGAAGGAATTGTTTTAGGACACATCATCTCGAACAGAGGAATTGAAGTAGACAAGGCCAAAATAGAGGTAATCGAAAATCTTCAACCCCCAAGAACCGTGAGAGAAGTACGAAGCTTTTTAGGACACGCCGGTTTTTACCGACGATTCATCAAAGACTTCTCTAAGATAACTAAACCCTTAACCGGACTGTTGATGAAAGATGCTGAATTCATATTCGACGATAACTGTTTAAAAGCATTTCAAACTCTTAAACAAGCATTGATCTCCGCACCCATTATGCAGACACCAGACTGGAATGAACCATTCGAAATAATGTGCGATGCCAGTGATTATGCTGTAGGTGCTGTTCTAGGACAAAGAAAGGATAAAAAGCTTCACGTTATATATTACGCTAGCAGAACCCTGGATGAAGCACAGATGAATTATGCCACAACCGAGAAAGAACTCCTAGCAGTGGTATTTGCGCTAGATAAATTTCGTTCTTACTTGGTAGGAGCCAAAATAATAGTTTACACCGATCACGCTGCTATCAGGTACCTTTTAACAAAAAAAGATGCTAAACCTAGACTCCTAAGATGGATCTTGTTACTACAAGAATTCGACTTAGAAATCAAGGACAAGAAAGGAACTGAAAACGTAGTAGCAGACCACCTCTCTAGACTTGAGAACCTTGAACCGGAAAGAACATCAATTAATGATGATTTCTCGTATGATAAACTCATAGCTACTTTGGAAGAGAACAACTCCGACATGCAAGTAGAAACCACCTTAGCTATATCTGTCACACCATGGTACGCTGCTCTAGTCAATTATTTAGCTGCCGGAATAGTTCCACCTACTTTATCTTACCAGCAGAAGAAACGATTCTTCCACGACATAAAACACTATTACTGGGATGATCCCTTACTTTTCAAAAGAGGCCCCGATGGTATTTTCCGTCGATGTATACCCGAAGAAGAGGTAGAAAATATAATCCAACACTGTCACTCCGCTCCTTATGGTGGACACACAAGTACATCCAAGACCTGCTCTAAAATCCTACAAGCTGGCTTTTATTGGCCAACTATTTGGAAGGACGTGCATACGGCTATTAAGGAGTGTGACAGATGTCAACGCACGGGAAACATATCTAGACGTGACGAGATGCCACAAAAAGGTATTTTGGAAGTAGAGATTTTCGACGTGTGGGGGATAGACTTCATGGGACCTTTCCCATCCTCTTTCGGTAACAAATACATACTTGTGGCAGTTGACTACGTATCAAAGTGGATCGAAGCTATAGCTTCTCCAACAAATGACACCCGAGTAGTAACTAGACTCTTTAAAAATATAATATTTCCGAGATTTGGCATCCCAAGAATAGTAGTCAGTGATGGTGGATCGCACTTTATATCCAAGGTACTCGAAAAACTACTACTTAAATATGGAGTGAGACATAGGATAGCAACACCTTACCACCCTCAAACCAGTGGACAAGTGGAAGTGTCTAACAGCGAAATCAAGCAAATACTAGAAAAAACGGTCGCCACTTCAAGGAAAGATTGGTCATTGAAATTACCAGAAGCTTTGTGGGCATACCGAACTGCTTATAAAACCCCCATAGGGACGACCCCATTTAAGCTCATTTATGGAAAATCCTGTCACCTCCCGGTAGAATTAGAACATAAAGCCTATTGGGCTATTAGAAATTTAAATTTGAATTATAAAGCCGCCGGTGAAAAGAGAATCCTTGACATAAACGAATTAGAGGAACTCAGAAGAGACGCCTATGAAAATGCCAAAATCTATAAAGAAAGAACAAAACAATGGCATGACAAGCGTATATCAAGGAAAATCTTCAAGCAAGGCGACACAGTACTTTTATTTAACTCTAGACTAAAGTTATTCCCGGGAAAACTACGATCCAGATGGTCAGGACCTTTTCATATCACTAAAATCTTTCCCAGTGGAGCGGTAGAAATAAAAGGACAATCTACAGAACCGTTCACCGTAAACGGGCAACGTCTGAAACATTATCACTATGCGGAAACCAACGAGGATTCGCAAATTCTACACTTAGACGAAACGCCCCCAGGACCCATCAATTATATTTAACAGTTTCTTTGTCGAGCTTGCGACGTGTAAACAAAGCGCTTGGTGGGAGACAACCCACTAATTAGTTTGCTATTTTCTTATTCTATTATTATCATTTCACTATTTTCTTTCTTAATTATTCTTTTAATTTTTTGTTTAGTATTCATTCTTTATTTATTCAAAAATATAAAAAAATATAATAATAATAATTTTTCTTTCTTTCGGCATTTGGCCAAATCCTGACTTAAACTCATGTCTTCTTTTTCTCTAGCTAGCACTAACCAGATGGGACATATTGATCGTATGGGTATCAAGTTCAGAGGAATGGCTCAGAAACAAAAGTTTGAAGAATTAGCCGCTAGAGAGATGCTACCTAGTTTATATGCTGATGATTGGGCTATGACTGCCCTTGGACTGAGACAGAGTGTCCTGTATTTGCTGAGTCAGATAGGATGGGAGACATCCCCTATCCTGAGACATTTCACCACCTACCGGAGACTCACACTAGAATTCCTTAGTTCACTAATCTATCTACCCAGCCATGGAAAAGGAATTAGCAGAGGTTTTATTCAGTTCAGAATGTTCAACATGGAGTACCAATTTAATATTAGAGACTTTACCAACCTTTTGGGTTTTCCTACCTCCCTTGATACATTCACTGTAAGCCAGGAAGAACTTTTTGAATATAGAGAGCTTGAACACTTTTGGGGTAAGCTGACTGGAAATGATGAGCCTGAAGAACATGAGTTTCTCTCTGGAAACATACATAACCCGGCTTTTCGCTATTTCCATAAGATCCTGACCCACACTTTATTTGGGAAGAAGCCAAATAGTACTTCAGTTTCACGTGATGAACTCTTCATCATATTTTGTGCTTCCCAGAACCGTCCAGTAAACGGCGCTACTTTTATGTTAGCTAATTTGGACCACCTTATCCAGGATGAGCGAGCACCCATTAGAATAGGCGGTTTGATAACCATGATAGGTAATGCTATTGGATTGCGTCAGCCTATGCTTGACCTGAACCCTTTTTGTGGCATTACTACTATGAGTATACCCTTCCTCTTCAACACTATGTTCATAGCGAACTTAGGGTCTGATGAGTTTGAGCTTATGATTGATAACCAGGTTCTTTGCTTATTCACCATGCCCGATCCTAGGACTAGCGTTCATAACAGCAGTAACTGGCTTTACAACCTGAACGAAACCCCTACTCCTGCTAGATCCACTGAATCCATCCAGGACTATGAGATTTGTGATGACTATGAGCACTATGTTGACCATATCTCTCATGCTGAATCTGACCCTCAGACACCTTCCGGCTACTATGATTTTGATCCTCCTCCTCAGCCTGTCCTGACCGAAGAATCAGCCATGCCTGATCTCCGACATCATATGCCAGGAACAGATATTAAAACCGTCATTGAAGCCTTGATGTCAGAGCATCACGCCCTCAGGGAAGATTTCCACAACTTGAGGCATGCAGTCCTAGAATACATGAGCAGCACGGCAAGTCAGTTACGTATGTTGCGGCATCGTGTTAACTCTTTTGCTCCTCCGGCCAGAGATCCGAAGATAGATGGAATTTAGTTATTTCTTTCTAAGTTATTTAGTTTTAGGCTAGATTTTTCATTAATGTTATTTGAATTCATGTTCGCATTTATTTTCCTTTCATTTCATTATTTTCCCTTCCTGTATTACATTATGTTAATTTTATTAAAGCTTTTATTTAATTTATGCAATGGCTATGTTCTCTACTGTTCTACTGTTACTCAGAATGAATTATTATTATGTGAAATAGAATAGCATGCAACACAAATTAATTAGCTAAATTAAATAGAACAATCTAAAAACCAAATAAAACAAAATAATCAAAATAAATTCATCTCCAGATTAATTATGTGAAGCGCTGCTGAATGCCCTGCCAAAATAACTGTGTGACGAGCGTCACACACTCCATGACGAACGGCACGCATAACTCCTGTTACGAACGTCACACCCTTGTGACGAGCGTAACGCCCCTCAGACATGTGAACGTTAGGGAGCCGTTGGAGACGAACGTTACACCCCTTACCTTTTTACATTCCCCATTCACTTTTCATTTAACCACACTTAATTACTCTTCAACCACTTTTTCTTTCTATCTTCCAATCCTTCTCCTATAAATACCTACCAAAACCTCCTTCATTCACCACAAACAATTCTCTCATATCAAATATACAATTCTTTTCCACTCCAAATCACTCCTTCAAAATTCATCACAATGGCGGGAAATCAAAATTTCGGAAATATCATCTTCCGATCCGGAGATGACAACTATCAGCAAGAGCAATTCGAGCGCTTCCAGCAGCGAGGCGTCGTTTCCACCAGGTACCCCGATTTACCTTGCTTGCAACAATTAGGCTTACTCCAAGGTATCGAGTGGATGCTCCGTAAAGCCGATTTAACCTTCCTTTGCACTCATAACCAACCCACCTACCCTTCCCTAACCTTAGAATTCCTAAGTTCTTACGACTACACCACTCCCGCCGGTGAGGATGAATTTCTGACCGGTACCGCAACCTTCCGTATGTTGAACACCGAGTACTCCTTAACCCAACGCCAATTGAGTACCATGCTACATTTTCCCACAGAAGGTCTGCTTCATGCCAGAATCCCTCCAACCTCAAACTGGAACACAGTTGGCGTTTTTGGCCTTTTTAAGAAAATTTCCGGTATCGAGACCTACAACTGGGAAGAACTCCTTCTCTCCCATATACATAACCCCACCATCCGTTATTTTCTCCGTATCCTGCAAAACACACTTTTTGGAAGACCAAACAACAGTAAGGTCAACTCAAAGGAGTTATTTTTCCTCCAGTGCGTTTTCGAACCGGATACTCAGGTAAACGCCGCCTCTTTTCTCTTTCATCATATCCGCACCTTATGTGCTAGAGGCCGGCAACCCTTTATAATTGGTGGATTAATAACATCCATAGCACTTGGCCTGAACCTAGGGGATAAACTCCAAACTTTAGAATCCCTACCTCCCCTGTCTATGGATATCAGCTATTGCCGCTCCAGCCGCCTGATTAAAAACAGAGTAGGCGGAGGATATTATCTTATGGTGAACAACCAGGCAGTCCCAAGCGTTGTTCTACCAAATACTGGCCTCACTGATGTCACAAACCCCGACCGCCACCTCTATGATCTAAACGCTCCTGAAACCACCGAGCCTTTACAAACAAACCCACAAACAGATGAGTTTGAAGAAATGGAACAAGGTGATCATCCGCCTACACAACAGTCAGTCCCGCTCAACCCTTCCGGCAATACAACTGGCCCATCCTCCCAACGTCGTCGACGAAGAAGGCTTGCAACCAACGACGACATTATGGATGCTATCGATGGTATGCAGGCACAGAATGCAGAGATGATGCAGATGATGCGTCAAATGCAACAGCAACAGGATGCTCGGAATGCCATAACCGACCAGCGGTTTACTGAGTTGTTTAGCAGGTTCGACAACTTAGACATACGTCAAAGATCACCAGGTCCAAGAACCAGAGGCGGAAGGCAGCCTTAGTTGTTATTTTCTTTGCATTTCCATTTTGTATTTCTTTCCCTTAAAACATTGAGGACAATGTTTAGTTTAAGTATGGGGGGGGCAAACAATATTCTTCCTATTTCCATTTTTCAAGTATGTTACCTTCCCTTTCATTGTTATTTCCCTTTCTTATTATGAAAAAAAAAAAAAAAAAAAAAAAAAAAAAACATTTTTATTTTAAGTTAAGTCCCTAGTGTGAAATATTTCTATTATCTACTCCCTCAATTTTCTTGAGCCATATCAAAAAAAAAAAAAAAAAAAAAATTTTTTAACACACCCAATAAATATAAAGGTCGCTTACTTTATAAAATTTGAGTGAAATCAAAACAAAATCATTACCATAACAACGCTCTGAGAACCTCAATATGTTAGATCAGGATAAGTACCTATTATACCGATTCATTGAACTTTTAGTTCTATGGCAACCCCAAGTAGTTTATACAGAAGTCAGCACCATCTTAATAGCAAACTACGTGGAGAGCCGATGAATATAAGTGAATGATCCCCAAAGTAACCTAAGATATATAAATATATCAAGAAATGCACTAATTAAATTAGGTGATCCTTACCAGATCATTTAATCTAAAGGTTGCAGATCATGCAAAAGCACAATACGAAAGATCCATTATGAGTTGGTTCAGTAGGAATCTGGTACTGAACTTGGTAGGGCGGACTACGGTTCGATCCCCCGCAATTTGCAATGGACTGAATAATGAAGTTATCCGACTTATGTACCAGAACTTCTAGCTAAAAGCGGATCATAATCACTAACCGGTTACTCCACTACGTGCGCGAAAAGATAAAGGGCTTAATGTGATTTCGCTAGAATGAAAACAGGTAAAATAAGACTAAAGGAACCAGGATAGCTATCATAGGGTACTTGAACTGATTTGCATAAGGTAGGGTTATCTAAGTTGTAACGGTAGTTGTTGATGTCAAGATTAAACTCAAGTCCTCCTAAACAAAAATCCATTTGCAACCTAGTACGAATTGATGTGTGCTTTGAAATTTCATCTGGCTAAATCTTTTAACAAGTTCTATACTGAATTTTGCTTGAGGACAAGCAAAGATTTAAGTATGGGGGAGTTTGATAACACGAAATTATATCACATTTTAAGACTTAATTCAATTAGATTAGATTATCATTTACTTTAGTTTATCTCATTTTATCAGATATTATGCAGTATTTCCTTGCTATTTATGTCAGGTATCCATTTTGAAGCAAAAGTGAAAAAGGGAAGAAAGGAGGTGTAGAAAGGAGTAAAAAGGAAACAAATATCAAAGACCAAGCCCAGCCCAAAGAAAGCGCACGTTGTGCCTGTGACGGGCGTCACAAGGGTTGTGACGAGCGTCACACTAAAAGCACCCCTGTGACGAGCGTCACACATGGTGTGACGAGCGTCACACCATTCCACTAGCTTTTTGGCGCAAGTCACGCCCTCAGAAGAATTGAAGAGACGTTGAGAGAGTTCGTGTCCTATGCCCACGCCGTGTATTTAGCCATGCTGAAGACTCGTGGGAAACAAAAAGCAGTTAGAAGCACTACTATAAATAGCTACATTAGAAACCTAAAAGGGTTCCGCTTCCTCTCCCCTCTTTTGCCGTCTACTCTGCCGAAGCTTTTCAAACCTTCTGTTTTAGCTTTTGCTTATTTTTCTTTTCCAGCATTGTTTATTTTATTTATTTCTTTTGCAAGCTTTACATTCTTTTTCCCTTGCAAATTTACCTTTCCCGTTTTAGCTTTTAGATATTTTTCGCATAATAGTTTCTACACCGGAAACTATTGTGCAACTTTATACCGGATTTAACCTTACGTTATATTTCAGTTTTATTTCCTTGATTTAATTTACTGTTTAATTGAAGAATCCAAGAACAAATCCTACCGGCTTGTGGTAGAGTGTTCAAGACTATTGTATTACGCATTCAGGTTCTTTAATCATTATTTAATATTTTGTTTTATTATTTATCTATATTATCTGCCTGGAATGAGTCTGTTTATGCATGATATAAATTCTTATTTATTTAGCATGTCTGGCTAATTTGCCTAGGTATCGGTATGTAAAGTAAGCAGAATAAGGGATCAAGACTGAGTCGGTCTATCTAAACTTAAAATCAAAATCAATCTTTTTACGGTCTCAACTTACAGGTTTAATAACAAGATTTTTTACAAAAGTAAGAGACATAAAGAAGTTAAAATCAATAGAGCGAGAGTTTGAGATTTTAACTGGACAGTGTAAGTTAGGCATTAATTCTAGATCAGGGCGAGAGCAAGTTTTAGAGTTAATTAAATTCTGGCCTTTTCCAAAAAGTATTTTTAAAGATTGAATGTGAGGACGAGAGTTAAGCATTTGGATTTGATTATATAACCTAAGTCAACAGAGCGAGAGTTTGAGATAAGGGTGTTTAAAACGGTCAGTATTTTCTTAAAAGGAGTTTCTGCAACTTTATTGTTTTCAAAATATGGTTTTTGACTTAATTATAAGTGAAAAGCTACATTAATATAAAATCATGGTTTATTCAACAGAGCGAGAGTTTGAGATAAAACCTTTAACCAATAAAGTTAACCGAAACGATTCATTTTAAAACCAAGAAACCGACAAAGACTTGATTCCCTAGTTTTGACGAACTACATACCGATATCCGTTCCATTAATATTTAATCTAGATATTAGTTTAGCTCTTAGTTTTTCCCCAAACAATCAAACATTTTCACCTTAGATTTACGTAGTAACCTTAGATAACGGTATATCGATTCATAAGTCCCTGTGGGATCGATATCTTTTAAAACTACGCGATAGAACTGTGCACTTGCAGTTTGTATCCCATTCTCGACTCACCCAGTCGAGCGATCAGTTCGCGCAAGGAAGTTATTGGTGAAGTGGACCTTCCAGTTAAGATAGGTCCGAGTGATTTTCAAATTACTTTCCAAGTAATGGATATCCACCCGGCCTACAATTGCTTATTGGGAAGGCCATGGATCCATGAGATAGGAGCTGTTACCTGCACATTGCACCAGAAACTTAAATTTGTGAAGAATGGGAAGCTTGTGATTGTCAGTGGAGAGAAGGCGTTTTTGGTTAGCCATTTGTCATCTTTCTCTTACGTTGAAGTTGAGGATGAGGTTGGAACTCCGTTCCAAGCCTTATTTATTGCTTCTGAAAAGAGAGTTGGGGCACCTATGTCCTTATTGAAAGATGCCAAGAAGACTGTGGAAGAAGGCAATGTTGATCAGTGGGGGCACATGGTGGAGGTCTCCTATAAGAAAGGAAGAACCGGTTTGGGGTTCCAGAAATGTTCATCAACTGCAAGGACTGATGATATGCAACTTAGCTTCCGTAGTGGAGGGTTCATTCATGGCAATGAACAACACTTAGCTGTTGTGCTAGAGGATGATGAAGAGGAAGACTGCACCAATTTTGTGACGCATGGAAACGCTTGCGACAATTGGACTGTTGTTGATATTCCTGTTATTTTGCATCGATCTAAGTAATTGCTTTTATATGCTTTTAAAATCCTTTTCCTATGCCTAAGGGAGAAGTGAACATTTTTTTGGCATTTTCAAATTGATCATTAATAAAATTAATTCTATTCATCCGCATCTATGATGTTTTGTTTTTACTTTTTGCTTTATTCTGAAAATGGTAATCACAAAAAAAAAAATTAAATAAATAATATAATTGCCCATCTACATAATATTTGGTCACAAATTCATTTCTCTAAAATCAAAATATCAAATCATTATGCAGGTTGGTTCCTAACCCCATTGAATACAAAATCCTTCTCCTTCTCCAAATTTTGAATTCCCTGTGTTTGAGACCGAGGAGGAAAGTGATGTAGAAGTGAGTGATGAATTATCTCGTCTTCTTAAGCAAGATGAAAAGACCATTCAGCCGTTCGAAGACTAGGTCTCGACTGTGTCCAGATGTCAAGAAGGGGTTGATTGATCTTCTTTGAGAGTATTCAGATGTGTTTGCTTAGTCCTATCAAGACATGCCTGGTTTGGATTCTGAGATTGTGGAGCATAGATTGTCGTTGAAGCCATAATGCCCGCCAATCAAGCAGAAGTTAGGAAGAACGCATCATGATATGGCTGTGAAGATCAAAGAGGAAGTACAGAAGCAGATTGACGTCGGTTTCCTTGTAACCGCTGAGTATCCGCAATGGGTCGCTGTAAGACCCCAATTTTGGGCCCTAAGATCCCTCATGGCCCATATCATTCATACCATAACCTCAAGGATCAATGCATGCCTTTGCTTTCCTCTTAGTGGATAGATTGCCTTGTGGGTTGTTTCTTGATCACCAAGCATACTTTGCATTTGTATATCTTTGCTTTCATATGTTTATCATTCAAAAAGTACAAAAATATTGTCTGTTTAACCTTGTTGCTTGCAGTGGAAGCAATCATCAGCAATTAGGTCAAAGTCAGTCATTGATCAGTCAAAGCAATGGATGATGGCCATTCTTGTGGAATTTGGACATCATGATCAATAATCAAAAGTTCATACAACTTGGGACATCATTTGAGGTCAAGTTCTCAAGGAATTAGGTTTTGAATTCATCAGAAGTGGTTCAATCATGCAAAACCCTAGAAATGTCAACAGACAGTCAAACTTGGTCAACAATTGATTTAATCAAGAATTTGATGGATAGAATTGATTTGAAGGAGTTCATTCATGCTTATATAAGTCTCATATATCATGTCAAGCCTCATCATGGAAGAAAATCAAGTAGAATCAGAAATTTTCCAGAAATAGAAAGTGGACCTGTAATTTCAACTGCTAAAAATGGAAACTTCTTGATCTTAAACTTACATCATGATTCAAGCTTCAAATGAATTTTTGCCCAACATGAAAGTTGAAGATCTTGTCTTCCCATTTTCAAAAAGTCCAAGAACTCTCAAATCCCATGTGTGGTTGTCAAGATATGATCAATTCATTTTCATCAATTTTTGAACTTCAACAAGCCATATCTCTCAAACCATAAGGCCAAATTTGGTGGGGTTTTTTTCCTACAAACCACATTTTTCATCCTCTTTCCAAAAATATAAATTTCATGATCTAAAACCCTACCATTCAAAATGGCATTTTTGGACCAATTCCTTTAAAATTCAAAGTTTGACCCAAGTTTGACTTTTTGCTTCTTTGATTTTTTCTTGACTTGGCCAATTGGGAAATGTTTAAAACCATATTTGAGACATGTTCCAAGTTTGAATTCATGATCATATCACCATTATACCACCATTCTAGACCAAAATGCAAAATTGGCAAAATTGGCATTTGGCTTCAAATAAAGGAAAACAAAGTACAGCAGTACATGGATAACCAAAAACAGATGCAAAACAGCAGTTTGGCAAGTCTGTTTACAGCCTGTTTAAGGCCCACTCGACCAACTTATACCCTCCATTTTCCACTTGTGAGCAATTAGCAAAAGTGGCAATTGGTGATTTTTGAATTAAGCCAGCTTAACACTCGGTTAACCATTGCTAAACAGACATATAAAAACACATTTCCTGCTCTTTCTAACCCTAGCCACAATTGGAAAACACACAGAAAACCTCATTCACTCCTCTCTTGCATTTTCTGCATATTGGCAATTGCTATTCCAAAATTTCAAAGGCCACGATTTTCTTTTCTTTGTTCCATGTTCTAGCCACCAGTTGGGAGTTGTTTGCACTATCAAACCACCACTGTAACCTTTTCATTGTGCCCTGTTTTCAAAGCATCCTCCCATGGCAGTTTGGATTTAGAGTCAAACCAAAGGTTGCTGAGCTAACATACATCAAGGATCCTTCATTGCCAAGCATAAGGGTCAGCTGTTTGCACTCCTATCATCAAAAACATCACTGTTTCACAACTTGCTTCAAAAACAAGTAAGTTTTCGAGTACCTTCTTTCTCCATGCCCTGCTATGCATATGAAAGATCTTTGAATGCTGGATTGAATGCAAGTTGAATCACTCAAAATGGTTGTGACATGAAGGAGAAATCTAAGTTTACATTTCTGCATCCAAAAATACTTTCCATCGATTTGCTTGACTGATGTTGTTTTACCACAAACTATGCTTGGATTATGATTAGGTTAGCTTCATTGATGCTATTAGCATGGTTGATTTTAATTTCTGGACATATGAAATTTTTCGAGCTCATAGTGATGGATATATGTTCCTGTTGCTTAAACTATTACCATGCCCAGGATCTTCCTTTGATTATGTTTGTTGTGTTTGGTTATGACCATCTGCTGTTACATGAACCTACCATGCTCAGATTTCTCCCTTGATTAATGTTTTGTTTTGCTGTTGGCTGATGTTTATTTATTGTTGATAATGAATATGCCTGCTGCTGTTTGCACCCCTTATACTTTCCTCCAGAAATCCATGTGAGCTGTGTTAGTTATGTTTGGTTTAGGGCTGCTTTGGACATTGCATGAACTTTGTCATTGCCTTGCTAACTGCCATGTCTCTTGAATTTTGGTCGAGAATGTATGTTGATGATGAAGCTTGCCCTACTGTTGTGTATGAATCATAAACCTGCCAGAATTCTGCTTGAATTGATGATGTTGGTTTGTTATGTTATGGTTGTATGAAGGATTTTGTTAACATGCTGCTATCTGTTTGCTTGGTCGATTGGATGATGTGCTTGATGTTCACCAATACCATGTTGATTGTATGCTGATCAAATTTTGTTTGGATATGGATGAACACATTGATGCCATGCTAAACCTTGCTGCAGTTTTAAAACATGAATGTTGCTGTTGTCTGTTTTAATTGCATGAACCTACTGTGCTAAACCATGATGCTAACCATGCTGATAAACCCTGCTGCTATTTTGCTATCTTAATATGCCTAGGTTTTCATGCTTATGTTGTGTGTTTTGGTTGGATCATTTTTGTTTGATGTGGCTGAATATGATGAGTGCTGCTGAACCAATTACTTTGTCAAGAAAATCTCATGAAATATGCTTGCTGCTATGCTGATTGGTCATACTGTGGAATGATGCATAAACTCTGTTGCTACACATTGCCAAATGTCTATGCTGCTATATGCTGTTGTTCTTTGATGAACATTGTTGAATGATGGAGCTTGCCATGCTGTTTTGAATCTCATGAACATGTTCAGAAAAAACCAATGTGACTGTGTTGTATGCTTGTTAAATGCTTGCTAGAACATTGCCAAAACCCTAAATGTTGCATGAAGCATTTCTATACCCTGCTGTTGTGATTGCTTACTCGAGTTGTGTTATGATAATGTTGAACATATACTGCTACTTTGGAACCTCATGAACTTGCTCAGAAAAACCATGTGATTTGTGTTGAAAGCTGTGAATGCCTTGCTGCTTGATCTGTTGGTATTTGAATGATTGTCTTGAGGTTGGAGCATGCCCTGCTGCTGTTTTTTTACAGAAAACCCTAAGGCTGCCCATGGAAAACCATATGTTATGTATTACATGCTGTTGTCTGATTGTTATGAGAACATTCCAATGCCATGCTGTGATTTGTTTTGTTTGGTTGTTGATGAACACATGATACCATTGCTACCATGACCACTGCTGTTTTGAATCTCATGAATATGCTTGTTGGTTAATACTGCATGATGTTGATGCTGCATGACCATTTTGGTTTCTTGATGCTGTTCATGTGTTTGTCGATTTAATGATGGATGATGAGGAATGAATGCTGTTGCCATGTGAGACCCCAATGCTGCATGAATTTCCAGAAAATCTATGTGAATGATGATTATATGATGATGATATCATACTGCTGTTTGCAACCTGCCTTGCCCAGAAATTTGCATGAGTTTGTGCTTCACTTGTTTGTGCTTTGAGGTTGCATGATGTTAGTTGTTGACATGCTGTTATGAGTGTTATTCGAAATTTGTTTGATGATTGATGAACTTGCATGAGGTTGACATGAATGCCCTGCTGTTTGCTATTTTTGAACTGCCCAGAAATCCTTTGAATTGTGCTTGCCATGTTTATTTGTTGACAATGGTTGGTGCTGTTTGGAAAACAATTGCTGTTTGCTTGCCTTGGCCATACTGCTTAAAACCTAGGGCTTCTAAAACAGAAAACATGAGCTGCCTTTGGCTCGTCACTGTTCCATTGGCTAGTGGCCAATAGGAACATTTCCTGAGGCGCCCTGAAACGACGCCGTTTCAATTAGTGAGACAGGAAATTACAGCATTGCCACCCGTTGACTTATGTTTGACCATCATGCCATGCCTTGTGTTCATACTTCACTCATTATTTCATCAATCTTCACAAATTTATTTCTCATTCGATTTTCATCAAAAAATTATGAAATTTTTTCCACATGTTCACAAATGAGTCTAATATTTAATTGTGATTTTTAATTAATTTTTCATGCTCTGGATTTTAAATGATAAAGGACTTTCCAACATGTGTGCCAAAATGATACATTGTGCCATTTCAATTGTGAAATTCTCATGTTGCATCCAATGAGCTTGAAATTTTTTTGTGGTAAAACTAGACACATTGATCTTCATTTCCATATAAAGTTTGTGGATTTCTCATTTGTGGTTTGATAGATATGAATTTTTGAATTAGGGTGTGACAATTTGTGTCACACCAATGATATGCAAATGTATGATTTTTGTTCACATGCTTCCCCTTATCCAAATCACTTGAAATTTTGCATGAATGATCCCTTGTATGTCTAATTGATGTATGAATTTTCTTGGAATTAATCTTGTTGTTTTCCATTTGATTGAGAATTTTCTTCCATACTTGTTCATTTGTTGACTTTTTGTGCCATGCCTTGCCAAATCTTTTGTGAAATTCTCAAATCTTATTGTATGATCATGAAATTTCATATGCGATAACTAGACTCTTTGAGCTTTGCATTGGTGTTAATCTCATTCATTTCTCTTCTGTTTTCAAATTGATATGATTTTTTTGAAGTTGACCCATGCTTGTTGACTTTCACCATGCTTACTTGAATTTGATTTGAATTCATGATTTTACTTGACTGCCTTCCTCTCATCCAAATGCCATGAAATTTGACATGCTTGCTATGTTAGATGTTAGGATTGAGTGTGATTTATTTCATGATTTTTGAAAATGTTTGAATTGACTTTTGAATGAAGTCTTTGCTGTTGACTTTTGTATGCTTCTATTGTCATGTTTTGCATCCTTTGGCATATGAAATGACCTTGATGCATGATATAAGTTTGAATCCAATTGTGTTTGATTCCTACATGATTGAGCTTGACTTTGATTGAATATTGCTTGCTGCCTTGACCTTTTTATTTCATCTTTGACCCTAGGCTAGTCCTAGTGGTCTTCTGAGCTTATGTTTGAGTTCATCTGTTTCAGGTTGAGCATCAATGCCTTGAGGATCATTCAAATATTTGTTTGAGTTGAATTATATATTGTGCTAACACTTGTTTTGTAGGTGACTCACATGCTTGAGTTTTTGTGCCTTGCACAATTGGTCCCACTGTGTGACTATTGGTTCTTTTCCTTTTGATTTTGACTGTTGACTTGTTTACTAATAAGTTTGACTTTTTTCAGGTACTTTAGTTGCCTAAGTTCTTTGAACTCGCTTGCTTTGCTATTTAGCATTTGCTTCGAGGTATAAATACTTCTTCTTCATGTAGTCTGGAGACCCGGTCTGTTATTTGACCGGGCAAACTGTCTGAAGTCCTCCTTAAGAGGCAATGCCTGTGTTTGTTTATATTTGTCCTAAGCAGGAAAAGTCCTTCAAGTAAGGCAATTGGTGGAAGGTAGGGATAAGTAATCTATCCCCCACTATTCAGTGTGTCCTCTCTTTGCTCCCAGTACCTGGTTGAAGCATTGAGATAAAAACCCAAGATCTAATCGAGTCAATAATGTGGAGAGAGTTCCTACTTTCTGAACTCCCACACTTTCTTTGATGCTCTCTCTGATTTGAGATAGAAGCAATGAGGCACACCCCTCATTTCCTATTCACCTGCTTCACCTGAGCCCCTCAATGGCCAGGTTAAGAGCGACCTTGACCCACTACAGTGGACTTTCAAAGTCAAACCCTCTTGTGTGAGCCCCCCATTGTTTGGCTATAGAGTGTGCTGTTTGTTATTCATTGATTGTTTGATTTGCTTCATGTGCACTTGTTTGCCTGTATGCTATGCATTTATCATCATCATCAATTGCCATTAATGCATGATCATCTCATTTGTTTTGTGGTGTTATCATTGTTGTTTGCCCATTGAGGACAATTGTAAGTCCATTGCTTTGGCATTTGCTCCTGTGATATGGAAGGATAGAGTGTAAGACCTCATTGGTCACTCATATCTTCTGTTTATCTGTGTGTATGTGAGGATACAGTTATAAGTCCCTGTAAGTTGGCATCTGTTATCCTGTGATCATAATTTGATCTGTTTGATTTGTATGTGAGGTTGCAGTTATAAGTCCCTGTAAGTTGGCATCTGCTTTCCTGTGATCATAGTCGGTTTATCTGTTCGTATGAGAGGTTGCAATTATAAGTCCCTGTAAGTTGGCATTTGTATTCCTGTGATCATATTGTTGCTTTTGTTCTTGTATGTGAGGAACCATTGTAAGCCCCTGTGATGTGGCATTGGATTTCCTGTGAGCATACTGTGAAGTTAACCTAAGTCCAGATAAATTGGCAGTTGACTTCCTATTTCATTCTGGTTTTCTTTTGAGGAGATTAGTGTAAGTCCATTGAGTGGCATCTGATATCCTGTTCTGTTTTAGGAGACTGGTGTAAATCCATATATTGGTATCCGGTATCCGCTTTTATTTCTTTGCCTGTGGAGATTGGTGTAAGTCCATAGAGTGGCCTCTGATATCCCGTTTTTGTTTTAGGAGATTGGTATAAGCCCATTGATTGGCATCCGATATCCGCCTTTTGCATTTCATCTTTGTTTGTTTTCTATTATCCATTGCATTCCAAAGGACACACTTGAATCATCTGCTATATGATTTCAAGAAGTGAACCTTCTAAGAAGTTTTGCTTTCCATCCTCATCCATTCATCATTCATTACGTCTTAGAACCTTTTCACACTTTATCTTTTAAACTTGACATAAGTGTTGTGCAAACATTTTCATGTTTTTCAAACTAAAAACCTGGACTCAAGTCCTCGACCCTTTTTCAAAACTCCATTTCATAATACTTATTTGAATTGATCTTAATCATGCTTTGACTTCATTTTCATAATCATAATCAGTAATTCCACTCATTCACTTGTTTTGGCTTTGTCCATTAATCTTTTCATACATGAGCTATAGGTTTGATTTATCTTAGTGGTTGATGTTAATCTCACCTTCTGTCTTTAGTGATTGAATTGTAAGTCTTCCTCGCCTATTATAGGGTTAACCCCTCTCTGGCCAGTTGAAGCTGTTCTCACATGGTGGACGTTGTTGTTTGTATAAGGTTGAGTGTTCTCCCGTGGATAACGTAAGACCTAGGGTTTGTGTTTAAAATTGAACCTAACCCACTTTTGGAAATCTTTTAGCCGAACTACGGCGTTCTGATCCTTACCTTTGATGGAAGGTACGTAGGCAACGGGTTCATCCGTTCGAACCCAATAATAATAAAAATTGTATATTCTTTTCTCATCATCCCAATCATGTTTGCATAATCTTTATGTCATAACAAATAACAATATTTTACAACAAGTGTGAAAAGGGCTCCCTAGGAGTACCTAGGACGTAGTGGGTGCCTAACACCTTCCCATTGCGTAATTTACCCCTTACCCAGAATCTCTGATCTTTTTATTAGTTTTCTACGTGTAAAACTTCTTAGGCTTTTGTTCGCTTTTTAGCCAATCCTTTGGATAAATAAAAGTGCGGTGGCGACTCGAAATATTTCAATGTATCTCCTAGCTTATGATTTAATCGATAGATCATATAGCGACGAATACACCGCTACAGAAAAGTGGCGACTCTGCTGGGGATCGAACCCAGAATCTCTGGTTGGTATTGCCTACTTTTCACTCTTGTTGTGATATATGTTATTATTCTTTATCTGACATATTTTTGTACAATTTGGGATGAATGTATTGATTGTAATGTGTGAATTGCTTGATATACATTTGCTGTTTGCTTTGGTGATCTGTGAGATGAGTTCTATACCCGAACTCGAGTGCTCTCTAGGATAGGAGAATGGCATAGTCTCGTTGACTGGTGTGGAGTAGTCCTTAGCCAGTTGACTTGCGAGCCCATTCACTTGGTGGAGGTCATGTTGAACTAATAATGTCACACAAGTTATTTGTGGTTAGGCATTATTCTTTCAATCATGTTCCGCAGAAGCCAAGGACCTTAGTTTACCAAACCCATCTTGGCCTATTTTTAGGACCGTAGTGCGGAGGTCGTTCAGATGTCAGTTCTGATACGATTGTCACGCGATACTACACTCATAAGAGTTTCTCTTGAGAATATTCTTGGAATACGAGTATTCGTTCCTCCGAAAATATTCGAAAGATGGAACGATGATTATGGGAACCTCTGATAGAACATGTCTGGCAGGTTTAAACCCTAGTACATTCCCTTTGGGTGGTTCTTAACCGAGACTCCATGCTCGTGACTCTCAACAAACCCTTGATTCGTGGTTGAGTCGTTCAAGCATTGTTAATATCAATGGATCCCGGATCAGGTGTAAAACCTAAAATCCATCAAAGCGGCTGGTTGATATTAGGAATGTTTGAACCGGTTCATGTACCGTTAATATCAATGGAACTTGGGTGTCGATAAGGTGGAAAACCTAAATCCACCAAAATGGATGATTGATATTAGGGATACATAGAGCTTTCCCACGACCTTTGTTTGGTGTGCTTTGCTTGATCCTTGAGTGTGTTTGTTGCATTCATGCATTCACGCATTTCATCCGCATTCATGTCCTCAAAGAGAAAATTTTCAAGGAACTTAAAGGGTTATTTGCAAAATTTTCAGACATGGAAAGACCGAAAAGGCATACAAAGAAGTACAGCTTTAAGCAGCCTGATATAAAAGAGTTAAGGAATCTGACATCATATGTATTAGATCCCTTGGGTTTCAAGGCTCGCTATGGGAAGCTTCTGCCGTTGCTGACTACTCAAGTGGATGAGGGATTGATGAGCACTCTTGCTCAATTCTATGATCCACTCTATCATTGCTTCTTATTTCCGGACTTCCAGTTGTTGCCAACTTTGGAAGAATACTCTCACCTTATTGGGATTCCTATTCTGGACCAAGTGCCGTTCAGTGGCTTAGAGAGTATTCCATCTGCCCGAGAGATTTCCAGCTTGTTGCACATAGATGAAGATCTGATTAGAGCTAATCTGACTACCAAAGGCGGAATTCAAGGTTTTCCTTCCGAGTTCCTTATTGCTCAAGCCACTTTCTATGGGAAGGCCATGAGTGAGGATGCCTTTGAGGCTCTATTTGTTCTGCTCATCTATGGATTGGTGCTGTTTCCCAACTTCGACAAGTTCGTCGACATGAACGCCATTAGGATCTTTTCAGTTCTTAATCCGGTTCCGACCTTGTTGGGTGATGCATATGTTTCCTTGCACCTAAGGAATATGAAGAATGGAGGAGTCATTGTCTGCTGTTTACCCCTGCTGTACAAGTGGTTTATTTCGCACTTGCCGCAGACAGTTGCTTTCAAGGAGAACAAGGGATGTCTACGGTGGTCTCAGAGACTCATGTCTCTCACCAATGATGATATCACCTGGTATGATCGCGTGTATGATACCGTCCAGATCATCAATTCTTGTGGTGAATTCCCCAATGTGCCTCTTCTTGGTACATGTGGTGGGATCACCTACAACCCTACGCTTGCACGTCGTCAGCTTGGGTTCCCCCTAAAGGATAAACCCCATAACATTCTGTTAGAAGGTGTATTCTTTCAGGAGGGTAAAGATCCCCAAGGCCTGAAAGCCAGATTTGTCCGCGCTTGGCGCAATATTCGCATAAAGAGTAGGAATGAATTGGGTCCAAAGAACTGCATTGCTTTGGAGCCATACACCTCTTGGGTCAGACAGAGGGCTGCTACCTACCTGATGCCATATGATCATCCGAGACCTACACTGTTGGATGTGGCTGGGCCTTCAACCCTCCCTACCCAACGTGTAGAGGAGTTGAGAGAAGAAGACCTTTCGCGTGCCTGGATCCGCGAGAGAGAGGAATTGCTGCAGCAGCTCAAGGAGAAAGATGATATGATTGAATTTCTCGAGCACCGAGTGATCGACGATCCGAACGACACTTGGACTTCTCTGCTTCCTCAGTCTTCCAAATTCTGGAAAAGGAAGTATGATCAACTTGCAAAAGAGAAAGCTGATATGGAGGCTGCCTATGAGAGAGAGATCAAGAAGTTGTGCACTTCTCGTCTTCCAGCATCCCGAGCTAATAGGGATCCATAGGATGTTATTTACCTTTTCTCTTTGTAATATTTAAAAGAATGCTGTACTTCTTTGTCTTAGTATTTTGAATGAAATATTTTCCATGAGCAATCAAAATGGTTTAAATATTCAAAATATTGCAAACAAAACCCTAAGGGTTCCTTGAAAATCAAAGCATTTGCACGAGCATTTCATGCATCATTCTTGCATAAACAGGTACCCATTTTTCTGGTCTTCTGGTTCTAACCCTTTGATCTTCATTTATTTTGAAGACAAGCTGACTCACCGGTATTATACGCGAGTCAACTCTGCAAGGATTATGGAGCAGTTGGAACAAGAGAACCAGAGTTTGAGGGATGAAGTCGCCAGACTTGGCGCATTGATGGAGCAACTCCTTGCTGCCCAGAATCAGCCTGCTCCTCAACAACCAGCAACTCCCGTTCAGCGGACGGTTATATCTGAGATAGCTACATCAACGGTGCCTGTCAGTGCCCATCAGCCTAATGCCATGCCTCCCGGTTTTCCTTGGGGGATGCCTCCTGGCTTCATGCCTGATCTGCCAGCTCCTACCTTCGCTCAAATGCCGGCATCTAGCCCGGTCCCTATTCCTGTTCCTCCTGTCGTGCATACCATGCCTAGGGTAGACGACACCATTTATCACTCTGAAGCTTCTGAAGGCTCAGATGTACATGAGAAAATGGATGCAATGAACGATCAATTCCTCGAGCTGAGAAAGGAATTGAGAACTCTTAGAGGCAAAGATCTTTTCGGCAAGTCAGCAGCCGAACTTTGTCTAGTTCCCGGTGTTAAAATACCTGTTAAATTCAAGGTCCCAGACTTTGAAAAATATAAAGGGAACACTTGTCCTTTGGCACACTTAGTCATGTATGCCAGAAAGATGTCTACGCAGACAGACAACGATCAACTCTTGATCCACTACTTTCAAGACAGCTTGTCTGGTGCTGCCCTCCGTTGGTACATGAGCCTGGACAGCGTCAACATCCGCTCTTTCAATGATCTTGGCGAAGCTTTCGTCAAGCAATACAAATACAATGTTGACATGGCGCCTGACAGAGATCAACTCAGGTCTATGTCACAAAAGGACAAAGAATCGTTCAAGGAGTACGCCCAGAGATGGCGTGAGCTGGCAGCTCAGATCACTCCACCATTAGAGGAGAAGGAGATGACCAAGATCTTTCTGAAGACTCTTGGGTCATTTTATTATGAGAGAATGGTGGCCAGCGCTCCCTCTGATTTCACCGAGATGGTGAACATGGGGATGCGTCTTGAAGAAGGCGTCCGTGAAGGACGGTTAGCAAAAGATGATGGTTCTTCCTCTAAACGGTATGGAGCGTTTAAGAGGAAAGAAGGCGAAGCGCATGCTGTGCAGTCTCAGCCAAAGCATCGAAGACCCTCTGTTCAGAGGAAGCCTGCACATCGTGCCGGACATCAGCATCAGGTGGCTCATGTAGCGCCTGTATTTAAGGATAATGCTCAACAGTATCAGCATCAGCAGCAATATCCACAACCGCAATATCAACAACAACCGCAGCGTCCACAGCAACAGGCTTACCAGCCTCGTGGAAGTACAACCAATCAGGCTAATGTGAACTATGATAGGAAGAAGGTCAGCTTCGACCCTATTCCGATGACATATACAGAGCTTTATCCCTCCTTGTTGGAGAGGAAGTTGGTTTCACCCAGGGATCCTCCTGCTATTCCTGCCAACCCGCAATGGTGGTACAAACCAGACCAGCATTGTGTCTACCATTCCGGTGCTCCGGGCCACAACGTTGAGAACTGTTTCCCGCTGAAGAATAAGGTTCAAGACCTCATGAGAAGCGGAATTCTGAGTTTTGAAGACTCCAACCCTAATGTCACCAGAAACCCATTGCCTTCGCATGGGAAGTCTGTGAACATGATTCAGGAAGACCTTGGGAAGTACAAGGTGAAATATGTCAGCCATATCCGGCAATCGTTGGTTGATTTACATAAAATGCTGTGTCAGCACAGTTATTTGGAGCATAACCACGATAAGTGCCGTGTCTGTTCTGTTAACCGCTTGGGTTGTGATCAAGTGCGCTGTGAACTTCAGATGCTGTTGAATGAAGGTACCATTGAGATTCTCCAGAATCGAAATGTTGATACAGTTGAGCCCGAAGTGAGTGTCATCTCCCCGGTGTTCAAATTGCCTGAGCCCGTTGTTATTCGGTACAATAGCAACAAGCCCAAAGCTTCGCCTTCTCTGATTATTAAACCAGCCGGCCCTGTGCCCTATTCATCTGATCGAGCTGTACCTTTCAGATATGGTCCTGTTGCTGTCCAGGATGGGGTTGAAGTACCTTTGCCTTCCACTTCCGTGACCACTATTGCTGATGTTAGTGGGTTGACCCGCAGTGGCCGTGTATTTTCTGCGCCTGCCAAGGCTGTTGCTTCTGACACTGTTGTGCATCCCGTAGGGAATGCTGTGAATGTTCAGAATCCGGCACTTGATGTTGCCAAACCCTCCTCGTCTGTACAAAAGACTCCTGTTTCTTCAGGTGGCCCGAGTGGCATTGTTGATGAAGAATCTGATGAGATGCTGAGGCTCATCAGAAAGAGCGAGTACAATATTGTAGACCAGCTTCTACACACGCCCTCCAAGATTTCTATCCTTTCTCTATTGCTGAATTCAGAGCCTCATAGGGAGTCTCTGCAGAAAGTCTTGGACCTGGCATATGTCGATCACGACGTCACCTTGGAACAATTTGATAGCATTGTTGCAAACATCACCGCTTGCAACACTCTGAGCTTTTGTGACGCTGATCTCCCTGAGGAGGGAAGAGACCACAACATGGCTTTACACATATCTATGAATTGCAAATCTGATGCAATGTCCAATGTACTGGTGGACACTGGATCGTCCCTTAATGTATTGCCAAAATCCACACTCTCTCGTCTGTCATATCAAGGTCCTCCTATGAGGCAGAGTGGGGTTGTTGTTAAAGCTTTTGATGGGTCGCGTAAGACCGTGATTGGGGAAGTGGATCTCCCAATCAAGATTGGACCAAGTGATTTCCAGATCACTTTTCAAGTAATGGATATTCACCCATCATACAGCTGTCTCTTGGGCAGACCATGGATTCACGAGGCTGGCGCCGTGACATCCACCCTACACCAAAAGTTGAAGTTTGTCAAAAACAAGAAATTGGTTGTAGTAGGGGGAGAAAAGGCTCTCCTGGTCAGTAATTTATCTTCTTTCTCGTACATTGATGCTGAGGATGAAGTTGGAACTCAATTCCAAGCTTTATCTATTGATAAACCAATCGAGAAGAAGTCTCCTTCATTCACTTCCTACCGTGATGCCAAGCTGGCCATTGAATGTGGTGCAGTTGCTGGATTAGGGAAAGTGCTTGAACTCGAAGATAATCGATCCCGGGCTGGCATTGGCTATGGTTCTGGGGCATGCAACGAGCAAGGTCTGTTCACCAGTGGAGGATTCATCCATGCTGATCAACCTGCAGAAGAGGAAGCTGCTGCTATCATTGAAGAAGAAGATGCAGAAGATCTGAACAATTTTGTTATTCCTGGTGGTGTCTGCCACAATTGGGTCGCTGTGGATGTTCCTACAGTTATCCATAGATCAGAGTAATTGTTCATTTTGTTTAAAACCCTTCTCCCATGCCAAAAGGAGAAGTGATGACATTGTTGGCAAAGCATATATACAATGATATTTTCATTCAATTTTTGCATTGTCAAAACATTTGTTTTTCCTTTGTTTTCACTTTTTGCTTTTCTTTATGAAATCAGTGATCACAAAAAACCATAAAAACAAAAATAAAAGCTGTAAAAGCAACATTTTTTCATCTGCATAATGATTTGCTTGTTTAAAATGCTGAGTTTTTCTTAACCAAAATCATTATGCAGGTTGATCCTAAAACCCATTGAACATAATGATCCAACGCCATCTCCCAACTTTGAATTCCCTGTATTTGAGGCAGAAGAAGACGACGTTGAAGAGATTCCTGATGAGATCACCCGTCTCCTTGAGCACGAAGAGAAGATCATTCAGCCGCATCTCGAAGACTTGGAAACAGTCAACTTGGGATCTGAAGATTGTGAGCGCCTGGTGAAGATTGGGGCACTTCTTGAAGAGTCTGTTAAGGAAGATTTGATCAACTTGCTACGAGAATATTCAGATATCTTTGCTTGGTCCTATGAAGACATGCCGGGTTTAGATACAGATATTGTGCAACATTTCCTGCCTTTGAAGCCTGAGTGCGTGCCTGTGAAGCAGAAGCTCAGAAGAACTCATCCAGATATGGCAGTGAAGATCAAAGAGGAAGTTCAGAAGCAAATTGATGCGGGGTTTCTGGTGACTTCGACATATCCTCAATGGGTGGCCAATATTGTGCCTGTTCCTAAGAAGGACGGAAAAGTCCGTATGTGCGTTGATTATAGAGATTTGAATAAAGCTAGCCCAAAAGATGATTTTCCTCTACCACACATTGACATGTTGGTAGACAATACAGCTAAATTCAAAGTCTTTTCCTTTATGGACGGATTTTCCGGATATAATCAAATCAAGATGGCACCAGAGGATATGGAGAAGACAACATTCATCACACCTTGGGGAACATTCTGTTATCGAGTGATGCCCTTCGGTTTGAAGAACGCCGGAGCCACGTATCAACGAGCTATGACTACCTTGTTTCATGACATGATGCACAAGGAGATAGAAGTCTATGTTGATGATATGATTGCTAAGTCCCGAACGGAAGTTGAGCATATTGAGCATTTGTTGAAGCTTTTTCAGCGTTTGAGGAAGTTCCAGCTTCGTCTGAATCCGAACAAATGTACTTTTGGAGTCCGTTCCGGCAAGTTGTTGGGTTTTGTGGTAAGTGAAAGAGGTATTGAGGTTGATCCTGCCAAGGTCAAAGCAATACAAGAGATGCCCGCACCCAAAACTGAGAAGCAAGTCCGAGGTTTTCTTGGCCGCTTGAACTACATTTCCAGATTTATATCCCACATGACTGCCACATGTGCGCCGATATTCAAGCTCCTCCGGAAAGATCAGTCTCATGATTGGACCGAGGATTGCCAGAAAGCTTTCGACAGTATCAAAGATTATCTGTCCGAACCTCCGATTTTGTCTCCGCCAGTAGAAGGAAGACCTCTGATTATGTACTTGACAGTTCTTGAAGACTCGATGGGTTGTGTACTCGGTCAACAAGATGAATCAGGGAAGAAGGAGTTTGCTATATACTACCTCAGTAAGAAGTTTACTGATTGTGAGTCTCGGTACTCTATGCTTGAGAAGACGTGCTGTGCTTTAGCTTGGGCAGCTAAGCGTTTGCGCCAGTACATGATAAATCATACGACTTGGTTGATATCCAGAATGGATCCAATTAAGTATATCTTCGAGAAGCCTGCTTTAACTGGGAGGATTGCCCGTTGGCAGATGCTGTTGTCTGAGTATGATATTGAGTATCGAGCTCAGAAAGCTATCAAAGGTAGTATCTTGGCTGACCATCTAGCGCACCAGCCAATTGAAGATCATCAGTCTGTTCAGTATGACTTCCCTGACGAGGAAATTCTGTATTTGAAGATGAAAGATTGTGATGAGCCTACACTTGATGAAGGTCCAGAACCTGGTTCCAGATGGACGATGGTGTTTGATGGCGCTGTTAATCAATATGGAAATGGAATTGGGGCAGTAATTGTTAATCCCCAGGGATCGCACATTCCATTTACAGCAAGGCTAACTTTCAAATGCACGAATAATATGGCGGAGTATGAAGCCTGTATTATGGGACTTGAAGAATGCATTGATTTGAGAATCAAGTATCTTGATGTCTATGGTGATTCAGCTTTGGTTGTCAATCAGATTAAAGGTGAATGGGAGACAAATCAACCAAGTCTCATTCCATACAGAGATTATGCAAGGAGAATTTCAACTTTCTTCACAGAAGTTGAATTTTATCATATTCCTCGAGAGGATAATCGGATGGCAGATGCCCTTGCAACGCTTGCTTCCATGATTGTTGTCAGATGGTGGAATGATGTTCCCAACATTACTGTGATGCGCTTGGACAGACCCGCTCACATATTTGCAATTGAAGACGTGAAAGATGACAAGCCTTGGTATTTTGATATCAAGAATTTCCTCCAGAACCAGGTCTACCCGCCTGGGGCATCTGTGAAAGATAGGAAAACTTTGAGAAGGTTGTCAGGCAGTTTCTACCTCAGTGGTGAAGTGCTGTACAAGAGAAATTTTGATATGGTTTTGCTCAGATGCGTGGATAGACACGAAGCAAACCTATTGATGACTGAGGTCCATGAGGGTTCATTTGGTACTCATTCCAATGGACATGCCATGGCTAAGAAAATGTTGAGAGCAGGCTACTATTGGCTGACAATGGAGTCTGACTGTTGCAAGTATGTGAAGAAATGTCACAAGTGTCAAATTTATGCGGATAAGATTCATATTCCTCCGACACTCCTGAATGTGATTTCATCACCATGGCCTTTCTCTATGTGGGGAATCGACATGATCGGCATGATTGAGCCGAAAGCGTCCAACGGACATCGGTTTATTCTCGTAGCAATTGATTACTTCACCAAATGGGTTGAAGCCGCTTCGTACGCGAATGTAACCAGGCAGGTGGTTGTGAAGTTTATCAAGAATCAGCTGATTTGCCGTTATGGTGTGCCAGAGAGGATCATTACTGATAATGGATCCAATCTGAATAACAAGATGATGGATGAGTTGTGCGCTGAATTCAAGATTGCACACCATAACTCCTCTCCTTACAGACCTAAGATGAATGGGGCTGTTGAAGCTGCTAACAAAAATATCAAGAGAATTATCCAGAAGATGACTGTCACGTACAAAGATTGGCATGAGATGCTGCCATTTGCTTTGCATGGATATCGTACGTCTGTACGCACTTCAACAGGGGCAACCCCTTTCTCTCTTGTTTATGGCATGGAAGCCGTTCTCCCAGTAGAGGTGGAGATCCCATCAATGCGAGTCTTGATGGAAGCCAAGTTGACTGATGCTGAATGGATTCAGAGTCGTTATGACCAACTGAATTTAATTGAAGAGAAGAGATTAACTGCCATGTGCCATGGTCAGTTGTATCAGCAGAGAATGAAGAAAGCATTCGACAAGAAGGTCAAGCCTCGTGTGTTCCGAGAAGGTGACCTTGTGCTCAAGAAAGTTTTGTCTTTCGCGCCCGATTCCAGGGGCAAGTGGACTCCAAACTACGAGGGTCCATATGTTGTTAAGAGAGCCTTTTCAGGCGGAGCTTTAATGCTTACAACAATGGATGGGGAGGATTTCACTCGTCCTGTGAATTCAGATGCAGTTAAGAGATACTTTGCCTAAAAAAAAAAGAGTATATGCAAATGAAAAAAAAGAATAAAAAAAAAACAGAATAGCTCGCTAAGTTGAAAACCCGAAAGGGCGGCTTAGGCAAAAATGAGCGTCTCGGTGGAGAACCCGCAAGGGTAATCCAGGCAAAAATTAGAGACTTGAAAAAAGAGATATATTTGCATCCCGCTAGATTGAGTACCTCACTCTGGGGCAATCTAGGCAAAAATTAGGGATATGGCAAGTAACTGCATCCTGACAAGACTTTCTGGTTCATCAGTCGTCATTTCGTCAGAAGATTCTCGATTCGTCGTCAACTGAAGCTTCGGATACATCGAGATTCAAATTGGTAGAGAAAGGATCATTATGTTCAATGTAGCCCTCTTCCAATATATATCACTGATTTCAAATTTGTACAGATCTATGGAGTCTTGCCATTTGCGGACTACCATTCTATCAAATCAATTTGAGCCTTTTATCCAATTATTTGCATTCTTATTTGTTTCAATTCAACAAATGTTTTGCATGTTTTAAATTGATAAAAATGTCATTGTTTTAAACAAATCAAATTTTTCAAAATTTTGTTTTAAACAAAGTGAATATTCACAAGGTTGAAAGGATACTCAAGAATATCTCAGTGCTCTCCCGAGGGTGGCATGATTCCCAACAGGTAAGACATTTGTTCATGTTCCTGGTTTGGTGGTATCTTCTTTCTTCAGATCTTTGTTGAGGTTGTTCCTCAAGCAAAGTTGTTGTTGGGGTTGTTCCCCAGTACAGTCGCAAGTGATGTGTTGTTGAAGACTTCGTTCTCTCCAACAGCAGTTCCCCTAGCATGGGTGTTTTCTTGAGAAGTTTCGGCGGTTGATGGTTTGTCATCTGGGTGCCCGTCACTTTCTCCAGTGGGTCGTATATCCCCAGACTTTATTTGTCTCCTCAGCACAGTCATGAGTATGCTGATTGATTGATACTCCCCTCGGAGTCGCGAGTAGAGCTGTACTAATATCCCCACCAGGGTTGCAAGTGGATTTGTTACCACTTTTTCCCCATGCAGTGTGCCAGCAAGAATTGTCTGTTTCCTCAGCATGATCGCTTTCTTTTTGAAGACTCGGTAAGTCAGTGGTGTGATACCCGGTACTTTACCCTTCCCCCGGCGAAGTCGTCTGCGGAATTGTTGCTATCTCTCCATCAGAGTTATTCTCTCCGGCAGAGCAGGATTTATTTTCCTACTCAGTGGTTGTTTGGGTTGACATCCCAGTATATTTCAATCATCTTTTCCTCAGCTTAGTCTGCAGAGTGTTTGTTGTGGCAGTTTCGCCCGTTGATTACTCTTTCAATCCCCGATATGGTCGGATGATGGCTCTAGCCTCCAGTGAATGGATTTGTTTCCTGACTGTTTGTGATCCCCAGTAGAGTGGCTTATATTGCAGAATCTACTTGTTGTGATCAATTTGCTTTGTATATTCTCCCAAGTGGAGTGGTTTATTGCAGAACCTATTTGTTTGATCTGTCCTCCCTCAGTGGTTTGTTCCCAAGAGAGTAGCCGACAGTTTTCCCCAATAGAGTTGCTTATGCAGTTAGATTCTATTTGGATGATATCATTCTCCCTCAGTGGGTTGTCCCCCAGTGGAGTTGTGCGGATTTGCTTCTACAGCAGTTTGTGCTTGTGCTTATGCATCTTTTGTTTCTCAGTTGACACTGGGATCCCCTGCAGATATACTTTGGGATTTCTCTTGTTCCCCTACAGATTTGTCTTGGTGGCTGTTTTGCCCGTTGTGACTTTCTGTACCCTGATTGGGTTGTTTCCTGATATCTCTACTTCTCTGCTTCTTCAGCAGTACCTGCAGATCTTTGCCTTACAGCATGTAGATCTCCGCAGATTGGCTCTCCAGTTGGTTTTTCCCCTGGAAGTATAATACCGGACGTTTGTTCCTGAACCTGTTCGTGTTAGAATTGTCTGTTTTGTCAGCATTCATCAAACATAAATCACGCATATTCATGCATATTCATAAACATTCAGATATTCATGTTGCATTTCTCGCCATATATCTTTTGTTTGTCGTGTCTCCTGCAACGGGTGATATAGATCTCTTTACAGATCTCCCCAAGCAGATGTTGGGTGTTTAAAATCTCTCCATATAGAGTCAACCCCATAAGCAGAAAAAGTTTGTCCTTTCCTTCTGCAGTTCCCCACTGAGATATATCCTCGTGGATGACGGTTCCTTCCGTTTCCTCCCAACACATATATTGGGATGGATGTTCCTATTTGAGCTATATCCTCATTAGGACGTGTCTTTATTCAGTCTGCCTTTTCAGTTCGTTCCCGAATTGGCTATTTGTCAAATATCTTGTATTTCCCAGTGGGTTGTTCCCCAGCGGAATGTTTTTTGGGCCTCTACCCAGTAACCGGTAGTTGTAAGTCCTACTTTTCCTGGCTTTCTTAACAGAATTTGTGGTTATACACCTTTTATTCTCCAGCCAGAGTTTTTGGTTTTCTACCCGTATACTCGGTAGTTGTAAATCCTATTTTCCTGCTCTTCAGCAGTTTGTGGTTTGTTATAAACCCTGTTTTGGTTTCCCGTGCGGATTTGTGATTTGTTCTATCCCCACGCGGAGTTGTTGGTCTTCTACCCCGTATTCGGTAGATGTAAACCCTAATTTTGTGGTTATCTTCATCTAGTTTTCGATGTTGATTTTCCTTTGCTTGTATAAGTTGCTCAGATCAGCACTTATATACTCAGCAAGTCTTTTGTGGATAATTGCCGTATGCTAGCAATCTTATCCCCAGTGGGTCTTTTCACCGTATGCTAGTGATTTGTTCCCCGGATCATTGGTTGTTTACCAGCGCATCCCCAGCTAGTCTTCTGTCGATAATTGCCGGATGCTTGCAATTTATCCTCAGCAGTTCGCCTTTCATTTACCCTTTTGTCGGTAATGTCTGTTGCTCCTTTTGATTGGTTATCATTATATACCTAATTTGGTATCCCGATGCCTTTCTTTTCGGTTGATTTATCCTTTGTTAACCCAGTAACCGGTTATGGATAATCTTCCATGCGAGTATATTATTCACGGTCTGCCGGTAATGAATAATATATATCATGCACTCTTCAGTCGAAGCCTTTTGTGTTTCCCCAGTCGAGTAAGATTCGTTATTTCCCTCTGCGGAGTCGAATATTTCTTTGTTGTCGGATAATTGCCGGATGCTTGCAATTTATCCTTCGAGTTGTCTTTCGTTTACCCGTATGCTTGGTATCGATTGTCTCCTTTTTTTGGTTAGTCACCTATTATATACCCAGTAACCGGTATCTCTGGTGTCTTTTCCTTTCGAGTATATTATTCACGGTCTGCCGGTAATGAATAATATTTCTCATGCGCTCTTTAGTTGGAATCCTTTGTTGATTTTCCCCAACTGAGCAAGATTTGTATTCTTTGTAGAATCGAATATCCATCCTTTAACCAGTTTGTGTTTTGGATGATGAGTGTTTTGGAAGTGAAAACCAATTCACGTTTCGGTAGATCACCTATTATATACCCAGTAACCGGTATCTCTGGTGTTTCTTACCATGCGAGTTTATTATCTACGTTCTGACGGTAATAGATAATATATCTCATGCGAGTATTCTTATCCACGGTCTGCCGGTAATGGATATTATATCTCATGCACTCTTTGGGTTTGTGTCCCCATTTGAGTAAGATTCGTTTTCCCGTTGTGGATTCGAATGCCCATCCTGTAAGTCGATTTGCTTTTTCAAGCCCCCCTTTCGGATGATGAGTGTTTTGGAAGTGAAAACCAATTCACGTCTTCGGATTTTATCCTTTATTAACCCAGTAACCGGTTCAGGATAATTTTCCTTTCGAGTATATTATTCACGGTCTGCCGGTAATGAATAATATGTCTCATCTGAGTATTCTATCCACGTTCTGACGGTAATGGATATTATATCTCGTTCACTCTTGAGTCGATCTTTTGATTGTTTTCCCCTCAGAGTAAGATTCATTTTCCTTGTGGAATTGAATGTCCATCCTATAAACAAGTTTGCTTTTTCTAGTTCTCTTCAGGATGATGAGTGTTTTGGAAGTGAAATCCAACTCACGCTTTGGTCGGTCACCTATTATATACCCAGTAACCGGTATCCTTGGTGTTCCCTCCTTTCTGCTCCCTATTATGACCTCGGTCCCCCTGTGGAGTCAGATTTTCCTGAGTTTGTTACCCGTATGCCTGGTAACATCTCATCTCTTTGTTGCTTCCCCAGTGGAACCTTTTCTGTTGCCTCTCCTCAGGAGTCAGCTTGTGTCTCTCCAATGGATTTATTTTCCTTTGGAATTCTTTTCCCCGGTGTGAGTCCTTCACTCCCCAGTGGTTTCTCCAGTCTGTTTTCTGTTTTTTTCCCTAATCAGAGTCGTGTTTTGATCACGTTATGTCAGTTTTGTTTTTCCCCAGTTTGGAGTCGTGTATTGTTCACACATTTCTTTTTCTTTTATTATCCCCATAGAGTCTTATTAGAGTCTCTGTTCCTGGTGAGTGTATTACTCCGATGGATCGTCTTTTCTTCTGTGTGAATCATATGCCCCACAGAATTTGTGTCTTTTGCATACATACATTTGCATCACGAGGTCTCTTAGGGACCAAAATTTGTCTCATTACTGTTATTTAAGTCCATTCTACCGCGTCGAGATGAAGATTTCTAAACTTCACTTCTCCGGCTAGAATGACCTTAAATAGGGGCATCTGTAAGACCCCAATTTTGGGCCCTAAGATCCCTCATGGCCCATATCATTCATACCATAACCTCAAGGATCAATGCATGCCTTTGCTTTCCTCTTAGTGGATAGATTGCCTTGTGGGTTGTTTCTTGATCACCAAGCATACTTTGCATTTGTATATCTTTGCTTTCATATGTTTATCATTCAAAAAGTACAAAAATATTGTCTGTTTAACCTTGTTGCTTGCAGTGGAAGCAATCATCAGCAATTAGGTCAAAGTCAGTCATTGATCAGTCAAAGCAATGGATGATGGCCATTCTTGTGGAATTTGGACATCATGATCAATAATCAAAAGTTCATACAACTTGGGACATCATTTGAGGTCAAGTTCTCAAGGAATTAGGTTTGGAATTCATCAGAAGTGGTTCAATCATGCAAAACCCTAGAAATGTCAACAGACAGTCAAACTTGGTCAACAATTGATTTAATCAAGAATTTGATGGATAGAATTGATTTGAAGGAGTTCATTCATGCTTATATAAGTCTCATATATCATGTCAAGCCTCATCATGGAAGAAAATCAAGTAGAATCAGAAATTTTCCAGAAATAGAAAGTGGACCTGTAATTTCAACTGCTAAAAATGGAAACTTCTTGATCTTAAACTTACATCATGATTCAAGCTTCAAATGAATTTTTGCCCAACATGAAAGTTGAAGATCTTGTCTTCCCATTTTCAAAAAGTCCAAGAACTCTCAAATCCCATGTGTGGTTGTCAAGATATGATCAATTCATTTTCATCAATTTTTGAACTTCAACAAGCCATATCTCTCAAACCATAAGGCCAAATTTGGTGGGGTTTTTTTCCTACAAACCACATTTTTCATCCTCTTTCCAAAAATATAAATTTCATGATCTAAAACCCTACCATTCAAAATGGCATTTTTGGACCAATTCCTTTAAAATTCAAAGTTTGACCCAAGTTTGACTTTTTGCTTCTTTGATTTTTTCTTGACTTGGCCAATTGGGAAATGTTTAAAACCATATTTGAGACATGTTCCAAGTTTGAATTCATGATCATATCACCATTATACCACCATTCTAGACCAAAATGCAAAATTGGCAAAATTGGCATTTGGCTTCAAATAAAGGAAAACAAAGTACAGCAGTACATGGATAACCAAAAACAGATGCAAAACAGCAGTTTGGCAAGTCTGTTTACAGCCTGTTTAAGGCCCACTCGACCAACTTATACCCTCCATTTTCCACTTGTGAGCAATTAGCAAAAGTGGCAATTGGTGATTTTTGAATTAAGCCAGCTTAACACTCGGTTAACCATTGCTAAACAGACATATAAAAACACATTTCCTGCTCTTTCTAACCCTAGCCACAATTGGAAAACACACAGAAAACCTCATTCACTCCTCTCTTGCATTTTCTGCATATTGGCAATTGCTATTCCAAAATTTCAAAGGCCACGATTTTCTTTTCTTTGTTCCATGTTCTAGCCACCAGTTGGGAGTTGTTTGCACTATCAAACCACCACTGTAACCTTTTCATTGTGCCCTGTTTTCAAAGCATCCTCCCATGGCAGTTTGGATTTAGAGTCAAACCAAAGGTTGCTGAGCTAACATACATCAAGGATCCTTCATTGCCAAGCATAAGGGTCAGCTGTTTGCACTCCTATCATCAAAAACATCACTGTTTCACAACTTGCTTCAAAAACAAGTAAGTTTTCGAGTACCTTCTTTCTCCATGCCCTGCTATGCATATGAAAGATCTTTGAATGCTGGATTGAATGCAAGTTGAATCACTCAAAATGGTTGTGACATGAAGGAGAAATCTAAGTTTACATTTCTGCATCCAAAAATACTTTCCATCGATTTGCTTGACTGATGTTGTTTTACCACAAACTATGCTTGGATTATGATTAGGTTAGCTTCATTGATGCTATTAGCATGGTTGATTTTAATTTCTGGACATATGAAATTTTTCGAGCTCATAGTGATGGATATATGTTCCTGTTGCTTAAACTATTACCATGCCCAGGATCTTCCTTTGATTATGTTTGTTGTGTTTGGTTATGACCATCTGCTGTTACATGAACCTACCATGCTCAGATTTCTCCCTTGATTAATGTTTTGTTTTGCTGTTGGCTGATGTTTATTTATTGTTGATAATGAATATGCCTGCTGCTGTTTGCACCCCTTATACTTTCCTCCAGAAATCCATGTGAGCTGTGTTAGTTATGTTTGGTTTAGGGCTGCTTTGGACATTGCATGAACTTTGTCATTGCCTTGCTAACTGCCATGTCTCTTGAATTTTGGTCGAGAATGTATGTTGATGATGAAGCTTGCCCTACTGTTGTGTATGAATCATAAACCTGCCAGAATTCTGCTTGAATTGATGATGTTGGTTTGTTATGTTATGGTTGTATGAAGGATTTTGTTAACATGCTGCTATCTGTTTGCTTGGTCGATTGGATGATGTGCTTGATGTTCACCAATACCATGTTGATTGTATGCTGATCAAATTTTGTTTGGATATGGATGAACACATTGATGCCATGCTAAACCTTGCTGCAGTTTTAAAACATGAATGTTGCTGTTGTCTGTTTTAATTGCATGAACCTACTGTGCTAAACCATGATGCTAACCATGCTGATAAACCCTGCTGCTATTTTGCTATCTTAATATGCCTAGGTTTTCATGCTTATGTTGTGTGTTTTGGTTGGATCATTTTTGTTTGATGTGGCTGAATATGATGAGTGCTGCTGAACCAATTACTTTGTCAAGAAAATCTCATGAAATATGCTTGCTGCTATGCTGATTGGTCATACTGTGGAATGATGCATAAACTCTGTTGCTACACATTGCCAAATGTCTATGCTGCTATATGCTGTTGTTCTTTGATGAACATTGTTGAATGATGGAGCTTGCCATGCTGTTTTGAATCTCATGAACATGTTCAGAAAAAACCAATGTGACTGTGTTGTATGCTTGTTAAATGCTTGCTAGAACATTGCCAAAACCCTAAATGTTGCATGAAGCATTTCTATACCCTGCTGTTGTGATTGCTTACTCGAGTTGTGTTATGATAATGTTGAACATATACTGCTACTTTGGAACCTCATGAACTTGCTCAGAAAAACCATGTGATTTGTGTTGAAAGCTGTGAATGCCTTGCTGCTTGATCTGTTGGTATTTGAATGATTGTCTTGAGGTTGGAGCATGCCCTGCTGCTGTTTTTTTACAGAAAACCCTAAGGCTGCCCATGGAAAACCATATGTTATGTATTACATGCTGTTGTCTGATTGTTATGAGAACATTCCAATGCCATGCTGTGATTTGTTTTGTTTGGTTGTTGATGAACACATGATACCATTGCTACCATGACCACTGCTGTTTTGAATCTCATGAATATGCTTGTTGGTTAATACTGCATGATGTTGATGCTGCATGACCATTTTGGTTTCTTGATGCTGTTCATGTGTTTGTCGATTTAATGATGGATGATGAGGAATGAATGCTGTTGCCATGTGAGACCCCAATGCTGCATGAATTTCCAGAAAATCTATGTGAATGATGATTATATGATGATGATATCATACTGCTGTTTGCAACCTGCCTTGCCCAGAAATTTGCATGAGTTTGTGCTTCACTTGTTTGTGCTTTGAGGTTGCATGATGTTAGTTGTTGACATGCTGTTATGAGTGTTATTCGAAATTTGTTTGATGATTGATGAACTTGCATGAGGTTGACATGAATGCCCTGCTGTTTGCTATTTTTGAACTGCCCAGAAATCCTTTGAATTGTGCTTGCCATGTTTATTTGTTGACAATGGTTGGTGCTGTTTGGAAAACAATTGCTGTTTGCTTGCCTTGGCCATACTGCTTAAAACCTAGGGCTTCTAAAACAGAAAACATGAGCTGCCTTTGGCTCGTCACTGTTCCATTGGCTAGTGGCCAATAGGAACATTTCCTGAGGCGCCCTGAAACGACGCCGTTTCAATTAGTGAGACAGGAAATTACAGCATTGCCACCCGTTGACTTATGTTTGACCATCATGCCATGCCTTGTGTTCATACTTCACTCATTATTTCATCAATCTTCACAAATTTATTTCTCATTCGATTTTCATCAAAAAATTATGAAATTTTTTCCACATGTTCACAAATGAGTCTAATATTTAATTGTGATTTTTAATTAATTTTTCATGCTCTGGATTTTAAATGATAAAGGACTTTCCAACATGTGTGCCAAAATGATACATTGTGCCATTTCAATTGTGAAATTCTCATGTTGCATCCAATGAGCTTGAAATTTTTTTGTGGTAAAACTAGACACATTGATCTTCATTTCCATATAAAGTTTGTGGATTTCTCATTTGTGGTTTGATAGATATGAATTTTTGAATTAGGGTGTGACAATTTGTGTCACACCAATGATATGCAAATGTATGATTTTTGTTCACATGCTTCCCCTTATCCAAATCACTTGAAATTTTGCATGAATGATCCCTTGTATGTCTAATTGATGTATGAATTTTCTTGGAATTAATCTTGTTGTTTTCCATTTGATTGAGAATTTTCTTCCATACTTGTTCATTTGTTGACTTTTTGTGCCATGCCTTGCCAAATCTTTTGTGAAATTCTCAAATCTTATTGTATGATCATGAAATTTCATATGCGATAACTAGACTCTTTGAGCTTTGCATTGGTGTTAATCTCATTCATTTCTCTTCTGTTTTCAAATTGATATGATTTTTTTGAAGTTGACCCATGCTTGTTGACTTTCACCATGCTTACTTGAATTTGATTTGAATTCATGATTTTACTTGACTGCCTTCCTCTCATCCAAATGCCATGAAATTTGACATGCTTGCTATGTTAGATGTTAGGATTGAGTGTGATTTATTTCATGATTTTTGAAAATGTTTGAATTGACTTTTGAATGAAGTCTTTGCTGTTGACTTTTGTATGCTTCTATTGTCATGTTTTGCATCCTTTGGCATATGAAATGACCTTGATGCATGATATAAGTTTGAATCCAATTGTGTTTGATTCCTACATGATTGAGCTTGACTTTGATTGAATATTGCTTGCTGCCTTGACCTTTTTATTTCATCTTTGACCCTAGGCTAGTCCTAGTGGTCTTCTGAGCTTATGTTTGAGTTCATCTGTTTCAGGTTGAGCATCAATGCCTTGAGGATCATTCAAATATTTGTTTGAGTTGAATTATATATTGTGCTAACACTTGTTTTGTAGGTGACTCACATGCTTGAGTTTTTGTGCCTTGCACAATTGGTCCCACTGTGTGACTATTGGTTCTTTTCCTTTTGATTTTGACTGTTGACTTGTTTACTAATAAGTTTGACTTTTTTCAGGTACTTTAGTTGCCTAAGTTCTTTGAACTCGCTTGCTTTGCTATTTAGCATTTGCTTCGAGGTATAAATACTTCTTCTTCATGTAGTCTGGAGACCCGGTCTGTTATTTGACCGGGCAAACTGTCTGAAGTCCTCCTTAAGAGGCAATGCCTGTGTTTGTTTATATTTGTCCTAAGCAGGAAAAGTCCTTCAAGTAAGGCAATTGGTGGAAGGTAGGGATAAGTAATCTATCCCCCACTATTCAGTGTGTCCTCTCTTTGCTCCCAGTACCTGGTTGAAGCATTGAGATAAAAACCCAAGATCTAATCGAGTCAATAATGTGGAGAGAGTTCCTACTTTCTGAACTCCCACACTTTCTTTGATGCTCTCTCTGATTTGAGATAGAAGCAATGAGGCACACCCCTCATTTCCTATTCACCTGCTTCACCTGAGCCCCTCAATGGCCAGGTTAAGAGCGACCTTGACCCACTACAGTGGACTTTCAAAGTCAAACCCTCTTGTGTGAGCCCCCCATTGTTTGGCTATAGAGTGTGCTGTTTGTTATTCATTGATTGTTTGATTTGCTTCATGTGCACTTGTTTGCCTGTATGCTATGCATTTATCATCATCATCAATTGCCATTAATGCATGATCATCTCATTTGTTTTGTGGTGTTATCATTGTTGTTTGCCCATTGAGGACAATTGTAAGTCCATTGCTTTGGCATTTGCTCCTGTGATATGGAAGGATAGAGTGTAAGACCTCATTGGTCACTCATATCTTCTGTTTATCTGTGTGTATGTGAGGATACAGTTATAAGTCCCTGTAAGTTGGCATCTGTTATCCTGTGATCATAATTTGATCTGTTTGATTTGTATGTGAGGTTGCAGTTATAAGTCCCTGTAAGTTGGCATCTGCTTTCCTGTGATCATAGTCGGTTTATCTGTTCGTATGAGAGGTTGCAATTATAAGTCCCTGTAAGTTGGCATTTGTATTCCTGTGATCATATTGTTGCTTTTGTTCTTGTATGTGAGGAACCATTGTAAGCCCCTGTGATGTGGCATTGGATTTCCTGTGAGCATACTGTGAAGTTAACCTAAGTCCAGATAAATTGGCAGTTGACTTCCTATTTCATTCTGGTTTTCTTTTGAGGAGATTAGTGTAAGTCCATTGAGTGGCATCTGATATCCTGTTCTGTTTTAGGAGACTGGTGTAAATCCATATATTGGTATCCGGTATCCGCTTTTATTTCTTTGCCTGTGGAGATTGGTGTAAGTCCATAGAGTGGCCTCTGATATCCCGTTTTTGTTTTAGGAGATTGGTATAAGCCCATTGATTGGCATCCGATATCCGCCTTTTGCATTTCATCTTTGTTTGTTTTCTATTATCCATTGCATTCCAAAGGACACACTTGAATCATCTGCTATATGATTTCAAGAAGTGAACCTTCTAAGAAGTTTTGCTTTCCATCCTCATCCATTCATCATTCATTACGTCTTAGAACCTTTTCACACTTTATCTTTTAAACTTGACATAAGTGTTGTGCAAACATTTTCATGTTTTTCAAACTAAAAACCTGGACTCAAGTCCTCGACCCTTTTTCAAAACTCCATTTCATAATACTTATTTGAATTGATCTTAATCATGCTTTGACTTCATTTTCATAATCATAATCAGTAATTCCACTCATTCACTTGTTTTGGCTTTGTCCATTAATCTTTTCATACATGAGCTATAGGTTTGATTTATCTTAGTGGTTGATGTTAATCTCACCTTCTGTCTTTAGTGATTGAATTGTAAGTCTTCCTCGCCTATTATAGGGTTAACCCCTCTCTGGCCAGTTGAAGCTGTTCTCACATGGTGGACGTTGTTGTTTGTATAAGGTTGAGTGTTCTCCCGTGGATAACGTAAGACCTAGGGTTTGTGTTTAAAATTGAACCTAACCCACTTTTGGAAATCTTTTAGCCGAACTACGGCGTTCTGATCCTTACCTTTGATGGAAGGTACGTAGGCAACGGGTTCATCCGTTCGAACCCAATAATAATAAAAATTGTATATTCTTTTCTCATCATCCCAATCATGTTTGCATAATCTTTATGTCATAACAAATAACAATATTTTACAACAAGTGTGAAAAGGGCTCCCTAGGAGTACCTAGGACGTAGTGGGTGCCTAACACCTTCCCATTGCGTAATTTACCCCTTACCCAGAATCTCTGATCTTTTTATTAGTTTTCTACGTGTAAAACTTCTTAGGCTTTTGTTCGCTTTTTAGCCAATCCTTTGGATAAATAAAAGTGCGGTGGCGACTCGAAATATTTCAATGTATCTCCTAGCTTATGATTTAATCGATAGATCATATAGCGACGAATACACCGCTACAGTCGCCAATATTGTGCCTGTGCCGAAGAAAGAAGGAAAAGTCAGCATGTGTGTCGACTATAGAGATTTGAATAAAGCCAGTCTGAAAGTTGATTTCCCTCTGCCACACATTGATATGTTGGTAGACAATACTGCTAAATTCAAAGCCTTTTTGTTGATGGATAGATTTTACGGATATAATCAGATCAAGATGGCACCCGAAGATATGGAGAAGACCACATTTATTACACCTTGGGGAACATTCTGTTAAAGAGTGATTCCTTTCGGTCTAAAGAATGCTGGTGCGACTTACCAGAGAGCAATGACTACTCTTTTTCATGATATGATGCATAAAGAGATTGAAGTATATGTCAATGACATCATTGCTAAATCGATTGATGAAGAGGAACACGTTGAGAATTTGTTGAAGCTATTCCAGCGTTTGAGGAAATATAAACTCCGCTTGAATCCCAATAAGTGCACTTTTGGTGTTCGTTCTGGTAAGTTGTTGGGATTTATTATCAGCGAGAAGGGTATTGAGGTTGATCCTGCCAAGGTCAAATTAATACAAGAGATGCTTGCGCCTAAACCTGAGAAGCAAGTCAGAGGTTTTCTCGGCCGCTTGAATTATACTTCCAGATTCATTTCCCACATGACTGCCACATGTGCACTTATATTCAAGCTTCTTCGGAAATATCAGTCTTGTGACTGGATAGAAGATTGCCAGAAATCTTTTGACAGTACCAAAGAATATTTTCTTGAGCCTCCGATTTTGTCTCCACCTGTTGAAGGAAGACCATTGATCATGTATTTGAGTGTGCTTGAAGATGGTATGGGTTGTGTTCTTGGTCAGCAACATGAGACTGGAAAGAAAGAATTTTCAATTTACTACCTCAGTAAAAAGTTCACTGACTGTAAGACTCGGTATTCTATGCTTGAGAAAACTTATTGCGCATTGGCTTGGGCTGCTAAGCGTCAGCGTCAGTATATGTTGAATCATACCACTTGGTTGATATGCAAAATGGATCCAATCAAATATATATTTGAAAAGCCTGCTTTAACTAGGAGGATTGCCCGTTGGAAGATGTTGTTATCAGAGTATGATATCAAATACCGATCTCAGAAAGCAATCAAAGGTAGTATCTTGGCTGACCATTTGGCTCACCAACCAATTGAAGATTACCAGTCAGTGCAGTATGATTTTCCTGATGAAGAGATTTTGTACTTGAAAATGAAAGATTGTGATGAACCATTGCTTAAAGAAGGGCCAGAACCTGGTTCCCGTTGGGGCTTGGTATTTGATGGAGCTGTTAATCAATATGGAAATGGCATTGGGGCAGTGATCATTACTCCTCAAGGCATGCATCTACCATTTACAGCTAGATTGACTTTCAAGTGTATAAACAACATGGCAGAATATGAAGCTTGCATTATGGGGCTTGAAGAGGCCAAGAATCTCATAATCAAGTATTTGGATGTCTTTGGAGATTCAACTTTGGTTGTGAATCAGATCAAAGGTGAATGGGAGACAAATCAACCCGGTTTAATATCATATAGAGATTATGCAAGGAGGATTTCAACTTTCTTTACAAAGGTTGAGTTTCATCATATCCCTCAAGATGGGAACCGGATGGCAGTTGCTCTTGCAACATTGGCATCAATGATTGTAGTGGAGTATTGGAATGAAGCTCCCAATTTATCTGTGATGCGTCTTGATAGGCCAGCTCATGTGTTTGCTGTTGAAGAGATCCAAGATGAGAAGTTGTGGTATTACGACATCAAGTGTTTCCTCCAAAGTCAGATTTATCCGCCTGGGGCATCTTTGAAAGATAAGAAGACTTTGAGAAGATTAGCCGAAAATTTCTACTTGAATGGTGATATATTGTACAAGAGAAACATCGACATGGCTTTGCTCAAATGCGTGGATAGACACGAAGCAGACTTGTTGATGACTGAAGTACATGAAGGTTCCTTTGGTACTCATTCCAATGGACCTGCAATGACGAAGAAGATGTTGCGAGCAGGTTACTATTGGTTGACAATGGAATCTGATTGTTGCAAATTTGTGAAGAAATTCCACAAGTGTCAAATTTATGCTGATAAGATTCATGTTCCTCCGACACTATTGAATGTTATCTCTTCCCCATGGCCCTTCTCCATGTGGGGAATTGATATGATTGGGATGATTGAGCCCAAAGCTTCGAATGTACATCGTTTCATTTTGGTGGCAATTGACTACTTCACCAAATGGGTTGAAGCGGTATCGTATGCAAATTTAACCAAGCAAGTTGTTATGAGGTTTATCAAAAATCAAATCATATGCCGTTATGGTGTGCCAAGTAATATCATTACTGATAATGGATCGAACTTGAATAATTATATGGTGGAAGCTCTTTGTAAATACTTCAAGATTGCACACCATAATTCTTCTCCGTACAGACCCAAGATGAATGGGGTTGTTGAAGCTGCAAACAAGAACATTAAGAAGATCATTCAGAAGATGGTTGTCACGTACAAGGATTGGCATGAGATGCTCCGGTTTGCTTTCAATGGATATCATACATCCGTCCGCACTTCAACAGGGGCAACCCCTTTCTCTCTTGTGTATGGTATGGAAGCAGTACTCCCTGTAAAGGTTGATATTCCTTCATTGCGTGTGCTCATGGAATCCAAGTTGGCTGAGGCTGAATGGTGTCAGACTAGGTTTGACCAGCTGAATTTGATTGAAGAGAAGAGATTGAATGCCATGTTTCATGGTCAGTTATATCAGCAGAGAACGAAGAAAGCTTTTGATAAGAAGGTCAGACCTCGTATGTTCAGAGAAGGTGACCTTGTGCTCAAGAAGATTCTATCGTTCAAACCAGATTCTAGGGGAAAATGGACTCCCAGTTATTGAAGCCCATATGTTGTTAAGAGAGCCTTTTCAGGCAGTGCTTTGATTCTTACAACTATGGATGATGAAGAGTTCACTCGTCCTGTGAACGCAGATGCAGTCAAGAAATATTTCGCCTAAGAATAAAAGAACAACTCGCTAAGTTGAAAACCCGAAAGGACGGCTTAGGCAAAAATGAACGTCTCGGTGGATTGAAAACCCAAAAGGGCAATCTAGGCAAAAATTAGGGACATAAAAACAGAAAGAGTTTCCCGATAAGTTGAGTACCCCACCTTGGGGCAACTTATGCAAAAATTAGGGATTATGGCAAGTAATTGCATTCTGCTGATCGCCCAAATTTGGACGAACTTTGTTGAGTACAGGGGTTGACGTCATTTCATCATCCCAGCAGCGGTCAAGAGCACAGTGGATATCAAGAGTTGGTAGAAGGATTAAGGATCATTTGTATTCAATGTAGCCCTTTTCCATGTAAATTACCATTTTCAAATTTGTAAAAATCCATGGAGTCTTGTCATTTATAGACTACCATCCCATTAAATAAAGTTGAGCTTTTATCCAATCCTTTCTACTCTTATTTACTTCAGCCAATAGTTTAAATTTTATTATGATCATTTTCAAAAATAATTTTTTTTCATCAAAATCATTTTTTTCTCAAAAACATATAAAAACAAGAATTTTTAAAAGCAATAATAACATCACTTCAAGAGCAGCAAGTCCTTAAGTGCTAAGCATCTGAGGTTCCCCAAGCAGTTAACCCTTCGGGTGTTCCTAGATGTTTGTGTTGTTCCGGTTCCCCTGCGGAGTGTTAGTTCCCTAGCAGAGTCCCAATCCTTTTTCCCAGATAAGTTGGTTGATTCAGTACCTTGCAGTGTATTTTTTCCCCGACGGTGTTTCTGTATTCCCCAACAGGGTTGATCTTCAGCAGAGTAAGATCTTTTCCCAAGTAGATCACATTCGTTTCCCCACCAATCGCCATCCGACTCGCTCCCAGTCCGAGTTTCCTCCTAGTTTTTGTGCAGCTATTTGTGTTTATCTTCTGCACGGTTGTCTCCCATTTGACATGGTGTTGACCAAAAATTCCTTGCAGACTGGAAAACTTCTCCTCTCCTCAGCAGATCTCCTCCCTCGACTAGGGTTGAGCCTTTGGTTTGTGATTTCTCTGTTCTCCAGCAATTGCCTCCTTTTGTGGATTGATTGGGGATTGTACCGATGATTCAAATTCTTTGAGGCACCTTTGTATCCTGTGTGATCATTTTGTCATCATAATCATCATATACATATTGTAAGACCCCAATTTTGTCCCTAAGATCCCTCATGGCATCATATCATACCATATCATTGCCTCAAGGATCTTTGTGCACCTTTGCTTCCCTCCTAGTGGGTGGGTTATCTTGTGACTGTGGTTCTTGATCACCAAGCATGTATTGCATTTGTATATCATTGCTTTTCATCTGTCTATTAACCAAAGGTACAAAAATATTGTCATCTAACCATGTTACTTGCAGATGAAGCAAATCAGTCAAATCAGTCAAAGTTAGTCATTGAGATAGATGGTGGCCATTCTTGAAGAATTTGGGCACCATGATCATTCATCAAGATTTCATATGAGTTGTGACATCATTTTGGATCAAGATATCAAGTGGTAGGGGTTTGGAATTCATCAGAACATGGTTCAGTTAAGCAAAACCCTAGCAAAGTCAACATTAGTCAACTGTGCATTTAATCAGTGATTTGATGGGGATTGGTTTGAGAGGTCTCATTCATGTCCATATAAGCCTCATATAACATGTCAAACATCATCATTGAAGAATTTGAAGTCAAACAAGAAATTTCCAAAAATAGAAAGTTGACCTGTAATTGGAATTTGCCAAAAATGGAAAGTCTTGCTCCTCAAAATTACATCATCATACAAGCTTCAAAGGAATTTTTGCCCAACATGAAAGTTGAAGATCTTGTTCTCCCAATTCCAAAAAGTCCAAGAACACTCATTTCTCATTTATGGTTGGCAAGTTATGATCAAATCATTCTCAAACATTTTTGAACTTCAAAGTGGCATATCTTCCAAACCATTTGGCCAAATTGAGTGAGGTTTTTTGCTACAAGTCATATTTGATGTGCTCTATCCAAATCTTTCATCACAATTCACCAAAAACCTACCAATCAAAATGACCTTTTTCCAAGTGACTTGAATTAAAATGAGTGAGGTGAAAAAATGAGTTTTCAAATTAAGCCTTTCCAATGCTTGTTACCAGTTGCAATTGTTCTGAAAACACATTTAGAGGTTGCTCAAGGCCCAATTTCGTGCATGTACATGCACCCCATGCAAATTGTTTGGTTTTTAGTAAAATTGGCAAAACACTCATTTAACCAAATTGTGATTAACACTTCCATTAACCAACTTAAACAAATGCTAAACAGAGTATATATGTTTCATTTTCTGCTGAAAAGCCCTAGCACACTTTCACCAAATAGACCAAAATCCATTTTCTCTCAAAACACTCTCATTCTCGACTGGAACTTTTTTCCTAAAAATCTTCATAAAACCCATGCTTCTGTGCTTTGGTTCATGATCTACCAACCATTTGGAAGCCATTGCAAGCACCACTTCATAACTGTAAGCAAAGAATACAGCACTGCTCTTTTGAAGCCTTTCCATGGCAGCTCGAATTTGGAGCTGAATCGTGTTAGTTGGACTTCAAGTTCTCCTTCCATTCATCAATACCAACATTAGTGTGCATCTGTTTCAGCTGTTTGAGGCCAAAGGATCACGAATTCATCATTGTTCTTCAAAACAAGTAAGATTTCGAACCTAGCCATTCTTAAAATCATGCCATGCTTCTTGAAGATCTTGCCATGCTGATCATTTTGAAACTTAAATCGTGTAAAATGGTTGAATATTTTGAGAGTTACATTGATTTAAAGCTTGATACTCAAATATGTTTTTGCTTTGTTCTTCATTGTTAGTTTGCGTTAGAGAAAACCAAGGCTAGATTCATGATGTACATGTTTGAATGGTTCGAATGGTATGCTTGATTCCAATTTCTGGGACATTTGTTCTTCATGATCATGAACACGTCACTGTAGCATACGAACCCTAATTTCTTGAAAACCCAGAAAACGTGTTGGTTGCTGAATGTTTTTGTTTTGCATGAAACTTACTATTCCATTGCCATGAGCATATCACTGCACGCCACCTCACTAAGTGAAACGCAGCGTTTCACTTAGTGAGTCCAGATATTACCAAAATGCCATCCCCGGTTTTAACATTTAATTAAATCAATTTCATTTGCAATTTTTATTTCATTTTGATTACCAATCTTTCAAAAATCATAAGTTCCTCAATTCTTATCCAATTTTGGTGGGATGTTTTGCAAAATGATCCTCTTGACCTCTAGTTTTTTATGATGATTTTTCCAGATTTTTTGCATGTGTGGATTTTAAAATGTGCTAGGGTTTGTCATATGTGTCCATTTTATGTATGCCTTACCAAATTGATTGTGAAATGATGATACTTTATCCAATGCTTCCCAAATTTTTTGTGCTTAAACTAGACATGTTCATGGTGATTTTGGTGTAGAGTTTGTGAATTTATCATTGCTGGTTGTTGAGATATGATTTTTTGATTAGGGGTGTGACAATTTGTGTCACACCATTCATGTCCAACTTCATGATTTTAATTACCATGCTTCTTGAACTCAAATTGGTCTGAATTTTTGCATGAATGTACTTGTGGATGTCTAGTTTACATGTGATTTTTTCTGGAATTATTGATGGCATTTCCTATTTGTTTGGGATTTTCTCCCCTGTTTGGTCATGTGTTGACTTTTTGTGACACATGTTCTCATATGATTTGTGAAACTCTCATTCATTATTGGATGAACTTGAAATTTGACATGTGATTTGTAGACATCTTAAAGTTTGTCATGGTTTTGATCCCATTCATTTCTCATTTGTTACCACTGTTTTATGATTTATTGAAGTTGGTGCATGTTTGGTTGACTTCTTTGAGCATGCTTGGACTTGCCTTGCCTTTCTGATTTTCATTGACCTACTTCCCTTTATCCAAATGAGCTGAAATTTGATATGCTTATCATGTTATGGATGATGTTTGATCATGAATTATTTGATAATTTATTAAAATGTTTGAGATTGGTTTTGAGCTAAATCATTCTGTTGACTTCTTTGAGCTTCTATATGCCATGCTTTGACCTAATTTGCTTATGAAATGATGATGATGATTGATATGAACATGAAACCAATTGAGTTTGTTTCTTGATTGTTTGAACTTGATTTTGGACACTTGTCACTTGCTGTTTTGACTTTCTTATCTCTTTTTGACCCTAGGCTTGTCCTAGTGGTCATGTTGCTCATGTTTAAGTTTGTTGTTTCAGGTTAAGCAACAAATACCCAAAGAGATCAATACAAATTGATTGAGCTTGATTGATTATCATGACTAACTTGTTTGTTTTGTAGGTTGCTTGGCTCACATGCTTTGAGCCTTGTGCATTGCACATTTAACTGATTGTGTTGACTGTTGATCCGTATCTTATTTTGGTTTGACTTTGAGTTGTGTACTGATTCTGTTTGACTAGTTTCAGGTACCCTTAGTTGCTTAGTTCTTTAAGAACTTGCTTTGCTTTGCTTTAATAGCAATTTGCATTGAGGTATAACTTCTTATCTTCATGTAGTCTGGAAGACCTGGCCTGTTACTTGGCCAGACAACTGTCTGAAGTCCTCCTTAAGAGGCAATGCTTGTGTGTGTTTACATTTGTCCCAAGCAGGAAAAGTCCTTTAAATAAGGCAATTGGTAGACAAAAGAGATATGTAGCCTATCTCCTACTATTCTGTGAGTCACTCACATTGCTCACACTACTTGTGTTTGATGCATGTTGAGTAAAAACCCAAGATCTATAGAGTCTAACTTATGGAGAGAGTTCCATCTTTCTGAACTCCCACACCTTCTGATATTCAAAGCTCTCCCTGACCAGGGATAAGAGCATGAGGCACACCCCTCATATCCTTTCATCTGCTTCACCTTGGCTCTCAATGTCAAGGTTAAGAGCACCATTAACCCTATTCCAGTTGGCTTCAATGCCTAACCTTTTGTATGAGCCTCATTGTTTGGTTATAGAGTGTGCTGAATGCCTTTGATTGATTAATTACTTGGTTCATTTACACATGTCTGCTTGCATACTTTGTGCATTTATCATCATTAATTGCTCATTAGTGCATGATCATTTCATTTGTCTTTGTGACATATCTTTGTTGATTGCCCATTGAGGACAATTGTAAGACCATTCATTGGCCATTGTTCCTATGATATGGAAGTGAGTATAAGACCATTTCATTGGCCACTCATCATCTCTTTGCTTGATGCATTTGTTTGATTTATGTGAGGATACAATTGTAAGTCCGTGTAATTTGGCATTTGTTTTCCTATGATCATATGTTGGAGGTTAGAGTAAGCCCAGATAGATTGGCATCTGACATCCAAGTGTTTGCTTTGTTGTTGGAGATTGGTATAAGTCCAGATAGATTGGCATCCGGTATCCACTTTTTATTTCTTTGTTGATGAGATTGGTATAAGTCCATAGAGTGGCCTCTGATATCCAGTTCTGTTTTAGGAGATTGGTATAAGTCCAGTAATTGGCATCCGGTATCCGCTTTTGTTGACTTTCTTCCTTTTGCTTTGTTTGTTATTACTCATTGCCTATTCCAAAGGACACACTTGAGTCATCTTCTATATGATTTCAAGAGGTGAACCTTCTAGGAAGTTTTACAATCCATCTTCATCCATTCATCCATTTTGTCCTAAACCTTTTCACACATTGCTTTCAAAACCTGAGATAAATATTGTGCAAACATCTTCATGCTTTTAAATTAAAAACCTGGACCCCAAGTCCTTGACTTTTTCAAACTCCATTTCATAATACTTCTTTTGAATCAATTTTAATCATACTTTGACCCTCCTTTTGTGAATAATCATAATCAATTAACTTCACCCATTCAATGATTTTGTGGCTTTGTCCATTCTTGTTAAGTTTTCATGCATTAGCCATAGGTTTCAATTATCATTGTGGTTGATGTAAACCTCACCCTATCCTTAGTGAGTCGACTATAAGACTTCCGTACTGAAAACAGGGTTAACCCCTCTAGTACGTCGAAACTATCCTCGCATGGTGGATGTTGGTCTTGGTCGAGTTTTCTCCCATTGATAATGAAAAGCCTCAAGTGCTATTGTTTAAAATTGAACTCACAAACCCTTTGGAAATCTTTTAGCCGAACTACGGTGTTTTGATCCTTACCTTTGATGGAAGGTACGTAGGCAACGGGTTCATCCGTTCGAACCCAAAAACAATAAAAATTGTATATTCTTTTCTCATCATCCCAATCATGTTTGCACAATAAATATTTCATAACAAATAACAATTTTATACAACAAGTGTGAAAAGGGCTCCCTAGGAGTACCTAGGACGTAGTGGGTGCCTAACACCTTCCCATTGCGTAATTTACCCCTTACCCAGACTCTCTGATCTTTTGATTAGTTTTCTACGCGTAAAACTTCTTAGGCTTTTGTTCGCTTTTTAGCCAGTCCTTTGGATAAATAAAAGTGCGGTGGCGACTCGAATTCTTTGTATGCTTTGCTTATGGTTTAATCAATAAATCATATAGCGACGAATACACCGCTACAGAAAAGTGGCGACTCTGCTGGGGATAACGATCCTTGGCTGTATTGCCTACTTTTCACCTTTGTTGTGTGCTATATTGTTATTTGTTATATGACATATTTTTGTACCATTTGGGATAACTGTATTGATTGTAATGTTTGAATTGCTTGATATACAATTGCTGTTTGCTTTGGTGATCTGTGAGATGAGTTCTATACCCGAACTCGAGTGCACTCTAGGGTAGGAGAATGACGTAGTCTTGTTAACTGGTGTGGAGTATTCCTTAGCCAGTTGACTTGTGAGTCCATTCACTTGGTGGAGGTCATGTTGATTTAATAATGTCACACAAGTTATTTGTGGTTAGGCATTATTCTTTCAATCATGTGCCGCAGAAGCCAAGGACCGTAGTTTACCAAACCCATCTTGGCCTATTTTTAGGAACGTAGTGCGGAGGTCGTTCAGATGTAAGTTCTGATACGATTGTTACGCGATACTACACTCATAAGAGTTTCTCTTGAGAATATTTTTGGAATACGAGTATTCGTTCCTCCGATAATATTCGAAAGATGGAACGATGATTATGGGAACCTCTGATAGAACATGTCTGGCAGGTTTAAACCCTAGTACACTCCCTTTGGGTGGTTCTTAACCGAGACTCCATGCTCGTGACTCTCAGCAAACCCGTGATTCGTGGTTGAGTCGTTCAGACAACCTTAATATCAATGGAACCTGGGTGTTGATCAGGTATAAAACCTAAATCCCCCAAAACGGATGGTTGATATTAAGGATGTTCGAGCCGGTTCATGTATCGTTAATATCAATGGAACTTGGGTGTCGATAAGGTGAAAACCTAAATCTACCAAAATGGATGATTGATATTAGGGATACAATGAGCTCTCCTATGACCTTTGTTTGGTGTGACTTGCTTGATCCTTGAGTGTGATTGTTGCATTCATGCATTCATGCATTCATGCATTCATGCATTCATCTGCACTTCATGTCATCAGAAAGAGAAAATTTTCAAGGAACTCAAAGGAGTTTATTTGCAAAAAAATTCAAACATGAAAAAACCGGGAAAATTTTTTCACCTGATATATCTGATGAGATATCCTCATATATGATCAAAATGCTTAAATATTTCAAAGTTTGCAAGTAAAACCCTCGAGTTTCTTTGAAAATAAAAAACAAGCATATGCACAAACACTTCATGCATCATTTGCATAAGCGGGTGTTTTGTTCCGGTCTCCCGTTCTGTGGTCTGACCCTGTGATCTTCATTTATTTTGAAGACGCACTTTGCCGGTACTATACCAGAGCCAACTCTGCCAGATTTATGGATCGTTTTGAGCAAGAGAGTTGTGAACTCAGAGGAGGAATTTGCCAGACAAAGTGCTGTTGATGGATTTATACCCGGTCAATAGATCCCGGCCTGGCATTGGCTACTGTTCTGGGGCATGTAATGAGCAAGGTTTGTTCACAAGTGGAGGATTCATCCATGACGATCAACCTGAAGAGGAAGTTGCTGCTATCTTGGAAGAAGATGCAGAGGACGTGAACAATTTCGTTATTCCTGGTGGTGTCTGCCACAATTGGGTCGCTGTAGATGTTCCTACGGTCATCCATAGATCATAGTAATTGTTCACTTTGTTTGAAACCCTTCTCCCATGCCAAAAGGAGAAGTGATGACATTATTGGCAAAGCATATATACAATGATGTTTTCATTCAATTAATGCATTGTTTAACATTTGTTTTTCCTTTGTTTTCACTTTTTGCTTTTTGCATGAAATCAGTGATCACAAAAAACCCATAAAAAACAAGAATAAAAGCAATCTTTTTCATCTGCATAATGGTTTGCTTGTTTAAATGCTAAAGTTTTTTTCATTAACCAAAATCATTATGCAGGTTGATCCTAAAACCCATTGAACATAATGATCCAACGCCATCTCCCAATCTTGAATTCTTTGTATTTGAGGCAGAGGAAGATGATGTTGAAGGAGGTTCCTGATGAGATTACCCGTCTTCTTGAGCACCAAAAGGCTCATTCAGCTGTATCATGAGAATCAGCAAACCAGTCAAACTGGGGCATTACAAATGTAATGTAAAAAAAAAAAATAAAAAAAAAATAAAAAAAGAGAGAGAGAGGGTGAAAAAATGAAAAAATGAAAAAAAGCAAAAAATTGGGAATTTTTTTTTCAAAAGAAAGAAAAATAAAAGAAAAGTATACCCTCAAGTCCCTAGTTGATTGATGCTGAATGGGTTTAGAGTCGTTATGACCAATTGAATTTGATTGAAGAGAAGCGGTTAACTGCCATGTGTCATGGTCAGTTATATCAGCAGAGAATGAAGAAAGCATTCAATAAGAAGGTCAAGCCTCGTGTGTTCCGAGAAGGTGACCTCGTGCTCAAGAAAGTTTTGTCTTTCGCGCCCGATTCCAGGGGCAAGTGGACTCCAAACTACGAGGGTCCATATGTTGTTAAGAAAGCCTTTTCAGGCGGAGCTTTGATGCTTACAACAATGGATGGGGAGGATTTCACTCGTCCTGTGAATTCAGATGCAGTCAAGAGATACTTTGCCTAAAAAAAAAAGAAAGTATATGCAAATGAAAAAAACAGAATAGCTCGCTAAGTTGAAAACCCGAAAGGGAGGCTTAGGAAAAAATGAGCGTCTCGGTGGAGAACCCGCAAGGGTAATCCAGGCAAAAATTAGAGACTTGAAAAAAAAAAAGAATATTTGCATCCCGCTAGATTGAGTACCTCACTCTGGGGCAATCTAGGCAAAAATTAGGGATTCGGCAAGTAATTGCATCCTGACAAGACTTTCTGTTTCACCAGCTGTCATTTCGTCAGAGGATTCTCGATTCGTCGTCAAGCTGAAGCTTCGAATACATCGGGATTCAAATTGGTAGAGAAAGGATCATTATGTTCAATGTAGCCCTCTTCCAATATATATCACTGATTTCAAATTTGTACAGATCTATGGAGTCTTGCCATTTGCAGGCTACCATTCCATCAAATCAATTTGAGCTTTTTATCTAATTATTTGCACTCTTATTTGTTTCAATTCAACAAATGTTTTGCATGTTTTTAATTGATAAAATGTCATTGTTTTAAACGATCAAATTTTTCAAAATTGTTGTTTTAAACAAAGTGAACATTCACAATGTTGAAAGGATACTCAAGAATATCTCAGTGCTCTCCCAAGGGTGGCATGATCTCCAGCAGGTAAGACATTTGGTTCATATTCCTGGTTTGGTTGTATCTTCTTTCTCCCGATCTTGTGATGGGGTTGTTCCCCAGCATAGTTGCAAGCAGAGTGTTGTTGAAGACTCAGTTTTCTCCAGCAGCAGTTTTCCCCAGCAGAGTTGCTTATGCAGTTGGATTCTACTTGGATGATGTTATTCTCCTTCAGTGGGTTGTTCCCCGGATTTGTTTGGAGTTACAGAACTCTTTGTTTCTCAGTTGGTGCTGAGATCCCTTGCGGATCTTCGAGATTTTCTCTTGTTCCCCAACAGATTTGTCTTGGTGGCTGTTTTGCCCGTTGTGACTTTCTGTACCCTGGTTGGGTTGTTTGCTGATACATCACTCAGAGATTTGGTGTTTCCTGATATCTCTAAGCCTCTGCTTCTCCAGCAGTACCCGCAGATCTATGCTTTATAGCATGTAGATCTCCGCAGATTGGCTTTCCAGTTGGTTTTTCCCCTGGAAGTATAATACCGGGCGTTTGATTCCTGGACCTGTTTGTGTTAGATATGTCTGTTTTGTCAGCATTCATCAAACATAAATCATGCATATTCATGCATATTCATAAAACATTCAGATATTCATGTTGCATTTCTCGCCATATATCTTTTGTTGTTTGTTCCCTGCTATGGTGATGCAAATCCCTATAGATCTCCCTAGCAGATGTCGGGTGTTAAAATCTCTCCATATAGAGTCAGCCCCATAAGCAGAAAGTGTCTTTTGTCTGTCCTTCTGCAGTTCCCCACTGAGATATATCCTCGTGGATGACGGTTTCTTCCGTTTCCTCCCAACATATATATTGGGATGGATTTTCCTATTTGAGTTACATCCTCATTAGGACGTGTCTTGATTCAGTCTGTCTTTTCGGATTATTCCCGGATTGGCTATTTGTCAAAAGACTTGTGCTTCCCAGTGGGTTGTTCCCCAGCGGAGTTTTTTCGGGCCTCTACCCTTATACCGGTAGTTATAAGTCCTATTGTTCTTTGCCCTTTTGATGGAATTGGTGGTTATATACCTTTTATTCCTCGGCAAGAGTTTTGATTTTCTACCTAGTAGGGGGTAGTCGTAAATCCTGTTTCTTACTCTCCAACAGAGTTTGTGGTTCGTTATAAACCTTATTTTTGGTTTCCCGTGCGGATTTGTGATTTGTTCTATCCCCACGCAGAGTTTGGTTTTCTACCCCGTATTCGGTAGATGTAAACCCTAATTCATGTTTATCCCCACCAGAGTATGGCTATTACCCCGTATTCGGTAATTGTAAGTCTTATCTCTCTGCCCCTTACAGAGTAACCTTTGTGGTTCGTCCTGATTGTAAGTGGATTTCTGTTGTTGTGGTTTTATCCCTAACAGAGTTGGTGTCTCCCTGTGGTGATTTCTATCCCCGGTTGAGTTTGTGGTCTTCTACCCCGTATTCGGTAGTTGTAAATCCCAAGTGTTGATGTTTCTCCCCAGCGGAGTTTGTGCCTTGTGGTACAGTTGGATAATTGCCGGATGCTTGCAATTTATCCCCAGCGGGTCCCTTCACCGTTTGTCAGTGATAGCGTTCCCCGGATAGTTGATTGTCATCAATTTATCCCCAGCTTGTTGTTGTGGATAATTGCTGTTTATGCAATTCATCCCCGGATCATTGATTCTCACCAGTGAATCCTCAGCAGATCGCCTTTCATTTACCCTCTTGTTGGTAATGTCTGTTGCTCCTTTTGATTGGTCATCATTATATACCTAGTTTGGTATCTCGATGCCTTTTCTTTTCGGTTGATTTATCCTTTATTAACCCTTATACCGGTTGTGGATAATCTTCCATGCGAGTATGTTATTCACGGTCTGCCGGTAATGAATAATGTATCTCATGCACTCTTCAGTCGAGGCCTTTGGTGTTTCCCTGGTCGAGTAAGTTTCGTTATTTCCCTTTGTGGAATCGAATATCCTTTGTTGTTGGATAATTGCCGGATGCTTTCAATTTATCCCTTTGAGTTGTCTTTCGTTTACCCGGATGCTTGGTATCGATTGTCTCTCTTTTTTTGGTTAGATCACCTATTATATACTTCGGTATCTCTGGTGTCTTTTCCTTTCGAGTATATTATTCACGGTCTGTCGGTAATGAATAATATGTCTCATGCGCTCCGTAGTTGGAATCCTTTGTTGATTTTCCCCAGCTGAGCAAGATTCGTATTCTTTGTAGAATCGAATATCCATCCTTTAACCAGTTTGTGTTTCGGATGATGAGTGTTTTGGCATATATACCAATTCACGTTTTCGGTAGATCACCTATTATATACTTCGGTATCTCTGGTGTCTTTTCCTTTCGAGTATATTATTCACGGTCTGCCGGTAATGAATAATATGTCTCAAGCGCTCTTTAGTTGGAATCCTTTGTTGATTTTTCCTCAGCTGAGCAAGATTCGTATTCTTTGAGGAATCGAATATCCATCCTTTAACCAGTTTGTGTTTCGGATGATGAGTGTTTTGGCATATACACCAATTCACGTTTTCGGTAGATCACCTATTATATACCTCAGTATCTCTGGTGTTTCATACCATGCGAGTTTATTATCTATGTTCTGACGGTAATAGATAATATATCTCATGCGAGTATTCTTATCCACGGTCTGCCGGTAATGGATATTATATCGCATGCGCTCTTTGGGTTTGTGTCCCCAGTTGAGTAAGGTTCGTTTTCCCGTTGTGGATTCGAATGTCCATCCTATAAGTCGATTTTCTTTTTCAAGCCCTCCTTTCGGATGATGAGTGTTTTGGCATATATACCAATTCACGCTTCGGTCGGTCACCTATTATATACCTCGGTATCCCTGGTGTTCCTTCCTTTCTGCTCCCTATTATGACCTCGGTCCCCCTGCGGAGTCAGATTTTCCTGAGTTTATGTACCTTTTTCAGGTCTTTCTCAGATGTTTGGTTGATTGATATCTCTCACCCTTATACCGGTCTTAGATATTCATTCTTCCTGAGTTTGTTGCCCTTATACCGATAACATCTCAATTCTTTGGTGCTTCCTCAGTGGAGTTTCCTTTTGCTTCTCCCCAGGAGTCAGCTTGTGTCTCTCCAGTGGATGTTTTTCCTTTTGGAATTTTGTTTTCCCCAGTGTGAGTCCTTCACTCCTCAGTGAGGTCTCCAGTCTGTTTTCTGTTTCCCTAATTAGAGTCGTGTCTTATTCACGCTGTGTCAGTTTTGTTTTTCCCCAACTTGAAGTCGTGTCCTGCTCACGCATTCTTTTCCTTTTACTATCCCCAACAAGAGTATTGTTAGAGTCTCTGTTCCTGGTGAGTGTATTACTCCGATGGATCGTCTTTTTCTTCTGTGTGAACTGTATCCCCACAAAGTTTGTGTCTTTTGCATACATACATTTGCATCATGAGGTCTCTTAGGGACCAAAATTTGTCTCATTACTGTTATTTAAGCCCATTCTACCGCATTGAGATGAAGATTTCTAAACTTCACTTCTCCGGCTAGAATGACCTTAAATAGGGGCATCTGTAAGACCCCAATTTTGTCCCTAAGATCCCTCATGGCATCATATCATACCATATCATTGCCTCAAGGATCTTTGTGCACCTTTGCTCCCCTCCTAGTGGGTGGGTTATCTTGTGAGTGTGGTTCTTGATCACCAAGCATGTATTGCATTTGTATATCATTGCTTTTCATCTGTCTATTAACCAAAGGTACAAAAATATTGTCATCTAACCATGTTACTTGCAGATGAAGCAAATCAGTCAAATCAGTCAAAGTCAGTCATTGAGATAGATGGTGGCCATTCTTGAAGAATTTGGGCACCATGATCATTCATCAAGAGTTCATATGAGTTGTGACATCATTTTGGATCAAGATATCAAGTGGTAGGGGTTTGGAATTCATCAGAACATGGTTCAGTCAAGCAAAACCCTAGCAAAGTCAACATTGGTCAACTGTGCATTTAATCAGTGATTTGATGGGGATTGGTTTGAGAGGTCTCATTCATGTCCATATAAGCCTCATATAACATGTCAAACATCATCATTGAAGAATTTGAAGTCAAACAAGAAATTTCCAAAAATAGAAAGTTGACCTGTAATTGGAATTTGCCAAAAATGGAAAGTCTTGCTCCTCAAAATTACATCATCATACAAGCTTCAAATGAATTTTTGCCCAACATGAAAGTTGAAGATCTTGTTCTCGCATTTCCAAAAAGTCTAAGAACACTCATTTCTCATTTATGGTTGGCAAGTTATGATCAAATCATTCTCAAAAAATTTTGAACTTCAAAGTGGCATATCTTCCAAACCATTTGGCCAAATTGAGTGAGGTTTTTTGCTACAAGTCATATTTGATGTGCTCTATCCAAATCTTTCATCACAATTCACCAAAAACCTACCAATCAAAATGACCTTTTTCCAAGTGACTTGAATTAAAATGAGTGAGGTGAAAAAATGAGTTTTCAAATTAAGCCTTTCCAATGCTTGTTACCAATTGCAATTGTTCTGAAAACACATTTAGAGGTTGCTCAACGCCCAATTTCGTGCATGTACATGCACCCCATGCAAATTGTTTGGTTTTTAGCAAAATTGGCAAAACACTCATTTAACCAAATTGTGATTAACACTTCCATTAACCAACTTAAACAAATGCTAAACAGAGTATATATGTTTCATTTTCTGCTGAAAAGCCCTAGCACACTTTCACCAAACAGACCAAAATCCATTTTCTCTCAAAACACTCTCATTCTCGACTGGAACTTTTTTCCTAAAAATCTTCATAAAACCCATGCTTCTGTGCTTTGGTTCATGATCTACCAACCATTTGGAAGCCATTGCAAGCACCACTTCATAACTGTAAGCAAAGAATACAGCACTGTTCTTTTGAAGCCTTTCCATGGCAGCTCGAATTCGGAGCTGAATCGTGTTAGCTGGACTTCAAGTTCTCCTTCCATTCATCAATACCAACATTAGTGTGCATCTGTTTCAGCTGTTTGAGGCCAAAGGATCACGAATTCATCATTGTTCTTCAAAACAAGTAAGATTTCGAACCTAGCCATTCTTAAAATCATGCCATGCTTCTTGAAGATCTTGCCATGCTGGTCATTTTGAAACTTAAATCGTGTAAAATGGTTGAATATTTTGAGAGTTACATTGATTTAAAGCTTGATACTCAAATATGTTTTTGCTTTGTTCTTCATTGTTAGTTTGCGTTAGAGAAAACCAAGGCTAGATTCATGATGTACATGTTTGAATGGTTCGAATGGTATGCTTGATTCCAATTTCTGGGACATTTGTTCTTCATGATCATGAACACGTCACTGTAGCATACGAACCCTATTTCTTGAAAACCCAGAAAACGTGTTGGTTGCTGAATGTTTTTGTTTTTGCATGAAACTTACTATTCCATTGCCATAAGCGTATCACTGCATGCCACCTCACTAAGTGAAACGCAGCGTTTCACTTAGTGAGTCCAGATATTACCAAAATGCCATCCCCGGTTTTAACATTTAATTAAATCAATTTCATTTGCAATTTTTATTTCATTTTGATTACCAATCTTTCAAAAATCATAAGTTCCTCAATTCTTATCCAATTTTGGTGGGATTTTTTGCAAAATGATCCTCTTGACCTCTAGTTTTTTATGATGATTTTTCCAGATTTTTTGCATGTGTGGAATTTAAAATGTGCTAGGGTTTGTCATATGTGTCCATTTTATGTATGCCTTGCCAAATTGATTGTGAAATGATGATACTTTATCCAATGCTTCCCAAATTTTTTGTGCTTAAACTAGACATGTTCATGGTGATTTTGGTGTAGAGTTTGTGAATTTATCATTGCTGGTTGTTGAGATATGATTTTTATATTAGGGGTGTGACAATTTGTGTCACACCATTCATGTCCAACTTCATGATTTTAATTACCATGCTTCTTGAACTCAAATTGGTCTGAATTTTTGCATGAATGTACTTGTGGATGTCTAGTTTACATGTGATTGTTTCTGGAATTATTGATGGCATTTCCTATTTGTTTGGGATTTTCTCCCCTGTTTGGTCATGTGTTGACTTTTTGTGACACATGTTCTCATATGATTTATGAAATTCTCATGCATTATTGGATGAACTTGAAATTTGACATGTGATTTTTAGACATCTTAAAGTTTGTCATGGTTTTAATCCCATTCATTTCTCATATGTTACCGCTGTTTTATGATTTATTGAAGTTGGTGCATGTTTGGTTGACTTCTTTGAGCATGCTTGGACTTGCCTTGCCTTTCTGATTTTCATTGACCTATTTCCCTTTATCCAAATGAGCTGAAATTTGATATGCTTATCATGTTATGGATGATGTTTGATCATGAATTATTTGATAATTTATTGAAATGTTTGAGATTGGTTTTGAGCTAAATCATTCTGTTGACTTCTTTGAGCTTCTATATGCCATGCTTTGACCTAATTTGCTTATGAAATGATGATGATGATTGATATGAACATGAAACCAATTGAGTTTGTTTCTTGATTGTTTGAACTTGATTTTGGACACTTGTCACTTGCTGTTTTGACTTTCTTATCTCTTTTTGACCCAAGGCTTGTCCTAGTGGTCATGTTGCTCATGTTTAAGTTTGTTGTTTCAGGTTAAGCAACAAATACCCAAAGAGATCAATACAAATTGATTGAGCTTGATTGATTATCATGACTAACTTGTTTGTTTTGTAGGTTGCTTGGCTCACATGCTTTGAGCCTTGTGCATTGCACATTTAACTGATTGTGTTGACTGTTAATCCCTATCTTATTTTGGTTTGACTTTGAGTTGTGTACTGATTCTGTTTGACTGGTTTCAGGTACCCTTAGTTGCTTAGTTCTTTAAGAACTTGCTTTGCTTTGCTTTAATAGCAATTTGCATTGAGGTATAACTTCTTATCTTCATGTAGTCTGGAAGACCTGGCCTGTTACTTGGCCATGCAACTGTCTGAAGTCCTCCTTAAGAGGCAATGCTTGTGTGTGTTTACATTTGTCCCAAGCAGGAAAAGTCCTTTAAATAAGGCAATTGGTAGACAAAAGAGATATGTAGCCTATCTCCTACTATTCTGTGAGTCACTCATATTGCTCACACTACTTGTGTTTGATGCATGTTGAGTAAAAACCCAAGATCTATAGAGTCTAACTTGTGGAGAGAGTTCCATCTTTCTGAACTCCCACACCTTCTGATATTCAAAGCTCTCCCTGACCAGGGATAAGAGCATGAGGCACACCCCTCATATCCTTTCATCTGCTTCACCTTGGCTCTCAATGTCAAGGTTAAGAGCACCATTAACCCTATTCCAGTTGGCTTCAATGCCTAACCTTTTGTATGAGCCTCATTGTTTGGTTATAGAGTGTGCTGAATGCCTTTGATTGATTAATTACTTGGTTCATTTACACATGTCTGCTTGCATACTTTGTGCATTTATCATCATTAATTGCTCATTAGTGCATGATCATTTCATTTGTCTTTGTGACATATCTTTGTTGATTGCCCATTGAGGACAATTGTAAGACCATTCATTGGCCATTGTTCCTATGATATGGAAGTGAGTATAAGACCATTTCATTGGCCACTCATCATCTCTTTGCTTGATGCATTTGTTTGATTTATGTGAGGATACAATTGTAAGTCCGTGTAATTTGGCATTTGTTTTCCTATGATCATATGTTGGAGGTTAGAGTAAGCCCAGATAGATTGGCATCTGACATCCAAGTGTTTGCTTTGTTGTTGGAGATTGGTATAAGTCCAGATAGATTGGCATCCGGTATCCACTTTTTATTTCTTTGTTGAGGAGATTGGTATAAGTCCATAGAGTGGCCTCTGATATCCAGTTCTATTTTAGGAGATTGGTATAAGTCCAGTAATTGGCATCTGGTATCCGCTTTTGTTGACTTTCTTCCTTTTGCTTTGTTTGTTATTACTCATTGCCTATTCCAAAGGACACACTTGAGTCATCTTCTATATGATTTCAAGAGGTGAACCTTCTAGGAAGTTTTACAATCCATCTTCATCCATTCATCCATTTTGTCCTAAACCTTTTCACACATTGCTTTCAAAACCTGAGATAAATATTGTGCAAACATCTTCATGCTTTTAAATTAAAAACCTGGACCCCAAGTCCTTGACTTTTTCAAACTCCATTTCATAATACTTCTTTTGAATCAATTTTAATCATACTTTGACCCTCCTTTTGTGAATAATCATAATCAATTAACTTCACCCATTCAATGATTTTGTGGCTTTGTCCATTCTTGTTAAGTTTTCATGCATTAGCCATAGGTTTCAATTATCATTGTGGTTGATGTAAACCTCACCCTATCCTTAGTGAGTCGACTATAAGACTTCCGTACTGAAAACAGGGTTAACCCCTCTAGTACGTCGAAGCTATCCTCGCATGGTGGATGTTGGTCTTGGTCGAGTTTTCTCCCATTGATAATGAAAAGCCTCAAGTGCTATTGTTTAAAATTGAACTCACAAACCCTTTGGAAATCTTTTAGCCGAACTACGGCGTTTTGATCCTTACCTTTGATGGAAGGTACGTAGGCAACGGGTTCATCCGTTCGAACACAAAAACAATAAAAATTGTATATTCTTTTCTCATCATCCCAATCATGTTTGCACAATAAATATTTCATAACAAATAACAATTTTATACAACAAGTGTGAAAAGGGCTCCCTAGGAGTACCTAGGACGTAGTGGGTGCCTAACACCTTCCCATTGCGTAATTTACCCCTTACCCAGACTCTCTGATCTTTTGATTAGTTTTCTACGCGTAAAACTTCTTAGGCTTTTGTTCGCTTTTTAGCCAGTCCTTTGGATAAATAAAAGTGCGGTGGCGACTCGAATTCTTTGTATGCTTTGCTTATGGTTTAATCAATAAATCATATAGCGACGAATACACCGCTACACATATACATTCATATAACTTCATAATTGCATATTGACACCATCACATTGGTTTGATTTGTCAATTTGAGATTCTCATTCTTTGTATGGCGGTACTTTATCCCCATACAAGTTTCGGTGTCTGTCCTCCCTCAATTGTAGAGTGTTAGCCCCCTTAAGAAGAAAGACTTTAAAATTTCTCCTCTTCCCCCACTGAGTTGTTCCTCGTGGATGATTATTACTTCAGCTTCCTTTCCAGTTGTTTATTTGGATAGAATCACTCCCCTTGAGTTATATCCTCATTGGGTTGAGTCTTAATTGACTGTTTCTTTCTAGCTCTTACCTAGATAGATGCTTTGAGTCTCCTAAGAATCTATTGCCCAGTAACTGGTAATATTTTTCTTAGTGTGCAGTTTGTTACTTCTTGCCCAATATCCAACAAAAGTATCCCAGTTTTCCCAGCAGTAGAGTCCCCAGTGGATCTATTTCCCAGGAAGTATATCCTTGATATGTTCACCCTAACCGGTGACGGATATTTTTCACTCCCCTGCTTGAGTTTAACCTTGATATGTTCATCCTAACCGATGACGGATATTTTCACCTTTGGTATTCTACCCAGTAAAAAGGTAGTTGTAATCGCTAATCTTGTTTCCTAGAGAGTTAATCCTTAATATGTTCATCCTAACCGATGACGGGTTTCCTTCTCTTTGCGGTCTTTTACCTAGTAACCGGTAGTTGTAAATCCTACTTTTGTCCCCTTCGTAGAGTTTATCCTTGATATGTTCACTTTAAGCAGTTACAGATTCTCTCTCATGGTATTCTATCCAGTAACTGATAGATGTAATTCCTTATTTTCTCCCCTCTCAGAGTCTATCATTGATATGTTCATCTTAACTAGTGACAAATTTTCTCTTTAATGGTCTTCTATCTAGCAGTCGATAGATGTAATTCCTACTTTTTGTTCAGTTAGTTTATCCTTGATATGTTCATCTTAATCGGTGACGGGTATCCTCCTTGACATTCCCAGGTAAGTCTATCCTTGATATGTTCATCTTAACCGATGATGGTTTTTCTTCCCTGTCGAGTTTATCCTTGATATGTTCATCCTAACCGATGACGGATATTCTCACCCTTGGTTTTCTACCCAGTAATTGGTAGTTGTCACTCCTATTTTCTGCAGTTCTCCCCAGCAAGGCTATTCTTACCCAATAACCGGTATTGAGTACTCCTTCATGTGGGTTCTCAGCGAGTCATCCTCGATATGTTTATCCTAATCGATGACAGATGTTCTCTCTGTCATATCTTTATTATCTCCTCACCCAGTAACAGGTAGTAGATAATAGATTTCTGCTCCTCCTGTGTTAAAGTTTATTGCTTCCCCAGTCTAGTTGAATGCATATTTCCATAGTGAAATCGCTTTTTCCTGCATGATTCAAGTACTTCAGTTTTATCCTAACTTACTCGTATCCCCTGTAGATGTTGTTGTTTCCCCGGCGGAGTCTTTCCATGTTTGTATGGAATTCCTCTAGTCCCCCAGTAGTTTTAAGTCGTATCCTGGCCTGCGCATAACTCCTTTATCCCTAGAGTCTATGTATCCCCAGTGAGTTTTCCTTGTGGATGTCGCATTACGCGAAAAACCGGCGGGAAAACGAAACAACAGAGCCGCCACCGTGCGTTATTTATCCCAAAAGAGGGAAAGGAAACGCTCGAAGTAAACTTGGAAAAGACGTGGTCTCACGACCAGAGATGGATGGGATCGGGAGTCGGTTATGCGAAGGGAAGGTATTAGCACCCCTACGCATCCGTCGTACTCGACGGGATCCACGCACAAAAGAAAGGATAAGGTTGCTAGAAACTGCTCACAAATTGCACAAGGCTGGAAACAAACACAGAAAGATAGAAGAAACGGGACTCGACAGGATATCGCATCCTGGGCCTACGTAGCCTGTCAAACACAAACATCATAGTCGATGTAGTTCGAGACAGGGGAAACGTGCTCGCTAGGATGTCGCATCCTATGCATACGTATCTTCTCTGACCGGAGAAGAATTAGAGCACTCGTAGCTCGGCTAACACACGCCAAACAAAACCCACACAGGAAACCGACTGCCAATCGCTGGACTTACGTCGGACTCCAACAAGCAAACAAGACATAGGAAACCAATTGCCAATTGCTGGACTTACGTCAGACTCCAAACACACACAAAGGGGTGAAAAAGAAAAAGGGTGCCCGGAGAGATCAGCTCATCTCCTGCCTACGTACCTCATCTGGCATGAGGATAAGGGTGACGTAGTTCCCCTAAACAGGGAAAGAACTTCTAACCTAACCAGAGACACAGGGAAGATAACAAGCTACTAGGGAGACTATGACTCGAGCCTAGAAGTTGTCATGCATAAGATCCCTATGTTGAGGTTTCTATCCTAACTTGCACAGGAAGAAAGCTATCCTAAACAATGCAATCAAACAAATACAAGCACAATAAAGCAAGCACACACATTATATGCAAACAATTGGGCTCATACAAAGCTAGGCTTTAGTCAAGGGGTCATGTCAACCTCGACAAACAAGCCAACTAGAATGGGGTGTGGTTAGCTCTTAACCCTAACATTGAGAGTTAGGGTGAAGCAGATGAAATGGGAAGTGAGGGTAAGACCTCACAGCTCTTATCCCTGGCCTGGGAGAGCTTGACTCAAATAGAAAGTGTGGGAGTTCAGAATGTAGGAACTCTTCTCCACAGATGACTGACACAACAAGATATTGGGTTCTTATTCAAGATGCATCAACACATGGTGTGTGAGCAAAGTGAATGACACAACTAAATAGCAGGGGATGGATTGCACATCCCTTTTATCTTCCAATTTCCTCTAAAGAGGACTTTACCTGCTTGGCACAACATTAAACAATCACAAACATTGCCTCTTAAGGAGGGCTTCAGACAGGTGCCTACCAATAACAGTATGTCTTCCAGACTACATGAAGTCAAAGGAATTATACCTCAGTGGTATGCAAACCACAAGCAATGCAAAGCAATTTCCAATGAACTTAAAGCAACTTAGGTACCTGTGGAAACAGCTAAACCAATCAGTACAAAAATCCAGACCAACAATCAACAATCAAAGTCAAACAGACAGACAAATCATCATCAGACAACAATGGTGCAAGGCATAAGGCAAACACAAATGAATTGTCCTCAACCTACAAAACACACAAAGGTTAGCAAATAACAACAAATGACCAAGTCTTAAATGAAGGAGCCACTCCAATCATGGAAATGTACACTTGCACCTGAAATTCACAACCAAATGATAAGTCCAAACTACTAGGTCAAAGCCTAGGGTCAAAAGAGGATCAAAAATCCAAAACAGAACCTCAAACTCAACAAAAAGCATTTTTAATCACTTAAGAACAAGTCCTAAAAAGGACCAAATCATAATCAATAAGCAAGTCCATGTCATGTGCAAGATAAGTCAAAGACCAATTCAAGGCATCCAAATGATCAACATGAATGAAAATTCTCAATCAAAATAGAAATGATTCAAATAATTTTGGAAAAATTCATGAGCAATCAATACATCTAACATGATGATCACACAAAAAATCAAAAGCATTAGAGGTCATTTGGCATGGAAATCACATTGTACAAGTTTAACAACCAAATGTGTGACACAAATTGTCACACCATGTTAACACAAGCATAAAACAGAAATGGAGCATGGGAAAAATGTCAAACCAAAACCAAAATGTCCATCAATGTGTCTAGAATCAGCATGTAAAATTTCAAGTCCATTGGATTAAAAACAAGCATTTCACAAAGGAAAGAGTAAAGCAAGGTCATAAATTAACATCTGTTCAAACATCCTAGCACAAATTAATTTTCCAGCCATGCACAACTTTCCAATTCATGATCATAAAAAACTAGACAAAACAAGGAGCATTCTGCAAAAAATTGGGATTACATTGGATGATTTTTCAATTTGTTGTGATTTTATGAAGTTTGGGAAAAAATTTGAAATCAAAATGGACCAAGGAATGGAATAAGAAGGGAAACATGTGAAAATGCAAGGCAGTTTGAATAACAGCGCTCGGCCAGGATCGAACCTGGTCCAAATTCAAATATGCGCACTCAAGTGAAACGGTGTCATTTCATTGAAGAAACCCTAAGCCTGGCCAAATTCCAGAATTCGTAGCTAAATATGAAGGTTTCGTAGCTAATTCAAGAACAGTTCGTAGCTAATCAGGAAAATCACATGATCTTCATCTTCTTCCTCTTGAAGACGATGAACTTCATGAACGAATTTCCAGTTTTTTCAGAAAACGTCCAGAAATCAAAAACAAATGCATCATTCGAATCCTCGTTTCATGCACATCAAAGATCAACACTCAAATCATGCTAAAACATCATAACCAACTTGAATCGAAGAAAATCAAAATTGACATCAAAACTTCAAACACGCATATCTTCATGAATAATGCGCCATTTCACTCAATTTTTATATCAGAATCATCACCAAGCAAAGATCTACACAAATATCATAATGAATTCAAGAATAAGTGAGATCGAAACTTGACCTCTTGAAGAACAGCAAGTGGAAACTCGCGCTACAAGGCTCAGCAATGGTCCAAAACTCTTCTACAATGCTTGTTGAGATGATTAATGGAGAGATTGAAGCTCAAACAAGCACGAATCCAGTAGAATTTGAAATTTCCATTAATGCTTCAAGCTTCATGTATGGTCAAAACTGGCACGAATTCCTCCAAATTCACGTTCAATTTGCCTCAAAAACACTTCCTAATCATGAATCCATAAAGAGAAATGGCCTTTTTGTGAGAAAATTAAAAGTTCTTGTTGAGAGAAATTTTTGATCAATTTCCAAAATCTAGATCTGAAAGTGTTGTTAATGGCAAATGCAGTTGTGATTATCCTTATATATGCCTTGCTAATCATTCTGAAAACATGTTTAAGTCCAAACTAATTGAGATTAGAAATCTACAAGGTGTGTGCACAAAATTGGATTTTCACCTCATGCATGAAATGCATGCGTGAATAGTGCATTATGCTGACTCAAATCCACTTAAAAAAGGCCCATGCACACTTTGGAATTGGTATTTTATGCATATGATCAACCAAATTGATTTTATTATTTTTCCTTCAAAAACTTCATGAATGAGCACATGATCATGCAAGTGAAATTCATGCCATGGAATGGATGTTTTGGAAACTACATGTTATGAGGAACAAAATGCAAAAAGAACCACCAAAATTGGAGCTTTGGTTCAAAAGTTATGCCCATTTGAATTTTTAAGCACACTTTGCATTGATTGGATTATATCTCCTCAACCACACATCATAAATCCATGATCTTGGACATTTTGGAAATGGGAGAGAAAGATATTCAACTTTAATGTTGGACAAAATTTCATTTGAAGCTTCTTTGATGTTGGAAAGTTGAGTTGAAGTTGGTCCAAAACATGCCATTTTTGGAAACTTTCAAATCACAGGCCACTTTCCAATTTTGGAAACTTTTGATCTGGCTTCAAAATATTCAAGGTAGATGTTTGACATGTTGAATAACCTTCTTTGGGACATGAATGAGGTGTCTCAAATCATTCCTCCATCTCCTAGCCCTCAGTTGACTTGCAGTTGACTTTTATGGGTCTTAGATGACTTGCACATGCACTGATAACTTTTGAGCTTCAAACCTTAGTCAAGTTGCTTCAAAGTGATCCTTGGGTCATGTAAGCTCATTATAACAACCCTAGGGCTTTGATCTCATGGGAATGCCATTGCTCTCTTGCACAAATGGATTCTCCTGATCAGTCTTGACTGATGAAATGCAACATGCTATGCAATGCTAATGACCTACAAATGAAATGAATGTACAAATGGGAGGTGCAAATTTGAGGTGCTACAGCTGCCCCTATTCAATCAACTGGGAACCTGAACGGATGAGAGCAACGGCTGTCAGACCTTCAAGGTAAACAGGGATTGAATACCAAAGAACCATAGAAATTTGCACTCTGCGGGGATCAAGAACCGACTGCTCACCAATGGCAACTTCCACTGGGATCTGATATTTATCATTGGACCAGACAAGACGTCTACCAACGACTCCACTGGGGATTTTGATTTTTTATCACTGAAAAGGAACCAGCCAGACGTCAACGGACGAATGGGAAAAACTCAACGTTTATCGATACCAACGGAGAGGTGACCAAACATCAACGGACGAATGGCAGAAGGTACAACTAGACGTCAACGGAAGATTAGGAAAAACTCAACGTTTATCGATACCAACGGAGAGGTGACCAGACATCAACGGATGACCTGGGGAGACTCAACCAAACATCAACGGATGAAAGGGAGAAAGATACAACCAAATGCCAATGGACGAATGGGAAAAACTCAATGTTTACCGACACCAACGGAGAGGTGACCAGACATCAACAGATGACTGGGAAGACTCGACCAGACATCAACGGATGAAAGGGAGAAAGATACAACTATACATCAACAAACGAAATGGGAAAACCTCAACGTTTATCGAAACCAACGGAGAGGTGACCAGACATCAACGAATGACTGGGGGAAAGAGATACAACCATACGTCAACGGACGAAATGGGAAAAACTCAACGTTTATCGACACCAACGGAAAGGTGACCAGACATCAACGGATGACTGGGGGCAAGAGATACAACCATACGTCAACGGACGAAATGGGAAAAACTCAATGTTTATCGACACCAACGGAAAGGTGACCAGACATCAACGGATGACTGGGGGAAAGAGATACAACCATACGTCAACGGACGAAATGGGAAAAACTCAACGTTTATCGACACCAACGGAAAGGTGACCGGACATTAACGGATGAATGGGAAAGACTCGACCAGACGTCAACGGACGAACGAGAGAAGCTCGACGTTTATTGACACCAACAGAAAGGTGACCAGACATCAACGGATGAATGGGAAAGACTCGACCAGACGTCAACGGACGAACGGGAGAAGCTCGACGTTTATCGACACCAACGGAGAGGTGACCAAACATCAACGGATGAATGGGAAGACTCGACCAGACGTCAATGGACGACTGGGAAAACGGAAAGAGGATGTGACGAACATCGAAAGATGATGTCTACGGACACCAAAAAGAAAGGATCCACGCGGGGATAAACACGACACTCACGGGTATCGCAAGGATGACATCTACATATGTCAAGGCAAGGCTGAACACTTGCTGGGGATCTCACTAGGGCAAATCAAGCTTTCCTTCCAACTGCGGGTGCGGAAATGAACCTCTCTGGGTATCAATCTTCAATATTGTCTTTCAAGAGCAACTGTAGCAAATGTGTCGTACAGATGTTGAACAATGATCCGCCTCTGCTGGGGATAGGGTCCAATTAGGTCTAACACATGAATGCATATGTTTGAATTTTTCTATGGCGTAATGCTCCATGTTGAATGGAAATGCTACGTTATTTGAGGATGCAATGATTACTACATGCAAGATGCAAATGAAGAAAACTCCTGCCGGGGAGCAAATGGTCGCTTCTCTTAGCACACAAATCTGATTAGATTCTTCAACTCTGTGGGGAGACGCACTGCTGGCGGTGCTTTGCTGATCTGACACTCTGGGGATGGCAGAGAAACCAAGTCAACCGGGGGGTCTCTGGCCGGGGAACACAACAACTCCTCAAACGTGCTGGGAACTAGCATTGCTGCTCAAGAAAAAGTAAGTCCCACCGGGGAAAAACTTCCAATGAATCCAATCCGCTTGGGGACTCCGCTAGGGGAAATAACCAATGCTCGCCTTTGCTGAGGAATAACTACCCACTCATGAGCAGGAGAAACTCAACTGGGGATAATTTCCGCCGAACATGATCCGCTTGGGGACTTTGCTGGGGAAAACCATCAACACCAACCTCCGCTGGGCAGACTACCCACTTCAGACTTGCTGGGGAGACTATTCACAACCCTGCTGGGGAAAGGCATTCACGACCATGCTGAGGATTACAGTACTTCAAACCCGACTGCTGAGGAACGAACTACTCACCGATACCTCCGTTGGGGATACCACCACCTTCCGGCTCAGTGGGGATTCAACAACCTTCAGACTAGCCGGGGACAGGCCAACTTCTCAAACGTGTTGGAGAAACATCTTCAACCCTGCTGGGGATAGAATAGCCTTTGAACCTGCTACTGAGGGACACACTATCCACAGACGCCTCTGCCTGAGAAGAACAGTTCTAATAGCTTTCAAACTTGCTTGGGGAAATAGCCACTTTCCAACCTGCTGGAGAAACAGCCTCAACTCCGCTGAGGAACCCCTGATCTTGACTACGCTGGGGAGACAAGCCCAAAATCCACTAGGGAGACAGCAACTCAACCACAATGTCAACTTTCCACTTTTGAAAGCTCCCAGACTCATCCGGTCTCTTCTGATTCATCACCCAGTATTCTCGTCTTTTCTTTGCTTTGAGAAGAATGCTCCTCAAATCCGGGCTAACTCTCTAATCTTCAGACTTTGAAGAGTCTTCTTGATTACTTTCTAGGATCATCGTCGCAACTCTTTCACCGTCTTTTCACCGTTCGTTTATCCCTTGCCCCTGATTGGACTCTGCGGGGATCTTTTGTCAAAAGGATTCATATCACAGCCTGCAAGTGAGTGAAAACAAACCAACAACACCTGCAAAGAGATCGTTAGTTAAGAACGTGCCCCAGGCGTGCCAAAATTCCAACCCTTAGGTCACTCAAACTTCCGAATAAGATTTCCAGATTTCAATCTTATAAGCATGCATCGGAAGGGATCTCCATGTTTCAAAATGGAAATATTCTTTATCACACTAAACGGATGTTTTTGCAATCAAAGAGGTAATGAAAACAAAAAAGAAAATTATTTGACTGGACATGCATTTTATTGACTGAAAAAAGGTGGCTCAGAACCGAGCAACACACAGGAAGCAAACCCTGAAAAGAGGTGATTGCGCACAAAAGGAAAAATCTATCCTAATGGCAATGTGAAACCGTGATCTCAATGGGTTCCAACTCGGTTACACCCCATATGTCCTCAAGACTTTCCGCACTTTCTGTTTTCTGAACAAGACGCTTCCGATCGATCTCTGTCGGGGATTATCCAAGTCATATCCAAAGCACAAACGATCATGCTAGACGCAGTTGTTCGTTTCATTCCCTCTTTTGCCTGGACCGCCCTCTCGGGTTTTCAGTCCACCGGGATGCCCTTTTTTGCCCAAGTCGCCCTTGTGGGGTTTTCAACTTGCCGGGTGTACATATTTTTTATTTTTTTTATCCCTAACTTTTGCCCGAACCTTTTCTTTTTTCTTGGTTCGCCGGGATGCCCTTTTTTGCCTGGACTTTTTTATTCTTTTCGTCCAGCGGGTCTCTTTTTTATGAAGTATCTTTTAACTGCGTCCGCATTCACAAGGGATGGAAAATCCTCGTCGTCCGTGGTTGTTGACAACAAAGCTCTGCCAGCGGACCTTCTTGACCACGAATGGACACTCATAACTGTATATCCGTTTGCTCCACGATCGTATCGAGGAGGAAGGATCCTTTTCAATACCAGCTCTTCCGCGTGGTACGCACGAGGTCGCACTTTTCGGTCAACAACACGCTTCATTCACTGGGTACAACTGCCCCATGACAAGTAACTGCTAGCCTCTTTTCCTCAATCAGGCTCAACACGTCATACCAAGTTCTTATCCACTCAGCCTTCTCTAATTTTACGCATACCAGGACTCTCCATGATGGGATCTGGACCTCAATAGGTAATACCACTTCTATCCCATACTCGAGCGAGAACGGCGTTACCCCAGTACACGCACCGAAGTTCGATACCCAGGATACAAGCTTCGTACTCAGCCACCTTTGTTGGGGCATTCAAATATTATCCGGGAAACAACAAGAATGTGGGATCCCTTTGGCATAACCAAAGCAACACCAACTCCTAAGCAACACCAACTCCTACCATTCACGTTAACAGCCCCATCGGACATCAGAATCCGTTCGAATTCAGGGTCAGGCCCCTCCTCCGGGATCGGTTCCTCACAATCTTTCGATTTGAGAACCTCGATGTCCTCATCAAGGAACTCAAACTCCATTGGTTGATAGTCCTCCATGGGTTACTGGGCGAGGTAATCAGACAATACACTTTCCTCCATTGCTTTCTGAGAGGTATATTGGACATCGTATTCAATCAAGATTATTTACCATCTCGCAACCCGCCCGGTCAATGTTGGCTTCTCAATGTTGGCTTCTCAAATACATACTTGACCAGATCCATCTCGGAAATCCACAAAGTGGTATGAACCAGCATATACTGTCTCAGTCGGCGAGCAGCCTATGCCAACGTACAACAAGTTTTCTCGAGCAGTGAATATATTGTTTCACAGTCGGTAAACTTTTTGCTAAGGTAAATTGCATGCTCTTTTCGACAAGACTCGTCATGCTGCCCAGTACACCTCATAGACCCCTCGAGGGCTGTCAAGTACAAAATTAATGACCGTCTCTCCACCGGGAGGCATCAGAATCGGAGGCTCCTGCAACTTACTCTTTTATCTTTCAATGCCCCTTGGCAATCAATATCCACCTGACCGTTTGATCTCTTTTTGTTTTCGGTTCAGGCATTTCTTGCGTTGCTTTTTCCTTTTCTTTTCTTTTTTTCTTTTCTTTCTTTTTTTTTAGCAGGATCAACCTCGATTCCTCTTATCCGCTCACAATAAACCTCAGCACTTACCGAACCGCACTCCACGAGTGCACTGATTCGGACTCAACCTCAGTCTGAGTTGTCTCAACCGGTCAAACAACTTTCCCCGGTCTACCGGATGCCCATTTTTCCGTTTGGGACTTTGCTGTCATGTCATCCACATAGCATTCGCTTTCATGATGAATCGTATCATGAAACAAAGTCACCATAGACCTCTGATACGTGGCACCGGCCTTCTTGAGACTGAATGGTATCACCTTGTAACAAGAAGGTGCCCTCTGGTGTGATGAACATTGTTTACTCCATATCATCTGGCAACAAATCAATTTGATTTTATCCAACAAAGCCATCCATGAAAAAAAACACCGAGAACTGAGCTGTATTATCTATCAGCACATCGATGTGAAGTACTGGGAATTCCTCTTTCGAACTAGATCTGTTCACATCTCGGTAGTCCACACACATTCTCTCCTTCTCATCCTTTTTCGGCATCGGCTTCTGCTACACTGGAAGACAGTCTTCTCTTAATGGTAGCTTGTGTACCGCGATATCGGTATCCGACCCTGGCATATCCTGATACAACCAGACGAAGCTATCAACCTGTTCTTTCAACAGGGCTACCATTTTGCTCTCGACTCGCCTCTGAAGCGGCCCTAACTTTCACTTCCTTTCTGACCTCGGCGGTGCCTGGAATAACAATCTTGAATCGCTGCTCGTGCGGTTGAATCACCTTCTCCTCTCTTTTCAACAACTTGGCTAATTCCGGCAGATCACAATCTTCTTCGCCTTCTTCTTCGGCAGGATAGGTCGGATTGTCGAAGTCATACAGAGGTGTAACCGAATTGTTATCGATGAGATCAGGAGGATAGTCACTTTTGAAGTTGGAACTAAATGAATCAAAAGGAAAGAAAAAATAAAAATAAAAATAAACATTGCCATTTTTATTTTATTTTTAAACTGCACAAATAAATGAAAGACAGGGAGCACCGCTTTTACTACAAAAACATCAATTTATTAATGATGCAAAATGTTGCAAAATGACACACATGAGGTGGCCCTTACAATGGACCATTACGTTTCGGGCAAAACGTATGGCTTTCATGCAAACAGAATTGAAAAGCAGAAATACTACTCTTCATGATGAGTGACAGTGATGATCTTTGAGGCCTTCCAGTTCCCTGGTACGCACGATTTTATCCACGACTCAAGCTCGCGGTCACGGTCAATCTCTTCACCCACTACACAGGCGTGACCTGGATCCAGCATTCCAGCACTGATGAATGTGAACGGTGGATGACGTCCTCTGTTTCGTCTAGACGATTCTTGATCTGGCTGATAGCCAACCCCGAACATATCCGCTTTCACCATAATGTCTATGATCTTTCCCCAGCCTAGGGCTTCTCCGTTCTTCACCACTTCCATGGCCTGTTTGTAAGAAGAAATGGACAGTTTCTTCTCTTTCTCAACAACAACGGTGTTTTCTACCTTGACGGTCTCAACTGCTTGACATGGTGTTTCAAAATTTTCACCGTCCATTTCTACTTCCATCATTCTCTGGATCGTTTCCCCCATCACTACACACCCATTTGTGGCGACAGCCGCACAACAGTTATCAACACTAGGGAATGCTCCACTATTCATCAGATGTTTTGGGACCATATACATGAGAGTTTTTAATTGACCCCCCTCAGTCACCTCTATTCCTCTCTTGTCCTTTGACATCCCCTTCACCCCCATGGGACCTGGCACGGGGTTAGCGTTAACATTCAGTGTTGGCGCCAAACTGATGGCTTTAGAATCCACCATGTCCTGCACGGCATGCTTAAAAGCTCTACAACCCTCAATGTTGTGTCCGGATGCCCCAAAATGGAACTCGTACCTGGCATTCTCGTCGTAGTTTGCAGGCCTCCGATGCTGTTCTACAGGAACCAATATCCTCGGCCGAACTAACCCAAGATCCCTCAACCTCTTGAACAGAAGGGTATAAGTCACGGGTGGTTTATCGAACTGACGATCCGTTCCCTTCTTCACTTGGCCTTTAGCTTTCAGCGCTTTCTGTTGAGGTGGCGGTTGTTGCTGTGGTGCGGGTGGATTACCAACAGGTGTGGTTACAGTGGCAGCATAAGGGTGGTAACGATCCTTACCGCGTTCTTTTTTGGCCTGCACCCCACCTGATTTAGCCTCCTTCTTGAGCTGACCATTGCCAGAGGGCTTCTTTACTACGGATGACGGAGCCTTTCCCTGAACTTTCTCCGCTATCAGCCATTTCTCAATCTTCTCCAACCTCTCAGCAATTGCTTTCTGTCCCAAGGCAAGCCCTTGCACAACACTGAACAACTCCCTCATCATCTCTTTCAATTCGAGAATGTCGGCGTTGGGTGGATCCATCAGTTTGGATTTGTTGAGTTTGGCTGGATATCTGAACGGAAGACCTATGCGCACCGGTTAGATACTGACACCTACAAAATAGAAAAACAGGTTAATATGACTCACACATGCAATGTATATCCGCATGAGGCATTGTCCTTTGATTCTAGCTTCATTGAGACGGATAATATTTCATCTACAACATTTTGACATCAGGATGTCTCTCAACCAGAATCTAAAAAAAAAATGGACCCTGAGTACGGATAGACATGGGTTAAATGCAGATGGATGCGAAATGGGAATGATGCAAATGCATGCAGGCAGGTCACTGTGCCATCTTCCAAGTCATCTGAAGACCCATTAAGTCTCTGAACCAGTCACAGTCATCCGAGGGACTAAGTCACCATAAATCCAACTTGGGGAGTTCCGAAATAAACGGAACTGGGGGACATATCACTATCATCACAGGAAATCCACTGAATGGATGACAACAAGGTCCTCTGAACAAGTATCCTCAAATTCAACCCGGGGATCCGAAATAAACGGAACCCGCTGATAGATATCACGGATAGAACTCCGGCATGTCACAGATAGATATTCATAAGTCCAACTGAACCGTAGTCACCATCTGTACCTGCAAATGATTCAATCCAATCCCCACTCACGGGTGTCATCTAGGCCAGGGTAAGGATAAGAGAAACGCAGGATAAACAATCCTTTCAAGAATATCATCATATGCACACCAGATGTATGCAACGATAATACCCCATCAGAATCTGAACTGCTCGTGATATCATGCTCCGCTAAGTGGCGCAATACCACCCGCTTCCCATGAATCACTCTATTCCTAGGTGTCCTAAAGTTCACTCATAGCCTGGGTATTAGGCCTTTTACCTCTTGTGATTCCCACCCCACAGATAAACAGAGACACAGCCAGCACAATGATACCTGATGCATGCAAACATATATGCACATATATACAATCACATCATAATCATAAATGCAATAAATAAAATAGTAAAAGCAACCAAACCCTATCCTAAAGAGCGTTAGGACTGACTCGCTTAGGGAAGATGGACCAGCAAGAGGTCAACTTCTCTAGAAATCCCCAGCAGAGTCGCCAGTTGTCGCATTACGCGAAAAACCGGCGGGAAAACGAAACAACAGAGCCACCACCGTGCGTTATTTATCCCAAAAGAGGGAAAGGAAACGCTCGAAGTAAACCTGGAAAAGACATGGTCTCGCGACCAGAGATGAATGGGATCGGGAGTCGGTTATGCGAAGGGAAGGTATTAGCACCCCTACGCATCCGTCGTACTCGACGGGATCCACGCACAAAAGAAAGGATAAGGTTGCTAGAAACTGCTCACAAACTGCACAAGGCTGGAAACAAACACAGAAAGACAGAAGAAATGGGACTCGGCATGATATCGCATCCTGGGCCTACGTAGCCTGTCAAACACAGACATCAGAGTCGACGTAGTTTGGGACAGGGGAAACGTGCTCGCTAGGATGTCGCATCCTATGCATACGTATCTTCTCTGACCGAAGAAGAATCAGAGCACTCGTATCTCGGCTAACACACGCCAAACAAAACCCACACAGGAAACAGACTGCCAATCGCTGGACTTACGTCAGACTCCAAACAAACACAAAGGGGTGAAAAAGAAAAAGGGCGCCCGGAGAGATCAACTCATCTACTGCCTACGTACCTCATCTGGCATGAGGATCAGGGCGACGTAGTTCCCCTAAACAGGGAAAGAACTTCTAACCTAACCAGAGACACAGGGAAGATAACAAGCTACTATGGAGAATACGACTCGAGCCTAGAAGTTGTCATGCATAAGATCCCTATGTTGAGGTTTCTATCCTAACTTGCACAGGAAGCAAGCTATCCTAAACAGCGCAATCAAACAAATACAAGCACAATAAAGCAAGCACATACACTATATGCAAACAATTGGGCTTATACAAGGCTAGGCTTTAGTCAAGGGGTCATGTCAACCTCGACAAACAAGCCAACTAGAATGGGGTGTGGTTAGCTCTTAACCCTAACATTGAGAGTTAGGGTGAAGCAGATGAAATGGGAAGTAAGGGTATGACCTCACAGCTCTTATCCCTGGCCTGGGAGAGCTTGACCCAAATAGAAAGTGTGGGAGTTCAGAATGTAGGAACTCTTCTCCACAGATGACTGACACAACAAGATCTTGGGTTCTTATTCAAGATGCATCAACACATGGTGTGTGAGCAAAGTGAATGACACAACTGAATAGCAGGGGATGGATTGCACATCCCTTTTATCTGTCAATTGCCTCTCAAGAGGACTTTACCTGCTTGGCACAACATTAAACAATCACAAACATTGCCTCTTAAGGAGGGCTTCAGACAGGTGCCTACCAATAACAGTAGGTCTTCCAGACTACATGAAGTCAAAGGAATTATACCTCAGTGGTATGCAAACCACAAGCAATGCAAAGAAAGTTCAAATGAACTTAAAGCAACTTAGGTACCTGTGGAAACAGCTAAACCAAATCAGTACAAAAATCCAGACCAACAATCAACAATCAAAGTCAAACAGACAGACAAATCATCATCAGACAACAATGGTCCAAGGCATAAGGCAAACACAAATGAATTGTCCTCAACCTACAAAACACACAAATATTAGCAAATAACAACAAATGAACAAGTCTTAAATGAAGGAGCCACTCCAATCATGGAAATGTACACTTGCACCTGAAATTCACAACCAAATGATAAGTCCAAACCACTAGGTCAAAGCCTAGGGTCAAAAGAGGATCAAAAATCCAAAACAGAACCTCAAACTCAACACAAAGCATGTTTAATCACTTAAGAACAAGTCCTAAAAAGGACCAAATCATAATCAATAAGCAAGTCCATGTCATGTGCAAGATAAGTCAAAGACCAATTCAAGGCATCCAAATGATCAACATGAATGAAAATTCTCAATCAAAATAGAAATGATTCAAATGATTTTGGCAAAATTCATGAGCAATCAATACATCTAACATGATCATCACACAAAAAATCATAAGCATTAGAGGTCATTTGGCATGGAAATCACATTGTACAACTTAAACAACCAAATGTGTGACACAAATTGTCACACCATGTTAACACAAGCATAAAACAGAAATGGAGCATGGGAAAAATGTCAAACCAAAACCAAAATGTCCATCAATGTGTCTAGAATCAGCATGTAAAATTTCAAGGCCATTGGATTAAACAAGCATTTCACAAAGGAAAGAGTAAAGCAAGGTCATAAATGCACATGTGTTCAAACATCCTAGCACAAATTAATTTTCCAGCCATGCACAACTTTCCAATTCATGATCATAAAAAACTAGACAAAACAAGGAGCATTCTGCAAAAAAATTGGGATTAAATTGGATGATTTTTCAATTTGTTGTGATTTTATGAAGTTTGGGAAAAATTTTGAAATCAAAATGGACCAAGGCATGGAATAAGGAGGGAAACATGTGAAAATGCAAGGCAATTTGAATAACAGCGCTCGGCCAGGATCGAACCTGGTCCAAATTCAAATATGCGCGCTCAAGTGAAACGGGGTCGTTTCACTGAAGAAACCCTAAGCCTGGCCAAATTCCAGAATTCGTAGCTAAATATGAAGGTTTCGTAGCTAATTCAAGAACAGTTCGTAGCTAATCTAGAAAATCACATGATCTTCATCTTCTTCCTCTTGAAGACGATGAACTTCATGAACAAATTTCCAGTTTTTTCAGAAAACGTCCAGAAATCAAAAACAAATGCATCATTCGAATCCTCGTTTCATGCACATCAAAGATCAACACTCAAATCATGTTAAAACATCATAATCAGCTTGAATCGAAGAAAATCAAAATTGACATCAAAACTTCAAACACGCATATCTTCATGAATAATGCGCCATTTCACTCAATTTTTATATCAGAATCATCATTAAGCAAAGATCTACACAAATATCACAATGAATTCAAGAATAAGTGAGATCGAAACTTGACCTCTTGAAGAACAGCAAGTGGAAACTCGCGCTACAAGGCTCAGCAATGGTCCAAAACTCTTCTATAATGCTTGTTGAGATGATTAATGGAGAGATTGAAGCTCAAACAAGCACGAATCCAGTAGAATTTGAATTTTCCATTAATGCTTCAAGCTTCATGTATGGTCAAAACTGGCACGAATTCCTCCAAATTCACGTTCAATTTGCCTTAAAAACACTTCCTAATCATGAATCCATCAAGAGAAATGGCCTTTGTGTGAGAAAATTGAAAGTTCTTGTTGAGAGAAATTTTTGATCAATTTCCAAAATCTAGATCTGAAAGTGTTGTTAATGGCAAATGCAGTTGTGATTATCCTTATATATGCCTTGCTAATCATTCTGAAAACATGTTTAAGTCCAAACTAATTGAGATTAGCCAGCTACAAGGTGTGTCCACAAAATTGGATTTTCACCTCATGCATGAAATGCATGCGTGAACAGTGCATTATGCTGACCCAAATCCACTTAAAAAAGGCCCATGCACACTTTGGAATTGGTATTTTATGCATATGATCAACCAAATTGATTTTATTAATTTTCCTTCAAAAACTTCATGAATGAGCACATGATCATGCAAGTGAAAATTCATGCCATGGAATGGATGTTTTGGAAACTACATGTTATGAGGAACAAAATGCAAAAAGAACCACCAAAATTGGAGCCTTGGTTCAAAAGTTATGCCGATTTGAATTTTTAAGCACACTTTGCCATGATTGGATCATATCTCCTCAACCACACATCATAAATCCATGATCTTGGACTTTTTGGAAATGGGAGAGAAAGATATGCAACTTTCATGTTGGACAAAATATTATTTGAAGCTTTTTTGATGTTGGAAAGTTGAGTTGAAGTTGGTCCAAAACTTGCCATTTTTGGAAACTTTCAAATCACAGGTCACTTTCCAATTTTGGAAACTTTTGATCTGGCTTCAAAATATTCAAGGTAGATGTTTGACATGTTGAATAACCTTCTTTGGGACATGAATGAGGTGTCTCAAATCATTCCTCCATCTCCTAGCCCTCAATTGACTTGCAGTTGACTTGCAGTTGACTTTTGTGGGTCTTAGATGACTTGCACATGCACTGATAACTTTTGAGCTTCAAACCTTGGTCAAGTTGCTTCAAAGTGATCCTTGGGTCATGTAAGCTCATTATAACAACCCTAGGGCTTTGATCTCATGGGAATGCCCTTGCTCTCTTGCACAGATGGATTCTCCTGATCAGTCTTGGCTGATGAAATGCAACATGCTATGCAATGCTAATGACCTACAAATGAAATGAATGTACAAATGACAGGTGCAAATTTGAGGTGCTACAGTGGAATGCATTATAATCCTACGGATTTTCGGTCTCTCTGATTTCTTTCCTTTGTGGCCATATTTCCCCACAAAGCATTAACCTTTACATTCATATCATTTGCATCATGAGGTCTCTTAGGGACCAAAACTTGTTTCTATGTGTTGTTATTTAAGTCCATTCTACTAAGTCGACATGAATATTTTAAACTCCATCTCCTCAGTTAGAATATCCTTAAATAGGGGCAGCTGTAAGACCCCAAATTTGACCCTAAGATCCCTCATGCAATTTCATCATAAGCATTAGCATAGAGATCATACCTTGGCATCCTTATTACCCATCCTTCATTGGGTTTGTTTTGGGAGATATCACCAAGCACTTTATGATTGTATCATACTTGTATATTATCATTTTTACTAACCAAAATACAAAAATATGTCTTTGCATTTGCCTAACTCTTTTGTAGGTAGGGCATGATCTCCATTGATCTATCAAGTTCATATCTAGGGTTTGAGACCCTCATAACAAAGAGCACAACCATGAATTGAACCAAGAATGGTTATGAGCATCATATATGAGTTCCATTGATTCCTACATGTTATAGTGATCAAGTTTTCTTCAAGAGTTTGAGGGTGATTTGCCTTGAAAACCCTAGTTTGGTTGGGTATCTTAAGTAACTTCTCCAACAAGCCATCTCACCAATTGATCAAATTTCTCAAGTAACACTTCAAAATTCATCATCTTATGCATATATGATCTACCATGAGCCAATAAAGTCAAGAGAATTCAAGGTTAGCAAGTTGGTTGGTGATGGTTGGCCAGATGAAATCATCTGATCAAAATTGGGTCGCCCTAGACCCTATCTCCTACAATTTTCACCATATGAAAATTATTCCTAGAGCAAAGCTACTCTAAATGACATTCCAAACAACTTTAATTTTGAGATCTAAAGCTAGTTTTTTTTTGGAAAATCATTTTCTATGTTGAAACATTATAGGTCATTTTGTCTAAACCCTAATTTGAAAGTCAACTTCCCAAAGCCCTAACTTGCTTAATTTTTATGAGATGGAAGATTTACAAATTGAAAAATCAAATTCAAGGTATATATTTCAACTTTGATGTTTGGAGTAAGAGCTAATTCAACTTTTTTGAGCATATGATATGAGGTTACATTATAGGTCACTTTTGACCTATACCATTGAGCAAGTGATTTTTTCCAAACTTCAAAAATGCATAACTATATCATTTCAAATCCAAATGACATGAAATTGGTTACCATTCTTAAGTTCTTTAAAATAGCTACAACTTTCATGAATACATGTTTCTCATTTGAAGCTCATATAAAAAGTTAAGCAAGGTAGAATATTGAGATATATGTCTTGACACTTAGAAAAAAATTCAACATGTTGAAATTTCTAAATTTCCACCTCAAAATTCTTCATGATCCAAGTTCCAAATGAAAAAGTGTTGAACATGAGAGTTGTTCCTCTTGATCTAACCTTTCCAAAAAGTCAAATTTCTTCCATTTTGGACAAGAATTGCTAGGGCTGCGCATGGCATGAACATTGCATCATCAATTGGCTAAGATCAACCTTCAAGTCTTCATATACATTTGCCTTGTATCCCATGTTGATTTCAGACTTACTCACACTCAATTATGGATCAAATAGAATGATTTCATGGGGTTATACATGCCCATGCACACATGCATCACTCATTGCCAATTTTGGAAAGTCATTTGGAAGGTGCAAATATCACTTGATCCAGCTATAAATAGAGCTCCATATGCTCAGAATTGAGGACCCCTTCACGCCAACTTTGATCCCAACCACCTAACCCTTCCATTTGAGAGGATAATTTTAAGAATTTCCTTTAGAAATTGAGTTGAATTCTCACTATTTTGAGATTCAAAACTCCAGGGATCCAAGACCTTTTGTGCATTATAATCTACTTCTGCAAGCATCCTGAGCAAGATCAAGCACGAGCCAAAGCGAGAACAAGTGAATCCAGGCCTGCATTGAAGGTATTTCCAGAAAATTTCATCTCTTCGATTCTCTCTCTATTCCACTCAATTCTCTTGGATCTTTGGTTGCCTGGAGTCCTACCAATGTACGCAAGAAGATTGAGTTTCTTAGAGGTCAAATCGAAGCAACTCAGTTGACACACCTCAAAATTCAACTCCTTATATCTTTCTATATATGTGGACTTAGTTAAAATTGAGATCAGATTCGTGATCTACGCCATTTTTTCTTTCAGATCATGTCCTCCTTTTTTATTTTGGTGATGCTTGAAGGTGGACCATGTAGTGGGGTATTCGTTACCTTTAGATTTATTAACTAAATCAAAAGTAAATCATATAATTCGAGTCGCCACCACACTTCTATTTATCCAAAGGAAAGGTTAGAAAGCGAATAAAAACCAAGAAGTTTTATCAAATCAAAAACTAATAAAAATGTCAGAGATCTGGGTAAGGGGGTTGGTTATGCAATGGGAAGGTTTTAAGCACCCAAAACATCCTTAGTACTCTAAGGGAGCCCTTTTTACAAGTGTTGTATGGTAGGTTGGTATTTGTGAAAAATATTTGTGCAAACATGATTGGGGAGATGAGAAAAGAATGTACAAGTTATTTACAATTTTGTGTTTGAATGGATAAACCCATTGCCTACGTACCATCACAAAGGTAGGATCAAAACCTCGTAGTTCGGGGTAAAAATCTCAAAATAAGTTGGTGAATTGATTTGACAAAAGCCTTAAGGTATTTTGTTATCAAATGGAGAAAACTCAACCTAAACCACAATCCACCATGTGAGGAGTGGTTTTATATACTAGTGAGGGATCCACCCTATAATAAGCATGGAAGACTTATAGTCCAATCACTAAGGATAAGGTGAGGTTTATATCAACCACTATGATAACTCAAACCTAATAGCTAATGTTTATGAAAAGCTTTGGCCAAGATGGTCATTAGAACCATAAAATAATTTGAAGTGAGTTGGATTTACCAATTAGAAGTGTTCACAAAAGGAAGTCAAAGTTGATTTAAGGTTCAATTCAAAATAAGTGTTATGAAAAGAGTTTGAAAAATCAAAGGCATAGTGCCTTGGTTTCTAATTTTGAAAGCAATGTTAATGTTTGCACAAAATAAGTTTGGCTTGGGTTAGAGGGGAGAGAATAAGAGAAGGGCTAGGTCCTAGACATACAAAGATGAGGGAAGAGAAATAAAACCACTTGGAGTTCTCTTCTTGAGATCATAAAGATGATCCAAGTTGCTCCTTTCCTTTGGACTTAGCAAGCAATAAGCAATTAACTCAAGCAACCAAGCAAATATTCAATCAAGCTCCTAAGATCCTCCAATGTGGACTTGTCTCTCTCAACTTAGATGCTCATGACAATGGTCTTTCTAAATAGCTCAAGTTTGATCCCTATCACACAAGAACAAACAAATCAAAAAGTTCCACAATGCACTAGAAAGAATGGACAAAGAGAGGGTTTAGATTAGGGGTCATTTCAATTCAACTTTCAAGATTAAGCATTCTAAAGGCATGAGGCCTAGTTGCTCTTCAATATATTTAGCATTCTAAAGGCATGAGGCCTAGTTGCTCTTGAAACTCCATTAGCATAGGTAAGGTCCTAAATCTAAGTCATTTCTCCATTTGCGTTAGGTTTACACAAACAAAAACAAAACAAGCACAAGACAATGGTATATACACAATAATATGCTCAAGTGAGCAAAAGGCAAATTGCATTAACTTAAACATGAGCTCAAGTGAGAAAAGGGCAAAGACAAATGAATTAATGAGCAAGAAATTAAATTGCATTAAAGTAAATTGCAAAAATTAAATGCTTGAATTAAAAGTTAGTGATTAGTAGTTAGTGTTAGTGTGTCATAAGGCAATTTAGCGCTATGTTAAGCAATCGTAAGTGGACTAATGTAGTAGTCACACCTATCTGAGGTCGGTCAATAAAACTATAGGCAAACAAACACAAGTTAGAGACCATGACTAGTAAGCCAAGCTCCTACAACTTGCCATGCCAAAAGAAAAGAAGAATGATCTTGTTTGGGTTTAGGTTTTTTGCTTGACAAGGAAGCAACCTATCTCTAATGCAAAGCAATTCACTTGATCTTTGATCAAGATGAATTTGATTTGGATCAAAGAAGGTTAAGCCCCTCATATGTCAAGGCTAACCCCCAATCATTAACTCATTGATCAAAAAGAAAAAGGAAGAAGAAGAAGAAGAAATGGAATGTACATAATTGAAATTCAAAAGACATAACCCACACACATTGATCAAACATGAATGAAATCAACATCAATCAATGGTAAACAGAAGTGAGATGAAGCTTAGAAGTCAAGAAACAATAAAAATATTTATGGTATTTTTTAGAAATAAAATAATACTTGAATTAAAATAAATAAATAAATGTCAAACTTCAAATCCAATTCAAATCAACTTGGAAAAGTCCAATTGGATCATCATAAGTCTAACATGGTCAAACAAGATTTGACAATTTTTTTTATCATTTTTTGAAAACAGAAACTAATTTTAAACAATTAGAAATGAAGAAAAAAATAACATAATTGATAATATATGTTGCAAGTATTTTACAAAACTTTTTTATTCATGTACGCGGCATTTGCTTGAGGACAAGCAAATGTTTAAGTATGGGGGAGTTTGATAACGCGAAAACGTATCGTATTTTTGGCTCCATATGCATTGCTTTTTACTTGAGTAACGCTTATTATTACACAATATTTTATGTTTATTGCATGTATTTATCGATTAAAAGGGTTTACCACAAGCAAAATGGAAAATAACAAAAAGGAAAGAAAAAGGAAAGAAAAAGAGAAGAAAATGAAGCTTTTATAGAGATAATGGGCCACCAAAGCAAATGGGCTTGTGGCGCCCATTATCTAGGGAGTGTGGCGCCTACCACATTGGCCCAAGGAATAGGTGGCGCCCGCCACCAAGCCTTAAGAAGTGGTGTTCAGTTGCTAAAAACATGGCGCTCGCCCCTTATTCAAAGGTTAGGGTTGTGGCAACCGCCATAACCTAGTCTTCCATATTTTTCTTCACCTTTTTAGCCACGAATCTACCCACCTTGCTACAACTTAGGGATTGTGAAAAATATATAAAAGGAGACCTCTCAGACTCGCACGACGCTCTCTTCTTCCAATTTTCAAGCGATGATTATTTTTTCAGCATTTATTTTTTTTCTTTTAGTTTTCTAGGCAGTTTTATTACTTTGTAAAAGTGATCGTGTCTTCACACCGGGGACTATTGCGGCTTATTATTTACGCATTTGGGATTCAATTGTAAGGTTTATTCATTGCCAAAGTCTGACGAAATTATTTTAATCAAAAAATCAAGATTTAGTTCCAGTTTTTAATTCGCAATCCAGGTTTTATATTGATTACTGTTTTATTTATTTATGTCTTATTGCATGTTTAATTTCCCAAATACCATGTCTGTTACTGGATCCATGTTCGGATAAACCCTTAGGTATCGGTATGTAAAGACCATCGAAACAACATGATTCAATAAATAATTGGTGTTAGTTTTTATAAAACTTATTTTTCCAGTTTTAGTTTCTTATTTTAATCAAACTGTTTTTCATACGAGTGTACAAAACAAACTAAGGTTACGGTCAACAAGAACGAGAGTTTGAGATTTTAACCAGATATCTGAAACTAGGCATTAATCCTAAACACAGCGAGAGCGTTTTAGGATTAATTAGACTTTATTTATATTCAAAAATTACTTTTAAATTCAAAATGAGACCGCGAGAGCCAAGCATTCTGGTTTAGGAGTATGGTCAGAGTCATTAAAAACGAGAGTGTGAGACTAAGTCCTTTCTTTAAATAATTTCTACTGAAGAATATTTTAACCAATAAGATTTCACCAATAAGATTTCACCAACTATCTATCGAATCCCTGAAGTTTGATGTATTACATACCAATATCCCCTATATCTCATATCTTTATTCTATTTACATTATAGTTATTTCTCTTCATCTCTCTAATCTTAGAACAATCATCAGCCTTAGATTTACATAACAACATTAGATAATGATACGTTGTATTATTAGTCCTTATGGATTCGATAATCTTTAAAACTACGCGATAGGACTGTGCACTTGCAGTCACGATTCACATAGACTTACTAAGTCGCGATCAAAAACCATAAGAATGCTCCATACCTTGGGGTAATCTAGGAAGGGGCGATGTAAATAATCACCAGAAAGTCTGCCTCAAAAGAGGTAAAAGGGACTAGAGTCTCCAATTCGTGGATAAGGATAACAGGCAAGTAAAAATAATAATAGGGAGTAGACGACTCGCCCGCAATGAGCATATTAGCTCTCTCCATTTTTGAATAGGGTTCTAGGGTCACATCCTTTTCGCATAATTTCTTGACTAACATCTAACCTCTATTTGAGACTCGTGTAATGTTTGGATAAAAAACTTTATGACACGAAGAAAGAAAATTATTTATAGAAGAACTAACAAGTCTTGAATGAATAAAATACAAAGATCGTAAGTGAAACAAAATCTACTCAAGTATCAATGTTATGCTCTTACAAGATACAAAAGTAAACACTCAATTATAATCTCCATAAGTTTTTCCAAAGGTTATTATAAAAATAAACAATTAATTATATCTCCATAGTTTTTTCAAAGGTTATTATATGTGTATTGAAATTTTATTAGTTCAGATCTTTTAAAATTCAACAAGGCCACCGTAACTATTAAAAAAATAAGAGAAATATAAATTGAGAATGAGAAAGATCACTTGTTTTACAATATTATTATATAAATATAGAATTATAAAATTATAAGTAAATTTTGAATTATTTTCAATTTAATTTTTAAATATACAGAGAGGTGACAGGATTAAAAAGAAAATGTGATATGCATTAATGAAGGTCATGAATATTTCTCTAAAATTAAAAGGGAAAAAGACAATCAAAATATATATTTTTTTAAATTAAAAAGGAAAAGACAATAAAAATATTATTATTTTTTGTCTTATTTCATTTCACTATAATCATACTAGTATATAAATCCACAACTATTAGATTCTTGAAATAAAATTAAAAAAAATCAAATTGTTGGGGGGTAACAATACAATATCCAAATGACATATGACAACATAAAATATATTAGGTGTTTGTGTGTTATCTTGAGTCTTTCAATTAAAAACTAAAATTGTAAACTCATAAAGGTATTTATTTATTTTCTGGAATTAAGCAATTCATGCGCTAGTAATGCGCTAGTATACATAAAGGTATTTATTTATCTTCTCGGATTAAGCAATTCATGCGCTATGCTCTAGTATACATTTACAATATTTATGGTTTATGCATTTCCTTTTTAAAGGAGGCCGACAATAAAATCTATTTTTACAATCTAAATCATCAAAACAGTTGAATCTATCCGCTGCAATAAAAAACACAAAATAAACTTATTAAAATGATAAAAAAAATACAACATATGAAATAAAAAAGAACATTTCAAATGAATGAATAAAACTTATCTTCAATTTTCAAATAGAAAGAATAATATAATCATAACATAAGAAAAATTTATTATTTCTACCATATTTCTCCTCGTTATTTTTAATAAATTATTTTGTATCTTTATAGTTTATAAATAAAAGTGCATCCTTAAAAGGGAAAAAGACAATCAAAATATTATTAGTTTTTTCTAAAATTAAAAATGAAATGACAGTAAAAATATTATTATTTGTTGTCTAATTTGATTTCATTTCAATCATACTAGTGTATAAATCCCCAACTATTAGATTCTTGAAATAAAATTAAAAAAATATTATTTTATTGGGGGTAACAATACAATATCCAAATGACATATGACAATACATAAAATAAAATATATTAGGTATTTGTGTGTTCTCTCAATTAAAATATAAATTTGTAAACTCATAAGGTATTTATTTATCTTATCGGATTAAACAATTGATGCGCTAGTATATATTTACAATAAATTTTGTTTATGCATTTTCTTTTTAAAAGGAGGCAGACAATAAATTCTGATTTTACAATCTCAATAATAAAAACATTTGAATTTATCCGGTGCACTAAAAAACAAACAATAAGGTTATTAAAATGAGATAAAATACGACGTATGAAATAGAAAAGAAAATTTAAAATAAATAAATAAAACTTACCTTCAATTTTCGTTCCAATAAGAAATAGAAAGAATAATATAATCACAACATAAGCAGACTTTATTATTTCTACCATATTTCTCCTCGTTATTTTTAATAAATTATTTTGTAACTTTATAATCTATAAATAAAAGTGTGTCCTCACCTTTTATTATTTTTTAATTGTTGGCCCTTATAGATTTGTAAAATAAAGCTTAAAATTATAATAATTATTATATAACTTCTCGGTACATCATTGTGTTGTGTTTGTCTCTTAAGCACATCTAAAATATAAGTCACATAAAACTTGTCTATCATAAAAATATATTCTTCTTGTAATCAAATTCTCATTATTTTATATTATTTTACCTCGGAAACGAGTGAGAAATTATCTCAGTTATAGAATGTGTTGGTTCTATGTGTTGGCAACAGTTTTGGTAAAACCTAGAGTTATCACAAGTTGTCATGAGTGTTGTCTTGAAATGAGATATCAGTTTCCTGCAGGACTTGCCACAAATTTTACGAAACCAGAGTTTCTGGGTTCGTTCCCCAGCAGAGTCGCCACTTTTCTGTAGCGGGGTATTCGTTACCTTTAGATTTATTGACTAAATCAAAAGTAAATCATACAATTCGAGTCGTCACCGCACTTCTATTTATCCAAAGGAAAGGTTAGAAAGTGAACAAAAACCGAGAAGTTTTATCAAATAAAAAATTAATAAAAATTTCATAGATCTGGGTAAGGGGGTTGGTTATGCAATGGAAAGGTTTTAAGCACCCAAAACATCATTAGTACTCTAAGGGAGCCCTTTCTAAAAATGTTGTAAGGTAGGTTGGTATTTGTGAAAATATTTGTGCAAACATGATTGGGGAGATGAGAAGAGAATATACAAATTATTTACAATTGGTGTTTGAATGGATAAACCCATTGCCTACGTACCATCTCAAAAAAGTAGGATCAAAACCTCGTAGTTCGGGGTAAAAATCTCAAAAGAAGTTGGTGAATTGATTGGTCAAAAGCCTTAAGGTCTTTTGTTATCAAAGGGAGAAAACTCAAACTAGAACCACAAATCCACCATGTGAGGAGAGCTTCAACATGCTAGTGAGAGATTAACCCTATAATAAGCATGGAAGACTTATAGTCCATCACTAAGGATACAAGTGAATATCATATCAACCTCTAGGGTAACTCAAACCTAATAGCTAATGTTTATGAAAAGGTTTTAACACACATGGTCATTGGAACCATAAAAACAATTGAGTGAGTTGTATTTACAAATGAAAAGTATTCACAAAGTAAGGTCAAAGTTGACTTAAGATTCAATTAAAAAGTAAGTGTTATGAAAAGAGTTTAAAAAAAATCAAAGGCTTAGTGCCTAGGTTTCTAGTTTTGAAAACAATGTTAATGTTTGCACAAAAGTTTGGCTTGGGTTAGAGTGGAGAGAAGAAGAGAATGGCTAGATCCTAAACATGCAAAGATGAGGGAAGAGAAATAAAACCACTTGGAGTTCCCTTCTTGAGATCATAAAGATGATCCAAGTTGCTCCTTTCCTTTGGATTTACCAAGCAATAAGCAAATAACTCAAGTAATCAAGCAAATATCAATCAAGCTCCCAGGAATCTTCCAATTGGCTTTTGTATCTCTTATCTTGGATGTCCTTGACAATGGTTCTTCTAATTGGCTCAAGTTTGGGATCCCTATTGTCGCATTACGCGAAAAACCGGCGGGAAAAAGAAACAGAGCCGCCACCGTGCGTTATTTATCCCAAAGGAGGGAAAGGAAACGCTCGAAGTAAACCTGGAAAGGAATGGTCTCGCGACCAGAGATCGATAGGATCGGGAGTCGGTTATGCGAAGGGAAGGTATTAGCACCCCTACGCATCCGTCGTACTCGACGGGATCCACGCTCGTAAAGAATAGAAGAAAGGTTGCTAAAGATACTGCTCAAACACTGCACAAGACCGGAAGGAAGCACAGATGAAAGACGGAAGAAAGGGACTCGGCAGGATGTCGCATCCTGGGCCTACGTAGTTTGTCAAACACAAACATCAGAGTCGACGTAGTTCGGGGGATAGGGGAAACGCGCTCGCTAGGATGTCGCATCCTATGCATACGTATCTTTTCTAACCAGAGAAGAATCAGAGCACTCGTAGCTCGGCTAACGCACGCCAAACAAAACACAAACAGGAAACCGACTGCCAATCGCTGGACCTACGTCAGACTCCAAACCAACAAACGCACACAGGAAACCGACTGCCAATCGCTGGAGTTATGTCAGACTCCGAACAAACAAACACACATAGAAAACCGACTGCCAATCGCTGGGCTTATGTCAAACTCCAAACCAACAAGCAAATTAGAAACCGACTGCCAATCGCTGGACTTACGTCAGACTCCAACAAACAAACAAGAGGGTTGAAAAAGAAAAGGGTGCCCGGAGAGATCAGCTCATCTCCTGCCTACGTACCTCATCTGGTATGAGGATCAGGGCAACGTAGTTCCCCTTAACAGGGAAAGAACTTCTAACCTAACCAGAGACAAGAGAGATAACAAGCTATTAGGGAGACTACGACTCGAGCCTAGAAGTTGTCATGCATACGATCCCTATGTTGAGGTCTCTAATCCTAACTTGCACAGGAAGCAAGCTAACCTAAAAAGCACATCATCAAACACCAGCACAAGAGAGCAAGGATACACACTATATGCAAACAAGTGGTTCATACAAGGCTGGGCTTTAGTCAAGGGGTCAAATCAACCTCGACAAACAAGCCAACTGGAATGGGGTGTTTTTAGCTCTTAACCCTAACATTGAGAGTTAGGGTGAAGCAGATGAAATGGAAATGAGGGTTATGCCTCATAGCCCTTATCCCTGGCCTGGGAGAGCTTGAATCAAGTAGAAAGTGTGGGAGTTCAGAATGAAGGAACTCTTCTCCACAAATGACTGACTCTATGGACAAGATTTTGGGTTTTTATTCAAAGTGCATCAACACATGGTGTGAGCAAAGTGAATGACACAACTGAATAGCAGGGGATGGATTACACATCCCTTCTATCTGCCAATTGCCTCTTAAGAGGACTTAACCTGCTTGGCACAAAATTAAACAAACAAAAACATGGCCTCTTAAGGAGGGCTTCAGACAAGTGCTTACCAATAACAGTAGGTCTTCCAGACTACATGAAGAAGAGGGATTATACCTAAGTGGTATGCCAACCACAAGCAAAAGCAAAGCAAAGTTCAAATGAACTTAAAGCAACTTAGGTACCTGTGTAAACAACTAAACAAATCAGTACAATACTTTGACACACAGACAACAGTCAATATCAAACAGACAATCCCAATGTACAAAGTATAGGCCATAAGGCAAACACAAGTGAATCATCATCAACCTACAAAACAGCAAATGTTAGCAATCAAAAGCAAATATCAACATTTAAATGATGAGGCATCATCCACCATGGCATTTGGATGCTTAAACCTGAAACTCAAAGCTCACATGTAAGTGACAAACCACTAGGTCAAAGCCTAGGGTCAAAGGTGAAGAAAAAATTCAAAACAGGAGCTGAAATTCAACACAATGCAACTTCAAACACATACTAACATGTCTTAAAAAGGCATAAAACATAAACATCAAGCAAATGCATTTCATGTGCAAGAGAAGTCAAAGACAAGTTTAAAGCTCACAAATGATCATCATGAATGGAAATTCCAAATCAAAACAGAAATGATTCAAATAATTCTGGAAAAAATCATGATCATTCAACACATCCAACAATATCATCATACAGAAAATCAGAAGCATCAAAGATCAATTGGCATGGAAATTAAATTGCACAAGCAAGACAACCAAATGTGTGACACAAATTGTCACACCATACAAACATGTAGATAAAACAGAAATGGCAAATGAGAAAAATACCAAACCAAGCCTCAAACATCCATCAACATGTCAAGAACAAGCAAAGTTTCAAGCAATTTGGATCAATATGAAGCACTTTATGATAGAAAGAACAAGGCAAGGTCACAAAAGCACATATGTTCACATATTCTAACACAAATCAAAATCCAGCCATGCACAACTTCAGCAATCATCATCATAAAAAACTAGACAAACAGAGGATCATTTTGCAAAAAATTGGGGATTATTTGAGTCATTTTTCAATTTGTTATGGATTTTTAAAGTTGGCATAAAAATAAAAATCAAAATGATCAAAGCACATGGAAATAAGAAGGGAAATGGAAAAATAAATGAGAACATTTGAAAATGGGATGCGCCAGGAATCGAACTTGGTTCAAATTTGAATGTGGCGCACCAACAAATATGAAACGCAACGTTTCATTAAAATAGGTGGCAGTCAGCGCTTATTTGGCATGGTCAAACAATTGTGAGCCTATCAATTCGCTTGCAAGGCAATAACGTGGACCAATGAAACACAAGCCCTAAGCCAGCGTGTAAATAACCAGAGCGGACACAAGGTTGGAAGCTACAGACGCTAATCTGGAAAACTTCATCTTCTTCACGAAGATGAAGATGAACAATGAAGCTTCAAGAACAAATTTTCCAGATTTCCAAAACAAGTATATCATTAGAAAGATCTTTCAATGGAGATTATAGATCAACAAAAATCTAAGCCTAATTCCTCATAACAAGTTCAAATCGAGCAGAAACATTTCAACATGTCAAACTTCAATCACACATATCTCATGTTATAGTGCACCATTTCATGTGATTTTTAGCTCAGAATCATCAGAAAACAAAGATCTACACAAATATGTACATGAATTGCAAAATTATGAGATTCGAAACTTGACCTCTTGAAGAGCAGATTCTGGTTTTGCACGATCCAAAGCTCCAAATGATCCAAATCCACTCTATAACACTTGTAATGATGTTTGATGAAGAAATTGAAGCTTGAACACGTGTAGATCTAGCTCACCAAACAACTTCCATTTTCATCTTCATGAACTTCAACTGCTCGATTATGGCTCCAATTCTTCAAACAAACGCTGGATTCACACTCTATCCAACTCACTGATCATGAATCTTCAACAAAAAGAAGGTGTTATGTTGAAGAAATTTGAAATTTGATTATGAGAAAAATTTGGAGGGAGAGAAAATTGTGAGATCTAGATCCAGAAAAACCTCCAATTCTGTTGTGATTATGAATATATATGCTTCACTAATCCACTCTTAATTCAAATTAGGCATGGTTTAGTTAAAATTAATCAAGATAAGGTGTTATGACCAAAACTTGAAAATTGGAGGGTGCATGGCTATTTCCACGTGAACAGTACCACTTCCTTCATCAATTACACTTAAAATCATCTTTTAAACACATTGGCAATGGTAGAAAGTTCCCATGATGCACCATTTTTGAATTTAGCAATTTCCCTCCAAAATTGACTTGAATGCACAAATGATCATATGATGGAAATTCATGCAATGTGATGGATGTTTTGGAAACTTCATGAAATGAGAAGCAAAATGCAAAAAGAACCACCAAATTTGGAGTTTTGGTTCAAAAGATATGGCCATTTGAAGTTTCAAGCACACTTTGCCATGAATTGATCATAACTCTTTTACCATTCATCATATGCTCATGATCTTGGACTTTTTGGAAATGGGAGAGAAAGATCTTCAACTTTCATGTTGGACAAAATTTCATTTGAAGCTTCTTTCATGTTAGAAAGTTGAGTTGAAGTTGGTCCAAAAACTTGCCATTTTTGGAAACTTTCAAATTACAGGTCACTTTCCATTTTTGGAAACTTTTGATCTGGCTTCAAAATCTTCAAGGTAGATGTTTGACATGTTGAATAAACCTCTTCGGGACATGAATGAAGTGTCTCAAACCATTTCTCCACCTCCTAGCCCTCAGTTGACTTGCAGTTGACTTTTATGGGCCCCAGATGACCTGAAACTGCACTATGGACTTTGAGCCTTCAACACTTGGCCAAATTGCAACAAAATGAACCTTGGGTCATGTAAGCTTCCTAGAACAATCATAGGGCCTTTATCTCATGGAAAAACCCTTGCTCTCTTGCACAGATGAATCCTCCTAACCAGTTTTGACTGATGAAATGCAATATACTATGCAATGTTAATGACCTAAAAATGAAATGAATGTACAAATGGGAGGTGCAAATTTGAGGTGCTACAGCTGCCCCTATTCAATCAACTGGGGACCTGAACGGATGAGAGCAACGACTGTCAGACCTTTAAGATACACAGGGATTGAATACCAAAGAACCGTAGAAATTTGCACTCTGCGATGGATGAATCAAAGAACAGAAAGTTCACCAATGGAAACTTCAACTGGGATCTGATGTTTATCACGGGTCCAGACAAGACGTTTACCAACGACTCCACTGGGGATTTTGATTTTTATCAGAAAAAGGAACCACGACCAGACATCGAAAGACGATGAATGGGAAGAGAAATCACGACTTGGCGCCAACGGACAACTAGGAAAGACTCGACCAGACATCAACGGATGAATGGGAGAAAGGGATACAACCAGACTTCAACGGACGAATGGGAAAAACTCGACGTTTACCGACACCAACGGAGAGGTGACCAGACATCAACGAATGACTGGAAAAGGATACAACCAGACGTCAACGGACGAATGAGAAAAAGAGATACAACCATACGTCAACAGACGAATGGGAAAAACTCGACGTTTACTGACACCAACGAAGAGGTGACCAGACATCAACTAATGACTGGGAAGACTCAACCAAACATCAACGGATGAATAGGAGAAACTCGACGTTTACCGACACCAATTGAGAGGTGACCAGCCATCAACGAATGACTAGAAAGACTCAACCAAACATCAACGGATGAATGGGAGAAACTCGGCGTTTACTAACACCAACGGAGAGGTGACCAGCCATCAACGAATGACTGGGAAAAAGATACAACCAGACGTCAACGGACGAATGGGAAAAACTCGACGTTTACCGACACCAACAGAGAGGTGACCAGACATCAAAGAATGACTGGGAAGACTCAACCAAACATCAACGGATGAATGGGAGAAACTCGAAGTTTACCGACACCAACGGAGAGGTGACCAGCCATCAACGAATGACTGGAAAGACTCAACCAAACATCAACGGATGAATGGGAGAAACTCGACGTTTACCGACACCAACAGAGAGGTGACCAGACATCAACGGATGAATGGGAGAAACTCGACGTTTACCGACACCAACGGAGAGGTGACCAGACATCAACGGATGACTGGGAAGACTCAACCAGACATCAACGGGTGAATGGGAGAAACTCGACGTTTACCGACACCAATAGAGAGGTGACCAGACATCAACGGATGATTGGGAAGACTCAACCAGACATCAACGGATGAATGGGAAGAGAAAGAATGCTACGAACATCGAAAGATGATGTCCACAGACACCAAAAGGACCCACACAGGGATCAACACGACACCTACTGGTATCACAAGGACGACATCTACATATATCGAGACAAGGCCAATCACTTGTCGGGGACTACTCCAGGGAGTCAAGCTTTCCTTTCACTGACGGGTGAGGAAATAAACCTCTCTGGGGAATTATCAATCCTGAATGCTGTCTATCAAGAGCAACTGTAGCAAACATGTCGTACAGATGTTGAACAATGATCCGCCTTTGCTGGGGATATGGTCCAATTAGGTTTGACACATGTATGCATATGTTTGAGTTTTTCTATGGCGTAATGCTCCATGTGGAATGGAAATGCTACACTATTTGAGGATGCAATGATTACTACATGCAAGATGCAAATGAGGAAAACTCTTGCTGGGGGAAATGGTCGCTCCGTTGAGCACACAATTCTGATTTGATCATCCAACTCTGTGGGGAGGCGCACTGCTGGGGGTGCTTTGCTGATCTGATACTCTGGGGACGGCAGAGGAAATAAACCTCTCAACCGTGCTGGGGACTAGCATTGCTGCTGGAGAAAGGATAAATCCCATCGGGGCCAGCTTTCACTGAACTCAATCCACTCGGACTCCGCTAGGGGAAACAACCAATGCTCACCTCTACTGGGGATAACCGCCAACCCCTGAGCAGGAGAAACTCTACTGGGGACAATTTTCACCGAACATGATCCGCTTGGGGACTTCGATGGGGAAAACCATCAATGCAAACCTCCGCTGGGAAAACTACCCACTTCAAAATTGCTGGGGAGAATATTCACAACCCTGCTGGGGAAAGGCATTCACGACCACGCTGGGGATTACTGTACTTCATACCCGACTGTTTGAGGAACAAACTACCCACAGACACCTCCGCTGGGGATAGAACAACCTTCAGACTCAGTGGGGACTAACAGTCTTCAGACTAGCTGGGGATAGAATAGCCTTTGAACCTGTTTCTGAGGGACACACTACCCACAGACACCTCTGCCGGGGAAGAACAATTCTAATAGCTTTCAGACCTGCTTGGGGAAATAGCCACCTTCAAGCCTGCTGGGGAAACATCCTCAACCCCGCTGAGGAATCCCTGATCTTGACTATGCTGGGGAGACAAGTCCTGAAATTGCTTTATACAACCCAACCTCTCACACTACTGGACAGTGTTGAAACACCTCTGAACAAACTGTGGCTTATCTGCTTCAGCCAGGAATCAAAGGTAACAACCTGCAAAACAGCAAGACATACATGCCCCAGGGGATTGTATGGACAAGATACACCCCAGTGTACTCAACATTCAAAATGATTTTCAAATGTTTTATCTTTCTGCACGTTATTTGTCTAGCCTTCATGCTTTTTAGATGCAATCTTTATCAAAAATTCGGACGTTTTTGCAAACAAAACAGTAAAATAAAAACAAGAGAGCAATTTATCTGAATAACGGCTTTTATTGATTGAAAATGGGCCTGAAAAGGCAAATATATCAGGAAGCAATTCCTAGGAAGAGGTAATTGCGCATAAAAGGAAAATAAACTATCCTAATGGCAATGTGAACACGGCATCCACTATTTCCCAATTCTGTTATGACTCGTATGTCCTCAATTTCCTCCCAAATCCCTTGCTTTCTAAGAAGAATGATTGGACCGATCATATCCTTCGAGATGGTAGGCACTGAAGCGCGGTGAAGTAGAGATAACTCAGACTGTAGCCTTCACCTTAATCCCTCTTTTGCCTGGATTGCCTTTTCAGGTTTTCAATCCACCGGGATACCCATTTTTGCCTAAGCCGCCCTTGCGGGTTTTCGACTTACCGGGTGTACATATTCTTTTCATTCTTTATCCCTAACTTTTTCCCGAACCTTTTTCTCCTTTTTTTGGTTTGCCGGGATGCCCTTTTTTGCCTGGACTTTTTTATTCTTTTTGTCCAGTGAGTCAATTTATGCGAAGTATTTTTTGACTACATCTGAGTTAACAGGGGACGGAAAATCTTCACCATCCATAGTTGTAAGCATCAAGGCTTCACCAGAGAAAACCTTTTTAACAACATATGGACCTTCATAATTAGGAGTCCATTTGCCCCTGTTATCTGTACCGGGAGGAAGGATCCTCTTCAAAACTAAATCACCAGTCTGATAGCTTCGAGGACGCACTTTCTGATCAAAGGCCTTCTTCATCCTTCTCTGATACAGCTGCCCATGGCACACCGCTGCTAACCGCCTCTCCTCGATAAGGCTCAACTCATTAAACCTTGCTCGAATCCACTCAGCTTCGTCAAGCTTGACATCAATCAGGACTCTCAGAGAAGGAATCTCCACTTCAACAGGTAGGACTGCTTCCATACCATACACAAGGGAGTAAGGGGTTGCCCCGGTCGACGTACGTACCGAAGTACGGTACCCATGCAAAGCGAAAGGCAACATCTCATGCCAATCATTGTACGTCACGACCATCTTCTGCATAATCTTCTTGATGTTCTTGTTTGCCGCCTCTACAGCACCATTCATCTTGGTCTGTAAGGAGAAGAATTATGATGTTTAATCTTGAAATCTCTGCAGAGCTCTTTCATCATCTTATTATTGAGATTCGAACCATTATCAGTAATGATTCTCTCGGGAACTCCATAACGACAGATGATTTCCTTCTTAATGAACCGGGCAACCACTTGCTTGGTAACATTAGCATAGGAAGCTGCTTCCACCCACTTGGTGAAGTAATCAATCGCAACCAGGATGAAGCGATGTCCATTGAAAGCAATAGGCTAAATCTTCTTAATCATATCGATGCCCCACATCGCGAATGGCCAAGGCGAATTCATGACATTCAGAGGGCTTGGTGGTACATGCACCTTATCAACATAGATTTGACATTTATGGCACTTCCGAGTGTATTTGAAACAGTCGGATTCCATAGTCATCCAGTAATAACCGGCTCTCAACAACTTCTTGGACATTGCATGACCACCAGCATGGGTACCAAAAGATCCTTCATGCACTTCTTGCATCAACATGTCTGCTTCGTGTCTATCCACGCGTCTAAGCAGAACCATGTCAAAGTTCCTCTTGTACAACACATCATCCTGATTCAAATAAAAGCTTCCAGCTAGCCTTCTCAGGGTTTTCTTGTCATTCTTTGACGCACCTTCAGGATACTCCTGACTCTTGAGGAAATTCTTAATATCATAGTACCACGGCTTCTCATCTACAACAGATTCGGCTGCAAACACATACGCAGGCCTCTCAAGTCGATTCACCGCAACATGTGGCACATGATTCCACCAATGGACTTTGATCATAGAAGACAAAGTAGCCAAGGCATCAGCCATATGATTTTCATCTCGGGGGACGTGATACAGCTTCACTGTTTTGAAGAAAGTTAGGATCCTTCTGGTGTAATCTTTGTAAGGAATCAAATGCGGCTGATGGGTATTCCAATCTCCATTGACCTGGTTAATCACTAGAGCGAAATCTCCATATATGTCCAGAGTTTTGATCCTAAGATCGATGGCTTCTTCTATACCCATGATACAATCCTCATACTCAGCCTCGTTGTTGGTTACATCAAAAGTCAGTCTGGCAGAAAAAGGTATATGTGCCCCTTCGGGATTAATGAGCACTGCCCTAACACCGTTGCCATTCACATTCACAGCCCCATCAAACATCAATGTCCACTTGTCATCAGGATCCGATCCTTCCTCGACAAGAGGCTCTTCACAATCTTTTATCTTCTGATACATGATGTCTTCATCAGGGAATTCAAACATCATCGGCTGATAATCATCGATCGGTTGCTCGGCAAGGTAATCAGACAGAATACTACCTTTGATGGCCTTCTGCGACGTGTACTGGATATCATACTCTATTAAAATCATTTGCCAACGAGCAACACGTCCAATGAGAGCTGGCTTCTCAAAGATGTATTTCACTGGATCCATCTTAGAAATCAATAAGGTAGTATGGTTCAACATATACTGTCTCAGTCGGCGAGCAGCCCAGGCCAAAGCACAGTAAGTTTTCTCGAGCTGCGAATACCTTATTTCACAGTTGGTAAACTTTTTGCTAAGGTAGTATATAACAGGCTCTTTTAAACCAGACTCGTCATGCTGTCCCAACACACACCCCATCGAGTTCTCAGTTACTGACAGATACATTATCAGAGGCCTCCCAGGAACTGGAGGTATAAGGATTGGAGGTTTCTGCAAATACTCTTTTATCTTATTAAAAGCTTTTTGACAGTCATCATTCCACCTGATTGCTTGATCTTTTTTTGGCAATTTGATTATCGGTTCACACGTGGCAGTTAGGTGAGATACAAACCGTGCAATGTAGTTCAGTCTCCCTAAAAACCCGCGAACCTGCTTTTCCGTTTTCGGTTCAGGCATTTCTTGAATCGCTTTGACTTTTTCTGGATCAACCTCAATCCCTTTCTCACTGATAACGAAACCTAACAGCTTCCCGGATCTCACCCCAAACGTACACTTGTTTGGATTCAGCCTCAGTTTGAATTTTCTCAACCTTTCAAACAACTTCTGCAAATTTACCAGGTGCTCCTCTTCTGTCTGAGACTTCGCAATCATATCATCCACGTACACTTCAATCTCTTTGTGCATCATGTCATGAAAGAGAGTCGTCATAGCCCTCTGATAGGTAGCACCAACATTCTTCAGCCCAAATGGCATCACCTTATAGCAGAACGTGCCCCACGGTGTAATGAATGTCGTCTTTTCCATGTCTTCTGGCGCCATCTTGATCTGATTATAGCCAGAGAAACCGTCCATGAAAGAGAAAACCGAAGATTGAGCAGTATTATCAACCAATACATCAATGTGAGGTAATGGGAAATCGTCTTTCAGACTGGCTCTGTTTAAATCCCTGTAATCGACACACATTCTGACTTTGCCATCCTTCTTCGGCACGGGAACGATGTTGGCCACCCACGGGGGATAACTGGTCACTGCCAGAAAACCCGCATCCAACTGTTTCTGAACCTCTTCATTGATCTTGACAGCCATATCAGGACTAGTTCTGTGCAGCTTCTGCTTCACCGAAGGACAATCTTCTCTGAGAGGTAGCCTGTGCACCACAATATCTGTATCCAACCCAAGCATATCTTGATATGACCAGGCGAATATCTCCACATACTCTCTCATCATATCAATTGGCCCTCTCTTGACATCTTCCTTCAAAGCAGCCCCGATCTTGATCTCTCTTCTGGCGTCCCCAGTACCAAGGTTAACAACTTCCAACTCCTCCTGATGAGGTTGGATGACCCTTTCCTCCTGCTTCAATAATCTGACCAGTTCTTTGGGGAGTTCACAATCTTCCTCACTCTCCTCTTCAGCTTGGTAGATGGGATTATTGAAATCATACTGCATGTTTAATGCTTTATTTTAGAAAAGAGTTCAAGAAAGTCACAAAAAACAAAAACATTGCCATTTTTATTGTTTTGTAAAAAAGGAAAAACAAAAACAGAAAGACAGGGATCACAAAATTGTTTGCAAAACGTCCTTTATTAATGATATCATTGAAAAACATGATGAGGCCCTACAATGAACCACTACGTCTTGGGCAGAACATAGGGTTTCGTGCAAAATGAAAAACAAAAGAAAATTACTCTGTTTGAAGAGTAACTTGGACCATTTCCTCGGCCGTCCAATTGTTGATCAACTCCCCTGGAGCACACGGGCGCACCCAGTTGTCCATATCATAATCACTGTCCCCGTCTTCACTACTGGTTGCAAAGACGTCACCATGATTCATCAGCCCAGCGCTGGTGAAGGTACTCGGCCCTTTCTGCTCACCCTGCTCTGCCTACAGAGGTTGATAACCAATGCCAAATTTGTCTTCTTTAACGGGCCAATCAACCATCTTGCCCCAGCCTTCTGCATTGCCTGAGTTGACAACCTCCACAGCCTGCTTGTAGGATGCAATTGAGGCACTTGGCTTCTTCTACTCAGCAAAAGCCACCTTCTCAATAACAACGGTCTCAAACGCCTGGCACAGAGTCTCATGGATCTCGCCATACACCTCCACATACTTGAAAGAGGATAATCGACTCACCAGAATGTCCTCATCGCCGCACACAGTTACAATCTGACCATTCCATACATACTTCAGCTTCTGATGGAGAGTTGACGACACTGCCCCAGCCCCATGTATCCAGGGACGCCCCAATAAGCAACTATATGCTGGTTGAATGTCCATCACATAGAAGGCAATATCAAATACCTCTGGGCCAATCTTTACTGGCAACGTGACTTCACCAAAAACAGACCGTTTGGATCCATCAAATGCACGAACAATGAGATCGCTTGGAGTGAGGACAACCCCTTCAACATCAATCTTGCTCAAAATCTTCTTGGGAAGCACGTTCAACGAGGAGCCAGTATCAAATAACACATGCGACAATACGACGCCTTTACACTCCATGGTGATATGCAGAGCTTTATTATGGTTGCGACCTTCAGGTGTCAAATCTAGGTCTGTGAACCCCAATCCATGCCTTGTGCTAACATTAACAATAACACCCTCCAACTGGTTGACAAAAATCTCCTGAGACACGTAAGCCAAATTCAACATTTTCAGCAAGGCGTTACGGTGTGCCTCAGAGCACAACAATAGAGAAAGGATAGAAATTTTGGACGGAGTTTGATTCAGCTGATCTACAATCTTGTAGTCACTCTTCTTAATGATCTTCATAAACTCCTCCACATCTTTCTCAAATGAACCCTCGGGCGCCTCCTTCTATACAGGTTCTTCCTCAACCGCAGCTTGCTTACCCTTTGCTTTGGCAAGAGCCTCATCATTGTTGTCTCTCATGGTCTGCGGTGCAAACAGACGACCACTTCTTGTAAACCCTCCAGGTCCTCCCACATTGTCCACAGCCGGACCAACAGTTACAGGAGCTTTACTTGGCAAACCAATGGTCACTGGAACCTGATTTACTGGTCTGATTTGACTTTCTGACCTTTGGTTGTTACGGTAGGCATTGTCATACTTCCACGGGACGACCCTACTGTTCTCATAAGACCTTCTTCCAGAAGCAACAATAGTAATGGGAGCACCAACAATTACTAGAGCAGATATAGTTACTGGGGTACCAACAGTCACGGGTGCATTAACATTTCTCGGCGCACGTCCAGAACCGTCAGACGGTTTGAAATAAATGCTGACAGTTGACACCACCCCACGATCCTTCACGACCCGAGCAAATTGCAGGCAACCCTCATCAAATAGTCCCTGGATACCATTCCTCAACTTTTCACAACCATGCTCTGAATCTTCACAGTCTGAACAACCCTTATCACAGCCCGGGAACACTCCCCCTTTCAACAAACGCTCTTTCACAACAAACAGCGATGTCTGAACCTCATCAACATCCACCACCAGATCCACAGCTTCTCCATCTTCCACATTATTCACCCTGGGCCCACCATGTTGAGGCATAGGGTTATTCACAACGTTAGGCACAGGAGCTAAATTGATTGTTTTGGCATCGATCAAGTCCTGGACCTTATGATGGAAAGCCCGACAGTTCTCAATATGGTGCCCCGGTGCACCAGAATGGAAGTCACAACGAACGTTGGCATCATACCCAGCAGGTATCTTCAACAACGGAGCCATTGTACGCAATTCAACAAACCCAAATCTGAGCAATTCGGGCATTAACTTAGCATATGTCATAGGTAACGGGTCGAAACGACTATCCGACATTCTCTGTCTCGGCTTAAATGGACGTTGTTGTTGTTGTTGTGGTGGTGGTCCTCTTTGTTGTTGCTGTTTGACGCATTACGCGAAAAAACCGGCGGGAAAACAAAACAACAGAGCCGCCACCGTGCGTTATTTATCCCAAAAGAGGGAAAGGAAACGCTCAAACATAAGCACAAACCACTAAGACAAGGCCTAGGGTCAAATATGGAGAAATAATCCAAAACAGAACATGAAAATTGTCATGAATCAACCTCAATCAATTAAGAACACAATCCAAAAGTTATCATGTCATTATCATCAACCAAATTCATTTCACAAACTAAATAGGCAAGGCATGCAAGTTGAAAGCACATTGAGGCAACAGAATGAACAAATCCACATTAATTCCAAAATGATTCAATTAATCTCAAGAAAAATCATGGCTAAACAGAACACACAATATGATCAACACACAAAAAATCAAGGCATTTGGACATGATTAGGCATGGTAAAGAAATTGCATGAGGCAAGGTAAGCACAAACAAGCGCAAATGGGACACAATTTGGTGCATCAACTTAGCACAAGCCTAAAACAGAATTGACAAATGATAAAGACCTCAAACCAAAGCCACAACAAACTTCAATATGTCTAGAAACAATGTGCAAAATTTCACATTCATAGCATAAACAAAAAGAATTTCACAAATCATGGAAGTTCAAGACTATTCAAAAGCTCACAAATGGAAATCCAGAAAGAAAAATCCCAAACAAATCAGAAATGATTCCAAAAATTCCAAGAAAAATCAGGAGCATTCATAACATCCATAGGAAGAAACATACAAAAAATCACATCATTTGGAATTCATTTGGCATGGCAAAGAAATTCATCCAGTTGAGCAAGCAAAGGTGTGACACACATTGTCGCACCTACATTAACATGAGCATATATCAGCAACCACAAATGAGAAAAATGCAAACTCAACACCAAAATGTCCAGAAAGATGTCTAGTTTAAGCATACCAAATTTCAAAAGCATTGGATTAAAACTCATCATTTCACAAGGGATATGGCAAGCAAGGTACAAACAAACATACATGTTAACATTCCCTAGGCCAAACAATTTTACAACCATGCACAAATTGTGGAAAAACGCTCATAAAAAACTAGACACAATGAGGAGCAAGATGCAAAAATCCACACATTATTTGGATCAATATTTATCTAGTTATGATTTTTTAAAGTGGAAGAAAAAATAAAAAAAAATCATGAAGAACATAATATGAATGGATAAAGAAAATGAAATAAAATGCAATGCAATATTTGGATTTGTGTCACAGCCCGGATTCCAAGTGAAGCAGGATTTAAATGTGGCACGCTTCATAGTGAAACGCACCGTTTCACTTAAGCGGACGTGGCCAAGCTAGCAATATCGTCCAATCAATTTGCCACGCAAGCAACAGCTGGACCAATACATGTCCACAAACACTCAAACACATGCAAAACGCGCTAGGCAAGATCAAATGGGATTCTGGAAACAAAACCCTAGCAACTTCATCGTGTTCATCATGTTTATACAAGCCAAGAACAAAAGTGCACAGAAATACAAAATATGCACATCATCGTGTTCCTCTCTCATCACTCAACATGAATCCAGGCTTGGTTTAACATAATTCCACACATATTTAAAGAATCGAGCAAAAGAATGTTCATACATCAAACTTTAAATCATAATATCTACTTCAATACTGCATGGAAATCAATGATCTAAAGCTCAGCTTGCTCAGTGTTCAAAGATCTACCATAATCATCTAACAATTTCATGAATTAAAAGATTCGAATTCTGACCTTGTTGAAGATGCAGAAGTGAAACAGCTCGATTCAGGCCTTGAACAGCTCAAACAGATGATCCTTAGCTCTTGTATGATGGAATGGATGAAGGTTTGTGACTTAATCTTGCACGATCTTGCCTAAATTTCCAACTGCCATGGATGAATGCAAACTTCAGCTGCTTCAAATCTGCACGAAATTCTTTGGATCCTGCTTCAAACATGCGCCATAATCCTTCCAGATGATGATTTGATCAATGGATGATGAATTGGTTTGAAGAAAATTGCAAAAGTTTGAGAGAAAAAATGTGAAGAAAAATTTCAAATCTGAAAATGTGATGATGTTAATGCTGAATTCTGTTATGCTTAGCTATATATATGATGTGCTAATCATGTTGTTAATCATGTTTAGCCATGTGGTAATTGGATTAGTGAGAATGGAGTGTTTTGGCAAATTTGCAATTCACCCTATGCATGAGATTACCAATGGAAAAGTGCACGAAATTGGCCTTGGAATCACTTGAAATTCTGTTTTGAGCCAAGTGCAAGTGGTAAAATGTAAAAACAATGCACCATTTTCCAATTTGAAATTTCCCTCCAAAATTCAAATGAAAATGCCAATGTTTATGTGATGGAAATGCATGGCATATGATGCATGATTTGGATTGTGCATGTCAAGACATGAATGTTGCAAAAAGAACCACTTCATTTGGCCTTATGGTGTGAAAGTTATGCATGTTTGAAGTTCAAGTTCACTTGGCCATGATTGATCCATATCTTTTCAACCATACATGAGAAATTCATGATCTTGGACTTTTTGGAAAGGGGAGAGAAATATCTTCAACTTTCATGTTGGACAAAATTTCCTTTGAAGCTTTCTTGATGATGTAATCTTGAGGAGAAAACCTTTCCACTTTTGGCAATTTCAAATTACAGGTCACTTACTATTTTTGGAAACTTTTGATCTGACCTCAAATTCTTCATTGTTGATGTTTGCAATGTAAAATGAGATTTGTATGGACATGAATGAGGCATCTCTAACCATCTCCCACCTTCAAATCCATGGTTGAACTGACAGTTGACTTTGGTTGACTTTCTAGGGCTTGAGATGATTTGCATCTTGACAGATGAGCTCTGAACATCCAATCTTTGGCCAAACCACTTCAAAATGATCCCTAAGTCATATGAACTCACTGAACCAACCCTAGGGCTTTGGTTCCATAGAAAATGCACTGTCTTGCTTGCACAGCTGAATCTCCTGACCAGTCTTGACTGCTGACTTGGTGAACTATGTAATGGACAATGCAAATGTTAATGACCTAAAAATGAAATGAATGTACAAATGGGAGGTGCAAATTTGAGGTGCTACAGCTGCCCCTATTCAATCAACTGGGAACCTGAACGGATGAGAGCAATGACTGTCAGACTTTCAGGGTAAACAGGGATTGAATACCAAAGAACCGTAGAAATTTGCACTCTGAGGGGATCCAACAGTAACTTCAACTGGATCTGATATTTATTACTGGGGATTTTGATTTTTTTCAAAGGTACAGCCACATTCAGACATCGAAAGACAATGAATGGGAATAGAAATCACAACTAGACGTCAACGGACGACCAGAAAAAACTCGACGTTTATCGAAACCAACGGAGAGGTAACCAGACATCCACGGATGAATGGAAAAGAGATACAACCATACGCCAACGGACGAAATGGGAAAAACTCAATGTTTACCAAAACCAACGGAGAGGTAACCAGACATCAACAGATGAATGGGAAGACTCGACCAGACGTCAACGGACGAACGGGAGAAGCTCGACGTTTATCGACACCAACGGAGAAGGAGAAGCTCGACGTTTGTCGACACCAACAGAGAAGGAGAAGCTCGACGTTTATCGACACCAATGGAGAAGGAGAAGCTCTACGTTTATCGACACCAACGGAGAAGGAGAAGCTCGACGTTTATCGACACCAACGGAGAAGGAGAAGCTCGACGTTTATCGACACCAACGGAGAAGGAGAAGCTCGACGTTTATCGACACCAACGGAGAAAGGAGAAGCTCGACGTTTATCGACACCAACGGAGAAAGGTGACCAGACATCAACGGATGAATGGGAAGACTCGACCAGACGTCAACGGACAAATGGGAGAAGCTCATCATTTATCGAAACCAACGGAGAGGTAAATACTGGGGGAGAAAGCTAACACAACCAAACATCAACGGATGGTCGGGAAAAACTCAACGTTTATCGAAACCAACAGAGAGGTAAGCAGACATCAATGGATGACCTGTGGGGAAACAACCATACGTCAACGGACGAAATGGGAAAAACTCAACGTTTATCGAAACCAACGGAGAGGTAACCAGACATTAACGAATGACGGGGAAAGACTCGACCATACGTCAACGGACAAACGGGAGGACGAAACGAGGATGTTACGAACATCGACAGATGATGTTTACGGACACCAAAAGAAAGGACCCACGTGGGGACAACCACGACACTCACGGGTATCGCAAGGACGACATCTACATATGTCAAGGCAAGGCTGAGCACTTGCTGGGGGTCTCACTGGGGAGAATCACGCTCTTCTTCCACGGACGGGTGAGGAAATAAACCTCTATGGGGGGTATCAATCCTGAATGCTGTCAGGAGCAGCTGTAGCAAATGTGCTGTACCGATGTGGAACGCTGACCCGCCTCTGCCAGGGATATGGTCTGATTGGGTTTTGCACATGAATGCATATGTTTGAATTTTTCTATGGCGTAATGCTCCATATTGAATGGAAATGCTACGCGTTTTGAGGATGCAATGATTACTACATGCAAAATGCAAATGATGAACTTTGGTTGGGTAGCCAACTGATCAAATATTCTAACTCTGTGGGGAGACTCTGTCTGACGAATACTCTGCGGGGAATAACACCGACTTCTCACTCATGCTGGAGAATAGCACCGTTGATGGGAATTTGATCCCAATCCACTCAGGTACTCTGCTTGGGAAACAACCAAACAACTCACTGAGGACGACCCATCCACCGGTAGGATAAACTCTGTCGGAGATAATTCACCGAACCTGATCCACTCGGGGAACCTGCTGGGGAAAACCAATAACACAAATCTCTGCCCGGGAGATCTGCTAGGGGAACACCTTCACAACTCTGATGGGAACAGGCACACGCGACCCTACTGGGGAAAGGCCTACACCATTCTGCTGAGGAGAGCAAAACTCTGTTGGGGATATAAATATGTCAGACCACACTGGAGATAGACATCCACAACCCTGCTGGAGATAAGCGTTCACGACCACGCTGGGGATACAACATTCTTCCAACTCAGTGGGGATAACCAATCTTCAGGCTCAGCTGGGAATTTGATAACTTTCAGACTAGCTGGGGGATAAACCCACTTCCAGGCCCAGTGGGGATAGGCAATCCTTAGATCTGCTGGAGGTATAAGGCACTATCCACAGACGTCTCTGCAGGGGAACATAGCTCCGATAACTCTCATACTTGCTTGGGGAAATATCTACTGGGGAAACGTACTCACAGATGTCAACCTGCAAAATGGCACAACATACATGCCCCAAGGGTTTGCATGGACAAGATATGCTCAAGTGTCCTCAACATTCAAAATGATTTTCAAATGTTTTATCTTTCTGCACGTTATTGTTTAGCCTTCATGTTTAAATATGCAATGTTTATCAAAATTTCGGACGTTTTTTGCAAACAAAATAGTAAAAATAAAAACAAGAGAGCTATTTATCAGAATAACGACTTTTATTGATTGAGAATGGTCCTGAAAAGGCGAATACATCGGGAAGCAATTCCTAGAAAGAGGTAATTGCGCACAAAAGGAAAAATCTATCCTAATGGCAATGTGAACATGGCATCCACTATTTCCCAATTTTGTTATAACTCACAGATCATCAGTTTTCGTCCCAACTTCCTTGCTTTCTGAGAAGAATGACTGGACCGATCACATCTTTCGAGATGGCAGACGACGAAGCGTGATGAAGTACAGATAACTCAGACTGTAGTCTTCGCTTTAATCCCTCTTTTTCCTGGATCCCCCTTTCGGGTTTTCGATCCACCTGAATACCCATTTTTGCCTAAGCCGCCCTTGCGGGATTTCGACTTACCGGGTGTACACATTCTTTTCATTTTTATCCCTAATTTTTGCCCGAACCTTTTCTTTCTGTTTTTTTTGGTTCGCCGGGATGCCCCTTTTTTGCCTGGACTCTTTTATTCTTTTTGTCCAGCGGGTCAATTTACACGAAGTATTTTTTTACTACATCTGAGTTAACAGGGGACGGAAAATCTTCACCATCCATAGTTGTAAGCATCAAGGCTCCACCGGAGAAGACCTTCTTCATAACATATGGACCTTCATAATTAGGAGTCCACTTGCCCCTGTTATCTGTACCAGGAGGAAGGATCCTCTTCAAAACTAGATCACCAGTCTGATAGCTTCGAGGACGCACTTTCTGATCAAAGGCTCTCTTCATCCTTCTCTGATACAACTGCCCATGGCACACAGCTGCTAGCCGTCTCTCTTCGATAAGGCTCAACTCGTTAAACCTTGTTCGAATCCACACGGCTTCGTTCAGCTTGACATCCAACAACACTCTCAGGGAAGGAATCTCCACTTCAACTGGTAGGACTGCTTCCATACCATACACAAGGGAGTACGGGGTTGCCCCGGTCGACGTACGTACTGAAGTACGGTACCCATGCAAAGCGAAAGGCAGCATCTCATGCCAATCCTTGTACGTCACGACCATCTTCTGCACAATCTTCTTGATATTCTTATTGGCCGCCTCTACAGCACCATTCATCTTCGGTCTGTAAGGAGAAGAATTGTGATGTTCAATCTTGAAATCTTTGCAAAGCTCTTTCATCATCTTGTTATTGAGATTCGAACCATTGTCAGTGATGATTCTCTCAGGAACCCCATAACGACATATGATTTCTTTCTTGATGAACCGGGCAACCACTTGTTTGGTGACATTAGCATAGGAAGCTGCTTCCACCCATTTGGTGAAGTAATCAATTGCAACCAGGATGAAGCGATGTCCATTAGAAGCAGTAGGCTCGATCTTCCCAATCATATCAATGCCCCACATGGCAAACGGCCAAGGCGCATTCATGACATTCAGAGGGCTTGGTGGTACATGCACCTTATCAGCATAGATTTGACATTTATGGCACTTCCGAGCGTACTTGAAACAATCGGATTCCATAGTCATCCAGTAATAACCAGCTCTCAACAATTTCTTGGACATTGCATGACCACCAGCATGGGTACCAAACGAACCCTCATGCACTTCTTGCATCAACATGTCTGCTTCGTGTCTATCCACGCATCTAAGCAGAACCATGTCAAAGTTCCTCTTGTACATCACATCGTCCTGATTCAAGTAAAAGCTTCCAGCTAGCCTTCTCAGGGTTTTCTTGACATTCTTCGACGCACCTTCAGGATACTCCTGGTTCTTGAGGAAGTTCTTGATATCATAGTACCACGGCTTCTCATCCACAACAGACTCGACTGCAAACACATACGCAGGCCTCTCGAGTCGATTCACCACAACATGTGGCACATGATTCCACCAATGAACTTTGATCATAGAAGAAAAAGTAGCCAAGGCATCAGCCATCTGATTCTCATCCCGGGGGACATGATACAGCTTCACCTTCTTGAAGAACGTCAGTATTCTTCTGGTGTAATCTCTGTAAGGAATCAAATGCGGCTGGTTCATATTCCAATCTCCATTGACCTGATTAATCACTAGAGCGGAATCTCCATAAATGTCGAGTGTTTTGATCCTCAGATCAATGGCTTCTTCTATCCCCATGATACAAGCCTCATACTCAACTTCATTGTTGGTGACATCGAAAGTCAATCTGGCAGAGAAAGGTATATGAGCCCCTTTTGGATTGATAAGAACTGCACCAACATCGTTGCCATTCACATTCACAGCCCCATCAAACATCAATGTCCACTTGTCATCAGGATCCGGTCCTTCCTCGACAAGAGGCTCTTCACAGTCCTTCATCTTAAGATACATGATGTCTTCATCAGGGAATTCAAACATCATTGGGTGATAATCATCTAGCGGTTTCTCGGCAAGGTAGTCTGACAGAATACTACCTTTGATGGCCTTCTGCGACGTGTACTGGATATCATATTCTGTTAAAATCATCTTCCAACGGGCAACACGTCCGGTGAGAGCCGGCTTCTCAAAGATGTATTTTACTGGATCCATTTTAGAAATCAACAAGGTAGTATGGTTCAACATATACTGCCTCAGTCGGCGAGCAGCCCAGGCCAAAGCACATCAAGTTTTCTCAAGCTGTGAATATTTGATTTCACAGTGGGTAAACTTTTTACTAAGGTAGTATATGGCATTCTCTTTTCGACCAGACTCGTCATGCTGTCCCAATACACACCCCATCGAGTTCTCAGTCACTAACAGGTACATTATCAATGGTCTCCCGGGAACTGGAGGTATAAGGATTGAAGGTTTCTGCAAATACTCTTTTATCTTGTCAAAAGCTTTCTGACAGTCATCATTCCACCTGATTGCTTGATTCTTTCTCAGCAATTTGAATATCGGTTCACACGTGGCGGTTAGGTGAGATACAAACCTTGCAATGTAGTTCAATCTCCCTAAAAAGCCACGAACCTGCTTTTCAGTTGTCGGTTCAGGCATCTCTTGTATAGCTTTGACTTTTGCTGGATCAACCTCAATCCCTTTCTCACTGACAATGAAGCCCAACAGCTTCCCAGATCTCACCCCAAACGTACACTTGTTTGGATTCAGCCTCAGCTTGAACTTTCTTAGCCGATCAAACAACTTCTGCAGATTAACCAGGTGCTCCTCTTCTGTCTGCGACTTCGCAATCATATCATCCACGTACACCTCAATCTCTTTGTGCATCATGTCATGAAAGAGAGTCGTCATAGCCCTCTGATAGGTAGCACCGGCATTCTTCAGCCCAAATGGCATCACCTTATAGCAGAACGTGCCCCAAGGTGTAATGAATGTCGTCTTTTCCATGTCCTCTGGCGCCATCTTGATCTGATTATAGCCCGAGAAACCGTCCATGAAAGAGAATACCGAGGATTGAGCCATATTATCCACCAATACATCAATGTGAGGTAATGGGAAATCGTCTTTCGGACTCGCCCTATTCAAATCCCGGTAATCGACACACATTCTGACTTTGTCATCCTTCTTCGGCACGGGAACAATGTTGGCCACCCACGGGGGATAAGTCGTCACTGACAAGAAACCCGCATCGAACTGCTTCTGAACCTCTTCCTTGATTTTCACAGCCATATCAGGACTCGTTCTCCGAAGCTTCTGCTTGACTGAAGGACAATCTTCTCTGCGAGGTAGTCTATGCACCACGATATCAGTATCCAACCCAGGCATATCTTGATAAGACCAGGCGAATATCTCCACATACTCTCTCAGCATCTCAATCAACCTTCTCTTGACATCCTCCTTCAAAGCAGCCCCGATCTTAATATCTCTTCTGACGTCCTCAGTACCAAGATTAACAATCTTCAACTCCTCCTGATGAGGTTGGATGACCCTTTCCTCTTGCTTCAACAATCTGACCAATTCTTTAGGGAGTTCACAGTCTTCCTCACTCTCCTCTTCAGCTTGGTAGATGGGATTATTGAAATCATATTGAGCCATAACAGAACTGTTCATAGTGGATTCCGTGAGATCACTTCTGCATGTTTAATGCTTTGTTTTAGAAAAAAGAGTTCAAGAAAGTCACAAAAAATAAAACATTGCCATTTTTATTTTTGAAAAATGAAAAACAAAAATAGAAAGACAGGGATCACAAAATTGTTTGCAAAACGTCCTTTATTAATGATAATCATTGAAAACATGATGAGGCCCTACAATGAACCAATACGCCTTGGGCAGAACGTAGGGTTTTGTGCAGAATGAAAAAACAAAAGAAAATTACTCTGTTTGAAGAGTAACTTGGACCACATCCTCTACTGTCCAATTGCTGATCATCTCCCCTGGTGTACACGGGCGAACCCAGTTGTCGAGATCACAATCACTGTCACCATCTTCACTATCAGCAGCAAAGACGTCACCGTGATTCATCAGCCCAGCGCTGGTAAAGGTACTCGGACCTGCTTGTTCACCCTGCTCCGCTTGCAGAGGTTGATAGCCAATTCCAAACTTATCTTCCTTGATAGGAAAATCCACCATCTTGCCCCAGCCCTAAGCTTTGCCAGAGTCGACAACCTCCTTGGCCTGCTTGTACGACGCAATTGAGGCACCTGGCTTCTTCTGATCAGCAAAAGCCACCCTCTCAAGAGCAATAGTCTCGAATGCCTAGCATAAGGTTTCATGGATCTCACCATCCACCTCTACATATTTGAAAGAGGATAGGTGACTCACCAGAATATCTTCTTCACCGCACATGGTCACAATCTGACCGTTCCAGACATACTTCAACTTCTGGTGGAGAGTTGACGAAACTGCCCCAGCTGCGTGAATCCACGGACGCCCCAGCAAACAACTGTATGCGGGCTGAATGTCCATAACATAGAAGATAATGTCAAACACCTCTGGACCTATCTTCACTGGCAAGGTGACTTCACCAAAAATAGAACGTTTGGATCCGACGAATGCACGCACAATCAGGTCACTTGGAGTGAGCACAACCCCTTCAACAGCTATCTTCTTCAGAATCTGCTTAGGCAACACGTTCAGCGACGAGCCAGTGTCTACCAACACATGGGACAAAACAGCCCCCTTGCACTCCATGGTGATGTGCAAGGCCTTATTATGGTTACGCCCCTCAGGCGTTAAGTCCAAGTCAGTGAACCCCAAACCATGCCTGGTGCTCACGTTGGCGATCACACCCTCCAATTGGTTGACAGATATCTCCTGAGGCACGTAAGCCATATTCAGCATCTTCAACAGGGCATTACGATGCGCCTCGGAGCACAGGAGCAAAGAGAGTATTGAAATTTTGGACGGAGTCTGATTCAGTTGATCTACAATCTTGTAGTCACTCTTCTTGATTATCTTCATGAACTCCTCCACATCCTTCTCGAACGAACCCTCGGGCACCTCCTTCTGAGCTGGTTCCTCATCAACCACTGTTTGTTTGCCTTTAGCCTCGGCATTGTTGTCTCTTAACGGTTGCGGAGCAAACAGACGTCCACTTCTGGTAAAACCTCCTGGTCTTCCAACATTGTCCACAAATAGACTCACAACCACATGAGTTCTACTAGGCACACCAATTGTCACAGGCGCTTGATTTGCTGGCCTGACCTGATTCTCAGCCCTTCTGTTGCTGCGATAAGCGTTGTCATATCTCCATGGCACGACCCTACTATCAACAGCCCTTCTGACCGGCGCATCAATTGTAGTCGGATTACTGGCGGTTGCTGGTGCAGAAATGGTAACAGGAGTACCACTAGTTGCAGGCGCACTCACAACCCTCTGGCCACGTTCCTCAGACGGTTTAAAGTAGATAGTGACAGTTGACACCATCCCATGATCTCTAACGGCCCGACTGAATTGCAAACAACCCTCATCCATCAAACCCTGGATACCAGCCCTCAACTGATCACAACCATTCTCAGACTCTGAGCAGTCCGCACAACCCTCATAACAGCCCGGGTATACACCTCCATTCATCAACTGAGCCTTCACAACAAACAAAGAAGTCTGAACATTATCCACACTGATCACCAAGTCCTCAGCTTCTACCCCCTCGACATTATTCACTCGGTGTGCACCATGCGGCGGCATAGGGTTGTTTACAACATTCGGCACAAGAGCAAAATTGATGGTTTTAGCGTCAATTAGGTCCTGGACTTTATGATGAAAAGCCCTGCAGTTTTCAATGTGATGCCCTTGCGCACCAGAGTGGAAGTCACAATGCACGTTGGCATCATACCCAGGTGGTATTTTTGTCAACGGAGCCATGGTCCTCAATTCAACAAACCCTAGTCTGAGCAACTCAGGCAGTAACTCAGCATAGGTCATTGGCAGTGGATCAAAACGTCGATCAGGCATCCTCTGCCTTGGCTGATACGGACGTTGCTGTTGTTGTTGTTGTGGTTGCGGTTGTTGAACTCTCTGTTGTTGCGGTTGTTGACGAGGTTGAGGTGCTGGAATGGTTACAGCAGCAACCTGACGATATTGATTCCTATTCACAACCCTCCTTCCATGTTGCACTGCACTGGCTTCACCCTCTCTCTGGCGAGGTGCCCCAGCAAATGGTTTCTACGAAGACGAGCAACCCACATCCTGAATCTTACCAGCCTTAATCAGGCTTTCTGTCCTCTCTCTGCAGATCACCACATCTGAAAAACTACCGAATGGGCAACTCCCCATCCGGTCCATGAAAACACCTTGTAAAGTGCCAATGAACATATCAGTTAACTCCCTCTCCAGCATAGGGGGTTGTACTCTTGCAGCCAATTCACGCCACCTCTGGGCGTACTCCTTGAAGCTTTCACCAGATTTTTGACAAAGACTCTGCAGCTGAGTCCGGCTCAACGCCATGTCCATGTTGTGTTTATATTGCCTCAAGAAGGCCTCACCCAGGTCTCTCCAGCATCGGATAGAATCTCTCTTAAGTTCCATGTACCAATCCAAGGAAGCCCCAGATAAGCTATCCTGGAAGAAATACATCCACATTTTCTCATCATCGGTGTAAGCAGAGATTTTCCGATAATACGCCTGCATGTGGGTGCGAGGGCAGGAAGTACCGTTGTATTTATCGAAAGAGGGTGCTTTGAATTTGTAGGGAATCCTCAACCCCTCTACCAGACCCATGTTGGTCACATCGAAACCCAAGGAATTCTGACATTCCATGGCTCTTATCTTCTCAGCAAGGGCATCTACCTTACGATCCCTATCCTCAACTCTTCCAACAACTTCATCATCTTCACTAAGCAAAGTGAACATGTCCTCTTGTCTGTCCACAATCGGATCAGGATGACGAACAGGAGCCCGGGTAGCTCTGGCATTGACAGTCTCTGCAGCAAGAGGTTGTCCGTTGATTCTAATCCCCCTTAACTCATCACCCACAACATAGTCATTGGCGGGAGCAGCAGCAGCAACGTTGTCATGAACAGGCACGCCCACTGGCGAAGCACGGTTGGACTGCGGAATCACGGTTTCTTGTCTTTGGGCTAAGGCACGCAGCTCCTCTTGCCCTTGCACAACACCTTGCATCATTGTCATAAACTGGGCCATGTTTGCCCTCATCTCAGCCAATTCTGCCTGAACCTGGTCCATGCTTCTCTGTTGATTGAGTCTGGTTGAGTAGCGGTGCGGTCTTCGATCAGCTATCCTGCCTGACACAAGAACCAGAGTGAGAAGTCGTGAACGAGAACACCTGTTATGCAAAAATGATATGTGCATGATGCGTGTGATGCATTTGCAGATTACTTTTCTTTTTCTATGCATTATTATATTTATTTTTTTGAAAATAAACATGCTATGATGCAAATGATGGAGCCATGACTGGTCGGCTGTGTATCTCGGAGCGCAGGATCAAAGCTTCAGCTTGAAATCGAAACCACAAAGTCATCTGAGACCCAAAATCATCTGAAATCCAATATGTAGAACCAAGTCACCATCTGAGCAAGTACCCTCAAATTCAGCCCAGGGATCCGAAATAAACGGAACCCTCTGATAAATGCCAAGGTCAAACCTCCGGCGTCCAGAAATAGAGACTCTTAAATCCAACTGAACCATAGTCACCATCACAGAATCACTGACGGAACCTGTACTTGCAAGAATCAAACCCTCCCCTCACAGGTGAATTCTAACAAGGTCATCCTAAGGCGGGCAATGGTCTCGACAATCGGGCAAAGATACTCAACGGGTTTTCCCTTTCGGGTGTGCCGTTGTAGCTCTCTTAAGATCGTCTAAACCAAAGATCCGGGAAAGATCGGTCACCGAAGTCAATAGCCCAGATGAAATAACCCAACCTGAGTGGAATAACTCCAAACGGAAGGACTCTCTCAAATGAACCTCGTCCGGCTGTGGTATGTCACGTTGCAACAACATGCTGATACAGCAAGTGAGGAGACGTGAGACCACGCTAATCCTAGGTGTATACTCGGGCCGGGGTTTTAGCCCCACTCAGAACACCCACCCCAAATCAGAGGAACAACCTGTACAGAAGACAGCACAATGATAGTATGATGCATGCAAACATAATGCAAACAATAAATGCAAACAATAAATAAATGAATGCAATAAATGAAACAGCAAAAGCAACCAAACCCTATCCTAGAGAGCGCTAGGAGAGACTCGCTCAGGGAAGATGGACCAGCAAGAGGTCAACTTCTCTTACATCCCCAGCAGAGTCGCCAGCTGACGCATTACGCGAAAAACCGACGGGAAAACGAAACAACAGAGCCGCCACCGTGCGTTATTCATCCCAAAGAGGGAAAGGAAACGCTCGAAGTAAACCTGGAAAAGACATGGTCTCGCGACCAAAGAGAATGGGATCGGGAGTCGGTTATGCGAAGGGAAGGTATTAGCACCCCTATGCATCCGTCGTACTCGACGGGATCCACGCACAAAAGGAAGGATAAAGGTTGCTAGAAACTGCTCAAACATCAAACAACGGGCTGAAAAGAGACACAAAAACGACAAACGAAACTAACTCGGCAGGATATCGCATCTTGGGCCTACGTAGTCTGTCAGGCACAAACATCAAAGTCGACGTAGTTCGGGACAGGCGGAAACGTGCTCGCTAGGATGTCGCATCCTATGCATACGTATCTTCTCAGACTAAAGAAGAATCAGAGCACTCGTAGCTCGGCTAACGCACGCCAAACAAAACAAACACGGGAAATCGACTGCCAATCGCTGGACTAACGTCAAACTCCACACAAACAGGCAAACATGGAAACCGAACGCCAATCGCTGGACTTACATCAGACTCCGAACCAAACACATGCACACTGGAAACCAAACGCCAATCGCTGGACTTACATCTGACTCCAAGCACACAACAGACACACGCAGACAAAAAGCAAAAGGGTGCCCGGAGAGATCTGCTCATCTCCTGCCTACGTACCTCATCTGGTATGAGGATCAGGGCGACGTAGTTCCCCTACACAGGGAAAAAGGACTAGCCTAACCAAAGACTGGGAAATGACAAACTAGAAGGGAGACTAACTCGAGCCTAATAGTTATCATGTTAATTCACCATGGCCCTAGGTTGAGGTTGCTATCTAACTTGCACAGGGAGCAAGTTATCCTAAACAGCACAAACAGTCATACAGAAGCACAAAGCAAGCACACACACTATATACAAACAGAGGGGCTCAAACAAGGCTAGGCTTTAGTCAAGGGGTCATGTCAACCTCGACAAACAAGCCACTGTATCAGGGTGATGTTAGCTCTTAACCCTAACATTGAGAGTTAGGGTGAAGCAGATGAAATGGGAAGTGAAGATAAGACTTCACAGCTCTTATCCCTGGCCAGGGAGAGCTTCAGACAAATGAAAGTGTGGGAGTCCAGAAAGTGGGACTCTACTCCACATGACTGACACAACACAGATCTTGGGCTATTATCCACAATGCATCAACACAAGGTGTGTCAGCAAAGTGGATGACTCACTGATTAGCAGGAGATGGACTACACATCTCTTGTATCTGCCAATGCCTCTTCACTTAGGAGGTCTTTGATATGTACATGGGACAAAGATAAACAAACACAAGCATTGCCTCTTAAGGAGGACTTCAGACAGGTGCCTGCCCAAGTAACAGGACAGGTCTTCCAGACTACATGAAGTCAGTGAGTTATACCTCAAATGCTTAAGCAACCAAGCAAAAGCAAAAGCAAGTTCAAAAGAACTTAAGCAACTAATGTACCTGAAAAAAATCTAACTCAATCAGTATACAACTCAAAAAGTCAAACAGACAACCAATAGTCAACAGTGAACAGTACACAGTCAAACAAGCTATGCAACAATGTGCAAGGCACAAGCTCAACTCAAATGAGCTAAAAGCCACCTATAAAACAACTCAAGATTAGTCAACATTAACCAATTAGTCAACTCAAGCAAGTGAATCAATCCAATCATGGCGATGTGCTTCTTAACCTGAAAACAAAGCTCAAACATAAGCACAAACCACTAGGACAAGGCCTAGGGTCAAAGATGGAGAAATAATCCAAAACAGAACATGAAAATTGTCATGAATCAACCTCAATCAATTAAGAACACAATCCAAAAGGTCTCATGTCATTATCATCAACCAAATTCATTTCACAAACCAAATAGGCAAGGCATGCAAGTTGAAAGCACATTGAGGCAACAGAATGAACAAATCCACATTAATTACAAAATGATTCAATTAATCTCAAGAACAATCATGGCTAAACAGAACACACAATATGATCAACACACCAAAAATCAAGGCATTTGGACTTGATTAGGCATGGTAAAGAAATTGCATGAGGCAAGGTAAGCACAAACAAGCTCAAATGGGACACAATTTGGTGCATCAACTTAGCACAAGCCTAAAACAGAATTGACAAATGATAAAGACCTCAAACCAAAGCCACAACAAACTTCAATATGTCTAGAAACAATGTGCAAAATTTCACATTCATAGGATAAACAACAAGCATTTCACAAATCATGGAAGTTCAAGACTATTCAAAAGCTGACAAATGGCAATCCAGAAAGAAAAATCCCAAACAAATCAGAAATGATTCCAAAAATTCCAAGAAAAATCAGGAGCATTCACAACATCCATAGGAAGTAACATACAAAAAATTACATCATTTGGAATTCATTTGGCATGGCAAAGAAATTCATCAAGCTGAGCAAGCAAAGGTGTGACACACATTGTCACACCTACATTAACATGAGCATATCTCAGCAACCACAAATGATAAAAATGCAAACTCAACACCAAAATGTCCAGCAAGATGTCTAGTTTAAGCATACCAAATTTCAAAAGCATTGGATTAAAACTCATCATTTCACAAGGGATATGGCAAGCAAGGTACAAACAAACATACATGTTAACATTCCCTAGGCCAAACAATTTTATAACCATGCACAAATTGTGGAAAAATGCTCATAAAAAACTAGACACGATGAGGAGCAAGATGCAAAAATCCACACATTATTTGGATCAATATTTATCTAGTTATGATTTTTTAAAGTGGAAGAAAAAATAAAAAAAAATCATGAAGAACATAATATGAATGGATAAAGAAAATGAAATAAAATGCAATGCAATATTTGGATTTGTGTCACAGCCCGGATTCGAAGTGAAACAGGATTTAAATGTGGCGCACTTCATAGTGAAACGCACCGTTTCACTTAAGCGGACGTGGCCAAGCTAGCAATATCGTCCAATCAATTTGCCACGCAAGCAACAGCTGGACCAATACATGTCCACAAACACTCAAACACACGCAAAACACGCTAGGCAAGATCAAATGGGATTCTGGAAACAAAACCCTAGCAGCTTCATCGTGTTCATCATGTTTATACAAGCCAAGAACAAAAGTGCACAAAAATACAAAATACGCACATCATCGTGTTCCTCTCTCATCACTCAACATGAATCCAGGCTTGGTTTAACATAATTCCACACATATTCAAAGAATCGAGCAAAAGAATGTTCATACATCAAACTTTAAATCACAATATCTACTTCAATACTGCATGGAAATCAATGATCTAAAGCTCAGCTTGCTCAGTGTTCAAAGATCTACCATAATCATCTAACAATTTCATGAATTAAAAGATTCGAATTCTGACCTTGTTGAAGATGCAGAAGTGAAACAGCTCGATTCAGGCCTTGAACAGCTCAAACAGATGATCCTTAGCTCTTGTATGATGGAATGGATGAAGGTTTGTGACTTAATCTTGCACGATCTTGCCTAAATTTCCAACTGCCATGGATGAATGCAAACTTCAGCTGCTTCAAATCTGCACGAAATTCTTTGGATCCTGCTTCAAACATGCGCCATAATCCTTCCAGATGATGATTTGATCAATGGATGACGAATTGGTTTGAAGAAAATTGCAAAAGTTTGAGAGAAAAAATGTGAAGAAAAAATTTCAAATCTGAAAATGTGATGATGTTAATGCTGAATTCTGTTATGCTTAGCTATATATATGATGTGCTAATCATGTTGTTAATCATGTTTAGCCATGTGGTAATTGGATTAGTGAGAATGGAGTGTTTTGGCAAATTTGCAATTCACCCTATGCATGAGATTACCAATGGAACAGTGCACGAAATTGGCCTTGGAATCACTTGAAATTCTGTTTTGAGCCAAGTGCAAGTGGTAAAATGTAAAAACAATTCACCATTTTCCAATTTGAAATTTCCCTCCAAAATTCAAATGAAAATGCCAATGTTTATGTGATGGAAATGCATGGCATATGATGCATGATTTGGATTGTGCATGTCAAGACATGAATGTTGCAAAAAGAACCACTTCATTTGGCCTTATGGTGTGAAAGTTATGCATGTTTGAAGTTCAAGTTCACTTGGCCATGATTGATCCATATCTTTTCAACCATACATGAGAAATTCATGATCTTGGACTTTTTGGAAAGGGGAGAGAAATATCTTCAACTTTCATGTTGGACAAAATTTCCTTTTAAGCATTCTTGATGATGTAATCTTGAGGAGAAAACCTTTCCATTTTTGGCAATTTCAAATTACAGGTCACTTACTATTTTTGGAAACTTTTGATCTGACCTCAAATTCTTCATTGTTGATGTTTGCAATGTCAAATGAGACTTGTATGGACATGAATGAGGCATCTCTAACCATCTCCCACCTTCAAATCCATGGTTGAACTGACAGTTGACTTTGGTTGACTTTCTAGGGCTTTAGATGATTTGCATCTTGACAGATGAGCTCTGAACATCCAATCTTTGGCCAAACCACTTCAAAATGATCCCTAAGTCATATGAACTCACTGAACCAACCCTAGGGCTTTGGTTCCATAGAAAATGCACTGTCTTGCTTGCACAGCTGAATCTCCTGACCAGTCTTGACTGCTGACTTGGTGAACTATGCAATGGACAATGCAAATGTTAATGACCTAAAAATGAAATGAATGTACAAATGGGAGGTGAAAATTTGAGGTGCTACACTGTTGTCGCGGTTGAGGTGCTGGGATAGTTACAGCAGCAACCTGACGGTATTGTCCTCTGTTCATACTTCTCCTATGATGCACAACATTAGTCTCACCTTCCCTCCTGCGAGGTGCCCCATAAAATGGCTTCTTTGAAGACGAAGAACCAGCATCCTGAATCTTTCCTGCTTTAATAAGGCTCTTTGTCCTGTCTCCACAGATAACAAGGTCAGAAAAGCTACCGAACGGGCAACTCCCCATACGGTCCATAAACACTCCTTGTAAAGTCCCGATGAACATATCGGTCAACTCCCTCTCCAACATAGGAGGTTGCACCCTTGCAGCTAACTCACACCATCTCTGGCCGTACTCCTTGAAGCTTTCACCAGATTTTTGGAACAGACTCTGCAGTTGGGTTCTGCTCGGAGCCATATCCATATTATGTTTATATTGCCTCAAGAAGGCTTCCCCCAGATCTTTCCAGCTTCTAATGGATTCTCTTTTCAACTCCATATACCAGTCCAAGGAAGCCCCAGATAAGTTATCCTGGAAAAAGTACATCCACATCTTCTCGTCGTCAGTGTATGCGGAGATTTTTCTATAATAAGCCTGCACATGGGTGCGAGGACAAGAAGTACCATTGTATTTGTCAAAGGATGGCGCCTTGAATTTGTAAGGAATCCTCAGCCTATCAACCAAGCCCATATTTGTTACATCAAAACCCAAAGAGTTCTGACACTCCATGGCTTTGATCTTCTCAGCTAGGGCATCAACCTTTTTGTCCCTCTCTTCAATTCTCCCCACATCGTCTTCATCACTGAGCAGGGTGAACATATCTTCCTGCCTGTCAACCAGCGGAGCAGGATGGCGCACTGGAGCACGGGTTGCTCTGACATTGACAGTCTCTGTGGCAAGAGGCTGTCCATTAATTCTGATACCCCTCAACCCATCACCCACGGCATAGTTGTTGACGGGAATATTAGCAGCAACAATGTTATCATTAACCGGGACCCCCTCTGGTGAAGCACGGTGGACCGGAGGAATCACAGCTTCCTGTCTCTAGGCTAAGGCACGCAACTCCTCCTGCCCTTGAACGACCCCTTGCATCATGGTCATAAACTGGGCCATGTTAGCCCTCATCTCAGCCAACTCAGCTTGAACTTGATCCATACTTCTCTGTTGATTCAGTCTCGTAGCGTAGCGGTGCAGACGACGATCAACAATCCTGCCTAAAATAGGAACCAGAGTGAGAAGTCTCGTTCAAGAACACCTGTAATGCAAAATGATATGTATATGATGCGTATGATGCGTATGCTGTTTATCATGAATGATCCTGAAAAGGATATACATATGCGGGTTAACTTCTCCCTTTTCTTTTAGCATTATTTTTTTGAAAATAGACATGCTATGATGCAAATGATGAAGCCATGACTGGTTAGCTGAGTATCTCATGGCACAGGATCAAAACTTCGGCATGAATTCGGCACCGGAAACCACAAATCAAAATCATCTGGAACCCAAGGTCAACTGAAGCAAGTACCCTCAAATTCAGCCCAGGGATCCGAAATAAATGGAACCCTCTGATAAATACCACGGCTAAACCTCCGACATCTCAAAAATAAAAATCCATAAATCCGACTTAAGGTCACCAACACAGCATCACTAGCAGAAACTGTACTTGCAAGGATCAAACCCTCCCCTCATAGGTGAATTCTAACAAGGTCATCCTAAGGCGGATAATAGCCTCGACAATCGGGCAAAGATACTCAACGGGTTTGCCCTTTCGGGTGTGCCGTTGAAGCTCTCTTGAGATCATCTAAACCAAAGATCCGGGAAAGAACAATCACCGAAGTCAACAGCTCAAGTGGGATAACCCAACCTAAGTGGAATAACTCCACCCGGAAGGACTCTCTCAGATGAACCTCGTCCGGCTGTGGCATCACGTCTCCGCATCATGCCGTACAACATGTGAAGAAACATGAGGCCCCGCTAATCCTAGGTGTATACTCAGGCTTGGGTATTGGGCCTCAATCAGAACACCCACCCCGAATCAGAGGAACCAACCTATACAGAATCCAACATGACATTATGATGCATGCAAATATCTATGCAAGTATATACAATCACAGCATAATAAACAGGGATGCAATAAATAAATCAATAAAAGCAACCACAACCCTATCCTAGAGAGCGCTAGGACTGACTCGCTTAGGGAAGATGGACCAACAAGAGGTCAACTTCTCTTTGTCCCCAGCAGAGTCGCCAGCTGTCGTATTACGCGAAAAACCGGCGGGAAAAAGAAACAGAGCCGCCACCGTGCGTTATTTATCCCAAAGGAGGGAAAGGAAACGCTCGAAGTAAACCTGGAAAGGAATGGTCTCGTGACCAGAGATCGATAGGATCGGGAGTCGGTTATGCGAAGGGAAGGTATTAGCACCCCTACGCATCCGTCGTACTCGACGGGATCCACGCTCGAAAAGAATAGAAGAAAGGTTGCTAAAGATACTGCTCAAACACTGCACAAGACCGGAAGGAAGCACAGATGAAAGACGGAAGAAAGGGACTCGGCAGGATGTCGCATCCTGGGCCTACGTAGTTTGTCAAACACAAACATCAGAGTCGATGTAGTTCGGGGGATAGGGGAAACGCGCTCGCTAGGATGTCGCATCCTATGCATACGTATCTTCTCTAACCAGAGAAGAATCAGAGCACTCGTAGCTCGGCTAACGCACGCCAAACAAAACACAAACAGGAAACCGACAGCCAATCGCTGGACTTACGTCAGACTCCAAACCAACAAACGCACACAGGAAACCGACTGCCAATCGCTGGACTTATGTCAGACTCCGAACAAACAAACACACACAGGAAACCGACTACCAATCGCTGGGCTTATGTCAGACTCCAAACCAACAAGCAAATTGGAAACCGACTGCCAATCGCTGGACTTACGTTAGACTCCAACAAACAAACAAGAGGGTTGAAAAAGAAAAGGGTGCCCGGAGAGATCAGCTCATCTCCTGCCTACGTACCTCATCTGGTATGAGGATCAGGGCGACGTAGTTCCCCTTAACAGGGAAAGAACTTCTAACCTAACCAGAGACAAGGGAGATAACAAGCTACTAGGGAGACTACGACTCGAGCCTAGAAGTTGTCATGCATACGATCCCTATGTTGAGGTCTCTAATCCTAACTTGCACAGGAAGCAAGCTAACCTAAACAGCACATCATCAAACACCAACACAAGAGAGCAAGCACACACACTATATGCAAACAAGTGGCTCATACAAGGCTGGGCTTTAGTCAAGGGGTCAAATCAACCTCGACAAACAAGCCAACTGGAATGGGGTATTTTTAGCTCTTAACCCTAACATTGAGAGTTAGGGTGAAGCAGATGAAATCGAAATGAGGGTTATGCCTCATAGCTCTTATCCCTGGCCTGGGAGAGCTTGAATCAAATAGAAAGTGTGGGAGTTCAGAATGAAAGAACTCTTCTCCACAAATGACTGACTCTATGGACAAGATTTTGGGTTTTTATTCAAAGTGCATCAACACATGGTGTGAGCAAAGTGAATGACACAACTGAATAGCAGGGGATGGATTACACATCCCTTCTATCTGCCAATTGCCTCTTAAGAACACTTAACCTGCTTGGCACAAAATTAAACAAACAAAAACATGGCCTCTTAAGGAGGGCTTCAGACAGGTGCCTACCAGTAACAGTAGGTCTTCCAGACTACATGAAAAAGAGGGATTATACCTAAGTGGTATGCCAACCACAAGCAAAAGCAAAGCAAAGTTCAAATGAACTTAAAGCAACTTAGGTACCTGTGTAAACAACTAAACAAATCAGTACAATACTTTGACACACAGACAACAGTCAATATCAAACAGACAATCCCAATGTACAAAGTATAGGCCATAAGGCAAACACAAGTGAATCATCATCAACCTACAAAACAGCAAATGTTAGCAATCAAAAGCAAATATCAACATTTTAATGATGAGGCATCATCCACCATGGCATTTGGATGCTTAAACCTGAAACTCAAAGCTCACATGTAAGTGACAAACCACTAGGTCAAAGCCTAGGGTCAAAGGTGAAGAAAAAATTCAAAACAGGAGCTGAAATTCAACACAATGCAACTTCAAACACATACTAACATGTCCTAAAAAGGCATAAAACAAAAACATCAAGCAAATGCATTTCATGTGCAAGAGAAGTCAAAGACAAGTTTAAAGCTCACAAATGATCATCATGAATGGAAATTCCAAATCAAAACAGAAATGGTTCAAATAATTCTGGAAAAAATCATGAGCATTCAACACATCCAACATGATCATCATACAAAAAATCAGAAGCATCAAAGATCAATTGGCATGGAAATTAAATTGCACAAGCAAGACAACCAAATGTGTGACACAAATTGTCACACCATACAAACATGTACATAAAACAGAAATGGCAAATGAGAAAAATACCAAACCAAGCCTCAAACATCCATCAACATGTCAAGAACAAACATGCAAAATTTCAAGCAATTTGGATCAATATCAAGCACTTTATGATAGAAAGAACAAGGAAAGGTCACAAAAGCACATATGTTCACACATTCTAACACAAATCAAAATCCATCCATGCACAACTTCAGCAATCATCATCATAAAAAACTAAACAAACAGAGGATCATTTTGCAAAAAATTGGGGATTATTTGAGTCATTTTTCAATTTGTTATGGATTTTTAAAGTTGGCATAAAAATAAAAATCAAAATGATCAAAGCACATGGAAATAAGGAGGGAAATGGAAAAATAAATGAGAACATTTGAAAATGGGATGCGCCAGGAATCGAACTTGGTTCAAATTTGAATGTGGCGCACCAACAAATATGAAACGCAGCGTTTCATTAAAATAGGTGGCAGTCAGCGCTTATTTGGCATGGTCAAACAATTGTGAGCCTATCAATTCGCTTGCAAGGCAATAACGTGGACCAATGAAACACAAGCCCTAAGCCAGCGTGTAAATAACCAGAGCGGACACAAGGTTGGAAGCTACAGACGCTAATCTGGAAAACTTCATCTTCTTCACGAAGATGAAGATGAACAATGAAGCTTCAAGAACAAATTTTCCAGATTTCCAAAACAAGTATATCATTAGAAAGATCTTTCAATGGAGATTATAGATCAACAAAAATCTAAGCCTAATTCCTCATAACAAGTTCAAATCGAGCAGAAACATTTCAACATGTCAAACTTCAATCACACATATCTCATGTTATAGTGCACCATTTCATGTGATTTTTATCTCAGAATCATCAGAAAACAAAGATCTACACAAATATGTACATGAATTGCAAAGTTATGAGATTCGAAACTTGACCTCTTGAAGAGCAGATTCTGGTTTTGCACGATCCAAAGCTCCAAATGATCCAAATCCACTCTATAACACTTATAATGATGTTTGATGAAGAAATTGAAGCTTGAACACGTGTAGATCTAGCTCACCAAACAACTTTCATTTTCATCTTCATGAACTTCAACTGCTCGATTATTGCTCCAATTCTTCAAACAAACGATGGATTCACACTCTATCCAACTCACTGATCATGAATCTTCAACAAAAAGAAGGTGTTATGTTGAAGAAATTTGAAATTTGATTATGGGAAAATTTGGAGGGAGAGAAAATTGTGAGATCTAGATCCAGAAAAACATCCAATTCTGTTGTGATTATGAATATATATGCTCCACTAATCCACTCTTAATCCAAATTAGGCATGGTTTAGTTAAAATTAATCAAGATAAGGTGTTATTACCAAAACTTGAAAATTGGAGGGTGCATGGCTATTTCCACGTGAACAGTACCACTTCCTTCATCAATTACACTTAAAATCATATTTTAAACACATTGGCAATGGTAGAAAGTTCCCATGATGCACCATTTTTGAATTTTGCAATTTCCCTCCAAAATTGACTTGAATTCACAAATGATCATATGATGGAAATTCATGCAATGTGATGGATGTTTGGGAAACTTCATGACATGAGAAGAAAAATGCAAAAAGAACCACCAAATTTGGAGTTTTGGTTCAAAAGATATGGCCATTTGAAGTTTCAAGCACACTTTGCCATGATTTATTCATAACTCTTTGACCATTTATCAGATGCTCAGGATCTTGGACTTTTTGGAAATGGGAGAGAAAGATCTTCAACTTTCTTGTTGGACAAAATTTCATTTGAAGCTTCTTTGATGTTGGAAAGTTGAGTTGAAGTTGGTCCAAAAACTTGCCATTTTTGGAAACTTTCAAATTACAGGTCACTTTCCATTTTTGGAAACTTTTGATCTGGCTTCAAAATCTTCAAGGTAGATGTTTGACATGTTGAATAAACCTCTTTGGGATATGAATGAAGTGTCTCAAACTATTTCTCCACCTCCTAGCCCTCAGTTGACTTGCAGTTGACTTTTATGGGCCCCAGATGACCTGAAACTGCACTATGGACTTTGAGCCTTCAACACTTGGCCAAATTGCAACCAAATGAACCTTGGGTCATGTAAGCTTTCTAGAACAATCATAGGGCCTTTATCTCATGGAAAAACCCTTGCTCTCTTGCACAGATGAATCCTCCTAACCAGTTTTGACTGATGAAATGCAATGTACTGTGCAATGTTAATGACCTAAAAATGAAATGAATGTACAAATGGGAGGTGCAAATTTGAGGTGCTACAGCTGCCCCTATTCAATCAACTGGGGACCTGAACGAATGAGAGCAACGACTGTCAAACCTTCAAGGTACACAGGGATTGAATACCAAAGAACCGTAGAAATTTGCACTCTGCGATGGATGAATCAAAGAACAGAAAGTTCACCAATGGCAACTTTAACTGGGATCTGATGTTTATCACGTGTCCAGACAAGACGTTTACCAACGACTCCACTGGGGATTTTGATTTTTATCAGAAAAAGGAACCACGACCAGACATCGAAAGACGATGAATGGGAAGAGAAATCACGACTAGGCGCCAACGGACAACTAGGAAAGACTCGACCAGACATCAACGGATGAATGGGAGAAAGGGATACAACCAGACTTCAACAGACGAATGGGAAAAACTCGACGTTTACCGACACCAACGGAGAGGTGACCAGACATCAACGAATGACTAGAAAAGGATACAACCAGACGTCAACGGACGAATGGGAAAAAGATATACAACCAGACGTCAACGGACGAATGGGAAAAACTCGACGTTTACCGACACCAACGGAGAGGTGACCAGACATCAACGAATGACTGGGAAGACTCAACCAAACATCAACGGATGAATGGGAGAAACTCGACGTTTACCGACACCAACGGAGAGGTGACCAGCCATCAATGAATGACTAGAAAGACTCAACCAAACATCAACGGATGAATGGGAGAAACTCGGCATTTACCAACACCAACGGAGAGGTGACCAACCATCAACGAATGACTGGGAAAAAGATACAACCAGACGTCAATGGACGAATGGGAAAAACTCGACGTTTACCGACACCAACGGAGAGGTGACCAGCAATCAACGAATGACTCGAAAGACTCAACCAAACATCAATGGATGAATGGGAGAAACTTGACGTTTACCGACACCAATAGAGAGGTGACCAGACATCAACGGATGAATGGGAGAAACTCGACGTTTACCGACACCAACGTAGAGGTGACCAGACATCAACGGATGACTGGGAAGACTCAACCAGACATCAATGGATGAATGGGAGAAACTCGACGTTTACCGACACCAACGGAGAGGTGACCAGACATCAACGGATGATTGGGAAGACTCAACCAGACATCAACGGATGAATGGGAAGAGAAAGAATGCTACGAACATCGAAAGATGATGTCCACAGACACCAAAAGGACCCACACAGGGATCAACACGACACCTACTGGTATCACAAGGACGGCATCTACATATGTCAAGACAAGGCCAATCACTTGTCGGGTATATACACAATGATATATACCCAATAATGTGCTCAAGTGAGCACAAGACAATGGTATATACACAATAATGTGCTCAAGTGAGCAAAAGGCAAATTGCATTAACATAAACATGAGCTCAAGTGAGAAAAGGGCAAAGACAAATGAATTAATGAGCAAGAAATTAAATTGCATTAAAGTAAATTGCAAAAATTAAATGCTTGAATTAAAAGTTAGTGATTAGTAGTTAGTGTTAGTGTGCCATAAGGCAATTTAGCGCTATGTTAAGCAATCGTAAGTGGACTAATGTAGTAGTCACACCTATCTGAGGCCGGTCAATAAAACTATAGGCAAACAAACACAAGTTAGAGACCATGACTAGTAAGCCAAGCCCCTATAACTTGCCATGCCAAAAGAAAAGAAGAATGATCTTGTTTGGATTTAGGTTTTTTGCTTGACCAAGAAGCAACCTATCTCTAATGCAAAGCAATTCACTTGATCTTTGATCAAGATGAATTTGATTTGGATCAAAGAAGGTTAAGCCCCTCATATGTCAAGGCTAACCCCCAATCATTAACTCATTTATCAAAAAGAAAAAGGAAGAAGAAGAAGAAGAAATGGAATGTACATAATTGAAATTCAAAAGACATAACCCACACACATTGATCAAACATGAATGGAATCAACATCAATCAATGGTAAACAGAAGTGAGATGAAGCTTAGAAGTCAAGAAACAATAAAAATATTTTTGGTATTTTTTGGAATTAAAATAATACTTGAATTAAAATAAACAAATAAAGGTCAAACTTCAAATCCAATTCAAATCAACTTGGAAAAGTCCAATTGGATCATCATAAGTCTAACATGGTCAAACAAGGTTTGACAAAATATTTCATCATTTTTTAAAACAGAAACTAATTTTAAACAATTAAAAATAAAGAAAAAATAACATAATTGAACTAAAATCTCAAATAAATCTCAAATCAATTAAGAAATTGATGAGAATATTTTTCATAGATTCATCATCATTCAAAGATGTTAAGAAAATATTTTTGGCATTTTTGAATATTGGAAAGCATTTTAAATGAATTAAAAACAATCAGAAAGTAAATAATTCCCAAAAAATATTAAATGGAATCATAAAAAATATTTAAAGTCATTTTGAGAAACTAGAAATTAAGAGGAAAATTATGCAATTGGTCCTATATTTTTATGATTAAAAATGAAGAAGTTATGAATTTTTAAAATAAAATGGAAATAAAGAAATTAAAATGAAAAAAAAACAGAAATTAGAAAAATCATGGAGCGTCTGATCAAGGTTCATTAAATGACGTGGTTGATCAGAAGGCTAATAGGTGCGCGCTCATGGTGTGGATTAGTCAGCAGCGAAACACACATGATTAAATAAGGTCAAACAAACCAAGCGCCAGGATTAGATTAGAAGCAAATGATCCAATGGCCATGAACTCGTCCACGTGGGGACGATGGTAGAAACCACCGTCTTCTCCGGCGAGACTCACAGTTCCGGCCAAAATTTATAGGTTTCAAAACCTTCACCAAAATGCACGATCTATACATCAATGGAAAGCTGGGGTGATGTACATCACCCCTGTACCCTTGGTTTCCACTCAAGATCTCCATAGAGAGAGAAATCTGAGATGGAAATTTGTGGTGTTCAAACTGAACTTGCTCAATTCATGAAATTGAATACACAAATCAATTGCCTCTCACATGAGGACTTCAGAGGTACCAAGCAATGCAAGAAATGATCAATATCCAAGGAGTTTCGAATGAAAACAGTTGGAGGGAAAACCTTTGAAGAGAAGCTTTACAATGCCTGATCTACTCCAATTCTTTGATGCAGTTTGGTCTTGAGGTAGCAAGGAAGCAAGGTTCAGGAATTGAAGTTCAAAGATCAACCAATGAAGTTGAAAATTGAACTTAAAAATTGAAATAAAAAACTCAGAATTCCTTTTAATGGAGGTTGGGTTTTCACTTGTGCAGAACTTCAGGCGCCTTTAGGTTGGTTTTTGAAGTGAATGCAACCTTCTATTTATAGGCAAGGATGATGCAAGCAAGGACATTCTCATGTGCATGTGAATTTGGGTCCTCCATGCATGGGCCTGTACAGGCACATGGGAGGCCCAAATGCAATTCCAAATGCAAGCTGAGATGCAAGAGAGACCGTTTGGACGTGCAAATTTCATGATATTAGCTTGTGCCCAAAGATTCAACATGGTTTCCATAAAAGATCACAAAACTTCTCCTCTTCGAAAGTACCATTTTCCAAATTCAAACATAGGCACGTGGGTAATGGTTGGAAAGGTATTGACATAAGAAACAAATGTTATGTTGAACAAAAATCCATTTGGAATTAGGAAAATATTGAAAACTGGCTTTGAAGTTCAATGCACAAAACATGTATGTGGAAATTTTGCCAAAATGGACCAACTTCAAGCCCTTCTGTTTCAATGATGCAAGCCTCAAATGACAAAACCTTAAACATCAAAATTGTAGAACTTTTCAAGAAAATCAATTCGGATTTAAATTTTGAATCATTTGGATTTTTTATGAGAAAGTTATGGGCACTTGAAGTTGGACTTTTTCACATTTCAATGACTTTGGTCCAAAGTGACCTATAATGTTTTGTATTATCACATGTGTTTATTTTAGGATTATGAAGTTTTGTCCAACATAACATTTGAAGTATAAATCTTACACTTTCCAATGAACTCTGCCCACCTTAAAATAATAAAAAATGAGTGAGTTAGGTCCTTGGGAAGTTGACCCAAAATTAGGGTTTCAGTCAAAATGACCTATAATGTTTTGAAATTAATGATGACCTTCAAAGCTTCAAATAAATTTTTGATGAACATGAACATTGTTCATATGGTTATTAAGAACATTATTTCTCTTGGGGTCATCTTCATTTGACAAACACATCAAAAGTTAGGTCTCAGTGGATTTCGAAATAGTTAGATGAATTGACTGATCAACTTCTCAAGTACAAACTTCAAATCTTGATGAATGAATGATTGAGGACACTCACATAGGCACATATACGCATAAAATGATGAATTAAAGAACTTCCCTTGATTGTATTTGACCATGGGTTGAGGTTGCTTCATGAGCAAGGCACAGTCAATGCACAGCTGAATTAGGGTTTTGTAACACCCCAAAATTTGCCCTCCTCATTCATGCATTCATTTTTTAGGTCATTTAGCATTTCATATTACATTGCATCATGTCAATCAGAATCAGCTCCAAGAAGCTTGAACATCATCCAGATGATCGGTCAACACAAGGAAAAGACCCGAGTTACTTCCAACAGGACCAAATGGGGCCTATTCACCATGCAAATCGCCAAGTTGGAAGAAGCAAGAATCTGCTGCTGAGCTGTCATGCTCGCTAGGCGAGCAGATGCTTCGCCTAGCGAAAAGAATTGTCATGCTCGCTGGGCGAGCAGATCCTTCTCTAGGCGAAGGGCGCGCGTTTCGGAAAATAGCAGAAAAGCTTTGGGCCTCAGCTGACCTCATTCTAAGTCCACAAGTCCATGAAAACAAGTCTATAAATACTGAGGTTTCAGCACGGGAAAATACACTTGGAAATTCACGGGAAAATAGACTTGGAGTTTCACGTGGAGTTTCAAACCTAGGAACTACTCTGCAGCGACCTTCAGGCAGCCCTGAGAAGTTCACCCCGCCTCACGCAAACCCTAACGCTGCTCTGCCGATCCTGCCGTGTCTGTCAATTTTAACCGGTCTCTCATCAGGTATGCCTTTGTTCCTCCTACTTTATACCTTGAATCTGAATACTATGAATGTGTGAGGTAACATCAGGTTTTGCCCACGGGTTTATGTTTATGTATGAATATGTAAATAGTGTCTTGAATGTTTAATAATTTCGTTTCTGAGATGAATGCCATAGGGTTTGGAATCCTTAAAATCGTGCTGTTATCAATGAGAAATCCAAAACCCGCAGGCGCTCGCTAGCCGCTTCGCTAGGCGAGCATGCAGCGAAGCTTCGCTAAGCGTTCGCTAGGCGATGCAGTCGCGAATGTGACAACATCCGTCCTTTTTGTTCTGTTTTGTTCTAACCTGTCTTGTGTTGCCATGGCATTGTTTTCTTTTGATTTCATCCTGTTTGCCTAACCCTTTTTGTCGAGTTTTTGTGAGGGCTCACATACTCTTGCAGGGGCACCATCCGGAGGTTTATTCCGATTACCCGTACTGATCGGTTTTCTTTGATGGTGTTAGCTTGGGAGGATCTCAGGGTTGCTTATCCTTTAATTGCTGTAACTTCGGATCTTTATCCGTGTGGTATTTTTTACTTCTTCCCCTTTATTTTACCGTTTTCTTAGCTGGAAGACCTCAATAGGAGGCAATGTTTGAGCCCCTTGTTGGCATTTTACTTTAAGATACGTGTTTTGTGTGATGTGATTGTTCCCCATAGGATGCGAGGCTTCGCATAGTCTCCCGTTTGCATGCCAATTAAGGTAGCACTGTTCCTTCGCCTAGGACTTCCTTTTTGCATGCGTGTTCCTACAACGCCAACAAACCCTAAAACCCAAAGCAACATGTTATCTCCTTCTACTACAGGCGAGTAAGTCTCCAAAGGTCGAGCATCCGGTAGATTGCGTAGTAACGTTGTTCGTCCAAAATCCAATCCATAACCCCGTAGTTAGCCGAACTACGGCGTGCTCTGATTCTCATTCCAGATGAGATACGTAGGCATAAGACGCGATGTCTTAGCGAGCACACAACCCCCTAAACCCCTAGGTAGCCGAGCTACGAAGACTCTGATTCTCATATTCAGATGAGATACGTATGCAGTGGATGCGACATCCGCGCGAGTCCTTTCCCTTTAACCCCTTTTTTAGTAAATCGTACATTAGATAAACCCATACCCTTTACACAAGAACTACACAAGTGGATCCCGTAGAGTACTACGGATGCGTAGGGGTGCTAATACCTTCCCTTCGCATTACCGACTCCCGAACCCAAGATTTGGTTGCGAGACCTTGTCTTTTCCTTTCCTTTTTCCGGTTTACTTCGAGCGTTTCCTTTCCCTCCTTTGGGATAAATAGCGCACGGTGGCGACTCTTCTGTCTTTTTCCTTCGCCGGTTTTTTTTTTCGTGCACTTTATTTTTCAGGTTGCGACAGCTGGCGACTCTGCTGGGGACTAAGAAGTTGACCTCTTGCTGGTCCATCTTCCCTAAGCGAGTCCCTCCTAGCTTGTGTGATTTCTTGTTTATTGAGTGTTCATGCTTTTGTACATTTATTTGCTTACCTGCTTACATGCATCTGCTGTATTTGCTGGATCTGTTTGTTTGTTTGTTGGGATGGGGTGTTCTATGAGAGATAAGCCCATTACCCATGCTTGAGTGTACACACAGGTTTTAGAGTGGATGATCATGAGGCTTGCGTGGCATGTTGCTACGTTAAGTCGTTCGTGAAGGACCACACCCAGACGAGGTTTCTTTTGGATATATTATGTCCTACGGATGTTCCGTAACGACATGATGTTCCTCTAGAAATTGTCGACTCTGGGGACCATTTCCCGAGAACTCAGTCGAGGCCTCTCCTCCGAGACGTGACTATGTTAGCTCTGGTGGGCGCATTCTCGCTGCTCAATCCGAGGACCCCGAGACTGGGAACTTGCTATTAGGATATCCTGTTGAGGGGAGTCAATGGAGGTCTTTTGTCCCGTAATAATACCAAACCTTCAGTGGTAAACGTATTATTCGCGACTGAAGGGCTGAAGCTGACGAACTTCTGTTCTTAGAACCTACCAGTGAGGGGCGGGCTAAATTCAGGAAACCTTAACCTCCAACCAACCCGGTTTTCTGGAGCAGAGTTTTGGTCTTGTATTATGTTCCTCAGTGAATTTATCTCCAGGCAGTGCAACCTGACAGATGTTCAAGCGGATCCATCAATTCTGATTGACATGCCTTTTGCATTGCATAACATCATCTGCATATTTGCATCCAACATCTCATGCTTATTCATTTGCAGGGTATTCCCTTTCAAAACGGGGGTGCCTTAAAACTGAACAAGCAGTGCATCACATACCATGCCTATTAACCCTTGTCTGTTTTGCAGGTGTCACCGCAGTGTCTAATGTTTGTTTCCTGTATCAGGCAGTTATTGGTCCCAAGCGAGTCCACAGGTACCCGACAAAGGAAAATCGTCCACAGCTAGCGATGGACCAAGTACAGAAAGAACTGGCTGATATGCGTGAAAGGATGGATCAGTTCATGACATTGATGACTGGTATGGCAGCAGGCCAAGAAAAGCTGAGGGAATTGGTTGAGCAACCGAGACCCGATCCAGAGGTGGAGATACCAAATGCTGAGGGAAACCCTGGTAACCATGGGAACGTTGATAACCCTGTGAACACTGGTAACGCGGGTAACGCAAATGCTGATGGAAACCCGGGTAATTTTGGCAACACAGGGAATGTTGGAAATGGTATTGGCGGAAGATACAATATGAATCAAGGAATTCGGATTAACGAGCGCCCCGTTACTGAAGATTATCAGTATGATCAATTTTCTTTGCACGACGAGGCCCTCGAGACCACTCGCCGTATGGATGAGCTTGCTGAGAAGCTCAAATCCTTGGAGTCTCAAAATTCCTTAGGCTTTGATGTCACAAATCTTGGTTTGGTTCAGGGAGTAAGGATTCCTCACAAGTTCAAACCCCCTACTTTTGAGAAATACAACGGGGCTTCTTGCCCACGCACTCATCTCCAATCTTATCTGGGAAGGTTGGGAGCTCACACGGAAGATGAAAAGTTGTGGATGTACTATTTTGAAGACAGTCTAACTGGAGCTTCTCGCGAATGGTATGCTCATTTGTCTCGTACTACCATCAAGAGCTGGAAAGACTTGGCAGAGGCTTTTGTCAAGCAATATCAATATAACTTGGACATGGCTCCAAATCGGACCTTGTTGCAAGGTATGTCTCAGACTGCCAAGGAAACCTTTAGAGAGTATGCTCAGTGTTGGAAACAGATTGCTGCGTCTGTCCAACCCCCTATGTCTGAAAGGGAGATGGCGGACATGTTCATGAACACTCTTCAAGGCAATTATATTGAGAGATTGGCTGCTTGCCCGTCAATCAGCTTTGCAAAGATAGTAATTGCCGGAGAAAGAATCGAGAGTCTGTTGAAGATTGGCCGAATTCAAGACAATAGTGCTTCCAAGAAACCGTTTGCTGGTAACGGTCAGCGTAGAAAAGAAGGTGAGGCAAGCGTTGCGTATGCCGGCAGAGGCAGGGGTAGAGGACGCCCTAATTATTATCAAGATCAAGTGGCCGCAGTTACTATTCCAACACCTGTTCCTCAACCGCAATATCATCCGCAACAACAACCCAGGTACAACAATCAACAACAAGGAGGTAATCCGGGTCAGCAGAGACACTATCAACAACGTCCAAGGCAGACGAACCGGGTCATCGAGCCAATCCCAATGCCTTATTCAGTATTACTTCCCAAGCTGATTGACATGAATCTGGTTACGTTGAGAACTCTGGCCCCACCAATCGATCCCAATAATTTGCCTAGAGGTTATGATGTCAACGCCAGATGTGCTTTTCACTCCAACGCATCTGGCCATACTACAGATAATTGCAAGGCTCTCCAGTTAAAGGTACAAGATTTGAGAGATGCCCAGGCTATCAATTTTGCTTCGGTGCCTAATGTTATCCAGAACCCGATGCCGGCTCACGGCGGGCAGGGGATTAATGTTGTTGATAGTGGGGAAACTTTGAATTTGGTTTCTGATGTGACTAAGGTAAAGACTTCGCTATCGGTGGTTAAAGACCGACTTCTGAAAGGACAGATTTTCCCGGGCTGTGGGGAGGAATGCAGAAATTGTCAAGCTGCCGAAAACGGATGTGACAGTTTGAGAAGAGGTATTCAGCAGCTGATAGATGAAGGTTGTCTTCAGTTCGATCAGGCCCGTCCAGTGAAGAATGATGTATCGACGGTGACGTTTTATTTTACTCCTGAAAAAATATATGTTCCCGAGAGACTCGCTCCAACAACAATATATTTCCCAGAAAGTTCAGCACCAGTTGCAATTTACTCTGACAGCCCTCAACCGACTTTGGTTGGTCCGATCACCATCACAATACCAGGACCCGTTCCGTATGAGAAAGACAGTGCTATCCCGTGGCACTATGGGGCTGATATCTACTGCCATGGGCAGAAAGTTAACAAAGAAGACATCGACATTGGTAGCTCCGCTGTAGACAATGTTGGAGGGGTTGGTGGCTTCACTCGCAGTGGACGCCTATTTGCACCATCAACATTACGCGCGAATACTGAAGCCGAGGTAGCTGCCAAGGCTAAAGGGAAACAGATAGCCGCCGAAGAGGTTACTACTGAGGAAGATCCTCCTAAGACCGCATTCAAGAAGGAAGTGCATGAGTTTATGAGGATTATCAAGAAAAGTGACTACAAGGTAGTCGACCAGCTAAATCAGACACCCTCAAAGATCTCCATCCTCTCACTATTGCTGTGCTCTGAGGCGCACAGAGCAGCCTTGTTGAAAGTACTGAATATGGCCTATGTTCCACCGGAGATAACTGTTAACCAGCTGGAGTCAGTAGTTTCCAATGTAAACGCTAGCCGGGGGCTAGGTTTCACCAATAATGACCTGACATCTGAGGGCAGGAATCACAACAAAGCCTTGCATATCACAATGGAGTGCAAAGGGGTGATGCTTTCCCATGTTTTGGTTGATACAGGCTCTTCTCTGAATGTTCTTCCAAAGAAAGCCTTAATGAAGTTGGATTGCGATGACACCATCCTGAGGCCAACTAACTTAGTTGTGAGGGCTTTTGATGGCTCTAAGAGAGCTGTCTTTGGCGAAGTTGAGTTGCTAGTGAAGATTGGACCGCAGATATTCAAGAGTACCTTTTATGTGATGGATATCCAGCCTGCCTACAGCTGTCTGCTAGGTCGGCCTTGGATTCATGCTACCGGTGCTGTTACTTCTACCCTCCACCAGAAGCTCAAATATGAACTAGAAGGCCAGGTCGTCACTGTCTGTGGTGAAGAGGAAATTGTTTGCCACCTGTCTACATTTAAGTATGTAGAGATGGACGGCGAGATGGACGGCGAGATGCATGAGATGCTGTGTCAGGGCTTCGAAACTACAAACATCAACGAGGTCGCGCCCGAAGCTGTCTTTTCACCTGAGTTTGAGAAGGTCGGGACTTCTATCTCTTCATACAAGCAAGCTGTCGAAGTGGTTAAAACTGGTAATGCCCAAGGCTGGGGCAAATTTGTGGAGCCAATCATCAAAGAAGACAAGTTTGGATTGGGGTATGCTCCGGGATCTCAGAAGAAGGAAATCGGTACTCTCTCCAGCGGGGGTTTGGTTTCTCCCCACGTCGTCGATGCTGCAGATGAAGACAAGGCTGACAGCGACTGTGACTTAGATAGCTGGATTCGCCCGTGTGTCCCGGGAGAAAAGCTCGACAATTGGTCGTCTGAAAAAACCGTCCGGGTTACTCTACTGAAAGAGTGATTTTTATTGCTTTCCTTTTATTACATGCATAATAAAGTCTTACACTTTGCCCAAGGTGTAACGGCTCATTTGTAGGGCCATCCATTTAGTTACATTTCGCAATTATTTTTATCATCAATAAAGGACGGCTTTTGCAAACAATTTTGTGTTCTCTTTCTTTCAGTTTTTTTACTTTTACAAAAAAAAATGGCAATGTTTCTTTTTTCGTTTTCTCTTTCTTTCCAAAAAAAAAAAAACTCTCATTCTAAGGTAAAGCATGATCCTCCATCATGCAGAGCGGACCACTCGGATCTCACTGCTAACGACACTGCTATGGCCAAGTATGACTTCGACAATCCTATCTATTAAGCCGAAGAAGGGGTTAAGGAAGATTATGAATTGCCTGAAAGGTTAGCCAGATTGTTGAAACAGGAGGACCGAGCTATTACACCTTATCAGGAGGTAATTGAGACCGTCAACATCGGTACCGCAGACGACAAGAAAGAGATCAAGATCGGGGCAAGTCTACAGGCCGAGAGGAAAGAACGTTGATCATGTACTTGACTGTGTTAGAAAGGTCAATGGGTTGTGTGCTCGATCAGCATGACGAGTCAGGTCGAAAAGAGCATGCAATATACTACCTTAGCAAAAGTTTACCGACTGTGAACAAAGATACTCATTGCTCGAGAAAACATGTCGCGCTTTGGCATGGGCTGCTCGCCGACTAAGACAGTATATGTTGACTCACACGACTCTATTGATATAAAAAATAGATCCAGTCAAGTATATTTTTGAAAAGCCAGCACTTACCGAAAAGGTTACTAGGTGACAAATGATACTGACAGAGTATGACATCCAATACACTTCAGAAAAAGCCATCAAGGGAAGTGTCTTGTCAGACTATCTTGCAGAGCAACCGATTGATGATTACCAACCTAGGAGGTTTGACTTTCCTGATGAGGACATCATGTTTCTCAAATCGAAAGATTGAGAGGAACCACTCCCGAAGGAGGGGCCTGACCCTGAATCCAAATGGATTATGATGTTTGATGGGGCGGTCCACGTCAATGGTCGCGGAGTTGATGTAGTGTTGATCACACCGGAAGGGGGTTCATATGCCATTTGGTGCCAGAATAACTTTTCCCCGTACCAACAATGAAGCCGAATACGAAGCTTGTATCCTAAGACTTGAGGAAGCCGTCAATATACAGATTAAAACCCTGGATGTATACGGGGGTTCAGCTTTGGTCATCAATCAAACCAACGGGAAATGATGCTATGCTGGAACTACGTGCCCAGAATTGACGTATCTCGGTCAGAGACGAATGAAGAAAGCATTTGGTCAGAAAGTGCGCCCTCGGGGGTATCAAGTCGGTGAATTGGTACTCAAAAGATTTCTTCCTCCCAACACAGATCACAGGGGAAAATGGACACCGAACTATGAGGGTCCGTACGTGGATGTCGAAGGATTCCCGTCCCCTAATAACTCAGACGCAGTTAAAAAAAATACTTCGTATAAAATAGACCCGCTGGACAGTAAAAAGAATAGTCCAGGCAAAAAATGGGCATCGCGACGAACCAAACAAAAAGGCATAAAGAGGTTCGGGCAAAAATTAGGGATATATAAAAAAAAAGAGTACATCCGGTGAGTCGAAAACCCAAAAGGGCGGCTCAGGCAAAAATGGGTATCCCGGTGGATTGAAAACCCAAAAAGGGGGCGATCCAGGCAAAAGTTAGGGAATAAGCGAATGACTGTGATCTGAGTTCATCAGTGTTATATCACTGTTTCATTCAATCCGGCAATCTTCGAAGGTTAAAGATCGACTAATCATCCACTTCAGAAAGCAAGATGAGCAGAGCGTCTTGAGGACATACGAACCATAGTAGAGTCGAAACTCAGTGGGACCCCGTTTCCACATTGCCATTAGGATAATTCTCTTTTTTATAGCGATCACCTCTTTTCAGGGATCAGCTTCCTAATACCCTCGCCTATTCCTGGCACAAATTTTCTCCCCAGTAAGAATCGAATAATTCAGTTAAAGAGCCTCTATTTTTCATATATCAGTTTGTTTGCAAAAATGTCCGAATTTTTTATAAAACATATTGCATATGAACATAATGGTGGCTTTTGCAGATGATTTGCACAGGAAAACATTTAAAATTGCTTTGAATGTGCTTAATCCCGGACGGTGAATTCAAACCGAGTAATTCCCCCGAGGTATACGTGTATTTTTGGTTGCAGGTCACAGGAACCGGATGCCAAGTCATGAATCCTCATCGCCAAGCGGTTGACAAAGTCTCTCCTCAGCAGAGCATGTTCCCCAACAGAGTTGACAGTATCCAGACTGTCTATCCCCAGTAGAGTTGACAGTATCCAGACTATATATCCCCAGCAGAGTTGACGGTGTCAGACTGTATCTTCCTAGCAACAGCGGAGTGGTTGCATACCCAACGGACAAGAGGGTGGTGTTCCCAGTGTTCATCTCATCCCCAGCAGATTATTTCTAACAGATTTGTTCTAATCCGCAGCTTGAGGACGATTAGCAAGTTCATATCCCCAGCAAAGGTCGTTTCCTACGACATTTCCCCAGGAAGTGTTTTCCCCACAGACTCTCCTCACAGAGCCTCGCCGAACCAAGTTTCCATAGTTGATACTCCCCCTGCAAGGTCGACTTTTCAAGCAGCCAATTTATTTTTGGTGGCTCATTGGTCCCGGCAGACGGATCATTCCCCACAGAGCATTCAAGGATTGATACAGCGATCTGTTCCCTACCGGAGTTTGCTTCCCCTAGCAGATTTCTTTTTTCTTTTACACTATGCATAGCATTTGCATTCGCATGCATATCATATCAAGCATACACATAAGTTGATAAACAGGTTCTTCCAAGCAGACTGAAGAATTCCCTTACAACCAACGTCATGAGATCCAGCCAGAGGATCAAGCGTGAGTGATCCAGCCTGAGGGTCATTTTGAAGATTCAGCCTGAGAATCGTTTTCCCGTGATCCAGCATGAGGGTCATTTTTGAAGATTCAGCCTGAGAATCGTTTTCCCAAGAGTCAGCCTAAGGCTCAATCTGAAGATTTCCCAGTGAAGTCGCCTACAAGCTTTATTTCCCCAGCAAGCCCAAGTCTAATTGAGGAGTCGTTACAACATGTTCTAGCCCGAAGAATATGTACAAGTCCAAAAGAGGAATATTCTCGAAGCTGCATATAAGTATGAAGGTTGGGTGCAGATTTCAAAAGAGGGTCAACCAGCGCATGCCTCAGATGTGGGATCCTAATGATGGGAATTTATCATCAAAACAATCCAGATCTAGCCAGAAGATCGAAATAGATTCATCCAGAGAATCGAAACAAAGGAGATCTAGCCAAAAGATCGAAGAAGATCTAGCCAGAAGATCGAAGTCAGGTCTAGCCCGAAGACCGGAAATAGATTCAGCCAGAGAATCGAAACAATTCAGATCTAGCCAGAAGATCGAAGTAGATTCAGCCAGAGAATCAAATTAAGTTCAGATTCAACCAGAGGATCGACACTCCAGATCTAGCCAGAAGATCAAAGTCAGGTCTAGCCCGAAGACCGAAAATGGATTCAGCCAGAGAATCAAAGGAAATAGATTCAGCCAGAGAATCGAAACGAAGGAGATCTAGCCAGAAGATCGAAGAAGATCTAGCCAGAAGATCAAAATCGTATCCAGCCCGAGGATCAAAATTAATATCCAGCCAGAGGATCGAAACTCCAGATTAAGCCAGAGGATCGGAAGAAAAATAAACAGCACGGTGTATTTCCGCGGTTTTGTGGTGTTCTCGGAGCGCAAATTTTCGGTCTATGTTTGGTATTCAATCACAGCTCACCCCGTTTGTCTGATAAGCTGTTCGCTTTCATCCTACTCGGTTCAGCTGATGATTGAATAGGGGCAGCTGTGACACCCCAAAATTTTCCCTCCTCATTCATGCATTCATTTAGCATTTCATATTGCATTTCATCATGTCAATCAGAATTAGATCCAAGAAACTTTAAAAAAAAATAAAATTAATTAATTAATTAATTAAATAAAATAAATAAATAAATAACAGAAGACTTGGACCTCTCTCAAAAGCCCACTAAACTACCAATATTAGCCTATAAATACTAGAGTTTTAGTGAAACAAATTTTTCATTCTATTCCTATTACCCTGTCTGGGAAAAAGATAGTGAGAGAAGAACCCTGGAGAAAAAGGAAGGGAAGCAAAATACTCTGAGGTTTCCTTGGAACAAAACCCTGGACAAAACCTGAAGAGAAACCTGACAGAGAACTCAGAGCAGCCTCCAAATCCTGAAGGGCCTCACGGGTGCAACTCAATTTCTATCAAGCTCTTCAATCAGGTTTGCCCTTATTCCCATTACCTTTTTGCTTTGAAGTTGAATACTCTGAATGTTTGAGGTATGATGGATGATTTTCATTATGTTTTTGCCCATGGGTTTAATATGTATATGAATGTATAAACAATGCCTTGAATGTGTAACCGTTTAATTTTTGAGTGTATGCCACAGGGTTTGAGGTTTCTGAAACCATACTGTTATCCATGAAAAAAATGCTTATGGTGTTTCACTAACCCTTTTGTTGAGTTTTTGTGAGGGCTCACATGACTTTTGCAGGGATAACTTGCGTGGTTTCCCACTTTATTTGTGGGATAACCCCTGGAGGTTCATTTTGATTACCTGTACTGACCCACTTTCTTTGATGATGTTAGCTTGGAAGGATCTCAGGGTTTCCCATTCCTCTAATTGCTGTTACTTCGGATCTTTATCCGCGTGGTACTTTTACATTTTTCCCGCATTTTACTGCTTTCTTAGCTGGAAGACCTCGATAGGAGGCAATGTTTGAGCCCCTTGGTGGAATTTTACTTTAAGATACATGTTTTGTGTTTGGTGTTTCTTATCCCCACAGGTAGTGCGGTTCCTTCGTCAATGACTGCCTTTTTGCCCTTGAGCATCCCGAACCCTAAAACCCAAAGCAACACGTTAACTCCTTCTACTACAGGCGAGTAAGTCTCCAAAGGTCGAGCACTCGGTAGATTGCGTAGTGACATTGTTCGTCCAAAACCCAATCCACAACCCCGTAGTTAGCCGAACTACGGCTTGCTCTGATTCTCATTCCAGATGAGATACGTAGGCATAAGACACGATGTCTTAGCGAGCACACATCCCCCAACCCATAGGTCATCCGAGCTACGAAGACTCTGATTCTCATATTCAGATGAGATACGTATGCAGTGGATGCGACATCCGCGCGAGTCATTTTCATTTAACCTTTTTTTTTGGCAAACAGCACAATAAACCCACACCCTTTAGACGGAAACTACAAAAGTGGATCCCGTAGAGTACTACGGATGTGTAGGGGTGCTAATACCTTCCCTACGCATAACCGACTCTCGAACCCAAGATTTGGTTGCGAGACCCTGTCTTGTCCTTTCCTTTTTCAGGTTTACTTCGAGCGTTTCCTTTCCCTCCTTTGGGATGAATAACGCACGGTGGCGACTCTTCTGTCATTTTGTTTTGCCGGTTGTTTTTTCGCACACTGTATTTTTCAAGTTGCGACAATAGCGATCACCTCTTTTCAGGGATCAGCTTCCTGATACCCTCGCCTATTCCTGGCACAAATTTTCTCCCAAGTAAGAGTCGAATAATTCAGTTAAAGAGCCTCTTTATTTTTCATTTATCAGTTTGTTCGCAAAAATGTCCGAATTTTTGATAAAACATATTGCATATGAACATAATGGTGGCTTTTGCAGATGATTTGCCTAGGAAAACAATTAAAATTGCTTTGAATGTGCTTAATCCCGGACGGTGAATTCAAACCGAGTAATTCCCCCGAGGCATACGTGTATTTTTGGTTGCTGGTCACAGGAACCGGATGCCAAGTCATGAATCCTCATCCCCGAGCGGTTGACAAAGTCTCTCCTCAGCAGAGCATGTTCCCCAATAGAGTTGACAGTATTCAGACTATATATCCCCAGTGGAGTTGACAATGTCAGATTGTATCTTCTTAGCAACAGCGGAGTGGTTGCATATTCAACAGATGAGAGGGTGGTGTTCCCAGTGTTCATCTTATTCCCCAGCAGATTATTTCTAACAGATTTGTTAATCCCCAGCTTGAGGGCGATTAGCAAGTTCATATCCCCAGCAAAGGTCGTTTCCTACGACATTTCCCCAGGAAGTGTCTTCCCCACGGACTCTCCTCGCAGAGCCTCGCCGAACAACGTTTCCATAGTTGATACTCCCCCCGCAAGGTAAACTTTTCAAGCAGCCAATTTATTTCTGGTGGCTCATTGATCCCGGCAGACGGATCATTCCCCATAGAGCATTCAAGGATTAATACAGTGATCTGTTCCCTACCGGAGTTTGCTTCCCCAAGCAGATTTCTTTTTACACCATGCATAACATTTGCATTTGCATGCATATCATATCAAGCATACACATAAGCTGATGAACAGGTTCTTCCAAGCAGACTGAAGAACTGCTTTACAACCAGAGTCATAAGACCCAACCAGAGGATCAAGCGTGAGTGATCTAGCCTGAGGGTCAATTTTGAAGATCCATCCTGAGGTTCATTTTGAAGATTCAGCCTGAGAATCGTGTTCCTGTGATCCGGCCCGAGGTTCATTTCGAAGATTCAGCCTGAGAATCGTTTTCCAGTGATCCAGCCTGAGGGTCATTTCGAAGATTCAGCCTGAGAATCGTTTGCCAGTGATCCAGCCTGAGGGTCATTTCAAAGATTTGGCCTGAGAATCGTTTCCCCAAGAGTCAGCCTAAAGCTCAATTTGAAGATTCCCCAGTGAAGTCGCCTACAAGCTTTATTTCCCCAGCAAGCCCAAGTCTAATTGAGGAGTCGTTACAACATGGTCTAGCCCGAAGAATATGTACGAAGCCCAAAAGTGGAATATTCTCGAAGTTGTATATCCAGTACGAAAATTGAGTATAGATTCAGCCGGAGAATCAAAAGAAATAGATTCAGCCAGAGAATCGAAACAAAGGAGATCTAGCGAGAAGATCGAAGGAGATCTAGCCAGAAGATCGAAGTCAGGTCTAGCCCGAAGACCGGAAATAGATTCAGCCAGAGAATCGAAACAATTCAGATCTAGCCAGAAGATCGAAGTAGATTCAGCCAGAGAATCAAAGGAAATAGATTCATCCAGAGAATCGAAACGAAGGAGATCTAGCCAGAAGATCGAAGAAGATCTAACCAGAAGATCAAAATCGTATCCAGCCCGAGGATCGAAATTAATATCCAACCAGAGGAAAATTGAGCATAGATTCAGCCAGAGGATCGAAACTCCAGATTGAGCCAGAAGACTGATTCATATTCAGCCAGAGGATCGGAAGAGAAATAAACAGCGCGGTGTATTTCCGCGTTTTTGTGGTGTTCTCGGAGGGCAAATTTTCGGTCTGTCTTTGGTATTCAATCACAACTCACCCCGTTTGTCTGATAAACTATTCGCTTTCATCCTACTCGGGTTAGCTGATGATTGAATAGGGGCAGCTGTAACACCCCAAAATTTGCCCTCATCATTCATGCATTCATTTTTTAGGTCATTTAGCATTTCATATTACATTGCATCATGTCAATCAGAATCATCTCCAAGAAGCTTGAACATCATCCAGATGATCGGTCAACACAAGGGAAAGACCCGAGTTACTTCCAACAGGACCAAATGGGGCCTATTCACCATGCAAATCGCCAAGCTGGAAGAAGCAAGAATCTGCTGCTGAGCTGTCATGCTCGCTAGGCGAGCAGATGCTTCGCCTAGCGAAAAGAACTGTCATGCTCGCTGGGCGAGCAGATCCTTCGCTAGGCAAAGGGCGCGCGTTTCGGAAAATAGCAGAAAAGCTTTGGGCCTCAGCTGACCTCATTCTAAGTCCACAAGTCCACGAAAACTAGTCTATAAATACTGAGGTTTCAGCACAGGAAAATACACTTGGAAATTCACGGGAAAATAGACTTGGAGTTTCACGTGGAGTTTCAAACCTAGGAACTACTCTGCAGCGACCTTCAGGCAGCCCTGAGAAGTTCACCCCGCCTCACGCAAACCCTAACGCTGCTCTGCCGATCCTGCCGTGTCTGTCAATTTTAACCGGTCTCTCATCAGGTATGCCTTTGTTCCTCCTACTTTATGCCTTGAATCTGAATACTATGAACGTGTGAGGTAACATCAGGTTTTACCCACGGGTTTATGTTTATGTATGAATATGTAAATAGTGTCTTGAATGTTTAATAATTTCGTTTCTGAGATGAATGCCATAGGGTTTGGAATCCTTAAAATCGTGATGTTATCAATGAGAAATCCAAAACCCGCAGGCGCTCGCTAGCCGCTTCGCTAGGCGAGCATGCAACGAAGCTTCGCTAAGCGTTCGCTAGGCGATGCAGTCGCGAATGTGACAGCATCCGTCCTTTTTGTTCTGTTTTGTTCTAACCTGTCTTGTGTTGCCATGGCATTGTTTTCTTTTGATTTCATCCTGTTTGCCTAACCCTTTTTGTCGAGTTTTTGTGAGGGCTCACATACTCTTGCAGGGGCACAATCCGGAGGTTTATTCCGATTACCCGTACTGATTGGTTTTCTTTGATGGTGTTAGCTTGGGAGGATCTCAGGGTTGCTTATCCTTTAATTGTTGTAACTTCGGATCTTTATCCGTGTGGTATTTTTTACTTCTTCCCCTTTATTTTACCGTTTTCTTAGCTGGAAGACCTCGATAGGAGGCAATGTTTGAGCCCCTTGGTGGCATTTTACTTTAAGATACGTGTTTTGTGTGATGTGATTGTTCCCCATAGGATGCGAGGCTTCGCATAGTCTTCCGTTTGCATGCCAATTAAGGTAGCACTGTTCCTTCGCCTAGGACTTCCTTTTTGCATGCGCGTTCCTACAACGCAAACAAACCCTAAAACCCAAAGCAACACGTTATCTCCTTCTACTACAGGCGAGTAAGTCTCCAAAGGTCGAGCATCCGGTAGATTGTGTAGTAACGTTGTTCGTCCAAAACCCAATCCATAACCCCGTAGTTAGCCGAACTACGGCGTGCTCTGATTCTCATTCTAGATGAGATACGTAGGCATAAGACGCGATGTCTTAGCGAGCACACAACCCCCCAAACCCCTAGGTAGCCGAGCTACGAAGACTCTAATTCTCATATTCATATGAGATACGTATGCAGTGGATGCGACATCCGCGCGAGTCCTTTCCCTTTAACCCCTTTTTTAGTAAATAGTACATTAGATAAACCCATACCCTTTAGACAAGAACTACACAAGTGGATCCCGTAGAGTACTACGGATGCGTAGGGGTGCTAATACCTTCCCTTCGCATAACCGACTCCCGAACCCAAGATTTGGTTGCGAGACCTTGTCTTTTCCTTTCCTTTTTCCGGTTTACTTCGAGCGTTTCCTTTCCCTCCTTTGGGATAAATAATGCACGGTGGCGACTCTTCTGTCTTTTTCCTTCGCCGGTTGTTTTTTTTTCGCGCACTGTATTTTTCAGGTTGCGACAGGTTTCCTTGGGAAACAATCCTCAAGCCCTTTGGTTTATCTTGATCAAATTGACAATTTGAGATACTTGGGAGGAATATATGATTATTGAGAGCTTTGTGAACCATTGTCATGCTTGCTTTCCCTTTCATCTGGCCACTTCATTGAATATAGGAGCCTCATAGGAGCCTTGGATCGCATGATTGCTTGAGCTTCAAAACAAAACAAGTTAGTGAAATATTTTTATGCTTTTGGTTAGTAAACAAAATAAGAAAAGAAATAATATACAATTCAAGCATGCTTGGTGGTCTCAAACCAGCTCGCACAAGTCCCTATCACACAAGAATAAACAAATCAAAAAGTTCCACAATGCACTAGAAAGAATGGACAAAGAGAGGGTTTAGATTAGGAGTCCTTTCAATTCAACTTTCAAGATTAAGCATTCCAAAGGCATGAGGCCTAGTTGCTCTTCAATATATTTAGCATTCTAAAGGCATGAGGCCTAGTTGCTCTTGAAACTCCATTTAGCATAGGTAAGGTCCTAATTCTAAGTCCTTTATCCTTTTGCATTGGTTCACACAAACAAAAAACAACACCAGCACAAGGCAATAGTATATACACAATAATGTGCTCAAGTGGGCAAAAGGAAAATGGCATAAACATAAAAATGAGCTCAAGTGAGCAAAGGGAAAAAGACAATATGGATAAATGAGCAAGAAATTAAATTTCATTAAAGTAAATTGCAAGAATTAAATGCTTGAATTAAAAGTTAGTCATTAGTAGTTAGTGTTAGTGTGCCATAAGGCATTTTAGCGCTATGTTAAGCAATCGTAAGTGGACTAATGTAGTAGTCACACCTATCTGAGGCCGGTCAATAAATCTATAGGCAAATAAAGAAAAGTTTGAGACCATGACTGAAATTCTAGTTATCAGACTTTGGATGTCACACGGGTTGTTATGACATCCAATTCTGCACAGACAGGAATTATGCAGAACTTAACAGTAAGTGCAGTAAATAACACAAGTAATTGTTTACCCAGTTCAGTCCAACATGACCTACATCTGGGGGCTACCAAGCCAGGGAGGAAATCCACTATTAGTAGTATCAATTCAAAGCTAAACTCACCCGTTTACAACTTATCACTTAATCCCTACCCAATGCAATTTCAATCTTAACCTAAGATCAGAGTTCCTACTCACTCCCCCTCAATCACCTCAGTGATTACTATCTTTAAACAATATTAAAGACAAGTTGAAGTCACACTTCAAACAACTCTTGATTGTGCTTCACAACTTTAATCAAGATACACAGCACTCACGCTTAAAAGCTTTGAGCGACACAACACTTACAACTCAATGAACACCCTATGCCACAACTATCATCTACTTGATAATGGCTTGGCTTACAAGATACGTCTAATACAAGACTCACAAAAATACAGCAGTGAAGTATGATGGACACACAAAATCTTCACGCCTCAAAATCCCTGAAACTGAATGAAGGAACGCCTTCCTTTTATATTGCAGTACCCTGGGCTTTTGCACCTGTATTCTCCTGAATTTAAGGTCACGCGAGTTCCCATAAATTCAACATTTAGGTTACTAACAAATAGGCTATTTGTTAGGTTCATTGAATGTAGATTGGTTGTTGATTTCCTGGATTTTCTCTCAGTTGTTGAATCCCTGAAGAATAGCCTGAGAAAAAGCTGAAACAGAAAACTGAACAACCTACAATATAGCATATGCTGTCAGGCATGAATGTCACGACATTCAGCTTGACATCAAGGTCCATATGCTGAGTCTGTTTTTCCAGAAAACAGACTGTACAATTTTGCTGACCTGTACTTGATCAAAAAGACCATACTACAGTAACAGCTTACATTAATAAATGTCAAAGTGTCCAACTTAACATTTACACATTTGGCCTTCAGTTAGTTCTGTTATTCTCTTGAATAACAAACTAAGTTACATGCTGAAGTATAGCAGAACACCACTCTGTCTAATGTTCAGTAGCTGCTATCAATGAATGTCATAACATCCAGTTTGACATTCAGTCAGTAGGCCTTATGCCAGGTCTGGTCTTTCCTTGATAACCAGACTGGAAATAAATACTAAGTTCTAACAGAACACCAGCTGTTCTATTTCTTAGTATCTGTTGACAGGTATGAATGTCACAGCATCCAGTTTGACATTCAATAAATCCTGTGTTAGCTAGTCCTGCAGCAACTACAATATAGTCACACATACATGTCATGACATTGGTCAAGACATTAGTAACCAGCTAGTGTTTTACCATATAATGCAGCCAATTAAGCACCTACAAACTCCCCCTTTGGCAAATTTTTGGCTAAAACACTTTGATCCCCATAACAGAGTTCATGGCAGCGAAATCACACACCTAGCAGGAATTAATACTAGCTAATACACTCAGAGTGGCAGCACACTCACACATATGGAAGTTAAATAAACGACTTCACACAGCAGCACACACATACAAAAGTTAAATCTAAACTTCAACACACAATAGCTGTAGGGGAGGAATCTGTCGTCATGAGAGTCTGTTGTAGAGACTCACTCTGTTTGTCAGGGGTTACTCCCCCTTTTTGTCAAAAATGTTGTCAAAGCCAACAACATAACCAGAGAATAATGACAGAGTTACAGACTTGGTTTTACTTCACAGTTTCAACCCAGTTACCATCCACTTGATCTTGCTTCACAACTTTGATCAAGTAATCACCCACTTTTGCTTTATAGTAGGTACCACCATATCAGATGCCATGATTTTGTTTCTGACATCCAGAACCACTCCTGCATGAACAACATCCTTGAACTCCTGCAGGTACATTGGCCTTCTCACAGTAGGGTGTCTCCTTACCCTCTTGTATCCACCCTTGTTGCAAGTAGCATAACTATGATCTGTTGACCAATCATGGCCTAGTACAACTTGTTTAATAGGCAGAGATATTAAACAATTTATCCCAACCATTAGTGGTTGCTATAAGGTCTCAGAGAGACATATTCCCAGTTTGCTCCTTAAGTTTTCAAACTGAGTAGCATCCAGAGCCTTTGTAAATATGTCAGCCAGTTGAAGATCCGTGGCTACATGTTCCAAAGTGATCACCTTGTCTTCCACCAGATCTCTGATGAAGTGGTGCCTAATGTCAATATGTTTGGTCCTACTGTGTTGGATGGGATTCTTGGAGATATTGATGGCACTGAGATTATCACAGAACAATGTCATGACATTTTGAGTGACATTGTACTCAGTGAGCATCTGTTTCATCCAAACCAGTTGAGAACAACTGCTTCCAGCAGCTATGTATTCAGCCTCTGCAGTGGACAGAGAAACACAATTCTGCTTCTTGCTGAACCAAGATATGAGGTTGTCTCCTAAGAAGAAGCATCCACCTGATGTGCTTTTTCTGTCATCAGCACTCCCAGCCCAGTCAGCATCACAGTACCCAGATAGGACAGGCTCAGACCCATGCGAATACAGCATCCCATAGTCACAGGTCCCATTGATGTACTTGAGAATCCGTTTGACTTGATTCAAGTGGCTCACCTTAGGCTCTGCTTGATATCTGGCACACACTCCAACTGCATAAGAAATGTCAGGTCTACTTGAAGTTAGGTACAGCAGACTACCTATCATGCTTCTATACAGGCATTGATCAACACTAGGCCCTTCATCATCTTTGGTCAACTTCAGATGAGTGGGAGCAGGAGTCCTCTTGTGCCTAGCATTATCCATACCAAACTTCTTAACTATGTTCTTGGCATACTTGCTTTGGGAGAGAAACATAGAGTCCTCCATTTGGTTTACTTGCATTCCAAGGAAATAGGTCAGTTCTCCCACTAGACTCATTTCAAACTCAGACTGCATCTGGTGAACAAATTTTTGAACCATTTGTTATGACATTCCACCAAAGACTATATCATCAACATAGATTTGAGCTATCATGATTTTGCCTTCTTCATCCTTTACAAACAAGGTTTTATCTATGCCACCCTTTCTGTATCCATTTGAGGTCAGAAATTCGGTTAACCTTTCATACCATGCTCTAGGTGCTTGTTTCAACCCATACAGGGCTTTCCTCAACTTGTATACATGCTCAGGTTGGTTAGGATCACAGAACCCTTTAGGTTGTTCCACATAGACTTCCTCATTCAGGTAGCCATTCAAGAATGCACTCTTCACATCCATTTGGAATAGCTTAAACTTCAGGATGCATGCTACCCTCAACAGCAATCTGATGGACTCAAGCCTAGCCACAGGAGCAAATGTCTCATCAAAATCTACCCCTTCAACTTGAGTGTATCCTTGAGCTACTAGTCTTGCTTTATTCCTAGTAATTACTCCTTTCTCATCAGATTTGTTTTTGTAGATCCACTTGGTACCAATGATGTTGGTCCCTTCAGGTCTTGGAACTAGCTCCCAGACTTCATTCCTTTTGAACTGCTCAAGTTCCTCTTGCCTGGCAGTGATCCAGTATTCATCAGTCAGGGCTTCTTTCACATTCTTTGGTTCAACCTTGGATACAAAGCAGGAATTTGAGTTTATTCCTCTTGACCTGGTAGTTACACCACTGGTGGGATCCCCTATGATAAGATCCTTAGGGTGGTCTTTCTGAATTCTGATAGATGGCACTTTGGTGGTTGCATCTACTTCACATTCAGGAGGAGGTTCCTGTACTTCTTCAGACTTGACTGGACTGTCAGTTGAACTGTCAAGGAATGTTTCAACATCCTCCATGACATCGGTTCCTTCCTCTGTATCGTCCACAATGACATTTATGGATTCCATCAGGACATTGGTCCTGTAGTTGAACACTCTGTAGGCTCTGTTGTTAGTGGAGTATCCCAGAAATATACCTTCATCACTTTTGGGATCTAGCTTCCTTCTCTGTTCACGATCTGTGAGAATGTAGCATTTACTTCCAAAGATATGAAAGTACTTCACAGTGGGTTTTCTGCCTTTCCAAATTTCATATAGAGTGGAGGAGGTTCCTTTTCTCAAGGTGACTCTGTTGTGAACATAGCATGCGGTATTCATTGCTTCAGCCCAGAAGTGCATGGGGAGCTTCTTTGCATGAATCATTGCTCTGGCAGATTCTTGAATAGTTCTATTTTTTCTTTCAACTATTCCATTTTGCTGAGGAGTTATAGGGGAGGAGAACTCATTACTTATTCCTTCAGACGAGCAAAACTCATCAAACTTGGAATTCTTGAACTCCGTACCATGATCACTTCTAATCCGGACCACACAACTATCCTTTTCCCTTTGAAGTCTTATGCACAGGTCTTTGAAGACATCAAATGTATCTGACTTCTCTCTGATGAAGCTTATCCACGTGTATCTGGAATGGTCATCCACCACCACGTATGCATATTTCTTCCCACCAAGACTTTCAACCTGCATAGGTCCCATTAGGTCCATGTGCAACAGTTCCAGAACTCTGGAGGTTGTGGGATGTCCCAGCTTCGGATGTGACGTCTTGGTTTGCTTGCCCACCTGGCATTCTCCATAGACTCTTCCTTCATCAATCAGAAGCTTTGGAATTCCTCTGACTGCTTCCTTGGATATAATCTTCTTCATTCCCCGTAAGTGGAGATGTCCAAGACGTCTATGCCACAGCTTCACATCCTGTTCTTCCTTGGCTGAGGAGCATGTTGTGGAAAAGTTAGAGACTTCAGGTTCCCACAGGTAGCAGTTATCTTTGGACCTGGTTCCTCTCATAACTTCCTGATTGTCACCATTTGTCACAATGCATAGCTCCTTAGTAAACTGAACATGAAACCCTTGATCACACAGCTGACTTATGCTGATGAGGTTTGCAGTTAGTCCTCTTACTAACAGCACATTATTCAGTTTTGGCACTCCAGAACAGTCCAGTTTGCCCACACCTTTTATTTTTCCTTTGGCACCATCACCAAAGGTCACAAAGCTGGTATTGTGAGGTTGAATATCTACCAGTAGATTTTCCATACCAGTCATATGTCTTGAGCATCCACTGTCAAAGTACCAGTCTTCTCTGGTAGAAGCCCTTAGAGCAGTGTGTGCTATCCTAGCATACCATTGTTGCTTCTTAATGGGAACATAGCGCTTATGTGTTTTATGCTTAGGCCTGACATGCAAGGCTTGGTTAGGGAAACCATGAATCCAGTAGCAGAAGGCTTTTATATGACCAAGCCTACCACAGTGGTGACACCTCCACTCCTGGTATTTTCTCTTCTGATGATCATTCATCCTAGTTCCTCGATGTTGAGACATTGGCTTTGACTTCCGCTTGAACTTCTGAACTTTAGCCTTTGGGCGTTTGTGTTCAGTTGAGGATCTTTTCCCAAATCCAAGGCCAGATTTGGTTCCAGACTGCTGTCCCACCTTTAGAATCTCTTCCAAGGTGTCAGTTCCCTTATTCATCATTCTGATGGATTTAGTCATCTGATTCAGCTTGGAGGTCAGCAGGGTTATCTCACCATTTAGACCCTCTATGACAGACAGTTGCTTCTGTCTCTCATCTTCTAGTTCCTTGATGAGTTTCTTTTGCTTTTCTCCTTGTGCACGCACTTCTGCACTGGTGGAACACAGCTTCTTATAGGCTGCAACAAGTTCATCAAAGGTCAGTTCATCTGCACTTGAGTCATCTTCAGAGGCACAAACACTGGTTAGTGCAGTGACATGTTTGGCAGATTCTCCTTCAGATTCACTTTCAGAGTCTCCTTCAGACCATGTGATAGCTAACCCCTTATTTTGCAATTTGAGGTAAGTAGGGCATTCAGCTCTGACGTGTCCATACCCTTCACAACCATGACACTGGATTCCCTTGCCGTGATTGAACTTCTCATCAGAAGTTGATCTTTTCTTAATGTCAGACGTGATGTTCTTGACATTGGGTCTACCTCTTTGATCAATCTTCTTCACGAACTTGTTGAACTGTCTCCCAAGCATGGCTAAGGCTTCTGATATACTTTCATCACCTCCAGTATATCCTGCTTCTGACTCCTCTTCAACAATAGATACAAAAGCTATGCTTTTGTTCTTCTTCTCAGCATACTCACCCAAGCCCATTTCAAAGGTTTGGAGGGAACCAATGAGCTCATCCACCTTCATGTTGCAGATGTCCTGCGCCTCCTCTATGGCTGTGACCTTCATAGCAAATCTCTTAGGCAAGGACCTGAGAATCATTCTTACAAGTTTCTCTTCAGCCATTTTCTCACCTAGTCCACCAGAGGTGTTTGCAATTTCAAGAATATTCATGTGAAAGTCATGAATAGTCTCATCCTCTTTCATCCTCAGATTTTCAAACTTGGTGGTCAGCATCTGAAGTTTGGACATCTTCACCTTGGAAGTACCTTCATGAGTTACCTTGAGGGTATCCCAAACTTCCTTAGCTAGTTCATAGTGCTGTACCAGCCTGAAGATGTTCTTGCTGATTCCATTGAACAATGCATTCAAGGCCTTGGAATTTCCAAGAGCTAATGCCTCTTGCTCCTTGTCCCACTCTTCTTTAGGAATCTGCACACTGACTCCATCTTCACCTCTCCTCATTGGATGTTCCCATCCTTTGTTGACAGCTCTCCAGACTTTGCTGTCTAGAGACCTTAAGAATGCTATCATACGAGGCTTCCAGTCATCATAATTAGAGCCATCCAACATGGGTGGTCTGTTTGAGTGTCCTAAATCCTTGTCCATGGTACTAGAAAGTAACTTCCCTAGATCTCACCCAGAAATTCACAGGCAGGGTGCCTGCTCTGATGCCAATTGAAATTCTAGTTATCAGACTTTGGATGTCACACGGGTTGTTATGACATCCAATTCTGCACAGACAGGAATTATGCAGAACTTAACAGTAAGTGCAGTAAATAACACAAGTAATTGTTTACCCAGTTCAGTCCAACATGACCTACATCTGGGGGCTACCAAGCCAGGGAGGAAATCCACTATTAGTAGTATCAATTCAAAGCTAAACTCACCCGTTTACAACTTATAACTTAATCCCTACCCAATGCAATTTCAATCTTAACCTAAGATCAGAGTTCCTACTCACTCCCCCTCAATCACCTCAGTGATTACTATCTTTAAACAATATTAAAGACAAGTTGAAGTCACACTTCAAACAACTCTTGATTGTGCTTCACAACTTTAATCAAGATACACAACAGTCACGCTTAAAAGCTTTGAGCGACACAACACTTACAACTCAATGAACACCCTATGCCACAGCAATCATCTACTTGATAATGGCTTGGCTTACAAGATACGTCTAATACAAGACTCACAAAAATACAGCAGTGAAGTATGATGGACACACAAAATCTTCACGCCTCAAAATCCCTGAAACTGAATGAAGGAACGCCTTCCTTTTATATTGCAGTACCCTGGGCTTTTGCACCTGTATTCTCCTGAATTTAAGGTCACGCGAGTTCCCATAAATTCAACATTTAGGTTACTAACAAATAGGCTATTTGTTAGGTTCATTGAATGTAGCTTGGTTGTTGATTTCCTGGATTTTCTCTCAGTTGTTGAATCCCTGAAGAATAGCCTGAGAAAAAGCTGAAACAGAAAACTGAACAACCTACAATATTGCATATGCTGTCAGGCATGAATGTCACGACATTCAGCTTGACATCAAGGTCCATATGCTGAGTCTGTTTTTCCAGAAAACAGACTGTACAATTTTGCTGACCTGTACTTGATCAAAAAGACCATACTACAGTAACAACTTACATTAATAAATGTCAAAGTGTCCAACTTAACATTTACACATTTGGCCTTCAGTTAGTTTTGTTATTCTCTTGAATAACAAACTAAGTTACATGCTGAAGTATAGCAGAACACCACTCTGTCTAATGTTCAGTAGCTGCTGTCAATGAATGTCATAACATCCAGTTTGACATTCAGTCAGTAGGCCTTATGCCAGGTCTGGTCTTTCCTTGATAACCAGACTGGAAATAAATACTAAGTTCTAACAGAACACCAGCTGTTCTATTTCTTAGTATCTGTTGACAGGTATGAATGTCACAGCATCCAGTTTGACATTCAATAAATCCTGTGTTAGCTAGTCCTGCAGCAACTACAATATAGTCACACATATATGTCATGACATTGGTCAAGACATTAGTAACCAGCTAGTGTTTTACCATATAATGCAGCCAATTAAGCACCTACAATGACTAGTAAGCCAAGCTCCTATAACTTGCCATGCCAAAAGAAAAAAAGAATGACCTTGTATGGATTTTAGGTTTTTTGCTTGACCAAGAAGCAACCTATCTTGGACACAAAACAATTCACTTGATCTTTGATCAAGATGAATTTGATTTGGATCAAAGAAGGTTAAGCCTCTCATATGTCAAGGCTAACCACAAATCATTAACTCATTGGTCAAAAGAAAAAGAAAAAGATGAAGATGGAAATGGAATGTACAAAAATGAAAAGTTAAATGACATAACCAAAACACATTGATCAAACATAAATGGAATCAACACCAATCAATGGTAAACAGAAGTGAAATGAAGATTAGAAGTCAAGAAAGGTTAAACACATATTTGGTATTTTTTGGAATTAAAATAATACATGAAATAAAATGAACAAATAAAGGTCAAACTTCAAATCCAATTCAAATCAACTTGGATAAGTCCAATTGGATCATCATAAGTCTAACATGGTCAAACAAGGTTTGACAAATTTTCTCAACATTTTTTGAAAACAGAAACTAATTGTAAACAATTAAAAATGGAGAAAAATAGCATAATTGGACTAAAATCTCAAATAAATCTCAAATCAATTAAGAAATTAATGAGAATATTTTTCAGAGATTCATCATCATCCAAAGATGTTAAAAAAATATTTTTGGCATTTTTTAATATCAAATGGTATTTTATATGAATTAAAAACATTCAGAAAACAAATAATTCATAAAAAATATTAAATGGAATCACAAAAATAATTAAAAATCATTTTATGAAACTAGAATTTATGACAAATTTTTTGCAATTGGTCCCATATTTTTGTGATTTCAAATAAAGAATATATGAATTTTTAAAAATAATTGGAATAAAAGAAAATAAAATGGAAATTTAGAAATTGGAAAAATCCACAGGCGTAAGATCTCACTTCATTAATTGACGTGGCTGATCACATGGCTGAGAAACACGCGCGCATTGTAACACCCTTCTAAAATACCCCAAATATTTAATTAAAATAACAACTTATATCAATCAGAGTAAATATGCAATTAAGGGTGTCACACAATCCCTTCACACCATTCACCATAATAACTGTCATGCTCTTTTATTAAATCAAATCATAAAGCAATTGCACAATACACAGCGGATAGAAATCAAATCAGTCATGCAAAACATGTAACACATTACATGTAAAATTATTCAACAAGGTAAAACATCCCGTCCCGATGTTACATCTATCAGAGCATGACCCACTAAGGAGACTACACTAGACTCCAAGCACTAGCTTCTACTCAATCACTGCTCGTTACCTGAAAAATAGTTGTAAGGGTGAGTTCCTCAATCGATATAATAAGCATTATAAAATATCATGTAATGCTAAGTAAATTAACACATTTCATCACCCTAATGATATCACACATTCAACAACGGTAACATCAACTCATAATCATCATCATACTCAACTCAACACAAAACACACGTATAATATTGGAATACATCCATTCATATTATACGCCATACATACATTATGCAATGAGACTCCATGCATGCGGTACCGACTATTCGTGAACATATAGTTCAACCTCACCGATCAAATCCAGATACGGCTACCAAGCCCACTAGTCCCACTCATTTGAGACCTAGTGACTCACTCACTAATTCCTCACCATGGGAATTAGCTACCACCCCAAGGGCTATGCTATGCACGCTAATCACCTAGCATGCAAACATCAACAACAATCTACAATGATTTACTCACTAATTCCTCACCATGGGAATTAGCTACCACCATAAAGGCCACAATATGCATGCTAATTCACCTAGCAATGCAACATCATCAACAACAATCCACAATGGACATATGCTCACACTCTAAGCCATAAAACAGTCCATTCACCAACACATGCAATATATATACATTCACAACATTATGCATATTTTCACACATCATCAGCATATTTATCACCTAATCATATCATGTCATGCCAATTAATCAATCACAGTATTAGCACACTCTACTAATACCTATACTACTTCAAAACAACGGGAAATGATCCCTACTATATCACATACCGATATAGGCCAACCATCGAATATGTACACAACATTTAAATACCAATTTTCCCACTTTTCAACAGTGTTAACCGGTTAACGCCCTGGGTTAACCGGTTAACGCAGACCAAAACACGCTTCCTGGCCAATTTTAACAGTGTTAACCGGTTAACGCCCTGGGTTAACCGGTTAACGCAGACAGACAGCAATTTCTCAGAAATCACAACAGTGTTAACCGGTTAACGCCCTGGGTTAACCGGTTAACGCAAGCAAAACAGCAATACTTCATAATTCCTAACAGTGTTAACCGGTTAACACCCTGGGTTAACCGGTTAACGCAAGACAGAAAGCTGTTCCTGCGCTAACACGAAGCAGAATGCAGAATTCTCCGCATTTTCCGCCGTTGGAGGACTTCCGGACCTCCGATTCCGATTCCGTAAAAAGCTATACGTTCGGAAAATCACTACCCATCCAATTACAGATTCAATTACGGCTTTAACACAGTTTATTCATCACAATTTTTCAGCACTCATCATCCCAATTAGGGTCAATTCAACGGTTTATCACTACCCATTACATGTTAACCCATAATACCCATTAAACGACGATAAACCCCCCTTACCTGAGTTAATCCGGCAATCCTTTAGCCTCAAGCTCTTCTCTTCTCCAACCTTCTTCCTCTTGCTCTGTCTCTTTGCCCTTTTCCTCTTTTCAGCCGCTTCTCTGCTTTTCACGTAAAACCCTCTTTACCAAAATGAAACTCTTTTTCCTTATTTCCAACTTATATATATTTTCCAATAATTATTATTCCAATAATAATAATAATATTCCAATAATTCCAATTATTTAATTAAATTAATAAATATAATATTAACTTAAATTAAATAATTATCTTATTTTTATCGGGGTGTTACACGCATGGTACACCTTGGTCAACAGCGTGGCATCATGAATTAAATAAAGTCATAACAACATAGGGCTAGGATTAGATTTGGAAACACTCATCCAAGGGCCAGGGTTTGGACGCGTAGGGACGGTGGTGGAAACCACCATCTTCTCCGGTGAGAAGCCATAATCCGACCACCAGTTGCAGGTTTTACAACCTCAACCATAGCACGCGATCCATATACCATTCGAAAGCTGGGGTGATGTACATCACCCCTGTGACCTTAGTTTCTTCTCAAGATTCTTATGGAGGAAGAAATCTGAGGTTGAAAAATGAGGTGTTCAATCTGAAGTCAACCAATTCTCAAAATTAAAACCACAAATCAATTGCCTCTCACATGAGGACTTCAAAAATGCCAACCAAACCAAGCAATGCACAATAATCAGAGAGATTCGAATCAAAACAGTTGAGGATTAAACCTTTGAAGTGCAACTTTTGTAAGCAAAATCCAATCCAACTCTTGATTGCAACTTGATCTTGAGGTAATAATGAAGCAAGGCTAAGGACTTAGAAGTTAAAGATCAACCAGGGAAGTTGAAATTTAAGCTTGAAAAGAGAATTGAAATTTCAGAATTCCTTTAGTGAAAGGTTGGAAATCAGTTCAGCAGAGCTTCAGGCGCCTTTAGGTTACCATTTGAAGTGAGCAATGCCTTCTATTTATAGCCACAGTTGATCCAAAGATGTGAAGAACTCGTGTGTGCATGAACTTGGGTCCTTCATGCATGGGCCTGTACAGGTGCATGTGAGGCCAAAAATCATTTGGTTTTGCATGCTGAACATCAACCAAATGGATTTGGACGTGCAAATGGCAATGTATTAGCTTGTGCATGGAAATTTAACATGTTATGCATAATTGATCATAAAGCTTCACCTCTTCGAAAATGCCAATTGAAAAATTGAAACATAAGCATGTGGGTAATGGTTAGAAAAGGTCTTGACATAAGGAACAAAAGTTATGTTGAACAAAAATTCATTTGGAGTTTGGAAAATATTGAAAACTGGCCATGAAGTTCAAGGTACCAAACATATATTTGAGAAATTTGCCAAAATGGACCAACTTCAAGCCCTTATGTTTCAATGATGCAAGCCTCAAATGACAAAACCTCCAACACCAAAATTGTATATCTTTTCAACACAATAAATTTGGACTTAAATTTTGCATCATTTGGATTTTTTATGAGAAAGTTATGGGCACTTGAAGTCGGACTTTTTCATATTTCAATGGCTTTGGTCCAAAGTGACCTATAATGTTTTGTATTATCACATGTGTTTATTTTAGGATTATGAAAATTTGTCAAACATAACAATTGAAGTATACATCTTCAACTTTCCAATTAACTTGGTCTCACCTGAAAGTTATAACAAATGAAGGAGTTAGGTCCTTGGGAAGTTGACTCAAAATTAGGGTTTCAGTCAAACTGACCTATAATGTTTTGAAATGAATGATGACCTTCCAAGTTTCAAATGAAATTTTGATGAATATGAAAGTTGTTCATATGGTTCTCAAGAACACTTTTTCTCTTAGGGTCATCATTATTTGACAAACACATCAAAAGTTAGGTCTCAGTGGATTTCAAAATAGTCAGATGAATTGACTGGTTAACTTCTCAAAGCCAAACTTCAAATATTGATGAATAAATGATTGAGGACACTCACATACGCTTATGTATACATAAAATGATTAATGAAAGAACTTCCCTTGATTTTACGGTATCATAGGTTGAGGTTGCTTCATGAGCAAGGCACATTTAATGCACAGTTGAATTAGGGTTTCCTTGGGAAACAATCCTCAAGCCCTTTGGTTTATCTTGATCAAATTGAAAAATTGAGATACTTGGGAGGCATATATGATGATTGAGAGCTTTTGGAACCATTGTCATGCTTGCTTTCATCTTCATCTGGTCACTTCATTGAGCATATGAGCCTCCTAGATGCCTTGGATCACATGATTGCTTGAGCTTCAAAACAAAAAGAGTTAGTGACATATTTTTGTGCTTTTGGTTAGTAATAAAGATAAGAAAATCAATAGTATACAATACAAGCATGCTTGGTGGTCTCAAACCACTCACACACAAGTCCCACCCTAGGGTAAATGAGCCAAGATGCTATGATCCTTGAGGTAAAATGCAAAGAGCCATGATATGATGCCATGAGGGATCTTAGGGTCAAAATTAGGGTCTTACAGATGCCCCTATTTAAGGTCATTCTAGCCAGAGATATGAAGGCTAAAATATTCGTCTCGACGTGGTAGAATGAGCTTAAATAATAACAAAGAGACGAATTTTGGTCCCTAAGAGACCTCATGATGCAAACGTATGTATGCAAAAGTTAATACTCTGTGGGGATATGTGACCACAAAGGAAAAAGAAATCAGGGAGACCGAAAGTCTAAAGGAGTAATACACTCACTAGGGAGATAGAGACTCTAGGGGAAATAAGGGTAAAAATGGGTGAGCAGGTCACGACTTAAAACTTGCTGGGAGACACGAAGAAATTGCATGAAAACAAATCAATGAAAAGACTCGAGCTGACGCAAAGATGCATGTATTGGGGAATATGCCAATACAGCAAAGTTATCCACAAAGGATACTTCGTATAGAAATCCGGACACAGGCTGGGATGTCCACACAGGACTCAGCTGAGGACGAAACAAGTGAGGTATTACCGGTTACTGGGTAATAAGCTCAAAGAGACATGTGATCAAAACACCGGTATAAGGGTGAGAGGACAACACGCTCGGGGAGAAAGAATATCGAAGACCGGTATACGGGTGAGAGATATCAATCATCCAAAACATCTGAGAAAGACCTAGAAGACATATTTCAACTCAGGAAAATCTGACTCCATAGGGGACAAAAGTCATAATAGAGAGCAGAAGGAAGGAACACCAGGGATACCGGTTACTGAGCATATAATAGGTGACCAACCAGGCGTGAATCGGGGAATATTTCCAAAACACTAATCATCCAAAAGGAGGGCTGAAAAAGCAAACTCGATTACAGGATTGACATTCGATTCCACGCGAAAATACGAATCTTACTCGACTGGGGAAGAAAAGACTTCGAATGAAGAGCGCATGAGATATATTATTTATTATCGTCAGAACGTAGATAACATACTCACATGGAAGATTATCCACGACCGGTTACCGGGTCAATAAAGGATACATCGACCGAAAAGAAAGAACATCGAGATACCGACTTCTAGGTATAAAATGATGACCAATCAAGGGGAGAAGCAATCATTACCAAACAAGGGTAAATGAAAGATGACTCGTCGAGGATACATTGGCAAAATCAATGACCCGGGAGATATATCACCGGTTACTGGGTCGTATACTCAAAAAACGAAGGAATATCAATACCGAATATTGGATAAAGATAACCAACAAAGAGGGGATTACATCTACCGGTTACTGGGTAGACAACCACGGGTGAGAGTATCCGTCATCGGTTATGATGAGCTCAATCAAGGATTAACTCTACAAGGGGATAAAATGGGGTTTACAACTATCGGTTATTGGGTAGAAAACCACAGAAAATAGGACTTACAACTATCGGTTACTGGGTAGAAGGCCACAATATCTGTTGGGGAGAGAATGAACAATTATTGTTTACTGAGTAATTGATCACCTGAACCACATGGAAGTGCAGGGGGAATAACAAGAAAGGAGCCAGTCTAGGAACAAACTAGAGAGACACAATGAAACAAGACTTAACCCAATGAGGATATAACTCAGGGGAGTAATTCCAACCCAATACATATTTTGGGAGGAAACTGAAACAATAATCATCCACGAGGACATAACTCGGTGGGGAATAATGAAGGAAAGATAGACACTTTCTGCCTACAGGGCTGACTCTATATGGAGAGATCAGACACAAACATCTGCTTTGGGAAAAATATTTCACCACTAGCAGGAGATAACAAGCAAAGATATATGGCAAAGAATGCAACATGAATATTTGAATGTTAATATTATGCATGTATATGCGTGGTTTATGTATGATTAATGCTGACAAACAGACATATCAAACACAAACAGGTCCAAGGATCAACGGACACATCCGGTACAACATCTCAAAAGAGAAAAGTGTAGGATCAAGTGCTTACCACTGAGCTAAAAGCAATTGCTGTTAGTGAGGGTGCAACTTTATTTCCTTATAGTATGAGCCCTCAGGGGCTGCACCTAAAGCGAGGTTTGTAAGCTCCCTTTAAGCGCCATGGGTTGGGATGTTAACCCCATTCGAATCCCTAAGGGTGGCGCTGAATTTATTTATCCAACAATCTCCCCCCAGTGTCAGCCGGGGGGATTCGAACCCATGACCATGCTCTGATACCACTTGTAGGATCAAGCGCTTACCACTGAGCTAAAAGCAATTGCTGTTAGTGAGGGTGCAACTTTATTTCCTTATAGTATGAGCCCTCAGGGGCTGCACCTAAAGCTGTTAGACGGTGTGGCTAGTGATCGAGAGGGGGGGGGGGGGGGGTGAATAGATCACCTCTTTAAAATTTAACGGATTTAAAGTTTTATCAGAGTTTTTAAAGTTGGCGGAAAATATCAGTCCCGAATCGACTTCCGTCTATTCTGAACCGCTACTAGAAAACCGGACACACGAGTTTAATGCTGGATTTGAATAAGAATGACAGAAACTATCAACACCAGAATTTTAGCTAATTGAATGCACTTATCATTAAAGTCTATTTCCAATGAATAAAACCTAGCTAACAATTTTGTCAAACAGTTGGTGTGTATGTGATCAATGATGAACAGCAGTGGAGTTTAGTTAAAGAAGTTTTCTTGCCACTGCTGTCTTGCAAAAGGTACAATCACAACACACTAACTGAAATTGCAAAAAATGTTTGAAACGTAAAGAGGAGTAAGGAAAGAATACGATACGCAGAGATTTGGTAAGGAAGTTCCCCACGTCGTCCTCGCGTGTGGGTAGGTCTCCCTCTCAATTTCAAATGAAATTGAGAACTTTGATTATCAATTATTGCCGAATTCATTGATACAAGGTTATGATACAAAGACAGAATTCTAAATTCCAAGAACTTCTTCTTGTATGAAACCTCCACTTGATCTGAGCACAATCAAGAATTTCCTGCACGAAATTGCAAACAATTCACCGGTTCCACGACCTGCTTGCGAAATCCCCCGATCTCCAAACGCAATGCTGCGGCTGAATCTGTTCTGCAAACGTGACTCACAAACCCTCAAGAACACTGCAGTTCTTGTAGGACAAACCAGTAGGTTTTTCCTCGAAACCCCCTTCAATCTTCAACTCAGCTAGATCCTCGATCGTTCCACTGAAAACCTCAGCTAGATCCTTGATCGTACCACTGAACGTTATCTCGTTGATCCTTTAATCCAAAGAACAAGAACGGTTATGTGTTGATGTTCTTGAAGAAAAGTGATTGAGAAGATGGAGAAGATGAAGTCTCTTTCAGGTTTCTATCTGCTCAAAAACAATTGCTGCTACACACTTCTTTGATCTTGTGTTCATTTGTTTTTCCCTCTTAGAATTCGTGTGTCGATCTGCTGTCACAACATTTCTTATATATGCAAAAAACAGAAACTGTTAGAACATAAAACAAACTTATGCATTGATACATGAGGGTATGCATCGATGCATACTGTAAGATATATGAGTTTTTGGTGAATTGAATTAAGCATGTATCGATGCATAATTCGTATGTATTGATGCAAATGACATTTCCACTAACATGGATCGATGCATAATACGCATGCATTGATACATAGGGTGTTTCAACTGATCATGGATCGATGCAAGGCTCGTATGGATCGATCCATAGAGTATTTTGCCGGCTCATGTGTCGATACATGACTCGTGTGCATCGATGCATACTGAACAAGAAAGTTTTGTAATTTACAACATGCTGTATGGATCGATGCATAGGCTTATGTGTTGATGCATACTGACACAAAATGGATTTTATGAGTTATTTTAAGAGATGTATCAATGTAGATCTTTATGTACAGACATGCAACAATAGAATGGGATAAAACACAATAAAAACACTCATGTGTCATGTATGGTAATGCACATCCATCATTTGGATGATGATCACACAATTTTCTATCATTCAAAATCTATTCAAAGTAAAGAATTTTCTCACAAACTCCCCCTTTTTGATGATGGAAATTTTTTGGCAAGATGTGTGATACTCCCCCTGAGTTTGTGCATATCTGCATTTTCTCCCCCTTTGTCAACATCAAAAAGAGGAAGAAACAGGTTTATCAAGGTAGCATGTTGTAGCAGGACATGGCAAAAAATTGATAAAAAGCTATCAATCACAAAGAAGGAAGCTTCACAGTAAAGAATCATTCACAAAGAATGACGAATAAGGGCAATAACAATAGAGGTAAACAGAAAGTGAAAAGCATTTAAGGATTCGAACGAGTTTAAGAATTACATAAGATAAACCATATATTGTGCACCAAAATAAAACTTGAGCAATATGAGATGAAATGTAGTGAGATGAAATGATGGTGTGTTAATGGGGATTGTGGCCACCACAGGACTCCTCATCATCCATGAGAGAGAAAAAAAATAAGCATTTAATTCAAATAGCATCAGTATGTGTCGATGCAAATGGCCATGGATCGATGCCTATCATTCATTTTTGTTTATAACAGGTCTGTGTATCGATACATGCGATGGATGCATCGATGCATCCTGAACCAGTTGTTTAAAAGAAATTGAAATCCAGAATATATGGATCGATGCATACATGTTTGTATCGATGCATACTGATGCCAAACCAGATTTTAATGAATTTTGATGCAGTATGGATATGCATTATGCACTATGTCATGATGGTTATGCCCAAGAAAGATTCATAAGTCAGATTTTTAATGTGCAAACAATATAGGAAAACAATATATGCAACCAAATTTATATCAACGAGAGTAAGAACATTTGTTCTAACATACACAACCACTTAGTAGTAAGAGAATTTGTAGAAAGGAGTGATATTACCTCTGTTGGCGTGATCTTGTGATGGATAAATGACATCTAAAACGAATCTTATCAACCAAGGTGAGGCATAATATAATTAAGAACCAACATGCTTAAGACATCAAATGAGAAAGATCTAAGATCCCTAATTCACGACGAATGTTGAAGAAAGGTTCCGTTGCCAAAGGTTTAGTGAATATATCAGCAAGCTGATTTTTGGAGTCAACGTGCTCAAATACAACGTCTTCTTTTTCAACATGGTCGCGAAGAAAGTGATGTCTAATCTCTATGTGTTTAGTGCGTGAGTGTAAAACAGGGTTTTTAGTAAGGTTTATGGCACTAGTGTTGTCAAATTTTATAGGAATACGTTTGAGTTGAATGTTAAATTCTTGTAGTTGCTGCTTCAGCCATAAAATCTGAGCGCAACAACTACCGGCTGCAACGTATTCTGCCTCTGCAGTTGACAAAGCCACAGAAACCTGCTTTTTGCTATGCCAACTTACCAAGGAATTTGAAAACAGGTGACATGTACCACTTGTGCTTTTCCTATCTGATTTGCAGCCAGCAAAATCAGAATCGGAGTACCCTACTAAACTAAAATCACTTCCTTTGGAATACCAAAGCCCATATTTAGGTGTTCCGTGAAGACATCTAAATATGCGCTTCACCGCTTTTAGGTGCGATTCCTTAGGATTTGATTGATAGCGTGCACACATACAAACACTAAACATGATGTCAGGTCTAGAAGCAGAAATATACAAGAGAGATCCAATCATACCTCTGAACTTTTTGACATCTACACACTTACCATGCTCATCCTTATCTAGATTTCCGTTGGTAGGCATTGGGGTGTCAATTGATTTTGAGTCATTCATTCCAAAGCGCTTGAGTAGTTCTCGGAAGTATTTTGTTTGACATACTGTTGTACCCTCATCAAGTTGCTTTATTTGCAGTCCTAGGAAGTAGTTCAGCTCCCCCATTAGACTCATCTCAAATTCACCCTGCATAACCTTAGAAAATTCTTCGACCAAGTGTATGTTAGTTGAACCAAATATTATATCATCTACATAAACTTGAACTAAAAGAATGTGCTTCCCTTTGTGTTTAATAAAGAGAGTATTATCCACTTTACCTCTTGAATATCCATGATCAATTAGGAATTTGCTAAGCCTTTCATACCAAACCCGAGGGGCTTGTTTAAGACCATACAAAGCTCGTTTTTTGTAAACATGATCTGGATTTTCAGCATTCTCAAAACCAGGAGGTTGTGAAACATATACCTCTTCATTTATGACACCATTAATAAAAGCACTCTTTACGTCCATTTGGTAAAGCTTAAAATCATTAGAACACGCATAGGCAAGCAAGAGACGTATAGCTTCAAGGCGAGCAACTGGAGCATAAGTTTCCTTATAGTCTATGCCCTCCTCTTGGTTATACCCTTGTGCTACTAAACGTGCCTTGTTCCTAGTAATCACTCCGTTTTCATCAAGCTTATTTCTAAAAACCCACTTAGTGCCTACGATATGATGATCTCGCGGACGAGGGACAAGTTCCCAAACGTCATTTCTTTTAAATTGATTAAGCTCTTCTTGCATGGCCATTAGCCAAAATTCATCAATCAAGGCCTCTTTAGCATTTTTAGGTTCTACTTGTGAAACAAAAGCGAAGTGAGAACAAAAATTACTTATCTTAGAACGGGTCATTACTCCCTTTGAAATGTCTCCCAAGATGTTGTCAATGGGATGGTCTTTTGAGGATTTCCAAGCTGTTGGAAGATCATTCACTTCAGCTGTCTTTTCTTCCTCATTTTCTTCATGACTAGTATCTTCCTCCTTCTCATGGGCAGCTGTTTTGGACTGATCAGTTTCCTCAACAGCTTCCTTGAGTATGTCTTCTGTAGATACACCTGCGTCATCAAAAGAAATACCTTTTCCGACATTTTTCGGATAAGACTCATCAAAAGAAACATGAACAGATTCTTCAACAGTAAATAAACGCTTATTATACACTCTATATGCTTTACTTGACAGTGAGTAACCGAGAAAGATACCTTCATCCGCTTTTGCATCAAACTTCCCAATATTTTCCTTACCGTTATTCAAAACAAAACACTTACAACCGAATACGTGAAGATGTGACAAGTTTGGTTTTCTTCCTTTCAAAAGTTCATAAGGAGTTTTATTTAAGATAGGGCGAATTAAGATTCTGTTTAAAACATAACAGGCTGTGCTGACAGCATCAGCCCAAAAGTATTTTGGTAATCCACCCTCATTAAGCATTGTTCTTGCCAACTCTTCTAAAACACGATTTTTACGCTCCACAACGCCATTTTGTTGTGGAGTTCGAGGAGCTGGAAAATTATGCTAAATACCAAACTTGTCACAGTACTTCTTCAAAGTGATAGTTTTGAAATTCACCACCATGATCGCTACGAATTGTAACTATTTTGGAATTCATTTTGTTTTGGGACAAATTTGCAAAATTCTTAAAAACAGAAAAAGTTTCATCTTTGCTATGAAGGAATATAGTCCTAGTAAATCTAGAGTAGTCATCAACTATTACAAAGCCATAGTAATTTCCACCTAGGCTCTTTGTCCTAGAAGGTCCAAAGAGATCCATATGGAGAAGCTTAAGGGGTCGTGAAGTTGAAATTATATTTTTAGATTTAAAAGAGACCCTCGTTTGCTTTCCTATTTGGCACGCGTCACATAGGTGGTCTTTTGAAATTTTCATTTTTGGAAGACCGACTACTAGATCCTTAGATACAACCTTATTAAGCAAATCGAAATTAACATGCGCTAGACATCTATGCCAAAGCCAAGAATCATCATTCAAGGTGACTAGACATTTAGTACTTGTTAAAGATACCTCACAAAGATCAAGCATATAGATATTGTTTACTCTTATACCCTTAAACACAACGTTCTGTTCAGCATGTTCAATTATGCAGCAAGTTTTTGTGAAAGAGACTTTATAGCCCATGTCACACAATTGACTTATGCTTAACAAATTATGTTTAAGTCCCTCTACTAGGTGGACATTAGAAATAGTAGTGGTGGAGAGATTACCTACACTACCTTTGCCGAGTATAGCTCCTTTGTTATTGTCTCCATAAGTAACATATCCCTTCTTCTTTGCCTTGAAGTCTATAAAAAGCGATATGCCACCGGTCATGTGCCTTGAGCAACCGCTGTCAAGAAACCACCTTCTATCTACGGAAGCAAGGCACTCATCCTACAATATCAAAAGAGAGAAGTTGGTACCCAATTTTCATTGGGTCCAAGTGGGTAAGTGCTAACATGGTTGCCTTTTGGCTTCCATTGATAAATACCTTTAGGAACAAGAAATCTCCTAAACTTGCATTTCTCAATGGTATGGCCAGCATGACAACAATAATGACATAAACCATGATGATTCGTTTGTTTATTCTTGTTCATTGAATCCTTTGGAATAAAAGAGTATTTTGCATATGGAGGATTTAATGACTTCTTAAACAACCTGGAGTCAACGGCATAAGTAACCTTAGGTTGTAACGCTTTTTCTAATTTGACCTTGAGAGTGTTTACCTCTTTTTACCAAATATGACAAGCGTCACAATACCAAACTTTACTACATCCATCAATGTCAATATATTTTGAATTTTTTGCAATACTAGCTTTTAATGATTCTAAAGCATTTTCAGCTTTGTATACTTTACCTTCCAGAAATGAAAAAATTTGTTTATCGGAAGATAATCTTTTAAAAGCATCTACAGCTTCGTTATGCAGTTTTTCAAAAGCTATTTTCAGTTCAGAAAAAGACATAGAAGAGAAATTATTATAATAGGCTTGTTTTACCTTTTTGTCATTGATTTTCTTCTTGTGGTAGGACAGATTTTTGGTGTGAGTCGTAAGGCACAGATTTGCTGTTTCATCACTATCACTTGAGCTTTGTGTGCTTGATGAGTCACTGTCACTTTCCCATGCAATGTAAGCTCTTCTTTGTTTGCTGTACCCTTTTGGTGAAGCTTTTCCTTGATCCTTATACTTCATAGGACAGTCTGTTTTATAATGTCCAGATTTACCACAATTAAAACAAGATCCTCTTCCTCTATTCTTCTTATTCTCTTCCTGTTTTGAATCTGTAGATTGTCTTCGAAACTTCATGAAATTTTTGTCGGAATGCTTGACTCCGTTCTTTCAAATGAATCTATTATATCTCCTTACAAACAGTCCCATTTCCTCATCATCTGAATCTTTGTCACTACTTGAATTATTGTCGCTTTTCTCTTTTCGTGAGGACTTAGAGCTAGAGGTCGCAAGAGCTATTGGCTTCTTCTCTCCCTCTTTGTCTCTTTTCTTCTCCTTTTCCTTCTTACTTTTGTTCTCGTATTTTTCAAGACTTTCCAATGCTTGCTGATGTTCTTCCAGCTTTCCAAACAGAGTTGTAATCGTAAGTCTCGTTAGATCGTTGGCTTCCTTAATTGCTGTTACTTTAGGTTGCCATTCCCTGCTAAGACACCTGAGAATTTTATTAGTAGCAATTTCATTGGAAACAGGTTTTCCAAGAGCATTCAACCTATTAGTGAGATGAGTGAATCTCTTTTGCATGTCGGAGATAGATTCTCCTTGTTTCATGCGAAAGAGCTCAAACTCTTGATTGAGTGTGTTAATGCGGGACTGTTTTACTTCAGTAGTACCCTCATGGGCAACTTCTAAAGCATCCCACATTTCTTTAGCTGTCGTGCAATGGGATACCCGATAATACTCATCAACCCCAAGTGCTGAAATTAGCATGTTTCGAGCTTTCCAATCACACGACCACTTTTTCTCATCTTTCTCATTCCAATCATCTTCTGGTTTAGGAACTATGGCGCCAGCCGCATTTGTCATAGTAATTTGAAAAGGACCATTTTCAATGGCAGCCCATACTAGCCTATCCACAGAATTTATATGAACTCGCATGCAGTCTTTCCAGTAGCCGTAATTTTCACCGTTGAAAATAGGCGCTCTATTATACGCCCCCTTCGGTTCAGAATCCATACTGTTACAGGAAGCCACAGAGCACCAGCGAACCGGCGCTCTGATACCACTTGTTAGACGGTGTGGCTAGTGATCGAGAGGGGGGGGGGGTGAATAGATCACCTCTTTAAAATTTAACGGATTTAAAGTTTTATCAGAGTTTTTAAAGTTGGCGGAAAATATCAGTCCCGAATCGACTTCCGTCTATTCTGAACCGCTACTAGAAAACCGGACACACGAGTTTAATGCTGGATTTGAATAAGAATGACAAAAACTATCAACACCAGAATTTTAGCTAATTGAATACACTTATCATTAAAGTCTATTTCCAATGAATAAAACCTAGCTAACAATTTTGTCAAATAGTTGGTGTGTATGTGATCAATGATGAACAACAGTGGAGTTTAGTTAAAGAAGTTTCCTTGCCACTGCTGTCTTGCAAAAGGTACAATCACAACACACTAACTGAAATTAAGAAAACTGTTTGAAACGTAAAGAGGAGTAAGGAAAGAATACGATACGCAGATATTTGGTAAGGAAGTTCCCCACGTCGTCCTCGCGTGTGGGTAGGTCTCCCTCTCAATTTTAAATGAAATTGAGAATTTTGATTATCAATTATTGCCGAATTCATTGATACAAGGTTGTGATACAAAGACAGAATTCTAAATTCCAAGAACTTCTTCTTGTATGAAACCTCCACTTGATCTGAGCACAATCAAGAATTTCCTGCACGAAATTGCAAACAATTCACCGGTTCCACGACCTGCTTGCGAAATCCCCCGATCTCCAAACGCAACGCTGCGGCTGAATCTGTTCTGCAAACGTGACTCACAAACCCTCAAGAACACTGCAGTTCTTGAAGGACAAACCAGTAGGTTTTTCCTCGAAACCCCCTTCAATCTTCAACTCAGCTAGATCCTCGATCGTTCCACTGAAAACCTCAGCTAGATCCTTGATCGTACCACTGAACGTTATCTCGTTGATCCTTTAATCCAAAGAACAAGAATGGTTATGTGTTGATGTTCTTGAAGTAAAGTGATTGAGAAGATGGAGAAGATGAAGTCTCTTTCAGGTTTCTATCTGCTCAAAAACAATTGTTGCTACACACTTCTTTGATCTTGTGTTCAATTGTTTTTCCCTCTTAGAATTCGTGTGTCGATCTGCTGTCACAACATTTCTTATATATGCAGAAAACAGAAACTGTTAGAACATAAAACAAACTTATGCATTGATACATGAGGGTATGCATCGATGCATACTGTAAGATATATGAGTTTTTGGTGAATTGAATTAAGCATGTATCGATGCATAATTCGTATGTATTGATGCATATGACATTTCCACTAACATAGATCGATGCATAATACGCATGCATTGATACATAGGGTGTTTCAACTGATCATGGATCGATGCAAGGCTCGTATGGATCGATCCATAGAGTATTTTGCCTGCTCATGTGTCGATACATGACTCGTGTACATCGATGCATATTGAACAAGAAAGTTTTGTAATTTACAACATGCTGTATGGATTGATGCATAGGCTTATGTGTTGATGCATACTGACACAAAATGGATTTTATGAGTTATTTTAAGAGATGTATCAATGTAAATCTTTATGTACAGACATGCAACAATAGAATGGGATAAAACACAATAAAAACACTCATGTGTCATGTATGGTAATGCACATCCTTCATTTGGATGATGATCACACAATTTGCTATCATTCAAAATCTATTCAAAGTAAAGAATTTTCTCACAAAAGCGAGGTTTGTAAGCTCCCTTTAAGCGCCATGGGATGGGATGTTAAGCCCATTCGAATCCCTAAGGGTGACGCTGGATTTATTTATCCAACAAAAAGCCAGACCCACAGGAGAAAATCAAATCTGGTGGGGGTCTAATGTGAGCAACCATACTAAGGATGAGTGATAAGCAAACTTGCTGGGGGGGAAATTGTATTCAAATCCGTTGGGGATAAGCTACAAACCAACTTCCTGAAAGTTTCTACTCATGCTGGGAATTCCTGCTCAACTTTGGGGGAGATTTCCACTCATAATGAGGGGAAACCAACCTCCTCGAAAAGATAGCATATCCAATTTTTATCAATCTATACGGGATTTTAGGTCAGTCCACACAAGGGATGACAACCGTGTATTTGATAAAACACAGATGCTAGACTCAGAATCACTAGGGAGTTAAGGATGTTAGAAGACCAAGACCATAACTCCAGATTCTCTAGGGAATTTGGTGGTGTATCTCCCTTCTCTGCGCTCACTGAGGAGACAAACCTGATAGATGATGAAAAGGATACAAATATGCTAGGAATAAGACCAAATGTCTTACCTATTTAGAGATCGTACTATCCTTGGGAGAGCACTGAAGTCGTTCCATTTATCCTTTCAATCAATGTGAATGTTCACTTTGTTTAAAAACAGGTTATAAAAACTTTATTCGTTTAAAACAATGATATTTATCAATTAAAACATGCAAACATTTGTTAAACAGAAACAAATAAGAGTGCCAAGAATTGGATAAAGGCTCAAATTTATTTGATAGGATGGTAGTCTGCAAATGGCAAGACTCCATGGATCTTTACAAATTTGAAATTGGTGATATATATTGGAAAATGACTACATTGAACATAATGACCATTTCTCCACCAGCTCTGAATCCGATGTATCTGAAGCTTCAATTAACGATGACTGAGCGAGAAACTTGACAGAAGACAGCTGTAGAACAAAGTCTTGTCAGGATGTAGTTACTTACCATATCCCTAATTTTTGTCTAGATCACCCCTGTAAGAACAAAAATTGTTCTATAACAGATTCCAGGATTTTGATGATAACAAAGGATGAAACCAAAAATGGCACTCTAACGAAAATTTTCTAAGTGTGCAGGACTTTGAACAAGAACAAAGGAATCTAATTGCTTTATCAGATACAGAATCGAATCAGATATAAAGTACCAAAAGATCAAAAGCATCTGAAGAAGAAGCGCGCTCTAGAAGTTCTGACTCTGAGCAAAACAGCATATCAGAATACCAGAAGCTCTAAACTTCCTCTGGAATCAACGTTGATGATCTAAAAGACCACGATTATCAGAAGCTCTGATGTCACATCACAATAATCTCAGAGTAACAAAGTTAACGCAAATTCTGATGAAGACTCTCCTTATCCAGAAAGAGTAACGGAAACTACAACTTCAAATGGAAAGAAAGTAAATTTGGAAAGAAGTTATTCAAGGAGACAAACTTGTTATGGCAAGAAACACAGAAGTAATGGCATTAAACTCTCATCAAAGTCAAATATTTTGCCATCACTACAACGGTCTTTTCACCTCTATATAAAGGACGGCGAACTTCATTGAGAGACACACCTGAACGCACAGAAAAACTCTCTCTCTCTCTCTCTCAATTAGTATTTCACGAGCTGTTGCTTAAAAGTGAAATCACTTCCTTGCTTTATTTGCTGTAATATTTGCTTTATCTTAGAAGCACCTTTAGATTACAATTCTCTTTTGCTTAATTGATTTTGTTCCTCAAGTGACTCTGCGTAGTCTGTATACTTGGGAGGACTAAGAGATCTTTCTCTTAGACGTTGGTTGTAATAATCCTTCAAGATTAGTGGATTAAGTCCTTTTTGAAGGCGAAATCACCTTGGTCGGGTGGACTGGAGTAGCTTTGTGTTATAAGCGAACCAGTATAAAATCCTGTGTGTTCTTATTCTGCAAAAGCACTTATTTTCCAAAACAATTCAAACCCCCCTTTCTTGTTTTTCTCACCTTCAATTGGTATCAGAGCTTCGGCTCTGTTATTCATTTTCTAATCAAACACTTAACAGTGTAGAGAGATCCAGAACGAGAAAAACTATGGCCCACACAAATGAAAGAGACAGTTACAATGCTAAGCCTCCTGTCTTTGATGGAGAGAAATTCGATTACTGGAAAGATAGAATTGAAAGTTTCTTTCTAGGCTATGACGCTGATCTCTGGGACATTGTCACATATGGATACAAACCTCCTATAACAGATGCTGGAGTTGAAGTTCCCAGAAGTAAGATGTTAGACGATCAGAAGCGAGAATTCAAGAATCATCACAAAGCCAGAACGATACTTCTCAATGCCATATCTTACAACGAGTATGAAAAAATTACCAACAGAGAAACAGCTAAAGACATACTCGACTCCCTGAGGATGACTCATTTAGGAAACTCTCAGGTCAAAGAAACAAAGGCTCTGGCTCTAATCCAGAAATATGAAGCCTTCAAAATGGAGGATGACGAAGCCATAAAGGTAATGTTCTCTAGATTCCAAACTCTTATTGCAGGACTCAAAGTTCTAGACAAAGGATACACAACTGCAGACCATGTCAAAAAGATAGTCAGAAGCTTGCCAAAGAAGTGGAGACCCATGGTCACTGCCTTAAAGCTTTCAAAGGATCTAAACAACATCAGTCTTGAAGAGCTTGTCAGTTCACTCAGAAGTCATGAGATAGAACTAGAGGAAGATGAGCCTCAGAAGAAGAACAAGTATGTAGCATTAAAGTCCAGATCTGAAAGACGCAAATCTAAAAGAAACAAAGCATTCCAGACTGAAACAGAAGATGCTGATGACTCTGAACAAGAAGATTCTGATGATGAAGAAGAATTGTCCCTCCTCAGCAAAAGAGTTAAACAACTCTAGCAAAAGAGGAACAATAACTTCAGGAGACCAAGACCCAGAGGGGATCGATCAGAATCAACCTCAAAAGGTAAAACTAACAAAGATGTTACTTGTTATGAATGTAAAGAAACAGGTCACTACAGGAATGGATGTCCCAAGCTAAAGACAGTTCCAGAAAAGAGAGCTTCAAGAAAAATTCCCTCAGAACCAAGAAGGGATTGATGGCTACCTGGGATGATAGTGAATCTGACTCATCAGAATCTGACTCTGATGAACAGGCCAATGTGGCGTTCATGGCTACCACATCCAGGAACACTTCAGATGAAGAATCTGAATCAGAAGAGGTATTTTCTGAACTCTCTCGATCTGACCTAGAATCATGCTTGTCTGAAACTCTTAGCTCATATCAGAAACTAAAACAAAAATTTTAAGCAATAAAAGGCTGTCTTGAAGAAAAATTTGAAGAATGTGGCAAACTTGAGACAACAATTCTAGAACTAAAAGATGAAAACAAAGTTTTAACATCACTAAGAGATGCAGCAAAGAAAAATTGTTTATAACTGGAAGAAGCGTTATCTCAAGCTCCACAAACTTCAAACACGATAATTTATAAATACGAAAAAGCCTTTCAAAAGTTTCTGAAAAATGGGATAGGAAGGAGTGTAATGGCATCCATGATTTAAGGAGTCAGTCAGAACAATAGAAAAGGAATTGGGTATGATCCTAAGGAAGATAAAACTTCTACTAGTGACCAGCCTAAATCTCCATTTTCATATCACTATACACACACACAAGAGCAAAAATTTGATAATGCTAGAAAACCCAAAGTGATAAGAAACTCTGGGAAAACTAATCATAAAGGACCCAAGAGACTCTGGGTACCAAAAGATAAGATTGTTTATGTTGTAGATATCTTATGCAGCAAAGTTCAAACACCAGTCATGGTACCTGGACTCTGGATGCTCGTGACACATGACGGGAAGAAAGTCTATGTTCCAAAGCCTGGAACTTAAAGACGCTGGATTCGTAGGCTTCGGAGGAGATCAGAAAGGAAGGATCAGAGGCTCCGGAACTATTGGTAATGGTACTCTTCCCTCTATATCTGATGTCCTTTACGTAGAAGGATTAATGCATAACCTGTTATCCATAAGTCAATTAAGTGATAACGGTTATGATGTAATCTTTAATCAAAAAACATGTAAAGCCATAAATCAAAACAATGGTTCTGTCCTATTCACAGGCAAGAGGAAAAACAATATTTATAAAATAAATCTTTCTGATTTAAAAGAACAAAATGTGAAGTGTCTGATGTCCGCTCACGAAGAGCAATGGGTATGGCATAGACGCTTGAGCCACATTAGCATGAGGAAATTAGCCTAGCTAAATAAACTCGAGTTAGTCAGAGGCCTACCTAAACTGAAGTTCTCTTCAGATGCTCTATGTGAAGCATGTCAGAAAGGAAAATTTTCAAAAACATCTTTCAAAAAGAAAACTATTGTTACTACCTCTAAGCCTCTGGAACTTCTTCACATTGATTTATTTGGTCCTGTGAAAATAGCATCAGTCAATGGAAAGAAGTATGGACTAGTCATTGTTGATGATTTCAGTCGCTGGACATGGGTGAAATTCCTAAAGCACAAGAGTGAGTCTCACTCTGTATTCACTAGCTTCTGTTCCAAAGTGCAAAAAGAATTTGACTCTAAAATTGTAAGAGTCAGAAGTGATCATGGTGGGGAATTTGAAAACCAATTTTTTGAGGAATTATTTGACTCTAATGGAATATCCCATGACTTCTCCCGCCCTAGAACTCCACAACAAAATGGAGTTGTAGAGAGGAAGAATAGGACACTCCAAGAGATGGCAAGAACTATGATCAATGAAACAAATGTGGCTAAGCACTTTTGGGCCGAAGCTGTAAATACAGCGTGTTATATTCAGAATAGAATCTCCATAAGACCTATTCTGGAAAAGACTCCTTATGAACTGTGTAAAGGAAGAAAACCAAACATTTCATATTTTTATCCTTTTGGATGCTCCTGTTTTATTTTAAACACTAAAGAACATCTGAACAAGTTTGATTCCAAAGCACAGAAAGGTATTATGTTAGGATACTCAAAACGCTCTAAAGGCTATAGAGTATACAATACAGAAACCAAAATTATGGAAGAATCAATTCATGTCAGATTTGACGATAAGCTTGACCCTGAAAAGTCAAACCTAGTTGAGAATTTTGCAGATTTGGAAATCACTCTTGCAGGATCTGACAAAGCTCTAGAAGCAACTGCCATTCAAAATCCTGAGGAAATTAATCTTCCATTAATCCCAAAGAGAGCTAAAAGTCGCCTCAACATATCTGAAGAGTTGATTCTGGGTAACAAGGACGAACCTGTCAGAACCAGGTCTACCTTCAAGACCTCTGAAGAAACTCCTCTGGGACTAGTGTCTCTAATCGAGCCTACGTCCTGTGATGAGGCACTTCGAGATAACGACTGGGTTCTAGCCATGCAAGAAGAGCTAGATCAATTCACAAAGAATGATGTCTGGGATCTTATTCCTAAGCCTAGAGGCACTCACGTTATCGAAACCAGATGGGTATTCAGAAACAAGCTGAATGAGAAAGGAGAAGTCGTCAGAAACAAAGCTCGACTGGTGGCCCAAGGTTACAGTCAACAAGAAGGTATTGACTACAATGAAACCTTTACTCCAGTCTCCAGGTTAGAATCTATTCGTCTTCTTGTATCATTCGCTATAAATCATTCTATCAAATTGTATCAAATGGATGTCAAGAGCGCATTCCTTAATGGTTATATATCAGAAGAAGTGTATGTCAACCAACCTCCAGGATTTGAAAATTTGAACTATCTAGAACACGTTTTTAAACTTAAAAAATATTTATATGGACTTAAACAAGCTCCCAGAGCTTGTTATGAACGTTTAAGTAACTTTCTTTCGGAACATAATTTTATCAGAGGGAAAGTTGACTCCACACTCTTCTGTAAAAACCTTAACAATGATCTCATGATATGCCAGATATACGTTGATGATATCATTTTTGGTTCAGCTAACGCCTCTGTTTGTCAAGAATTCTCTGACTTAATGCATGAAGAATTTGAAATGAGCTTAATGCAAGAACTAAAGTTCTTTCTAGGAATTCAAATTAACCAAACTTCAGAAGTCACGTACGTTCATCAAAGCAAATACATAAAAGATGTTCTGAATAAATTTGACATGGCTGAATGCAACTCTACAAAGACTCCCATGCATCCAACATGCATTCTTGAAAAGGAAGAAGTCAGTAAAAAGGTTTGTCAAAAGCTCTATCGTGGTATGATATGCTCTCTTCTCTATCTGACTGCTACTCGACCCGATATTCTCTTTAGTGTTTGTCTCTGTGCCAGATTCCAATCAAATCATAGAGAAACTCACTTAACTGCAGTTAAGAGAATTCTCAAATATCTGAAAGGAACTCCTAACCTGGGCCTGATGTATGAGAAAACATCAGAGTATAGACTTTCTGGTTATTGTGATGCAGATTACGCAGGAGATATAGTGGAATGAAAAAGCACATCTGGAAATTGTCAGCTCTTGGGAAACAATTTGATATCCTGGGCCAACAAAAGACAATCAACTATCGCCCTGTCCACGACAGAAGCAGAATACATCTCAGCATCACTGTGCACTACTCAGATGCTCTGGATGAAGAATTAGTTAGAAGATCTGCAAATCTTCGAGAGTAACATTCCTATCTTTTGTGATAATACTGCTGCCATTTGCTTAAGTAAGAATCCCATTTTGCACTCCAGAGCTAAGCACATTGAAATAAAACATCATTTTATCAGAGACTATGTTCAGAAAGGGACAGTAACATTGAAGTTCATTGATACAGATCATCAATGGGCAGATATCTTTACTAAACCCTTAGCTGAAGATAGATTCCTCTTTATCTTAGAAAATTTGAACATTCAAAACTGCCCTGAATAAAATGTGCCTCTGAAGTTGTTGAATGAGACTCTGACATAAACAAATGGATTCTGCCTCTGACTCTGATACTTCTACCAAGTTAGAAGTTATCTGAGTTAGAAATCTCCAGGAACCAATCGTTTGGTATTCCTGAAGATCAGATAAATCAAAACACGTGGAGTGACTTACGTCTGACCTTGGAACTTCTAGACAGCTGTCCAACAGTAATCAAGGAACAGTCTCTTGAGATCTCCTTGAGCAGTGTGCTGACTGTTGGGATTAGACATCATTTATGAGCTATAATCATTTCTCCCTCTAAACGTGCTAACTTGGTTTTTGTGCTAAAACTCTGATTTGTGTGTCGTTTTGCATGCGCCCTAATTTGGGTATTTAAACACTCATTTCTCACTTTGCACATATTTCACTCTCACTCACTCTTTAAACCTCAGTTCTCTCAAGGCATCTTCTGCAAGCAGTTCTTCATCTTCATCTCAGTTCTTCATCAAAATCATGGACGCTCAACAACAAGCTGTGTTCAACTACTCTCAGCAAATGGATTCAAGCAATCAAGTTCAAAGCACAAGCAACCCTACTCCAACAGTTACAGGCGTAGTTACAACACCAGTCTACAAGGAGCCTCACATTCTTGATCGTGAGCCCCATATTCACCTTGCAACGCCCTTTGACAAACTGGAAGTGTTGTGTGAATCCTTGGTGGATTTTGATAACATGAGAAGAAATGGCGTAGACCTCACTGAAGAACTTCGCAAACAAGGTTGGGGAAACTACTTTCAATGCCTCTATGGTCTAGTTTACCCAAATCTTATTAAAGAATTCTGGATATTTGCTGATGCTGACAATCACTTCATCGTCTCCTATGTTCTGGGAGTAAAGATGGTGATAACTGAGAAGTCCATCGCTGCTCTTCTAAACATGGAGAAAGATGGAGGCAGAAGAATTTACAACATCAATCCCAAGGCGAAATACATATCTCAAGAAATCAACCCAACAATCTTCAAACAAAACGCAGAAGGCAATCCCTCAAAGAATAAGGAACTACTTCAGAACCTCCGGGTTTGGCTCAAAATCATTCTGGGTACAATCCATCATTGCCCAGCGTCAAACTCCTCAGACTACATCAACACAGATCAGAAATGTATTCTGTACTGCATTCACAAAGGTCTGAAGCTATGCCTCCCTGCACTTCTCTTCAAATACCTCAGAGACTCTGTACGAGAAACCAGAAATCACATGAAGCCCAGAACTTACATTCCTCTGGGAAGACTCATCTTAGATGTACTGATAGAGAGTGGTCTCGTGGACCATATGGTGAGGCTCAGGCTCATGGAAGACATGGCAATCGACACTGGAAAGCCTCTGAACTCCAAGAATCTGAAGAGCATGGGGATTCTGGAGAAGGTCAACGTTAGACCTACTCTGGACACCTCTTGGGAAGCCTTAAAAGATCAGAGGAAAATTCCCCATGGTCTATATCTGTTCTCCAAGGAAGAACCCAAAGAGGCAATCCTCTATTATCTCCAAGGTCTGAAGGATGAAGGAGTGGATATCTCAGAATTCAATCTCAACGATCTGCCAGATAAAGCTCCAAACTTCATGAGGCATAAAAGAGGTCCCTCTGAGAAGACATCGAAGGCGAAGAAAGCAAAGCTAGGAGAATCCTCTGGATCAAGACCTCCAGCACCTCTGCATGAGTCTTCTGGAAAGTCTGTCTCTCCTGCTCCTTCTGTACAACAACTTGCTTCTTCTATTCCTCTACCAACAGCTCTATACACCCCATCTGAAACCCCTCCTTCAATGACCAGAACATCTCAACCACTCCCAAAATTTAACCTCGCCACTACCTCTTTACCCCTATCTGAAGCTGAACAAATGAATGAAACCACCTCCTCATCTTCAGCCCCAGAATCACCTCCTTACTTCATCATCTCATCTGACACAGAATTATCCGACCCCGCTTCTCCCACTCTAGCCCAACTTCAGACTCAAAACCTTGCCTCACAACAACCATAACAACCTCCACCTGAACCTGAAGCAACCTCACCACCCACAGAACAGCCAAACATCTCTCCATCTGACGTTCAACCCTCTGACCCCAACACCTTTGACATTACCCCTCCAAACACTTCCGCTGAACCTCAAACTCTCAACCTAAGCCCTCCCACTTCTTCACCTCTACCATCTGAACCTGAATATTCCCTGCCAACCCTAGAAGAAGCAATTGTGTTGTTTGTAGGAGCATCAGTTGAAAAGGTCAAGTCTTTGACCATCAACTCTGGCATCAGTGATGATCCTTCCTCTGTTAGGACACACTGGAACAGAGTCATTGGCTGGATGACCTCTGAGGCCTTCAAGCTGAAGAACCTCTCTGAGCAAGTCAGAAACGACTTTATCAGAGACGCTGAGGCAAGACTACAGGAGCGCTTAGCCAGAGAAGCTGAGGAATAGGCCAGAAGGGAAGCAGAAGAAAGAGCAAGACAAGAAGAACTTCAAAGGGTAAAAGAAGCTGAAGCCAAAGCTCTAGCTGATGCTGCTGCTGCTGAAGTTGAAGCAAAAGCTGCTACTGAAGTTGAAGCTAAAGCCACTGCTAAAGCTGAAGCTCTTCGTGCTGAAGAACAGAATGCTCTGACTCAGGGGGAGTCCTCTACATTTGCCCCTCTAGTTCTCAAGACCCTTGAGGAGCTTCAGAAAGAGCAAAAGGAAGTTCGAGCCATATTGGATCAACAGGACACAGTCAACGCCAACATCCAGAATCTGCTGACCCAACTGCTTCAGAGGATGCCTCCTCCTCCCAACCCTTAGGCACCTAGGATTTTTTCTTGCTTGTCGCCTTTTGTTTTGTCTATGATGGTTTTTCTCTTATCTGGATATATATATATATATATATATGTATATATATATATATATATATATATATATATATATATATATATATATATATATATATTTTCTTCCAGCTTATTATTTCTTTAAGTCTTTTTGATTATGACAAAAAGGGGGAGAAATCAAACAGCTCTGATGAAAAATTATCTAATTCCTTCAAGTACTCTGCAAACATATTATTCAATAAATCTATCTAACACTCCTTGACTTAGAAAGTTGCAGAAGGGTATCTAGAAACTTCATCGCGTGGAAGCTCTGGTAAGAACTTCTGAATTCCCTAGCTTATCTCAGGGGGAGCTCACTTCTATCTGATCTGATAAACTCTTATATCTGAATGTTTCATCTAGTAATCAGTTTGTTTTGTCATCATCAAAAAGGGGGAGATTGTAAGAACAAAAATTGTTCTATAACAGATTCCAGGATTTTGATGATAACAAAGGATGAAACCAAAAATGGCACTCTAACGAAAATTTTCTAAGTGTGCAGGACTCTGAACAAGAACAAAGGAATCTGATCGCTTTATCAGATACAGAATCGAATCAGATATAAAGTACTAGAAGATCAAAAGGATCTGAAGAAGAAGCGCGCTCTAGAAGTTCTGACTCTGAGCAAAACAGCATATCAGAATACCAGAAGCTCTAAACTTCCTCTGGAATCAATGCTGATGATCTAAAACACCAGGATTTATCAGAAGCTCTGATGTCACATCACAACAATCTCAGAGTAACAGAGTTAACGCAGATTCTGACGAAGAATCTCCTTATCCAGAAAGAGTAACGAAAACTATAACTTCAAATGGAAAGAAAGTATATTTGGAAAGAAGTTATTCAAGGAGACAAACTTGTTATGGCAAGAAACACAGAAGTAATGGCATTAAACTCTCATCAAAGTCAAATATTCTGCCATCACTACAATGGTCCTTTCACCTCTATATAAAGGACAACGAACTTCATTGAGAGACACACCTGAACGCACAGAAAAACTCTGTCTCTCTCAATTAGTATTTCACGAGCTGTTGCTCAAAAGTGAAATCACTTGCTTGCTCTATTTGCTGTAATATTTGCTTTATCTTAGAAGCACCTTTAGATTACAATTCTCTTTTGCTTAATTGATTTTGTTCCTCAAGTGACTCTGCATAGTATGTATACTTGGGAGGACTAAGAGATCTTTCTCTTAGACGTTGGTTGTAATAATCCTTCAAGATTATTGGATTAAGTCCTTTTTGAAGGCAAAATCACCTTGGCCGGGTGGACTAGAGTAGCTTTGTGTTATAAGCGAACCAGTATAAAATCTTGTGTGTTCTTATTCTGCAAAAGCGCTTATTTTCCAAAACAATTCAAACCCCCCTTTCTTGTTTTTCTCACCTTCAGCCCCAAGGTGAGGTACTCAATCTAACGGGATATAGGGCCAGTTTGTTTTAGCTTTAAAAAAATGGATTTTTTCTTTGTATTTTTGAAAATGGATTTTACAAAAATGTTTTTCAAAATATTACAAGTTTTTCTAAATTTATTTTTTATATATTAAAAGATTGAATTGTTCATGGTATAACATAAATATACATTATTGAAGATCAAAACATAGTCAAAATCACAATTTAAAAAAAAAATTATATCTCAAAAATGATTTTTAGAAAATGCTATTTGAAATAGCTTCAAAATTAAGTGATTTTTTGAAATTTTGATATCCAAAAAAGGTTTTGATAAAATGATAAAGTACCTAAAATAACATTTTAAGAATAACTATTCAAATAAAATTTTCATTTGAAGCTTTTATGCAAAGTTTCTTTGTAAATTTTTTTTACACTAAAATATATAACACTATAAAAATCATTTTTAAAAAAATCCAAAATAAACGGGCCCATATATTCATTTTTTTATATGTCTCTAACTTTTTCCTGGATCGCCCTTTCGGGTTTTCAATCCACCGAGACGCTCTTTTTTGCCTAAGTCGCCCTTTCGCGTTTTCAACTTAGCGAGCTATTATGTTTTTATTTTAGGCGAAGTATTTCTTGACTGCATCTGAGTTCACAGGACGAGTGAAATCCTCCCCATCCATAGTTGTAAGTATCAAAGCACCGCCTGAAAAGGCTCTCTTAACAACATATGGACCTTCATAGTTTGGAGTCCACTTGTCCCTGGAATCGGGCGCGAAATACAAAACTTTCTTGAGTACGAGGTCACCTTCTCGGAACACACGAGGCTTGACCTTCTTATCAAAGGCTTTCTTCATCCTTTGTTGATATAACTGACCATGGCACATGGCAGTCAATCTCTTCTCTTCAATCAAGTTCAATTGGTCATAACGACTCTGAACCCATTTAGCATCAATCAACTTGGCTTCCATCAAGACTCTCATTGATGGGATCTCAACCTCCACGGGGAACACAACCTCCATGCCATACACCAGAGAGAAAGGGGTTGCCCTTGTTGAAGTGCGGAAAGATGTACGATAGCCATGCAAAGCAAATGGCAACATTTCATGCCAATCCTTGTACGTAACAACCATCTTATGGATAATCTTATTGATGTTCTTGTTAGCAGCTTCAACAGCCCCATTCATCTTGGGTCTATAAGGAGAAGAATTATGATGTGCAATCTTGAACTCGCTACACAGCTCCTTCATCATTTTGTTGTTCAAGTTAGATCCATTATCAGTAATGATCTTGTCTGGCACACCATAATGGCATATAAGTTGATAATTGATGAACTTCACAACCACCTTCCTGGTCACGTTAGCATATGATGCCGCTTCAACCCGCTTGGTGAAGTAATCAATTGCTACGAGAATGAATCTGTGACCATTTGACGCCTTTGGCTCTATCATGCCAATCATGTCAATTCCCCACATAGAGAAACACCATGGTGATGAAATAACATTCAGAAGTGTCGGGGGAATATGAATCTTATCCGCATAAATCTGACACTTGTGGCATTTCTTCATATATTTGCAGCAATCAGACTCCATTTTCAGCCAATAGTAGCCTGCTCTCAACATCTTCTTTGCCATGGCATGTCCATTGGAATGGGTACCAAATGAACCCTCGTGGACTTCATTCATTAACATGTCTGCTTCGTGTCTATCCACGCATCTGAGCAGAACCATGTCAAAATTCCTCTTATAAAGCACATCGCCATTAAGATAAAAACTGTCAGATAATCTCCTCAAAGTTTTCTTATCTTTAACAGATGCCCCAGGTGGGTAAATCTGACTCTGAAGAAAACACTGGATATCATAATGCCATGGCTTATCATCTTCTACTTCTTTAACTGCAAATACATGAGCTGGTTTATCCAAGCGCATCACAGTGATATTGGGGACCTCATTTCAGAATTTCACCACAATCATCGAAGCAATCGTAGCAAGAGCATCTGCCATCCGATTCTCGTCTCGAGGAATATGATGGAAGTCAACCTTACTAAAGAAAGTTGAAATCCTCCTCGCATAATCTCTCTATGGGATGAGGCCAGGCTGATTCGTCTCCCATTCTCCCTTAATCTGATTAACAACAAGGGCCGAATCATCATAACTATCAAGATGCTTGATCCTAAGATCAATGCATTCTTCCAAACCCATAATACAAGCCTCATACTCTGCCATATTATTCGTGCATTTGAAAGTTAGCCTTGCTGTAAGAGGAAAATGTGTGCCCCGAGGCGTAATAATCACTGCCCCAATACCATTTCCATATTGATTAACAGCGCCATCAAATACCATGCCCCATCGGGAACCAGGTTCTGGCCCTTCATCGAGCGTAGGCTCATCACAATCTTTCATTTTCAAATACAGAATCTTCTCATCAGGGAAGTCGTACTGAACAGACTGATAATCCTCGATTAGTTGATGTGCCAAGTGGTTAGCTAAGATACTACCTTTAATAGCTTTCCGAGCTCGATACCCAATGTCATACTCAGATAACAACATCTGCCAACGGGAAATCCTCCCAATTAAGGCAGGCTTCTCAACGATGTACTTGATTGGATCCATTTTTGATATCAACCAAGTTGTATGATTCAACATATACTGGCGTAAGCGCTTAGCAGCCCAAGCCAAAGCACATCATGTCTTCTCAAGCATTGAGTATCGAGACTCACAATCAGTGAACTTCTTACTCAGATAGTATATAGCATACTCTTTCTTCCCTGATTCATCCTGCTGACCCAATACACAACCAATTGAGTCCTCAAGCACAGTCAAGTACATAATCAAGGGTCTCCCTTCAACAGGCGGAGACATAATCGGAGGCTCAGACAGATACTCTTTGATACTGTCAAAGGCCTTCTGGAAATCCTCGGTGCAATCATGACGCTGATCTTTTCGGAGGATCTTGAATATTAGCGCACATGTGGCAGTCATGTGAGATATAAATCTGAAAATATAATTCAAGCGACCAAGGAAACCTCGGACTTACTTCTCAGTTTTGGGTGCAGGCATCTCTTGTATTGCTTTGACCTTGGCAGGATCAACTTTAATACCTCTCTCGCTGACAATGAAGCCCAATAACTTGCCGGAACAGACTCCAAATGTACACTAGTTCGGATTCAGACGGAGTTTGTACTTCCTCAAATGCTGAAAAAGCTTCAACAAGTGCTCTACATGTTCAATTTTCGTTCTCGATTTCGCAATCACATCATCAACATATACCTTGATCTCCTTGTGCATCATATCATGAAACAAGGTAGTCATAACTCGTTGATACCTGGCTCCGGCGTTCTTCAAACCAAAGGGCATCACTCGATAACAGAATGTTCCCTAAGGTGTGATGAATGTTGTCTTCTCCATATCCTCGGGTGCCATTTTGATCTAATTATAACCGAAAAATTCGTCCATAAATGAGAAGACATTGAATTTAGCTATATTATCTACCAACATATCAATATGTGGTAAAGGAAAATCATCTTTCGGACTAGCTCTATTCAAGTCTCTATAGTCCACACACATTCAGACTTTTCCGTCTTTCTTAGGCACGGGCACAATATTGGCCACCCATTAAGGATATGTAGAAGTCACCAAAAACCCCGCATCAATTTGCTTTTGAACTTCTTCTTTGATCTTCACTGCCATGTCAGGATGAGTTCTTCTGAGCTTCTACTTTACAGGCACGCACTCCGGCTTCAAAGGCAGGAAATGTTGCACGATATTAGTATCCAGACCAGGCATGTCTTCATATGACCAGGAAAAGACGTCGACAAATTCTCGTAGCAACTCAATCAACCCCTTCTTCACAGATTCTTCCTGGAGTGCCCAAATCTTCACTTCGCGAACACAATCTTCAGACCCCAAGTTGTCTGTTTCCAAATTCTCAAGATGTGGCTGAATAATCTTCTCTTCGTGCTCGAGCAGGCGGGTAATCTCATCAGGAATCTCTTCAACATCATCTTCTTCGGCTTCAAATACAGGGAACTAAAAGTTGGGAGATGGTGTTGGATCATTATGTTCAATGGGTTTGATCAACCTGCATAATGATTCCAGATATAAAAGAGATTTTAGCATTCAAACAAGGCAAACCATTATGCAGATGAAAAGATTAATTTTATTCTCTTTTTAGGTTTTTTTTGGTGATCACCAATTTCATGCAAAAAAGCAAAAATGGAAAATAATTTGGAAAAACAAACATTTAACATGAAATTATTGAATGAATATCATTGTATTAATGTGCCAACAATGTCATCACTTCTCCTTTTTCCATGGGAGAAGGGTTTTTAAACAAAAGTGAACACATTACGTGGACTTATGGACAACTGTTGGAACATCAACAGTGACCCAATTATTGCAGACACCTCAAGGGATGACAAAGTTACAAGAATCTTCCTCTGCATCATCTTCCACTACAGCAGCTGCCTCTTAGTCTTCGACCGCGTGGATGAAACCTCCACTCTAAAACAAACTGCGCTCATTGAAAGTTCTTGAAGAGTACCCTATTGCAGCTCGGGATTTATTGTCTTCCAGCTTAATCATTTGTCCTAATCCAGTAGTTGCACCATGCTCAATGGCCAACTTTGCATCATTGTAGGACGCAAATGAAGAAGTTCCTTTCTTTAACAGCTCAACAATAGATAATGCTTGGAACAGAGTCCTAACCTCATCCTCAACATTTATGTAAGAAAAGGAAGACAAATGGCTTACCAAGAGAGCCTTCTCTCCCCCTACCACCACCAACTTTTTGTTCTTCACGAACTTTAACTTTTGGGGTAGGGTGGATGTCATGGCGCCTGCCTCGTGAATCCGTGGTCTACCAAGCAAGCAGCTATATGATGGGTGGATATCCATGACCTGGAAAGTGATCTGGAAATCACTAGGTCCTATCTTGATTGGGAGCTCAACCTTGCCAATCACAGTCTTCCTGGATCCATCAAAAAGCCTTGACTACCACTTCACTCTGCCTCATGGGAGGCCCCTGGTATGAAAGTTTCGCCAGAGTGGATTTTGGCAACACATTTAGTGATGATCCTGTGTCTACCAGCACAATAGACAAGGCATCATCCTTGCAATTCATTGAAATGTGTAGAGCCAAATTGTGGTCTTTTCCCTCCTCGGGAAGATCAACATCGCAAAAGCTCAGGTTGTTACAAGCAGTAATGTTTGCAACAATGCTATCAAACTGTTCTATTGTGACATCCTTGCAATTCATCAACAAAGACATCACAAATATCTTTGATGGAGTTTGAAGCAGCTGATCTACAACATTATATTCGCTCCTTTTGATGAGCCTTAGCATCTCATCGCAGTCCTATCTCAATATGCCATTATGGCCAATAGGGACAGGAGCTCTAGCAACAACGGCAGGTCTGTCAATAGCAAGTGTCGGATTCGGAGAAGAAGAAGAAGTCTCCACAGGACTCGAAGAATTATCAACAGCATCAGTTCTTCTTGAGACGTCTACATGGGGTTTCGGCGGCGCCGAGAAAATACGACCACTGCGGGTCATACCACTGACATCAGAAATACTTGTAACAGAAGTGGAGGGCAAAGGCACCTCCTTCCCATCTTCCAACGCAACCCCGTTATATCTGTAGGGAACGGCTCTGTCTGAAGAGTATGGAACAGGGCCAGCTGGCTTGATAACGAGAGTAGGAGAAGCCTTTTTCTTGCTGCCATCATATCTGACAACAACATGTTTAGGTATTCTGAACACAAGGGATATAACATTAACCTCATCCTCATCATGATTCTGAGGTATCTCGATCACACCCTGATCCAGCATTTCTTGGATATATTTCCTGACTTGGCGACATCCCCTCTCATTGACAGTGCACACACGACAGTTGTCATGGTCATGCTCATAGTGATTGTATCCATATAACAGTCTGCGCATCTCGACCAACGATTGTCTGATATGGCTAACATACCAGACCTTGTATTTGCCAAAACAACCCTGAACCATGTTAACTGCAGCCTTCCCATGCCCGAGCAATGGGTTCTTCTTTACATTAGGACCTACATCCTCAAAAAACAAAATACCGCTTCTAACAAGGTCTTGAACCTTAGTCTTGAGAGGGTAACAGTTCTCACAATCATGTCCAGGAGCACCAGAATGATAAACACAGTGAAGCTAGGGCTAGTACCATCATTGAGGGTTGGTCGGTACAGCGGGTGGGTGTAGCACCTCAAATTTGCACCTCCCATTTGTACATCCATTTCATTTTTATGTCATTAACATTGCATTGTCATTGCATCTCATGTTACATCTCATCAGTCAAGACTGGCATCAGGAGATTCAACTGTGCAAGAAGCAAAGCATTTCCATGAGATGATGGCCATGTGGTTGTCCTAGAGAGCTCATGTGAACTCAAGGATCATTTTGAAGCAATTTGGCCAAGGTTTGAGGCTCAAAATTCATCAGTGCATGTGCAAGTCATCTGAGGCCCATGAAAGTCAACTGCAAGTCAACTGAGGGCTAGGAGATGGAGAAATGGTCTGAGACACCTCATTCATGTCTAAAAGAAGGTCATTCATCATGTCAAGTGTCTACATTGAAGATTTTGAAGCCAGATCAAAAGTTTCCAAAAATGGAAAGTGACCTATAATTTCAACTTTCCAAAAATGGCAAGTTTTTTTATCCAATTTCAACTCAACTTTCCAACTTCAGAGAAGCTTCAAATGAAATTTTGTCCAACATGAAAGTTGAAGATCTCTCTCTCCCATTTTCAAAAAGTCCAAGATCATGAGCATCTGATGAATGGTTGAGGAGATATGATCCAATCATTGCCAAGTGCACATGGAACTTCAAATGGCCATATCTTTTGATCCATAACTCCAAATCTGGTGGTTCTTTTTGCATTATTCTTGTCATGACATGAGCTTTTCAAAATGATCATCACATTTCATGAATTGTCATCACATGATCATTTGTTAATCCATGCTTTTTTTGGTGGGAAATTGCAAAATTCAAAAATGGTGCATTGTATGGACTTTCTACCATTGCTAATGTGTTTAAAAGATCATTTTAAGTGACTTTGATGAAGGGAGTGGTACTGTTCACGTGTAATTGATACATGTGTAAGACCCCAATTTTGGGCCCTAAGATCCCTCATGGCCCATATCATTCATATCATAACCTCAAGGATCATTGCATGCCTTTGTCCCCTCCTAGTGGGTAGATTGCCTTGTGGTTTGTTTCTTGATCACCAAGCATACTTTGCATTTGTATATCTTTGCCTTTTATATGTTTATCATTCAAAAAGTACAAAAATATTGTCAGTCTAACCTTGTTGCTTGCAGTTGAAGTAATCATCAGCAATTAGGTCAAAGTCAGTCATTGATCAGTCAAAGCAATGGATGATGGCCATTCTTGCAGAATTTGGACATCATGATCATTAATCAAAGGTTCATACATCTTGAGACATCATTTGAAGTCAAGTTCTCAAGGAATTAGGGTTTGGAATTCATCAGAAGTGCATCAGTCATCCAAAACCCTAGAAAAGTCAACAGACAGTCAACCTTGGTCAACAGTTGATTTAATCAAGAATTTAATGGATAGAATTGATTTGAAGAAGTTCATTCATGCTTGTACTAGCCTCATCTATCATGTTCAACCTCATCATGGAAGAAAATCAAGCCAATCAGAAATTTTTCCAGAAATAGCGAGTGGACCTGTAATTTCAACTGCCAAAAATGGAAACTTCTTGATCTTAAACTTACATCATGATACAAGCTCCAAATGAATTTTTGCCCAACATGAAAGTTGAAGATCTTGTTCTCCCATTTTCAAAAAGTCCAAGAACTCTCAAATCCCATGTGTGGTTGTCAAGATATGATCAAATCATTTTCGCCAATTTTTGAACTTCAACTGAGCATATCTCCCAAACCATAAGGCCAAATTTGGTGGGGTTTTTTCCTACACATCACATTTTTCATCCTCTTTCCAAAAATATAAATTTCATGACCTAAAACCTTACCATTCAAAATGGCATTTTTGGACCTTTTTCATTTAAATTCAAAGTTTGACCAAACTTTGACTTTTTGAGTTTTTGACTTTTTCTTGATTTGGTCATTTGGGAAGTGTTTCATATCACATTTGTGACTTGTCTCAAGCCTTAAACCATCATCATACCACCATTTTCCCATCATTTTGAATTAAAATGCAAATTTGGCAATTTGGCAAAAGAAGCTTCACAAAAGTAAAAATCAGTACAGCATTTCACTTGTACAACCAAAGCAGCAGAAATGCAGTCTGTTTCCAGCCTGTAGCAGGCCCAAATTTGTGCCAATTCACACCTCCACTTCATTTGTACAAGTTTGGCCAAATATGCAAATGGTTTTCATGAGTGGGAGGCAAGTTAGCAATTCATGAACAAGTAAAAGATAGCAGAGTATTTGGTCTTTGGCAGCCTGTCCAGGCCCAGCTCGTGGCAAACATACACCTCCACTTACTCACTTATGCAGAAATTAGCAAAAGGCAAATGATTCATTAAAAACCAAACTAACTTAGCCCTTAATTAAGAAACCTTAAACAGATGAATATAAGGACATTTTCTGACATTGAAAAACCCTAGACACTGCAGCCACAGACCAAAAAAACCTCACTCTCTCCTTGTGCATTTTGACCAAATTGGTTTTCTGCACAAAACCTTGAAAGCCTTCGAGTAATTCTTCATGGTTTCTTCACTAGGACAACTTTAGGAAGCTTTTTGAACCCCCATTCCCTTGCTGTAACAACTTTTTCTCGCTCTGCTTTTCACCGAGTTCAACATTGGCAAAGGTTGGTTCAAGCTCACATGTGTGGTTTTGAGCTGGTTTACCTCGAGGATTCATCAACATAAAGTATAAGCACCATCTGTTGGCACTCATAATCACCAAAACAACACTGCATCATAATTTCTTCAAAACCAAGTAAGTTCTCGAATCACTTTCCTCTCCATGCCATGATATGCTTAGGGTAGATGGATGTATGCTGAACATGTTGCTACTTAAATCATGCTAAGTGATCAATTATATTGAGAGAAATCTGGTTTTCTTTTTTTTATGTCCAATAGCATTTTCCATCGATTTGGTGTGGTCATGATGAATTAGAAGAAAAGGATACCATATCTATATTATGTGATGTTTGATGTTGCTATTTGTATGCTTGACTGTTGTTTCTGAGATTTTTTTGTTCATGGTCGATTCTTGAAGATGATGATGAATCCTGCTATGGTTTAAACCTTACTCTCACCAGAAATTCCACTTGATCTATTTGGTGTGGTTGCTTAAAAGTTGCATGAACCTTGTTGCTTACCATGTTAAGTGATTTTGTGTTGATGTTGGTGATACCATGTTGAGCATCATGCTGTTTGCTTGTTGTTTGCTTATGATGATTACATGATAATGATAAACATGCTCTGCTGTTGCTTTGAATATGCCTAGCAATCCATGTGTTAGTTATGTTTGGTTTAGGGTTTGCTTTGGACATTACATGAATTTTGTCATTGCCTTGCTGACTGCCATGTCTCTTGAATGTTGGTTGAGAATGTATGTTGATGATGAACTTGTTTTGATTACATGATGGACATGAGTTGCCATGCTGCTGTTATGCTTAAACCCTAGGGCTGCCTAGAAATCTCATGTTTGTCTTGGTTTTATTGTGTATAACATGTTTGCATTGAAGAACATTACCACTGCCATGTTGTTTGCTTGAGTTTGTTTGTGATGTTTATACAATGCTAAAACCATGATGCTGCTAAACCTTGCTGCTGCTTCTAAAACTTTAAGCTGCCCAAAACCTGCTTGGTCTTACTGTTGCCTGGTGGCTATGTGAACATTAATAGGTGTATGCTGTTGCGTGTTTTTTGGTTTGAATTCGTTTGGATGTTGATTGAACTTGTATGAAGTTCCAAAATGCTGTTGAAACCTTAACCATTTCCCCAGATTCCATGTTGAATGCTGTTGTTTGTGTGTTGTTGAATATCATCATTGCCATGTTTGTTTGGTTTGTTCGATTTTTCAATTGATGATAACATGTGGATAATGAAATGCTGCTGAGTTGAACCATAAACTTGCCCCAGAAATGCACTTGGATCATGTTCTACTTGGTTGTGTTATGATGTTACAAGAATAAATACCATGCTGTTGTTTGGTTGCATTGTGAACATTACCAATTGCCATGTCAGTTGTGTATTGTTGGAATTTCAATTGCCATGACCTCAGTGTCGATTACATGAACCATGCTGTTACTGCCTACTGTTGTGTTTGAACCCTAAACTCAGGCCCAGAAATTCCCACGATTCTGCTTGTCTTGTTGATAGCTGATGATGATGATGTTGTTGTTTCATAGTTGAGTTCATTTAAGTGATCATGGCATGCTTGTTTGTTTGGTTGATATTTGAACATTGTTGATGAGCTTGGTTGTATGAACATGAGAACACGATGCCATTGCCAATACCTTGCTGTTATTTGTTTTGTTTGGTTGAATGATGATGCATGATGATGAAATGCCCTGTTGCAGTTTGTTTTTAAACCTTGCAACTGTCCAGAAATTCATGTGATTTATTTGTTTGTTGTGTTTGAATGTGGCTACTTGATTGCTGCATGATCGTCATTTTACATGTTGCTGTTTACCTGGTGATGTTTTAATTGATAACATGAAGATGCATGAATGCCATAGCCATGAATACATGTTGCTAAAACCCTAGGGCTTTGAAAACTCAGAAAATTCGTTCATTGGCCGTGTCCACTGTTTTATTGGCTGAGAGCCAATCAAAACATTTCATTTCCCTTGCCCAAAACGCAGCACTTCAATAAGTGACTGCAGAATTACACAAATGCCATTGTTGACCTTGTTTGACCATGCTCTTGTTCATACTTGTTCCAATTATTCACTCAACTTAAACAATTCATTTTTAATTCATTTCAACTCCAAAAATTGTGAGATTTTTTGCATTAAACTCATGAATGTATCTAGAATTTTATGGTGAATTTTAATTATTTTTCCATTGGCTGGATTTTTAATGATAATTATTTTCTTCACATGTGTGCATAAATGATACATTGTGCCATTTCAATTGTGAAATACTCATTTTATATCCAATGCCTTTGAAACTTTTTGTGGTGAAACTAGACACATTGACCTTCATTTCCATATAGACTTTGTGCATTTATCATTTGTGGATTGAAAGATATGATTTTCTGAAGTTATGTGTTACATTTGGTGCTATACCATGATCATGCATTTTCCCAATTTTTGTTCACATGTTTCCTCTTATCCAAATCACTTGAAATTTTGCATGATTGATATTTCACATGTCTAGTTGGTGTATGAATTTTTTTGGAATTAATCTTGCTGTTTTCCATTTAATTGAGAATTTTCATCCATATGTGGTCATTTGTTGACTTTTTGTGCTATGCCTTGCCAAATCTTTTGTGAAATTCTCAAATCTTATTGTATGACCATGAAACTTCATATGTAATAACTAGACACCTCAAGCTTTGCATTGGTGTTAATCTCATTCATTTCTCTTCTGTTTTCAAATTGATATGTTTTTTTGAAGTTGACCCATGCTTGTTGACTTTCACCATGCTTACTTGAATTTGGTTTGACTTCATGATTTTTGTTGACTGCCTTCCTCTCATCCAAATGCCATGAAATTTTACATGTATACCATGTTAGATGTTAGGATTGAGTGTGATTTATTTCATAATTTTTGAGATTGTTTGAGTTGACTTTTGAATGAAGTCTTTGCTGTTGACTTTTGTATGCTTCTCTTGCCATGCTTTGCATCCTTTTGCATATGAAATGACCATGATGCATGATTTGATTATGAATCCAATTGAGAATGCTTCTTGAATGTTTAAACTTGGTTTGGGTTGACTTTGTCTTGCTGCCTTGACTTTTTCTTTCATCTTTGACCCTAGGCTAGTCCTAGTGGTCTTCTGAGCTTATGTTTGAGTTCATCTGTTTCAGGTTAAGCACCAATGCCTTGAGGATCATTCTAATGTGATTAAATTTGATTGTTTGCCACATGCTAACCCTTGTTTTGTGGGTGACTCATATGCTTGAGTCTTTGTGCCTTGCACAATTGGTCCCTCTGTGTGACTATTGGTTCATTTCCTTTTGGTTTTGACTGTTGACTTGTTTGCTAATGAGTTTGACTTTTTCAGGTACTTTAGTTGCCTAAGTTCTTTGAACTTGATTGCTTGCTTTGCTTTTTAGCATTTGCTTTGAGGTATAAATACTTCTTCTTCATGTAGTCTGGAGACCCGGTCTGTTATTTGACCGGGCAAACTGTCTGAAGTCCTCCTTAAGAGGCAATGCCTGTGTTTGTTTATATTTGTCCCAAGCAGGAAAAGCCCTTCAAGTAAGGCAATTGGTGGAAGGTAGGGATAAGCAATCTATCCCCCACTATTCAGTGTGTCCTCTCTTTGCTCCCAGTACCTGGTTGAAGCAATGAGATAAATACCCAAGATCTAATTGAGTCAATAATGTGGAAAGAGTTCCTACTTTCTGAACTCCCACACTTTCTTTGATGCTCTCTCTGTTTTGAGATAGAAGCAATGAGGCACACCCCTCATCTCCTTTTCATCTGCTTCACCTGAGCCCCTCAATGGCCAGGTTAAGAGCGACCTTTACCAATTACAGTGGACTTTCAAAAGTCAAACCCTCTTGTGTGAGCCCCATTGTTTGGCTATAGAGTGTGCTGTTTGATATTCATTGATTGATTGATTGCTTCATGTGCATTTGCTTGCCTGTATGCTATGCATTTATCATCATCATCAATTGCCATTAATGCATGATCATCTCATTTGTCTTTGTGATGCTATCATTGTTGTTTGCCCATGGAGGACAATTGTAAGTCCATTTTCTTTGGCATTTGCTCCTATGATATGGAAGGATAGAGTGTAAGACCTCATTGGTCACTCATATCTTCTGTTGCTTGATTTGTATGTGAGGATACAGCTGTAAGTCCCGGTAAGTTGGCATCTGTTATCCTGTGATCATAGTTTGTTTTATCTATTTGTATGTGAGGATACAGTTATAAGTCCCTGTAAGTTGGCATCTGTTATCCTGTGATCATAATTTGATCTGTTTGATGTTGTATGTGAGGTTGCAGTTATAAGTCCCTGTAAGTTGGCATCTGCTTTCCTGTGATCATAGTGTGTTCATCTGTTTGTATGAGAGGTTGCAATTATAAGTCCCTGTAAGTTGGCATTTGCATTCCTGTGATCATATTGTTGCTTTTGTTCTTGTATGTGAGGATCCATTGTAAGTCCCTGTGATGTGGCATTGGATTTCCTGTGAGCATACTGTGGAGTTAACCTAAGTCCAGATAGATTGGCAGTTAACCTCCGTTTCTCATCTTTGTTTTTCTTTTGAGGAGATTAGTGTAAGTCCATTGAGTGGCTTCTGATATCCTGTCCTGTTTTAGGAGACTGGTGTAAATCCATTTATTGGTATCCGGTATCCGCCTCTTTTATTTCTTTGCCTGTGGAGATTGGTGTAAGTCCATAGAGTGGCCTCTGATATCCCGTTTTGTTTTTTAGGAGATTGGTATAAGACCATTGATTGGCATCCGATATCCGCTTTTGCTTTCCGCTTTGCTTGTTTGTTATTATTAATTGCATTCCAAAGGACACACTTGAATCATCTGCTATATGATTTCAAGAAGTGAACCTTCTAAGAAGTTTTACAATCCATCCTCATCCATTCATCATTCATTACGTCTTAGAACCTCTTCACACTTTATCTTTTAAACTTGACATAAGTGTTGTGCAAACACCTTCATGTTTTTCTAACTAAAAACCTGGACTCAAGTCCTTGACCTTTTTTCAGACTTCATTTCATAATACTTATTTGAATTGATCTTAATCATACTTTGACTTCATTTTCATAATCATAATCAGTAACTCCACTCATTCACTTGTTTTGGCTTTGTCCATTAATGTTTTCATACATGAGCTATAGGTTTGATTTATCTTAGTGGTTGATGTTAATCTCACCTTCTGTCTTTAGTGATTGAATTGTAAGCCTTCCTTGCCTATTATAGGGTTAACCCCTCCCTGGCAAGTTGAAGCTGTTCTCACATGGTGGACGTTGTTGTTTGTATAAGGTTGAGTTTTCTCCCGTGGATAACGTAAGACCTAGGGTTTGTGTTTAAAATTGAACCTAACCCACTTTTGGAAATCTTTTAGCCGAACTACGGCGTTCTGATCCTTACCTTTGATGGAAGGTACGTAGGCAACGGGTTCATCCGTTCGAACCCAATAACCCAATAAATAATAAAGTGTATATTCTTTTCGCATCATCCCAATCATGTTTGCACAATATTTATGTCATAACAAATAATAATTTTGCATAACAAGTGTGAAAAGGGCTCCCTAGGAGTACCTAGGACGTAGTGGGTGCCTAACACCTTCCCATTGCGTAATTTACCCCTTACCCAGAATCTCTGATCTTTTTATTAGTTTTCTACGTGTAAAACTTCTTAGGCTTTTGTTCGCTTTTTAGCCAATCCTTTGGATAAATAAAAGTGCGGTGGCGACTCGAAAATTTCAATGTATCTCCTAGCTTATGATTTAATCGATAGATCATATAGCGACGAATACACCGCTACAGAAAAGTGGCGACTCTGCTGGGGAAGATCTCACCAGAATCCCTGGTTGTATTGCCTACTTTTCACCCTTGTTGTGATATATATTGTTATTCTTTATCTGACATATTTTTGTACAATTTGGGATGAATGTATTGATTGTAATGTGTGAATTGCTTGATATACATTTGCTGTGTGCTTTGGTGATCTGTGAGATGAGTTCTGTACCCGAACTCGAGTGCTCTCTAGGATAGGAGAATGGCATAGTCTTGTCGACTGGTGTGGAGTAGTCCTTAGCCAGTTGACTTGCGAGTCCATTCACTTGGTGGAGGTCATGTTGAACTAATAATGTCACACGAGTTATTTGTGGTTAGGCATTATTCTTTCAATCATGTTCCGCAGAAGCCAAGGACCTTAGTTTACCAAACCCATCTTGGCCTATTTTTAGGACCGTAGTGCGGAGGTCGTTCAGATGTCAGTTCTGATACGATTGTTACGCGATACTACACTCATAAGAGTTTCTCTTGAGAATATTCTTGGAATACGAGTATTCGTTCCTCCGATAATATTCGAAAGATGGAACGATGATTATGGGAACCTCTGATAGAACATGTCTGGCAGGTTTAAACCCTAGTACACTCCCTTTGGGTGGTTCTTAACCGAGACTCCATGCTCGTGACTCTCAACAAACCCGTGATTCGTGGTTGAGTCGTTCAAACATTGTTAATATCAATGGATCCCGGATCAGGTGTAAAACCTAAATCCATCAAAGCGGCTGGTTGATATTAAGAATGTTTGAACCGGTTCATGTACCGTTAATATCAATGGAACTTGGGTGTCGATAAGGTGAAAACCTAAATCCACCAAAATGGATGATTGATATTAGGGATACATAGAGCTTTCCCACGACCTTTGTTTGGTGTGCTTTGCTTGATCCTTGAGTGTGTTTGCTGCATTCATGCATTCACGCATTCATCCGCATTCATGTCATCAAAAGAGAAAATTTTCAAGGAACTTAAAGGGTTTATTTGCAAAATTTTCAGACATGGAAAGACCGAAAAGGCATACAAAGAAGTACAGCTTTAAGCAGCCCGATGTTAAAGAGTTAAGGAATCTGACATCATATGTATTAGATCCCTTGGGTTTCAAAGCTCGCTATGGGAAGCTTCTGCCGTTGCTGACTACTCAAGTGGATGAGGGATTGATGAGCACTCTTGCTCAGTTCTATGATCCGCTCTATCATTGCTTCTTATTTCCGGACTTCCAGTTGTTGCCGACTTTGGAAGAATACTCTCACCTTATTGGGATTCCTATTCTGGATCAAGTGCCGTTCAGTGGCTTAGAGAGTATTCCATCTGCTCGAGAGATTTCTAGCTTGTTGCATATAGATGAAGATCTGATTAGAGCTAATCTGACTACCAAAGGCGGAATTCAGGGTTTTCCTTCCGAGTTCCTCATTGCCCAAGCCACTTTCTATGGGAAGGCCATGAGTGAGGATGCCTTTGAGGCTCTATTTGTGTTGCTCATCTATGGATTGGTGCTGTTTCCCAACTTCGACAAGTTCGTCGACATGAATGCCATTAGGATCTTTTCAGTCCTTAATCCGGTTCCGACCTTGTTGGGTGATGCGTATGTCTCCATGCATCTGAGGAATATGAAGAATGGAGGAGTTATTGTCTGCTGTCTACCCCTGCTGTACAAGTGGTTTATTTCGCACTTGCCGCAGACAATCGCTTTCAAGGAGAACAAGGGATGTCTACGGTGGTCTCAGAGACTCATGTCTCTCACCAATGATGATATCACCTGGTATGATCGCGTGTATGACACCGTCCAGATCATTAATTCTTGTGGTGAATTCCCCAATGTGCCTCTTCTTGGTACATGTGGTGGGATTACCTACAACCCTACGCTTGCACGTCGTCAGCTTGGGTTCCCCCTAAAGGATAAACCCCATAACATTCTGTTAGAAGGTGTGTTCTTTCAGGAGGGTAAAGATCCCCAAGGCCTGAAAGCCAGATTTGTCCGCGCTTGGCGCAATATTCGCATAAAGAGTAGGAATGAATTGGGTCCAAAGAACTGCATTGCTTTGGAGCCCTATACCTCTTGGGTCAGACAGAGGGCTGCTACCTACCTGATGCCATATGATCATCCGAGACCTACACTGTTGGATGTGGCTGGGCCTTCAACCCTCCCTACCCAACGTGTAGAGGAGTTGAGAGAAGAAGACCTTTCGCGTGCCTGGATCCGCGAGAGAGAGGAATTGCTGCAGCAGCTCAAGGAGAAAGATGCTATGATTGAATTTCTCGAGCACCGAGTGATCGACGATCCTAACGACACTTGGACTTCTCTACTTCCTCAGTCTTCCAAATTCTGGAAAAGGAAGTATGATCAACTTGCAAAGGAGAAAGCTGATATGGAGGCCGCCTATGAGAGAGAGATCAAGAAGTTGTACACTTCTCGTCTTCCAGCATCCCGAGCTGTTAGGGATCCATAGGATGTCGTTTACCTTTTCTCCTTGTAATATTTAAAAGAATGCTGTACTTCTTTGTCTTAATATTTTGAATGAAATACTTTCCATGAGCAATCAAAATGTTTAAATATTCGAAATATTGCAAAGACACCCTAAGGGTTCCTTGAAAATCAAAGCATTTGCACAAGCATTTCATGCATCATTCTTGCATAAACAGGTACCCATTTTTCTGGTCTTCCGGTTCTAACATCTGCTCTTCATTTATTTTGAAGACAAGCTGACTCACCGGTATTATACGAGAGTCAACTCTGCAAGGATTATGGAGCAGTTGGAACAAGAGAACCAGAGCTTGAGAGATGAAGTCGCCAGACTTGGCGCATTGATGGAGCAACTTCTTGCTGCCCAGAATCAGCCTGCTCCTCAGCCAGCAACTCCGGTTCAGCGGACCGTTATATCTGAGATAGCTACTTCATCCGTGCCTGTTAGTGCCCATCAGCCAAATGCCATGCCTCCCGGTTTTCCTTGGGGGATGCCTCCTGGCTTTATGCCTGATCTGCCAGCTCCTACCTTTGCTCAAATGCCGGCATCTAGCCCGGTCCCTATACCTGTACCTCCTGTCGTGCATACCATGCCTAGGGTAGACGACACCATTTATCACTCTGAAGCGTCTGAGGGCTCAGATGTTCATGAGAAAATGGATGCAATGAACGACCAATTCCTTGAGCTGAGAAAGGAATTGAGAACTCTCCGTGGCAAAGATCTCTTCGGTAAGTCAGCAGCCGAACTTTGTCTAGTTCCCGGTGTTAAAATACCAGTCAAATTCAAGGTCCCAGACTTTGAGAAGTATAAAGGGAACACTTGTCCTTTGGCACACTTGGTCATGTATGCCAGAAAGATGTCCACGCAGACAGACAACGATCAACTCTTGATCCACTACTTCCAAGACAGTTTGTCTGGTGCTGCTCTCCGTTGGTACATGAGCCTGGACAGCGTCAACATCCGCTCTTTCAATGATCTTGGCGAAGCTTTCGTCAAGCAATATAAATACAATGTTGACATGGCGCCTGACAGAGATCAACTCAGGTCTATGTCACAAAAGGACAAGGAATCGTTCAAGGAGTACGCCCAGAGATGGCGTGAGCTGGCAGCTCAAATCACTCCACCATTAGAAGAGAAGGAGATGACCAAGATCTTTCTGAAGACTCTTGGGTCATTTTACTATGAGAGAATGGTGGCCAGCGCTCCCTCTGATTTCACCGAGATGGTGAACATGGGGATGCGTCTTGAAGAAGGCGTCCGCGAAGGACGATTAGCTAAAGATGATGGTTCTTCCTCTAAACGATATGGAGCGTTTAAGAGGAAAGAAGGTGAAGCGCATGCTGTGCAGTCTCAGCCAAAGCATCGAAGACCCTCTGTTCAGAGGAAGCCTGCACATCGTGCCGGACATCAGCATCAGGTGGCTAGTGTGGCACCTGTATTCAAGGATAATGCTCAACAGTATCAGCATCAGCAGCAATATCCACAACCACAATATCAACAGCAACAGCAACGTCCACAGCAACAGGCTTACCAGCCTCGTGGAAGTACAACCAATCAAGCAAATGTGAACTATGATAGGAAGAAGGTCAGCTTCGACCCTATTCCGATGACATATACAGAGCTTTATCCCTCCTTGTTGGAGAGGAAGTTGGTTTCACCCAGGGATCCTCCTGCTATTCCTGCCAACCCGCAATGGTGGTACAAACCAGACCAGCATTGTGCCTACCATTCCGGTGCTCCGGGCCACAACGTTGAGAACTGTTTCCCGCTGAAGAATAAGGTTCAAGACCTTATGAGAAGTGGAATATTGAGTTTTGAAGACTCCAATCCGAACGTCACCAGGAACCCATTGCCTTCGCATGGGAAATCTGTGAATATGATCCAGGAAGACCTTGGGAAATACAAGGTGAAGTATGTCAGTCATATCCGGCAATCGTTGGTTGATTTACATAGAATGCTGTGTCAGCACAGTTATTTGAAGCATAACCATGACCAGTGCCGCGTCTGCTCGGTCAATCGTTTGGGTTGTGATCAGGTTCGCCGAGAGCTTCAGAAGATGTTGAATGAAGGTACCATTGAGATTCTCCAGAATCGCAATGTGGATGTGGTTGAGCCCGAAGTGAGTGTTATCTCCCCGGTGTTCAAGCTTCCAGAGCCCGTTGTTATTCGCTACAATAGCAATAAACCAAAGGCTTCCCCTGCTTTGATCATCAAACCAGCTGGCCCTGTGCCATATTCATCCGACAAAGCTGTACCATTCCGGTACAATCCTGTTGCTGTCCAGGATGGGGTTGAAGTTCCTCTGCCGTCTACATCTGTAACCACTATCGCTGATGTTAGTGGGTTGACCCGAAGCGGTCGTGTGTTTTCTGCACCTGCCAAAGCTCCTGCTGTTTCTTCTGAATCTGTTGAGCGCCCTGTAGGGAATGCTGTGAATGTTCAGAATCCGGCACTTGCTGTTGCCCAGCCTTCCTCCTCTGTACCAAAGACTCCCATTTCTTCGGTTGGCCCAAGTGGCATTGTTGATGAAGAATCTGATGAGATGCTGAGGCTCATCAGAAAGAGTGAGTATAATGTTGTAGACCAGCTTCTACACACGCCCTCCAAGATTTCTATTCTTTCTCTATTGCTGAATTCAGAACCCCATCGGGAATCTTTGCAGAAAGTCTTGGACCTGGCGTATGTCGATCATGACGTCACCCTGGAACAATTTGATAGCATTGTTGCAAACATTACCGCTTGCAACACCTTGAGCTTCTGTGACGCTGATCTCCCTGAGGAGGGAAGAGACCACAACATGGCTTTACACATATCCATGAATTGCAAATCTGATGCAATGTCCAATGTGTTGGTGGACACTGGATCGTCCCTTAATGTATTGCCAAAATCTACACTCTCTCGATTGTCATATCAAGGTCCTCCTATGAGGCAGAGTGGGGTTGTTGTAAAAGCTTTTGATGGGTCGCGTAAGACCGTGATTGGGGAAGTTGATCTCCCAATCAAGATTGGACCAAGTGATTTCCAGATCACTTTTCAAGTAATGGATATTCACCCATCATACAGCTGTCTCTTAGGCAGACCATGGATTCACGAAGCTGGCGCCGTGACATCCACCCTACACCAAAAGCTGAAGTTTGTGAAAAATAAGAAATTGGTTGTAGTAGGGGGAGAAAAGGCTCTCCTGGTTAGTAATCTGTCTTCCTTCTCGTACATTGACGCAGAGGATGAAGTTGGAACTCAGTTTCAAGCTTTATCTATTGATAAACCAATCGAGAAGAAGTCTCCTTCATTCACTTCCTACCGTGATGCTAAGCTGGCCATTGAATGTGGTGCAGTCGCTGGATTAGGGAAAGTGCTTGAACTTGAAGATAACCGATCCCGGGCTGGCATTGGCTATGGTTCTGGGGCATGCAACGAGCAAGGTCTGTTCACAGTGGAGGATTCATCCATGCTGATCAACCTGCAGAAGAGGAAGCTGCTGCTATCATTGAAGAAGAAGATGCAGAAGATTTGAACAATTTTGTTATTCCTGGTGGTGTCTGCCACAATTGGGTCGCTGTGGATGTTCCTACAGTTATCCATAGATCAGAGTAATTGTTCATTTTGTTTAAAACCCTTCTCCCATGCCAAAAGGAGAAGTGATGACATTGTTGGCAAAGCATATATACAATGATGTTTTCATTCAATTTTTGCATTGTCAAAACATTTGTTTTTCCTTTGTTTTCACTTTTTGCTTTTCTTTATGAAATCAGTGATCACAAAAAACCATAAAAACAAAAATAAAAGCTATAAAAGCAACATCCTTTCATCTGCATAATGATTTGTTTGTTTAAATGCTGAGTTTTTCTTAACCAAAATCATTATGCAGGTTGATCCTAAAACCCATTGAACATAATGATCCAACGCCATCTCCCAACTTTGAATTCCCTGTATTTGAGGCAGAGGAAGATGACGTTGAAGAGATTCCTGATGAGATCACCCGTCTCCTTGAGCACGAAGAGAAGATCATTCAGCCGCATCTCGAAGACTTGGAAACAGTCAACTTGGGATCTGAAGATTGTGAGCGCCTGGTGAAGATTGGGGCACTTCTTGAAGAGTCTGTTAAGGAAGATTTGATCAGCTTGCTACGAGAATATTCAGATATCTTTGCTTGGTCCTATGAAGACATGCCGGGTTTAGATACAGATATTGTGCAACATTTCCTGCCTTTGAAGCCTGAGTGCGTGCCTGTGAAGCAGAAGCTCAGAAGAACTCATCCAGATATGGCAGTGAAGATCAAAGAGGAAGTTCAGAAGCAAATTGATGCGGGGTTTCTGGTGACTTCGACATATCCTCAATGGGTGGCCAATATTGTGCCTGTTCCTAAGAAGGACGGAAAAGTCCGTATGTGCGTTGATTACAGAGATTTGAATAAAGCTAGTCCAAAAGATGATTTTCCTCTACCACACATTGACATGTTGGTAGACAATACAGCTAAATTCAAAGTCTTTTCCTTTATGGACGGATTTTCCGGATATAATCAAATCAAGATGGCACCAGAGGATATGGAGAAGACAACATTCATCACACCTTGGGGAACATTCTGTTATCGAGTGATGCCCTTCGGTTTGAAGAACGCCGGAGCCACGTATCAACGAGCTATGACTACCTTGTTTCATGATATGATGCACAAGGAGATAGAAGTCTATGTTGATGATATGATTGCTAAGTCCCGAACGGAAGTTGAGCATATTGAGCATTTGTTGAAGCTTTTTCAGCGTTTGAGGAAGTTCCAGCTTCGTCTGAATCCGAACAAATGTACTTTTGGAGTCCGTTCCGGCAAGTTGTTGGGTTTTGTGGTAAGTGAAAGAGGTATTGAGGTTGATCCTGCAAAGGTCAAAGCAATACAAGAGATGCCCGCACCCAAAACTGAGAAGCAAGTCCGAGGTTTTCTTGGCCGCTTGAACTACATTTCCAGATTTATATCCCACATGACTGCCACATGTGCGCCGATATTCAAGCTCCTCCGGAAAGATCAGTCTCATGATTGGACCGAGGATTGCCAGAAAGCTTTCGACAGTATCAAAGATTATCTGTCCGAACCTCCGATTTGTCTCCGCCTGTGGAAGGAAGACCTCTGATTATGTACTTAACAGTTCTTGAAGACTCGATGGGTTGTGTACTCGGTCAACAAGATGAATCAGGGAAGAAGGAGTTTGCTATCTACTACCTCAGTAAGAAGTTTACTGATTGTGAGTCTCGGTACTCTATGCTTGAGAAGACGTGCTGTGCTTTAGCTTGGGCAGCTAAGCGTTTGCGCCAGTACATGATTAATCATACAACTTGGTTGATATCCAGAATGGATCCAATTAAGTATATCTTCGAGAAGCCTGCTTTAACTGGGAGGATTGCCCGTTGGCAGATGTTGTTGTCTGAGTATGATATTGAGTATCGAGCTCAGAAAGCTATCAAAGGTAGTATCTTGGCTGACCATCTAGCGCACCAGCCGATTGAAGATCATCAGTCTGTTCAGTATGACTTCCCTGACGAGGAAATTCTGTATTTGAAGATGAAAGATTGCGATGAGCCTACACTTGATGAAGGTCCAGAACCTGGTTCCAGATGGACGATGGTGTTTGATGGCGCTGTTAATCAATATGGAAATGGAATTGGGGCAGTAATTGTTAATCCCCAGGGTTCGCACATTCCGTTTACAGCAAGGCTAACTTTCAAATGCACGAATAACATGGCGGAGTATGAAGCCTGTATTATGGGACTGGAAGAATGCATCGACTTAAGAATCAAGTATCTTGATGTCTATGGTGATTCAGCTTTGGTTGTCAATCAGATCAAAGGTGAATGGGAGACAAATCAACCAGGTCTCATCCCATACAGAGATTATGCAAGGAGAATTTCAACTTTCTTCACAGAAGTTGAATTTTATCATATTCCTCGAGAGGATAATCGGATGGCAGATGCCCTTGCTACGCTTGCTTCTATGATTGTTGTCAGATGGTGGAATGATGTTCCCAACATTACTGTGATGCGTTTAGACAGACCCGCTCACATATTTGCAATTGAAGAAGTGAAAGATGACAAGCCTTGGTATTTTGATATCAAGAATTTCCTCCAGAACCAGGTCTACCCGCCTGGGGCATCTGTGAAAGATAGGAAAACTTTGAGAAGGTTGTCAGGCAGTTTCTACCTCAGTGGTGAAGTGCTGTACAAGAGAAATTTTGATATGGTTTTGCTCAGATGCGTGGATAGACACGAAGCAAACCTGTTGATGACTGAGGTCCATGAGGGTTCATTTGGTACTCATTCCAATGGACATGCCATGGCTAAGAAGATGTTGAGAGCAGGCTACTATTGGCTGACAATGGAGTCTGACTGTTGCAAGTATGTGAAGAAATGTCACAAGTGTCAAATTTATGCGGATAAGATTCATATTCCTCCGACACTCCTGAATGTGATTTCATCACCATGGCCTTTCTCTATGTGGGGAATCGACATGATCGGTATGATTGAGCCGAAAGCGTCCAACGGACATCGATTTATTCTCGTAGCAATTGATTACTTCACCAAATGGGTTGAAGCCGCTTCGTACGCGAATGTAACCAGGCAGGTGGTTGTGAAGTTTATCAAGAACCAGCTGATTTGCCGTTATGGTGTGCCAGAGAGGATCATTACTGATAATGGATCCAATCTGAATAACAAGATGATGGATGAGTTGTGCGCTGAATTCAAGATTGCACACCATAATTCCTCTCCTTACAGACCTAAGATGAATGGGGCTGTTGAAGCTGCTAACAAGAATATCAAGAGAATTATCCAGAAGATGACTGTCACGTACAAAGATTGGCATGAGATGCTGCCATTTGCTTTGCATGGATATCGTACGTCTGTACGCACTTCAACAGGGGCAACCCCTTTCTCTCTTGTTTATGGCATGGAAGCCGTTCTCCCAGTAGAGGTGGAGATCCCATCAATGCGAGTCTTGATGGAAGCCAAGTTGACTGATGCTGAATGGATTCAGAGTCGTTATGACCAGCTGAATTTGATTGAAGAGAAGCGATTAACTGCCATGTGCCATGGTCAGTTGTATCAACAGAGAATGAAGAAAGCATTCGACAAGAAGGTCAAGCCTCGTGTGTTCCGAGAAGGTGACCTTGTGCTCAAGAAAGTTTTGTCTTTCGCGCCCGATTCCAGGGGCAAGTGGACTCCAAACTACGAGGGTCCATATGTTGTTAAGAGAGCCTTTTCAGGCGGAGCTTTGATGCTTACAACAATGGATAGGGAGGATTTCACTCGTCCTGTGAATTCAGATGCAGTCAAGAGATACTTTGCCTAAAAAAAAAAGTATATGCAAATGAAAAAAGAATGAAAAAACAGAATAGCTCGCTAAGTTGAAAACCCGAAAGGGCGGCTTAGGCAAAAATGAGCGTCTCGGTGGAGAACCCGCAAGGGTAATTCAGGCAAAAATTAGAGACTTGAAAAAATAATATATTTGCATCCCGCTAGATTGAGTACCTCACTCTGGGGCAATCTAGGCAAAAATTAGGGATTTGGCAAGTAACTGCATCCTGACAAGACTTTCTGGTTTAACAGTCGTCATTTCGTCAGAAGATTCTCGATTCGTCGTCAACTGAAGCTTCGGATACATCGAGATTCAAATTGGTAGAGAAAGGATCATTATGTTCAATGTAGCCCTCTTCCAATATATATCACTGATTTCAAATTTGTACAGATCTATGGAGTCTTGCCATTTGCAGGCTACCATTCTATCAAATCAATTTGAGCTTTTTTTATCCAATTATTTGCACTCTTATTTGTTTCAATTCAACAAATGTTTTGCATGTTTTAAATTGATAAAAATGTCATTGTTTAAACAAATAAATTTTCCAAAATTTTTGTTTTAAACAAAGTGAACATTCATAAGATTGAAAGGATACTCAAGAATATCTCAGTGCTCTCCCGAGGGTGGCATGATTCCCAACAGGTAAGACATTTGTTCATACTCCTGGTTTGGTGGTATCTTCTTTCTTCAGATCTTTGTTGAGGTTGTTCCTCAAACAGAGTTGTTGTTGGGGTTGTCCCCAGTATAGTCGCAAGTGATTTGTTGTTGAAGACTTGGTTTTCTCCAGCAGCAGTTTTCCCAGCATGGGTGTTTTCTTATAGAAGTTTCGGCGGTTGATGGTTTGTCACCTTGGTGCCCCGTCACTTTCTCCAGTGGGTTGTATGCCCCAGACTTTATTTGTCTCCTCAGCGCAGTCATGAGTATGGCTGATTGATTGATACTCCCCTCGGAGTCGCGAGTAGAGCTGTTATTGATATCCCCACCAGGGTTGCAAGAAGAGTTGTTACCTCTTTTCCCCATGCAGTGTGCCGGCAGATTTATCTGTTTCCTCAGCACGTTTGTTTTCTTTTGAAGACTTGGTAAGTCAGTGGCTTGATACCCGGTACTTTACCTTTTCCCCGGCGAAGTCGTCTGCGGGATTGTTGTTATCTCTCCATCAGAGTTCTTCTCTTCAGCAGAGCAGGATTTATTTTCCTACTCAGTGGTTGATTGGGTTGGTATCCCAGTATTTCAACCATCTTTTCCTCAGCATTAGTCTGCAGAGCGTTTGTTGTGGCGGTTTTCGCCCGTTGAATACTCTTTCAATCCCCGATATGGTCGGATGATGGCTCTAGCCTCCAGTGAACGGATTTATCTCCTGACTGTTTGTGATCCCCAGTAGAGTGGCTTGTATTGCAGAATCTACTTGTTGTGATCAGTTTGCTGTATATTCTCCCCAAGTGGAGTGGTTCATTGCAGAATCTACTTGTTGTGATCAATTTGCTGTATATTCTCCCAAGTGGAGTGGTTCGTTGCAGAATATATTTGTTTGATCTGTCCTCCCTCAGTGGTTCATTCCCAAGAGAGTAGCCGACAGTTTTCCCCAATAGAGTTGCTTATGCAGTTAGATTCTATCTGGATGATATCATTCTCCCTCAGTGGGTTTTCCCCCAGCGGAGTTATGTGGTTTTGCTTCTTCAGCAGTTCGTGCTTATGCACCTTTTTGTTTCTCAGTTGACACTGGGATCCCCTGCAGATATATCTTGGGTTTTCTCTTGTTCCCCTACAGATTTGTCTTGGTGGCCGCTTTGCCCGTTGTGACTTTCTGTACCCTGATTGGGTTGTTTCCTGATATCTGCTCCTCTGCTTCTTCAGCAGTACCTGCAGATCTTTGCTTTACAGCACGTAGATCTCTGCAGATTGGCTCTCCAGTTGGTTTTTTCCCCTGGAAGTATAATACCGGACGTCTGGTTCCTGAACCTGTTTGTGTTAGAATTGTCTGTTTTGTCAGCATTCATCAAACATAAATCACGCATATTCATGCATATTCATAAAACATTCAGATATTCATGTTGCATTTCTCGCCATATATCTTTTGTTTGTCGTGTCTCCTGCTATGGTGATATAGATCTCTTTACAGATCTCCCCAAGCAGATGTCGGGTGTTATAAATCTCTCCATATAGAGTCAACCCTATAAGCAGAAAATGTTGTCTTTCCTTCTGCAGTTCCCCACTGAGATATACCCTCGTGGATGACGGTTTCTTCCGTTTCCTCCCAACACATATATTGGGATGGATTTTCCTATTTGAGTTATATCCTCATTAGGACGTGTCTTTATTCAGTCTGTCTTTTCGGATCGTTCCCGAATTGGCTATTTGTCAGATATCTTGTACTTCCCAGTGGGTTGTTCCCCAGCGGAATGTTTTTGGGCCTCTGCCTACAAACCAGCAGTTGTAAGTCCTACTTTTCCTGGCTTTCTTGACAGAATTTGTGGTTATACACCTTTTATTCTCCAGCCAGAGTTTTTGGTTTTCTACCTCATCCCGGTAGTTGTAAATCCTATTTTCCTGCTCTTCAGCAGTTTGTGGTTTGTTATAAACCCTATTTTGGTTTCCCGTGCGGATTTGTGATTTGTTCTATCCCCACGCGGAGTTGTTGGTCTTCTACCCCGTATTCGGTAGATGTAAACCCTAATTTTGTGGTTATCTTCATCCAGTATTTGATGATGATTTTCCTTTGCTTGGATAAGTTGCTCAGATTAGCTCTTATATCCTCAGCAAGTCTTTTGTGGATAATTGCCGTATGATAGCAATTTTATCCCCAGTGGGTCTTTTCACCGTATGCTAGTGATTTGTTCCCCGGGTCATTGATTCTTTACCAATGCATCCCCAGCTAGTCTTCTGTCGATAATTGCCGGATGCTTGCAATTTATCCTCAGCAGTTCGCCTTTCATTTACCCTTTTGTCGGTAATGTCTGTTGCTCTTTTTGATTGGCCATCATTATATACCTATTCTGGTATCTCGATGCCTTTCTTTTCGGATTTTATCCTTAAACAACCCAGTAACCGGTTGTGGATAATCTTCCATGCGAGTATATTATTCACGGTCTGCCGGTAATGAATAATATATCTCATGCACTCTTCAGTCGAAGCCTTTTGTGTTTCCCCAGTCGAGTAAGATTCGTTATTTCCCTTTGTGGAGTCGAATATTTCTTTGTTGTTGGATAATTGCCGGATGCTTGCAATTTATCCCTTTGAGTTGTCTTTCGTTTACCCGTATGCTTGGTATCGATTGTCTCTCTTTTTGGTTAGTCACCTATTATATACCCAGTAACCGGTATCTCTGGTGTCTTTTCCTTCCGAGTGTATTATTCACGGTCTGCCGGTAATGAATAATATATCTCATGCGCTCTTTAGTTGGAATCCTTTGTTGATTTTCCCCAACTGAGCAAGATTCGTATTCTTTGTAGAATCGAATAGCCATCCTTTAACCAGTTTGTGTTTTGGATGATGAGTGTTTTGGAAGTGAAATCCAATTCACGTTTTCGGTAGATCACCTATTATATACCCAGTAACCGGTATCTCTGGTGTTTCTTACCATGCGAGTTTATTATCTACGTTCTGACGGTAATAGATAATATATCTCATGCGAGTATTCTTATCCACGGTCTGCCGGTAATGGATATTATATCTCATGCACTCTTTGGGTTTGTGTCCCCATTTGAGTAAGATTCGGTTTCCCATTGTGGATTCGAATGCCCATCCTGTAAGTCGATTTGCTTTTTCAAGCCCTCCTTTCGGATGATGAGTGTTTTGGAAGTGAAAACCAATCCACGTCTTCGGATTTTATCCTATGAACAACCCAGTAACCGGTTCAGGATAATTTTCCTTTCGAGTATATTATTCACGGTCTGCCGGTAATGAATAATATGTCTCATCTGAGTATTCTATCCACGTTCTGACGGTAATGGATATTATATCTCGTTCACTCTTGAGTCAATCTTTTGATTGTTTTCCCCTCAGAGTAAGATTCATTTTCCTTGTGGAATTGAATGTCCATCCTATAAACAAGTTTGCTTTTCTAGCTCTCTTCAGGATGATGAGTGTTTTGGAAGTGAAATCCAATTCACGTTTCGGTCGGTCACCTATTATATACCCAGTAACCGGTATCCTTGGTGTTCCCTCCTTTCTGCTCCCTATTATGACCTCGGTCCCCCTGTGGAGTCAGATTTTCCTGAGTTTGTTACCCGTATGCCTGGTAACATCTCATTTGCTTTGTTACTTTCCCAGTGAAGTTTTCTGTTGCTTCTCCCCCAGGAGTCAGCTTGTGTCTCTCCAATGGATTTATTTTTCATTTGGAATTCTTTTCCCAGTGTGAGTCCTTCACTCCCCAGTAAGTTCTCCAGTCTGTTTTTTTTTGTTTTCCTTAATCAGAGTCGTGTTTTGATCACGTTATGTCAGTTTTACCTTCCCCAGTTTGGAGTCGTGTCTTGTCCACGCATTTCCATTTCTTTTATTATCCCCATAGAGTCTTGTTAGAGTCTCTGTTCCTGGTGAGTGTACTACTCCGATGGATCGTCTTTTCTTCTGTGTGAACCATATTCCCCACAGAATTTGTGTCTTTTGCATGCATACATCTGCATCATGAGGTCTCTTAGGGACCAAAATTTGTCTCATTACTGTTATTTAAGTCCATTCTACCGCGTCGAGATGAAGATTTCTAAACTTCACTTCTCCGGCTAGAATGACCTTAAATAGGGGCATCTGTAAGACCCCAATTTTGGGCCCTAAGATCCCTCATGGCCCATATCATTCATATCATAACCTCAAGGATCATTGCATGCCTTTGTCCCCTCCTAGTGGGTAGATTGCCTTGTGGTTTGTTTCTTGATCACCAAGCATACTTTGCATTTGTATATCTTTGCCTTTTATATGTTTATCATTCAAAAAGTACAAAAATATTGTCAGTCTAACCTTGTTGCTTGCAGTTGAAGTAATCATCAGCAATTAGGTCAAAGTCAGTCATTGATCAGTCAAAGCAATGGATGATGGCCATTCTTGCAGAATTTGGACATCATGATCATTAATCAAAGGTTCATACATCTTGAGACATCATTTGAAGTCAAGTTCTCAAGGAATTAGGGTTTGGAATTCATCAGAAGTGCATCAGTCATCCAAAACCCTAGAAAAGTCAACAGACAGTCAACCTTGGTCAACAGTTGATTTAATCAAGAATTTAATGGATAGAATTGATTTGAAGAAGTTCATTCATGCTTGTACTAGCCTCATCTATCATGTTCAACCTCATCATGGAAGAAAATCAAGCCAATCAGAAATTTTTCCAGAAATAGCGAGTGGACCTGTAATTTCAACTGCCAAAAATGGAAACTTCTTGATCTTAAACTTACATCATGATACAAGCTCCAAATGAATTTTTACCCAACATGAAAGTTGAAGATCTTGTTCTCCCATTTTCAAAAAGTCCAAGAACTCTCAAATCCCATGTGTGGTTGTCAAGATATGATCAAATCATTTTCGCCAATTTTTGAACTTCAACTGAGCATATCTCCCAAACCATAAGGCCAAATTTGGTGGGGTTTTTTCCTACACATCACATTTTTCATCCTCTTTCCAAAAATATAAATTTCATGACCTAAAACCTTACCATTCAAAATGGCATTTTTGGACCTTTTTCATTTAAATTCAAAGTTTGACCAAACTTTGACTTTTTGAGTTTTTGACTTTTTCTTGATTTGGTCATTTGGGAAGTGTTTCATATCACATTTGTGACTTGTCTCAAGCCTTAAACCATCATCATACCACCATTTTCCCATCATTTTGAATTAAAATGCAAATTTGGCAATTTGGCAAAAGAAGCTTCACAAAAGTAAAAATCAGTACAGCATTTCACTTGTACAACCAAAGCAGCAGAAATGCAGTCTGTTTCCAGCCTGTAGCAGGCCCAAATTTGTGCCAATTCACACCTCCACTTCATTTGTACAAGTTTGGCCAAATATGCAAATGGTTTTCATGAGTGGGAGGCAAGTTAGCAATTCATGAACAAGTAAAAGATAGCAGAGTATTTGGTCTTTGGCAGCCTGTCCAGGCCCAGCTCGTGGCAAACATACACCTCCACTTACTCACTTATGCAGAAATTAGCAAAAGGCAAATGATTCATTAAAAACCAAACTAACTTAGCCCTTAATTAAGAAACCTTAAACAGATGAATATAAGGACATTTTCTGACATTGAAAAACCCTAGACACTGCAGCCACAGACCAAAAAAACCTCACTCTCTCCTTGTGCATTTTGACCAAATTGGTTTTCTGCACAAAACCTTGAAAGCCTTCGAGTAATTCTTCATGGTTTCTTCACTAGGACAACTTTAGGAAGCTTTTTGAACCCCCATTCCCTTGCTGTAACAACTTTTTCTCGCTCTGCTTTTCACCGAGTTCAACATTGGCAAAGGTTGGTTCAAGCTCACATGTGTGGTTTTGAGCTGGTTTACCTCGAGGATTCATCAACATAAAGTATAAGCACCATCTGTTGGCACTCATAATCACCAAAACAACACTGCATCATAATTTCTTCAAAACCAAGTAAGTTCTCGAATCACTTTCCTCTCCATGCCATGATATGCTTAGGGTAGATGGATGTATGCTGAACATGTTGCTACTTAAATCATGCTAAGTGATCAATTATATTGAGAGAAATCTGGTTTTCTTTTTTTTATGTCCAATAGCATTTTCCATCGATTTGGTGTGGTCATGATGAATTAGAAGAAAAGGATACCATATCTATATTATGTGATGTTTGATGTTGCTATTTGTATGCTTGACTGTTGTTTCTGAGATTTTTTTGTTCATGGTCGATTCTTGAAGATGATGATGAATCCTGCTATGGTTTAAACCTTACTCTCACCAGAAATTCCACTTGATCTATTTGGTGTGGTTGCTTAAAAGTTGCATGAACCTTGTTGCTTACCATGTTAAGTGATTTTGTGTTGATGTTGGTGATACCATGTTGAGCATCATGCTGTTTGCTTGTTGTTTGCTTATGATGATTACATGATAATGATAAACATGCTCTGCTGTTGCTTTGAATATGCCTAGCAATCCATGTGTTAGTTATGTTTGGTTTAGGGTTTGCTTTGGACATTACATGAATTTTGTCATTGCCTTGCTGACTGCCATGTCTCTTGAATGTTGGTTGAGAATGTATGTTGATGATGAACTTGTTTTGATTACATGATGGACATGAGTTGCCATGCTGCTGTTATGCTTAAACCCTAGGGCTGCCTAGAAATCTCATGTTTGTCTTGGTTTTATTGTGTATAACATGTTTGCATTGAAGAACATTACCACTGCCATGTTGTTTGCTTGAGTTTGTTTGTGATGTTTATACAATGCTAAAACCATGATGCTGCTAAACCTTGCTGCTGCTTCTAAAACTTTAAGCTGCCCAAAACCTGCTTGGTCTTACTGTTGCCTGGTGGCTATGTGAACATTAATAGGTGTATGCTGTTGCGTGTTTTTTGGTTTGAATTCGTTTGGATGTTGATTGAACTTGTATGAAGTTCCAAAATGCTGTTGAAACCTTAACCATTTCCCCAGATTCCATGTTGAATGCTGTTGTTTGTGTGTTGTTGAATATCATCATTGCCATGTTGGTTTGGTTTGTTCGATTTTTCAATTGATGATAACATGTGGATAATGAAATGCTGCTGAGTTGAACCATAAACTTGCCCCAGAAATGCACTTGGATCATGTTCTACTTGGTTGTGTTATGATGTTACAAGAATAAATACCATGCTGTTGTTTGGTTGCATTGTGAACATTACCAATTGCCATGTCAGTTGTGTATTGTTGGAATTTCAATTGCCATGACCTCAGTGTCGATTACATGAACCATGCTGTTACTGCCTACTGTTGTGTTTGAACCCTAAACTCAGGCCCAGAAATTCCCACGATTCTGCTTGTCTTGTTGATAGCTGATGATGATGATGTTGTTGTTTCATAGTTGAGTTCATTTAAGTGATCATGGCATGCTTGTTTGTTTGGTTGATATTTGAACATTGTTGATGAGCTTGGTTGTATGAACATGAGAACACGATGCCATTGCCAATACCTTGCTGTTATTTGTTTTGTTTGGTTGAATGATGATGCATGATGATGAAATGCCCTGTTGCAGTTTGTTTTTAAACCTTGCAACTGTCCAGAAATTCATGTGATTTATTTGTTTGTTGTGTTTGAATGTGGCTACTTGATTGCTGCATGATCGTCATTTTACATGTTGCTGTTTACCTGGTGATGTTTTAATTGATAACATGAAGATGCATGAATGCCATAGCCATGAATACATGTTGCTAAAACCCTAGGGCTTTGAAAACTCAGAAAATTCGTTCATTGGCCGTGTCCACTGTTTTATTGGCTGAGAGCCAATCAAAACATTTCATTTCCCTTGCCCAAAACGCAGCACTTCAATAAGTGACTGCAGAATTACACAAATGCCATTGTTGACCTTGTTTGACCATGCTCTTGTTCATACTTGTTCCAATTATTCACTCAACTTAAACAATTCATTTTTAATTCATTTCAACTCCAAAAATTGTGAGATTTTTTGCATTAAACTCATGAATGTGTCTAGAATTTTATGGTGAATTTTAATTATTTTTCCATTGGCTGGATTTTTAATGATAATTATTTTCTTCACATGTGTGCATAAATGATACATTGTGCCATTTCAATTGTGAAATACTCATTTTATATCCAATGCCTTTGAAACTTTTTGTGGTGAAACTAGACACATTGACCTTCATTTCCATATAGACTTTGTGCATTTATCATTTGTGGATTGAAAGATATGATTTTCTGAAGTTATGTGTTACATTTGGTGCTATACCATGATCATGCATTTTCCCAATTTTTGTTCACATGTTTCCTCTTATCCAAATCACTTGAAATTTTGCATGATTGATATTTCACATGTCTAGTTGGTGTATGAATTTTTTTGGAATTAATCTTGCTGTTTTCCATTTAATTGAGAATTTTCATCCATATGTGGTCATTTGTTGACTTTTTGTGCTATGCCTTGCCAAATCTTTTGTGAAATTCTCAAATCTTATTGTATGACCATGAAACTTCATATGTGATAACTAGACACCCAAGCTTTGCATTGGTGTTAATCTCATTCATTTCTCTTCTGTTTTCAAATTGATATGTTTTTTTGAAGTTGACCCATGCTTGTTGACTTTCACCATGCTTACTTGAATTTGGTTTGACTTCATGATTTTTGTTGACTGCCTTCCTCTCATCCAAATGCCATGAAATTTTACATGTATACCATGTTAGATGTTAGGATTGAGTGTGATTTATTTCATAATTTTTGAGATTGTTTGAGTTGACTTTTGAATGAAGTCTTTGCTGTTGACTTTTGTATGCTTCTCTTGCCATGCTTTGCATCCTTTTGCATATGAAATGACCATGATGCATGATTTGATTATGAATCCAATTGAGAATGCTTCTTGAATGTTTAAACTTGGTTTGGGTTGACTTTGTCTTGCTGCCTTGACTTTTTCTTTCATCTTTGACCCTAGGCTAGTCCTAGTGGTCTTCTGAGCTTATGTTTGAGTTCATCTGTTTCAGGTTAAGCACCAATGCCTTGAGGATCATTCTAATGTGATTAAATTTGATTGTTTGCCACATGCTAACCCTTGTTTTGTGGGTGACTCATATGCTTGAGTCTTTGTGCCTTGCACAATTGGTCCCTCTGTGTGACTATTGGTTCATTTCCTTTTGGTTTTGACTGTTGACTTGTTTGCTAATGAGTTTGACTTTTTCAGGTACTTTAGTTGCCTAAGTTCTTTGAACTTGATTGCTTGCTTTGCTTTTTAGCATTTGCTTTGAGGTATAAATACTTCTTCTTCATGTAGTCTGGAGACCCGGTCTGTTATTTGACCGGGCAAACTGTCTGAAGTCCTCCTTAAGAGGCAATGCCTGTGTTTGTTTATATTTGTCCCAAGCAGGAAAAGCCCTTCAAGTAAGGCAATTGGTGGAAGGTAGGGATAAGCAATCTATCCCCCACTATTCAGTGTGTCCTCTCTTTGCTCCCAGTACCTGGTTGAAGCAATGAGATAAATACCCAAGATCTAATCGAGTCAATAATGTGGAAAGAGTTCCTACTTTCTGAACTCCCACACTTTCTTTGATGCTCTCTCTGTTTTGAGATAGAAGCAATGAGGCACACCCCTCATCTCCTTTTCATCTGCTTCACCTGAGCCCCTCAATGGCCAGGTTAAGAGCGACCTTTACCAATTACAGTGGACTTTCAAAAGTCAAACCCTCTTGTGTGAGCCCCATTGTTTGGCTATAGAGTGTGCTGTTTGATATTCATTGATTGATTGATTGCTTCATGTGCATTTGCTTGCCTGTATGCTATGCATTTATCATCATCATCAATTGCCATTAATGCATGATCATCTCATTTGTCTTTGTAATGCTATCATTGTTGTTTGCCCATGGAGGACAATTGTAAGTCCATTTTCTTTGGCATTTGCTCCTATGATATGGAAGGATAGAGTGTAAGACCTCATTGGTCACTCATATCTTCTGTTGCTTGATTTGTATGTGAGGATACAGCTGTAAGTCCCGGTAAGTTGGCATCTGTTATCCTGTGATCATAGTTTGTTTTATCTATTTGTATGTGAGGATACAGTTATAAGTCCCTGTAAGTTGGCATCTGTTATCCTGTGATCATAATTTGATCTGTTTGATGTTGTATGTGAGGTTGCAGTTATAAGTCCCTGTAAGTTGGCATCTGCTTTCCTGTGATCATAGTGTGTTCATCTGTTTGTATGAGAGGTTGCAATTATAAGTCCCTGTAAGTTGGCATTTGCATTCCTGTGATCATATTGTTGCTTTTGTTCTTGTATGTGAGGATCCATTGTAAGTCCCTGTGATGTGGCATTGGATTTCCTGTGAGCATACTGTGGAGTTAACCTAAGTCCAGATAGATTGGCAGTTAACCTCCGTTTCTCATCTTTGTTTTTCTTTTGAGGAGATTAGTGTAAGTCCATTGAGTGGCTTCTGATATCCTGTCCTGTTTTAGGAGACTGGTGTAAATCCATTTATTGGTATCCGGTATCCGCCTCTTTTATTTCTTTGCCTGTGGAGATTGGTGTAAGTCCATAGAGTGGCCTCTGATATCCCGTTTTGTTTTTTAGGAGATTGGTATAAGACCATTGATTGGCATCCGATATCCGCTTTTGCTTTCCGCTTTGCTTGTTTGTTATTATTAATTGCATTCCAAAGGACACACTTGAATCATCTGCTATATGATTTCAAGAAGTGAACCTTCTAAGAAGTTTTACAATCCATCCTCATCCATTCATCATTCATTACGTCTTAGAACCTCTTCACACTTTATCTTTTAAACTTGACATAAGTGTTGTGCAAACACCTTCATGTTTTTCTAACTAAAAACCTGGACTCAAGTCCTTGACCTTTTTTCAGACTTCATTTCATAATACTTATTTGAATTGATCTTAATCATACTTTGACTTCATTTTCATAATCATAATCAGTAACTCCACTCATTCACTTGTTTTGGCTTTGTCCATTAATGTTTTCATACATGAGCTATAGGTTTGATTTATCTTAGTGGTTGATGTTAATCTCACCTTCTGTCTTTAGTGATTGAATTGTAAGCCTTCCTTGCCTATTATAGGGTTAACCCCTCCCTGGCAAGTTGAAGCTGTTCTCACATGGTGGACGTCGTTGTTTGTATAAGGTTGAGTTTTCTCCCGTGGATAACGTAAGACCTAGGGTTTGTGTTTAAAATTGAACCTAACCCACTTTTGGAAATCTTTTAGCCGAACTACGGCGTTCTGATCCTTACCTTTGATGGAAGGTACGTAGGCAACGGGTTCATCCGTTCGAACCCAATAACCCAATAAATAATAAAGTGTATATTCTTTTCGCATCATCCCAATCATGTTTGCACAATATTTATGTCATAACAAATAATAATTTTGCATAACAAGTGTGAAAAGGGCTCCCTAGGAGTACCTAGGACGTAGTGGGTGCCTAACACCTTCCCATTGCGTAATTTACCCCTTACCCAGAATCTCTGATCTTTTTATTAGTTTTCTACGTGTAAAACTTCTTAGGCTTTTGTTCGCTTTTTAGCCAATCCTTTGGATAAATAAAAGTGCGGTGGCGACTCGAAAATTTCAATGTATCTCCTAGCTTATGATTTAATCGATAGATCATATAGCGACGAATACACCGCTACAACATGCACCATGCAAATTTTGATTTTTTGCAAAACACCTTATTTTCATTAGCCAAGTTAATTATGGATTAACAAGTTGATTAAGGAAGGCATATATAATACCTAAATCTAACAGAATTTCAAGGAGTTTAATCATATTCACCATTTTGAGATCCAAAAACTTTTTCCCTCCAAAATTTTCTCTCAATCAAAACTTGAAAATTCTCCACATAGCATAGCATTTTTCTTCCATATTCTGGTTTATTGAGTGTAGTGGATGAAGAATCAAGCATTGGATCATTAAATTCGAGCAGAATTGGTGCATACTCCAAGCAAACTCATGAAGATGGAAGTGGAAAATTAATCAAGATCTAGTTCGTTTCAAGCTTCAATTCACACATAAAGCTTCAAGTTATCATCTCAGGAGTTGATTTGGATCATTTGAAGCCTTAGATCGTGCATTTTTAGGAACTGCTCTTCAAGAGGTTCAATTTTCGAATCTCACAATTCTTAAATCCATTAACATGTTTAGGTAGAGATTTTCATGCTGATTAATCTGATATAAAATTCGTGTGAAATGGATGAGAAATGAATGAGTTATGCTTGATTAAAGTTTGACATGTCAAAATGTTTTTGCTCGTATCTCTTAATCCATGGCTAGTTAGGCTTAGATATTGATTGATCTGTAACCTACATTGGAAGAGCTTTCTGTTGATGTATGCATTTCGAAATTCTGGAAAAAAAATTTGAACACATGCACTGTAACTCCGCCGTCTTCGCGAAGAAGACGGTGGAAACCTCCACGCAACGTACGCGTATCATACGCGTACGACCTGCTGTAATTTTGACATTACGCGTACCATACGCGTACCAGCGCTAGGGTTTTGCCTGGTTCAGGCGCGCACACGCTTCGATTCCAGCATGCTGCATATTTTCAAATGTTCATTCCCTTTTCATGTTTTCCCTCCTCTTTTGCCATGCTTGATCATTTTTTAGTTTCATTTTTTATCCAACTTAGAAAATCATAACAAATTGAAAAATGCATCAATTAATCCCCAATTTTTTGCAAAATGATCCTTGTTTTGTCTAGTTTTTAATGATGATAAGTTTGCAAGTTGTGCTTGGCTGGATTTCTGTTTGTGCTAGGCTAATTGAACATGTATGCATTTATGACCTTGCCTTACTCTTTCCATCATGAAATGCTTGTTTTTAATCCAATGGGCTTGAAATTTTACATGATGATTCTAGACACATTGATGGATGTTGTAGGCTTAGTTTGGTATTTTTCTCATGTACCAATTCTGTTTTATGCTTGTGTTAGCATGGTGTGACAATTTGTGTCACACCTTTGGTTGTTCAACTTGTGCAATGTGATTTCCATGTCAAATGACCTCCAATGCTTATGATTGTTTGTGTGATGGATGTTTTGGGTGTCTTGGTTGCTCATGAATATTTCCAGAATTATTTGAATCATTTCTGTTTTGATTGGGAATTTTCATTCTTAATGTTCAAATGTGTGCCTTGAATTGGTCATTGACTTCTCTTGTCTATTACATGGACTTGCTTGATGATTTTGGTTTGGTCCTTTTTAGGACTTGTTCTTCATTGATCAAATTTGATTCATGTTAAGTTTGAGCTTCTGTTTTGGATTTTTTATTCACTTTTGACCCTAGGCTTTGACCTAGTGGTTTGTTACTTACATTTGAGTTGTGATTTCAGGTTCAAGTGTGCATCTCCATGATTGATGTTGATCCTTCATTTGAGCTTGATAATTTGGTGTTGTTGGCTAACATTTGCTTGTTTTGTAGGCATTGATGACATTTCATTTGTGTTTGCTTATGGCTTACTCATTGTTGTCTGATGATGATTTGTCTATCCGTTGGATATTGACTGTTGTTTGTTTGTCTGGATTTTGTACTGTTGGTTTAGATGTTTCCACAGGTACCTAAGTTGCTTTAAGTTCATTTGAACTTGCTTTGCATTGCTTGTGGTTTGCATACTGTAACACCCCGAATAATTTGGGGTATTTTAGAAGGGTGTTACACATACCACTGATGTATAATTCCTTGATCTTCATGTAGTCTGGAAGACCTACGGTTATTGGTAGGCACCTGTCTGAAGCCCTCCTTAAGAGGCAATGTTTGTGATTGTTTATCTTTGTGCCTTGTATATTCAAAGACCTCCTAAGTGAAGAGGCATTGGCAGATACAAGGGATGTGCAATCCATCCCCTGCTATTCAGTTGTGTCATTCATCCTGCTCACACCATTGTGTTGATGCACTTTGAGTCAAAACCCAAGATCTTGTTGTGTCAGTCATGTGGAGAAGAGTCCCACCTTCTGGAATCCCACACTTTCATTTGTCTGAAGCTCTCCCAGGGCAGGGATAAGAGCTGTGAGGTCTTACCCTCACTTCCCATTTCATCTGCTTCACCCTAACTCTCATGGTTAGGGTTAAGAGTTAACCACACCCCATTCCAGTTGGCTTGTTTGTCGAGGTTGACATGACCCCTAGACTAAAGCCTAGCCTTGTATGAGCCAATTGTTTGATATACAATTGCTGTTTGCTTTGGTGGTCTCTGTGAGATGAGTTCTATACCCGAACTCGAGTGCATTATAGGATAGGAGAATGGCATAGTCTTGTTGACTGGTGTGGAGTATTCCTTAGCCAGTTGACTTGCGAGTCCATTCGCTTGGTGGAGGTCATGTTGGATTAATAATGTCACACAAGTTATTTGTGGTTAGGCATTATTCTTTCAATCATGTGCCGTAGAAGCCAAGGACCTTAGTTTACCAAGCCCATCTTGGCCTATTTTTAAGACGTAGTGCGGAGGTCGTTCAGATGTAAGTTCTGATATGATTGTTACGCGATACTACACTCATAAGAGTTTCTCTTGAGAATATTTTTAGAATACGAGTATTCGTTCCTCCGATAATATTCGAAAGATAGAACGATGATTATGGGAACCTCTGGTAGAACATGTCTGGCAGGTTTAAACCCTAGTACACTCCCTTTGGGTGGTTCTTAACCAATACTCCATGCTCGTGACTCTCGGCAAACCCGTGATTCATGGTTGAGTCGTTCAGACAACCTTAATATCAATGGAACCTGGGTGTTGATCAGGTGCAAAACCTAAATCCACCAAAACGGATGGTTGATATTAAGGATGTTCGAACCGGTTCATGTACCGTTAATATCAATGGAACTTGGGTGTCGATAAGGTGAAAACCTAAATCCACCAAAATGGATGATTGATATTAGGGATACAATGAGCTTTCCCATGACCTTTGTTTGATGTGATTTGCTTGATCCTTGAGTGTGATTGTTGCATTCATGCATTCATGCATTCATCCGCATTCATGTCATCAGAAAAAATCAGAAAATTTTCAAGGAACTTAAAGGGTTTATTTGCAAAATTTTCAGACATGGAAAGACCGAAAAGGCATACGAAGAAGTACAGCTTTAGACAGCCCGATTTGAAAGAGTTAAGGAATCTGACATCTTATGTATTAGATCCCTTGGGTTTCAAAGCTCGTTATGGGAAGCTTCTGCCTCTGTTGACTACTCAGGTTGATGAGGGACTGATGAGTACTTTGGTTCAGTTTTATGACCCTCTGTATCACTGCTTCTCTTTTCCGGACTTCCAGTTGCTGCCCACTTTGGAGGAGTATTCTCATCTGTTGGGTATTCCGATTCTGGATCAGGTGCCGTTCAGTGGCCTAGAGAGTATTCTGACCGCTTCAGAGATTGCAAGCTTGTTGCACATAGATGAAGATTTGGTTAAAGCTAGTCTGACTACCAAAGGCGGAATTCAGGGTCTTCCTTCTGAGTTCCTCATCGCTCAAGCTACCTTTTATGGGAAGGCCATGAGTGAGGATGCCTTTGAGGCTTTATTTGTGCTGCTCATCTAAGGTTTGGTGTTATTTCCCAACTTCGACAAATTCGTGGATGCGAACGCTATTAGGATCTTCTCAGTTCTTAATCCCGTTCCGACTCTGTTGGGTGATGCATATGTCTCTTTGCATCTGAGGAATGTAAAGGGTGGAGGAGTCACTGTGTGCTGCCTACCTCTGTTGTATAAGTGGTTTATTTCGCACTTGCCGCAGACAGTTGCTTTTAAGGAGAACAAGGGATGTCTACGGTGGTCTCAGAGACTTATGTCTCTCACAAATGATGATATCTCTTGGTATGATCGCGTGTATGATACTGTGCAGATTATTGATTATTGTGGTGAATTCCCTAATGTGCCTCTTCTTGGTACATGTGGTGGGATCAGCTACAATCCTATCTTAGCACGACGTCAGCTTGGGTTCCCCCTAAAGGATAAACCTCATAACATTCTATTAGAAGGTGTGTTCTTTCAGGAGGGTAAAGATCCCCAAGGCCTGAAAGCCAGATTTGTCCGCGCTTGGCGCAATATTCATAAGAAGGGTAGGAATGAGTTGGGTCTGAAGAACTGCGTTGCTTTGGAGCCATATACCTCTTGGGTCAGACAGAGAGCTGCCGTATACCTGATGCCTTATGATCATCCGATACCTACACCGTTGGATGTGGCTGGGCCTTCAACCCTCCCTAACCAACGTGTAGAGGAGTTGAGAGAAGAAGACCTTTCACGTGCTTGGATCCGTGAAAGAGAAGAGTTGCTGCAGCAGCGTAAGGAGAAGGACCCTCTGATCGAGTTTCTCGAGCATCGGGTGATCGACGACCCAAATGATACTTGGACTTCTCTGCTTCCTCAGTCTTCCAAATTCTGGAAGAGGAAGTATGATCGACTTGCAAAGGAGAAAGCGGATATGGAAGCAGCCTATGAGAGAGAGATCAAGAAGCTTTGTGTTTCTCGTCTTCCGGCATCCCGAGCTTCTAGGGATCCATAGGATGTTTATTTTCCTTTTCTCTTTGTAATGATCAAAAATGTTGTACTTCTTTGTCTTGAATATATTTGATGAGATATTTTCCATATGAAATTAAAATGCTTTAAATATTCAAATCGCAAATAATACCCTAAGGGTTCCTTGAAAATAAAACAAAGCATATGCACAAACATTTCATGCAACATTTTGCATAAGCAGGTACCTGGTTTCTGGTCTTCTTGTCTGTGGCCTAACTCTGTGCTCTTCATTTATTTTGAAGACAAGCTGACTCACCGGTACTATACTCGAGCCAATTCTGCCAGAGTGATGGATCAGTTGGAACAAGAGAACCGTGAATTGAAGGAAGAGGTCGCTCGTCAGAGTGCTCTGATGGAGCAGTTTCTGTCTGCTCAGAATCAACATTCTTCGCCTCCTGCAACTCCTCCCTAGAGGACGGTTATTTCAGAAGTGGTTGTTCCGACTGTGCCAGCCGCTAGTGCTCACTTTGTGCCCAATGCTATGCCAGCCGGGTTTCCTTGGGGTATGCCTCCGGGTTTCATGCCTGATATCCCTGCTCCAACTTTTGCTCATATGCTAGCATCTAGCCCGGTCCCTGTTGCTGCTCCTCCTGTCGTGCATACCATGCCTAGGGTAGACGACACCATCTATCATTCTGAGCCATCTGAGGGCCCAAATGTTAATGAGAAGATGGAAGCGATGAATGACCAATTCCTTGAGCTGAGAAAGGAATTGAAGACCCTCAGAAGGAAAGATTTGTTTGGCAAGTCCGCTGCTGAGCTTTGCCTTGTTCCCGGTGTCAAAATTCCGATCAAATTCAAAGTGCCTGACTTTGAAAAGTATAAGGGGAACACCTGCCCTCTTTCTCATCTGGTCATGTATGCCAGAAAGATGTCTACGCAAACAGATAATGATCAGCTTTTGATCCATTATTTCCAGGATAGTTTGTCCGGTGCGGCTCTTCGTTGGTATATGAGCCTTGATAGCGCAAACATCCAATCCTTCGTCAAGCAATACAAGTATAATGTTGATATGGCGCCTGACCGTGATCAACTCAGGGCCATGTCCCAGAAGGATAAGGAGACATTTAAGGAGTACGCCCAGAGGTGGCGTGAGTTGGCTGGTCAGATTACTCCTCCGCTAGAAGAGAAAGAGACGACTAAGATCTTTTTGAAGACTCTTAGTTCTTTTTATTATGAGCGGATGGTGGCGAGCACTCCCTCTGATTTCACCGAGATGGTGAACATGGGGATGCGACTGGAAGAAGGAGTCCGTGAAGGACGATTGGCAAAAGATGAGAGCTCTTCTAAACGATATGGGGCGTTTAAGAAGAAGGATGGGGAGGCACATGCTGTGCAGTCCCATGCTAAACCTAGAAGACCCTCTGTTCAGAGGAAGCCAGCACGTCGTGCCGGTAATCCGCACCAGGTTGCTCATATAGCACCTGTTTTCAGAGATAATCAGCAATATCAGCAGTCTCAGCATCAGCATCAGCAACAACCTCAGTATCAGCAGCAACAGTGTCCACAGCAACAGGCTTACCAGCCTCGTGGCAGTACAACCAACCAAGCTAATTTGAACTATGATAGGAAAAAGGTCAGCTTCGATCTGATTCCTATGTCATACGCCGAGCTGTATCCTTCCTTGTTGGAAAGGAAGCTGGTTACTCCCAGGGACCCTCCTGCAGTGCCCGCTAATCCTCAATGGTGGTATAAGCCAGATCAGCACTGTGTTTATCATTCCGGTGCTCCGGGTCACAACATAGAGAACTGCTATCCGTTGAAGACTAAGGTGCAAGACCTTATGAGATGTGGCGTTCTGAGCTTTGAGGACTCATGCCCCAATGTTACGAAGAACCCATTGCCCGCGCATGGGAAGTCAGTGAATATGGTCCAGGGTTGTCCTGGGAAGTATAAAGTCAAATATGTCAGCCATATTAGACAGTCATTGGTCGAATTACACCGTTTGCTGTGTCAGTACAACTATATGGAGCATGACCATGACAAATGCCGCATCTGTTTTGTCAATCGTTTGGGTTGTCACCAAGTGCGAAGAGAACTTCAAGAGTTGCTAGACGAAGGTACCATTGAGATTCTTCAGAACCGCAATGTTGACGAGGATGAACCTGAGGTGAATGTTATATCCCCTGTGTTCAAGTTGCCCGAGCCTGTTGTTATTCGTTATGATAGTTTTGGATTTGGCGTATGTCGATCATGATGTCACGATTGAACAGTTTGATAGTATAGTTGCAAACATTACTGCTTGCAACACTTTGAGTTTCTATGACGCTGATCTCCCTGAGGAGGGAAGAGACCACAACATGGCTTTACATATTTCTATGAATTGCAAGTCTGATGGTATGTCCAACGTGCTGGTGGACACTGGATCATCTCTAAATGTATTGCCAAAAACCACACTCTCCAGATTGTCATATCAGGGGCCTCCCATGAGGCAGAGTGGTGTTGTTGTGAAAGCTTTCGATGGGTCGCGTAAGACCGTGATTGGGGAAGTTGATCTCCCAATCAAAATTGGACCAAGTGATTTCCAAGTTACCTTCCAGGTTATGGATATCCACCCATCGTATAGCTGTCTCCTTGGTAGACCATGGATTCACGAGGCTGGCGCCGTGACATCCACCCTACACCAGAAACTGAAATTTGTCAAGAACAAGAAACTGGTTGTGGTAGGGGGAGAAAAGGCTCTCCTGGTTAGCCACTTGTCTTCTTTCTCATATATTGACGCTGAGGATGAAGTTGGGACTCCGTTCCAAGCTTTATCTATTGATGAACCAATTGAGAAGAAGTCTCCTTCATTTGCTTCCTATCGTGATGCAAAACTGGCCATTGAATGTGGTGCAGTTGCTGGTTTAGGGAGGATGATCGAGCTTGAAGACAACAAATCCCGGGCTGGCATTGGCTACTGTTCTGAGGCATATAATGAGCAAGGTTTGTTCAAGAGTGGAGGATTCATCCATGCTAATCAACCTGAAGAAGCTGCTGCTATCTTAGAAGAGGATGCAGAGGACCTGAACAATTTCATCATTCCTGGTGGTGTCTGCCACAATTGGGTCGCTGTAGATGTTCCTACAGTCATTCATAGATCAGAGTAATTGTTCACTTTGTTTAAAACCCTTCTCCCATGCCAAAAGGAGAAGTGATGACATTGTCGGCAGCATATATGCAATGATATTTTTATTCAATTAATGCATTGTTAAACATTTGTTTTTCCATTTGTTTTCACTTTTTGCTTTTTGCATGAAATCAGTGATCACAAAAAACCCATAAAAACAAGAATAAAAGCAATCTTTTTCATCTGCATAATGGTTTGTTTGTTTAAATTCTAAAGTTTTTCATTAACCAAAATCATTATGCAGGTTGATTCTAAAACCCATTGAACATAATGATCCAACGCCATCTCCCAATCTTGAATTCCCTGTATTTGAGGTAGAGGAAGATGATGTTGAAGGGATTCCTGATGAGATTTCCCGAGCACTTGAGCAATGAAAAGCAGATCATTCAGCTGCGTCTCAAGAACCCAGCAACAGTCAAACTGGGGCATTACAAATGTAATGTAAAAAAAAAGAGAAGAGGGTGAAAAAATCAAAATAAAAGGAAAAATCAGGAAAAAAATTTCAAAGAGAAAAAAGAATAAAAGAAAAGTATACCCTCAAGTCCCTAGTTGACTAATGCTGAATGGATTCAAAGTCGTTATGACCAGTTGAATTTGATCGAAGAGAAGCGATTAACTGCCATGTGTCATGGTCAGTTATATCAGCAGAGAATGAAGAAAGCATTCGATAAGAAGGTCAAGCCTCGTGTGTTCCGAGAAGGTGACCTCGTGCTCAAGAAAGTCTTGTCTTTCGCGCCCGATTCCAGGGGCAAGTGGACTCCAAACTACGAGGGTCCATATGTTGTTAAGAGAGCCTTTTCAGGCGGTGCTTTGATGCTTACAACAATGGATGGGGAGGATTTCACTCGTCCTGTGAATTCAGATGCAGTCAAGAAATATTTTGCCTAAAAAAAAGTATATGCAAAAGAAAAACAGAATAGCTCGCTAAGTTGAAAACCCGAAAGGGCGGCTTAGGCAAAAATGAGCGTCTCGGTGGAGAACCCGCAAGGGTAATCCAGGAAAAAGTTAGAGACTTGAAAAAAAAAGAAGTATATCTGCATCCCGCTAGATTGAATACCTCACTCTGGGGCAATCTAAGCAAAAATTAGGGATTTGGCAAGTAACTGCATCCTGACAAGACTTTCTGTTTCCAGCCGTCTTTTCGTCAGAGATTCTCGATTCGTCGTCAACTGAAGCTTCGAATACATCGAGATTCAAATTGGTAGAGCAAGGATCATTATGTTTAATGTAGCCCTCTTCCAATATATATCACTGATTTCAAATTTGTACAGATCTATGGAGTCTTGCCATTTGCAGGCTACCATTCCATCAAATAAATTTGAGCTTTTTATCCAATTATTTTCACTCTTATTTATTTCAGTTCAACAAATGTTTTGCATGTTTTAATTGATAAAATGTCATTGTTTTAAACAAATGATGTTTTCAAACTGTTGTTTTAAACAAAGTGAATATTCACAATGATGAAAGGATACTTAAGGATATCTCAGTGCTCTCCCAAGGGTGGCATGATCTCCAACAGGTAAGACAGTTGTTCATATTCCTGGCTCGGATGTATCCTTTTCTCCGGATTTTGTTGTTGGGGTTTGTTCCCCAAGCAAAGTTGTTGTTAGGGTTGTTCCCTAAGCAGAGCTTCTGTTGAGATTTTGATTCCCAAGCAGAGGGTTGGTTGAAGACTTCAGTTTCTTCTCCGGCAGTAGTCTCTCCTCAGCATGGTTAATTCCCTTTTTGGAAGATTCGGTATTTGGTGGTTTGAAGCCCTAGTACCCCGTCACTCCCCAGTGCAGTCGCCAGCAGAGTTGTCTCTATCCCTAGCACAGTCGCTTTCTTTGTGGAAGACTCGGTAAGTCGGTGGGCTGACATCCCGATACTTTACCCTTACCCCGCCAAAGTCGTCTGCGGAGTCGTTGTAATCTCTCCCCAACATGGGCGCTTTCTTTTTTGGAAGATTCAGTGGTTGGTGGATTAAGATCCCGGTACTCTACCACTTTCCTCAGCACTGTCGCCAGGTTTGTTGATATGATATGCTGCATTTGTTGTTATGTTCTCTCCATCAGAGTGCTTATTTCCCTTCAGCGGAGCATTGGTTATTTTCCTACTCAGCGGTTGATGGGTTTTCTTTGGAAGATTAAGTGGTTGATTGGGTTGATATCCCAGTATTTCATCCATTTTTCCTCAGCTTAGTCTGCAGAGTGGTTGTTGTGGCAGTTTCTGCCTATTGAAATCTCTCTCGATCCCTAGTAGGGTCATTTGTTGGTCTGGCATCCAGAGATTGGATTGATTGCCTGTTTGTTTGTGATCCCCAAGTAGAGTGGCTTGTTGCAGAATATACTTGTGTGATCCATTCTCCCTCAGTGGGTTATTCCCCAGCGGAGTTATGTGGAGTTGCTTTTACAGCAGTTCTTGCTTGTGCAGTAAGCTTTTTGTTTCTCAGTTGATGCTGAGATCCCCTGCAGAAACCTCGGGATTTCTCTTGTTCCCCAATAGATATGTCTTGTGGCAGTTCTACCCGTTGTGACTTTCTGTGCCCTGATTGGGTTGTTTGTTGATCCATCACTCAGAGATTTGGTGTTTCCTGATATCTCTGATCTTTTGCCTCCTCGCAAATCTTTGCTTTCTAGCATGTGGATCTCCAGCAGATTGGCTTTCCAGTTGGTTTTCCTCTGGAAGTATAGTACCGGGCATTTGATTCCTGGACCTATTTGTGTTAGATATGTTTGTTTTGTCAGCATTCATCAAACATAAATAACGCATATTCATGCATGTTCATAAACATTCAGATATTCATGTTGCATTGTTTTGCCATATTCTCTTGTTTGTTGTTCCCTGCTTGGTGATGTAGATCTCTTTATAGATCTTCCTGAGCAGATGTCGGGTGTTTAAATCTCTCAAGATAGAGTCAGCCCATAAGCAGAAAGTGCATGTCTTTCCTTCTGCAGTTCCCCACTGAGATATATCACTACGCCAAAAACTGGAATAGACAGCGCCCCTTAGAGGGCGCTTTATTACAAAAGCGCACTCTAAAGTGAAGAGAAAAAATAAGGAGCGAACAACTTGAATAGACAGCGCACTTTAGAGGGCGCTTTTGTAACAAAGCGCCCTCTAAAGTGAAGCGAAAAAATAATGAGGAAATGAAGGGACACCAATAGAGGACGCTTTATTGAAAGCGCCCTCTAAGGGTAACCTTAGAGGGCGCTTCTAAAAAAGCGCTCTCTATGTCCATGTACATTTCCAGTTTATAAGGCGCTTTTTGGAAAGCCTTAGAGAGCGCTTTTAGAAGCGCCCTCTTAGGCCCCCTTTAGAGGGCGCTTTTGTCACTAAGCGCCCTCTAAAGTGAAGCCAAAAAAAAAATGGAGGGACAACAATAGAGGGCGCTTTTGTGAAAGCGCCCTCTAAGGTTACCCTTAGAGGGCGCTTTTGAAAAAGCGCTCTCTAAGTCCATGTACATTTCCAGTTTAGAAGGCGCTTTTGGAAAGCCTTAGAGAGCGCTTTCAGAAGCGCCCTCTTAGGCACCCTTTAGAGGGCGCTTTTTTTAAAAAAGCGCCCTCTAAGGTCCCCTTTAGTAAACATTAAAATTATAACATATACTGCATGTCTCTTTATTTTCCCTCTCTATAAGCTATTTCGTTTACGTAACTGGGTTTTCTCTCAACTGCGATTACTCTCTACTGCGATTACTCTCGTCCTCCGTTCGTTCTCCCTCCCTCACCGTCATCGTCGCCGTTCGTTCTCCCTCCCTCACCGTTCACGTTCACTGCGTTAACCTCTTCCACCGTCACTGTTCACTTTCTTCTCCATCGTTACCGTCACCTTTAAGGTATTTCTCTTCTCCATCGTTACCGTTCACTTTCTTCATGTGTTTGATTAGGGCATTTTCTAAACTTAGTTTTTCATTTTGTGCATTATGTTGATTAATGTTGTTTAGGGCAAACTGAGTTTTTTATTTCTGATTGAAAACTGATATATTTGAAGTGTGTTTGAGCTTGTGCTTGGAAGTTTGATGATTATGGATGCAAGTTTGTTCATGTTCCAAACACCATAAGTTTGCATTGGTCTTTTGCATGCAGTAGGTGTGTGTGAGTAAATGTGTATGCAGTAAGTTTGTGCATGCAGTAAATGTGTTCACGTATTGAATCATTGTCTTACTTGGGTCTTATTGAATCATTCCTATATTACAGATAAAATGGCTAACCAAGACGATACCCATGCCGCGAATGAATCACGTAATAATGTTGAAAAAGAAATCAAACGAGGATTGACTGTTATGAAGTCAATCATTCGTGCAAGAGACAAGGGTGTAAAATTTGAAGTACATTGGAGTGCTGAAGACCAACTAATTGAGCCTAACGGTTCAATGTTGGCAAGTTACATTGGTTTCCTTGTTCGCCAACATATTCCGATTACATGTGATAATTGGAGAAGTCCGGACTTGAAGGTTGGCAAGGAAAAAATATGGTCGGAGATACAGGTACTTACCATATATTGTTATATGTTTTTTTTGTTGACTATTTGTTAACCATATATTGTTATAATATTACTTTATAATAACACACTCCATTTGTATGTTTTTTAGAGATCCTTTCACATCGATGAAAGCCGGCAAAAATATTGTATTCAATTGGCCGGAAAAAGACTCCGAGGATTTCGATCCTTTTTGTGCAACAAATTTCTCAAGGATGAGGAAGGAAAATTTGTTGAAGGAGAACGGCCAATGAAGTATGCCGAGATTATTTCAGCCGATGAATGGGATAACTTTGTCGCCAAACGAAGAAACGAAAAATTCCATGTAATGTCTATTAATTATGGTATTATACAATTGTTAAGTTACTTGGTTCTAATATGCCTTAAACTTTTTTATCCAGGAAATAAGCGACATAAATAGGAAAAGGGCATCAAAACCCGCGTATCTGTACAAAAAAGGGCGTACGGGTTATGCACGATTACAACAAAGAATTGTGAGTATATTCAAATGCTATGAGCTTATACATTGTCACAATATGTTATAATTGATGATCTTATAATCTAATTCAATGTGTAGCTAGCCGAGGAGAAAAGTGACGCAACATCTCTTCCGGACCACGTATTATGGAAGGCTGCTCGGGTTGGGAAGGATGGGGCTGTCGTTGAAGCGGTCCAAAATGTTTATGACGAATGTGTAAGTATATGTAACATTATTTCTTTAATTATATCGAAAATTTTGTTTGACATATAATTCATTTTTAATCTCCTCTAATAATATTTCAGGAGACTTTATCCCAAACCCCTTCAACCGAGGTCCAGGATTGCAGGAGCGTACTTAGTCGAGTACTAAATGTTCCTGAGTATTCCGGTCGTGTGAGGGGTAAGGGTTTTGGTGTGACTCCGTCGTCATTTTATAAAAAAACAAAAACAAAAAATCCTACCAACAAAGAGGTGATGGAGACCTTGGCGGAGTTAAGGGCACAAGTACTCCAACTGCAAAACGAGAATGCAAGGTATAGAGAGGAAAGGTGCGCTTCCGAGGCAAAAGATACTAGTGACCGAGCTAGTATCAATCATCAACCGAAATTTCCCAAGGTAATTATATATGTTATTATGAAATTAAAATAGCACTTTTTTACTTGACACATATACAAGTTAACAATAACATTTATTATTGGTTTAGGGCATTTCACCTTGTCAGCTGTATCTATCGTCACCAACTTATCGCATGGTTGGCAAGGGAAAAGTGCACAATACTTCGGGTGAATTACTTCACCATAATCCCCTCCCAGTGGGATTTATGAAAGTTTCGGTTGACCTCGTATTAGATACGGACGCCCGTCTACCATTACCCGACGTTGTTTCAGAGACAACGTTGATGCGAGATGCAGTCGGATCCTTTGTTGGTTGGCCGTCAGATCTAATTTTCCCTGATGCCGAGGTATATATGTTCTAAATGATTATGAATATTTAGAATTCACATTTCAATTCAGCTACAATTATGATATTTAATCAATCCTTATTACATGGTAATGTTAGACTCCTACAAGACCCACCCCTAAAGCTGGTAAAGGGATTTCAAGACGCATCGAGTCGGTTGCATCTCAAAAAGAGGTACAAATATATATACCCATTGAATTATATACACAACGATTCTTTTGCATCACAAAAAGTAATGATTTATTTTATATGAATTTTTAGGTTCCCGGTCGAAAGTTGAAAAGCGATGGTAAGGATATTCCAACGAAGGATATTCCAACGAAGGATATTCCAACGAAGGATATTCCAACGACGGCCGGGACAAAATCTCAAATTATGATGCGTCTTGAGAAAATGGTGGAAGAGTCCGATATTATCGACGGGTCCATTCGTAGTATAGATTTTGATGAAGGTGTTTTCGGAAAAGCTCATTTCGAAATAATTGGAAAGGAGGACATGCAACAACTTTTTGAGCACGACGAATTGGGCATCGGTATCATTCATACATACATATGGTACTCCGATCAATCTATAATTTACTTAGTTGAACAATTTATTTACACATTTCAATGAGTAGTCTAATATTTATTATGTTTCTATTTAAGGTATATGTATGACAAATTGATGCGGGGAACTGAATTGTGTAACCGTTTCAATTTTATTGCTGCTTCCCGTGTCAACGCAACGTTAATATCGAAAAATCCAACATCCGTAAAGAATGATCTAGTCGATAGATTCATGGCGGCCGGCGATAATACTACACGCAGTTTATTTTTTTTACCGTTTAATTCTGGCAACGGGTTAGATTTTCTTTCTAATAATTTCATTCTAATCTATGTATATCTTTTACGTAGAAAATTTTCATTCATCTAAATTTTTGTTTTATTTTACAGTGGCCACTGGGTGTTGGTTGCTATGGATCTTTCGAGACTAATAATGTATTATCTCGATTCGTTATCGGGTGATTGGAGTAAATATCCGGGTTTGAAGAAGACGGTTGACACGTAAGTGAAATTCCTCTAAATATTCGTGTGTATTTCTATATTTAATTATGTCTGTCAGATTGATCTCAATATACGTTTTTATTTTGTTAGGGCAATACTAAAATTTAGATCGAAAAAGAATTACCGCATTAGGAAGGACATTACCTGGGTCAGAGTTCAGGTATATATTAAGTATCTTATTTTTGCTTATAATAGTGTTTGTTTTTTTGCTTATAATAGTGTTTGTAAGAAATTAACTATATATATATTGTTTGTTTTTCTGTGTAGTGTCCTCAGCAAAATAATTCGGTCGATTGCGGATTTTTTGTATTGAGATTTATGAGAGATATCATTGCATTGAATCGTATAGACATCCCAAAAATGGTATGGAATAATAACTTAGGGTTTATTTTAATATTATCGGATAACTAATCTAATTTGTTACTAAATCATGAATATGTTTTATTCTCTTAATTGTAGTACTTTGAGGAATACAAATCTTACTCAAGAGCTCATTTGGATGAAATGAAGGATGAATTGTGTCAATTCATTGTTGATCAAAGAATCATATAGCTAGGTTGTATATTGTTGTACATATATGTATGGAATGTTGTTGTTGTATGCTGTTGTTGTATATATGTTGTATATTGTTGTTGTACTTTTACTAAATCATGAATATGTTGTTGTATATTGTTGATCAAAGAATCATATATTAATGTTGTATATATGGAGGATTAATGTTGTATATAAATGGATTCATGTTGTATATATCAATGGATTAATGGTGTATAACATCGGATTAAAGGATGAAATCAATATGAATTTTACACTTTTGCAGCATGCGAACAGGTTACCAATTAAATATCCACTGTTTTTCAAACAAATTTTTTTAAAATAACTAACACTTTAGAGGGCGCTTTCTGTAGGAAGCGCCCTCTAAACACTTTACATTGAGAACTTTAGAGGGCGCTTTGTCCAGAAAGCGCCCTCTAAACACTTTACATTGACAACTTTAGAGGGGGCTTTCTGCAAAAAGCGCCCTCTAAAGTGTTAGTTATTTTAAAAAAATAAGCGCCCTCTAAACACTTTACATTGACAACTTTAGAGGGCGCTTTTTCCAGAAAGCGCCCTCTAAACACTTTACATTGACAACTTTAGAGGGCGCTTTTCCAGAAAGCGCCCTCTAAGGTGTCCCTTTATGGACCACTCCAGAGGGCGCTTTTTTCATAAAGCGCACTATAATGTGGGCCTTTAGACAGCGCTTTCTCCAGGAAAACAAAGCGTTGTCTTTACCTATGCCAGCGCCAGATTAGAGGGCGCTTAAAAGCGCTGTTATAGGCCAAAATAAGCGCCCTCTTTTCCCTTATTTGGCGTAGTGTATCCTCGTGGATGACGGTTGCTTCCGTTTTCTCCCAACACATAAAATGGGATGGTTGTTCCTATTGAGTTATATCCTCATAGGACGCGTCTTGATTCAGTCTGTCTTTTCGGATTATTCCCGATTTGACGTTTGTCAACTGTTTCTTGTGCTTCCCTGTGGAATAGATGAATGAATTGTCCAGTAACCGACAATAATTCTTTTTATCCCAGTGGAGTTTTGGGCCTCTACCTAGTAACAGGTAGTTGAAAGTCCTATTTTCCTTGCCCTTTTGACGAAATCGGTGGTTATACCTTTTATTCCTCGGCAAGAGTTGTTGGTTTTCTACCTAGTAGTTGGTAGTCGTAAATCCTATTTGCTTACTCTCCAGCAGAGTTTGTGGTTTGTTATAAACCCTATTTTGGTTCCCGTGCGGATTTGTGATTCTTTCCATCCCCACGTGGAATTGTTGGCTTTCTACTCAGTATTCGGTGGATGTAAACCCTAATTCTTTTATCCCCATCAGAGTATGGCTACTACCCCGTATTCGGTAGTTGTAAGTCCTATCTCTTTTCCCCTAGCAGATGTAACCTTTGTGGTTCGTTCTGGTTGATGGTGGATTTTGTGCTGTTGTTGTGGTTTTATCCCCAACAGAGTTGGTGTCTCCCTGTGGAATAAGTTGAATAATTGCTCGATATTTGACATTCATTCACCTTATCCCCGGTTGAGTTTATGGTCTTCTACCCCGTATTCGGTAGCTGTAAATCCCATGTTGTGGTTTCTCCCCAGCGGAGTTTGTGCCTTGTGGTACAGGTGGATAATTGCCGGTTGCTAGCAATTTTATCTCAGCTGAGTCTTTGGTTTTCTACCCAGTAGTCGGTAGTGTTAAACCTCTTATTTCCTCAGCCAGATTTTTGGTCTTCTACCCCGTATTCGGTAGTTGTAAACCCTAAATTCTCCCTTTTGCAGAGTTAACCTTGTTGTTCATCCTAACCGATGATGGTTACTCTTTGTGTTTATCTTCATTCGTTGTTCGATGTGGATATTCCTCCTTGCTTTTGGACAATTGCCGGTTGCTAGCAGTTGTATCCCCAGTAAGTCTTCTGGATCATTGCCGTATGTTCGCAATGTTATCCCTTTGAAGTCGCCAGTGGGTCTTTTCACCGGTTGCTAGTGATTTGTTCCCCGGATCATTGGTTGTTTATCAATGCATCCCCAGCTAGTCCTTGTGGATAATTGTCGGATGCTTGCAATTTATCCTCAGCAGATCGCCTGTCATTTACCCGTTTGCTTGGTAATGATTGTTGCTCCCTTTGATTGGTCATCTTTATATGCCTGGTTTTGGTATCCCGATGCCTTTCTTTTCGGTTGATTTATCCTTTGTTAACCTAGTAACCGGTTGTGGAGATCCACGTTCTGACGGTAATGGATAATATATCTCATGCACTCTTCAGTCGAAGCCTTTTGTGTTTCCCTAGTCGAGTAAGGTTCGTTTTCCCTTTGCAGAATCGAATATTCTTTGTTGTTGGATAATTGTCGGATGCTTACAATTTATCCCTTTGAGTTGTCTTTCGTTTACCCGGATGCTTGGTATCGATTGTCTCTCTTTTTGGTTAGTCACCTATTATATACTTCGGTATCTATGGTGTCTTTTCCTTTCGAGTATATTATTCACGTTCTGACGGTAATGAATAATATGTCTCATGCGCTCTTTGGTTGGAGTCCTTTGTTGATCTTCCCCAGTAGAGTAAGATTCGTATTCTTTGTAGAATCGAATATCCATCCTTTAACCAGGTTGTGTTTCGGATGATGAGTGTTTTGGCATAAAAACCAATCCACGTTTTCGGTAGATCACCTATTATATACCCAGTAACCGGTATCCTTGGTGTCTCTTACCATGCGAGTTTATTATCTACGTTCTGACGGTAATAGATAATATATCTCATGCGAGTGTTCTATCCACGTTCTGACGGTAATGGATATTATATCTCATGCGCTCTTTGGGTTTGTGTCCCTAGTTGAGTAAGATTCGTTTTCCCGTTGTGGATTCGAATGTCCATCCTGTAAGTCGATTTGCTTTTTCAAGCCCTCCTTTCGGATGATGAGTGTCTTGGCATATATACCAATTCACGCTTTGGTCGATCACCTATTATATACCCAGTAACCAGTATCCCTGGTGTTCCTTCCTTTCTGCTCCCTATTATGACCTTGGTCCCTTGTGGAGTCAGATTTTCCTGAGTTTTGTACCTTTGTTAGGTCTTTCTCAGATGTTTGGTTGATTGATATCTCTCACCCTTATACCGGTCTTAGATATTCATTCTTCCTGAGTTTGTTACCCTTATACCGGTAACACCTCATCCTGTTGCTTTTCCCCAGGAGTCAGCTCGTGTCTTTCCAATGGACGTGTTTTCCTTTGGAATTTTTCTGATCCCCAGTATGAGTCCTTCACTTCCCTAGTGAGGTCTCTAGTCCAGTCGTGTCTTGTTCACGCTGTGTCAATATTATTTTCCCCAATTCAGAGTCGTGTCCTGCTCACGCATTCTTTTTCTTTATTATCCCCTAACAAGAGTCTTGTTAATGTCTCTGTTCCTGGTGAGTGTATTACTCCGACGGATCGTCTTTTCTTCTGTGAATCATTATCCCCACAGAGTTTGTGTCTTTTGCATGCATACATCTGCATCATGAGGTCTCTTAGGGACCAAAATTTGTCTCATATTGTTATTTAAGCCCATTCTACCGCGTCGAGATGAGGATTTCTAAACTTCACTTCTCCGGCTAGAATGACCTTAAATAGGGGCGTCTGTAAGACCCCAATTTTGTCCCTAAGATCCCTCATGGCATCATACCATATCATATCATTGCCTCAAGGATCATTGTGCACTTTGCTCCCTTCCATGTGGGTGGGTTGTCTTTTGAGAGTGGTTCTTGATCACCAAGCATGTTTTGCATTTGTATGTCATTGCTTTTCATTTGTTTACTAACCAAAAGTACAAAAATATGTCATCTAACCTTGTTACTTGCAGATGAAGCAACATTAGGTCAAACCAGTCAAAGGCAACCATTGAGCAATAGATGGTGGCCATTCTTGAGAATTTGGGCACCATGATCATTCATCAAGAGTTCATATGAGTTGTGATATCATTTGGAATCAAGATCTCAAGTGGTAGAGGCTTGGAGTTCATCAGAGCATAGCTAGGTCCACTAAAACCCTAACAAAGTCAACTGTGGTCAACTGTGAATTTAATCAGGGATTGATGGTGGAAATGGTTGGAGAGGTCTCATTCATGTCCATACAAGTCTCATTTGGCATTTCAAACATCATCATTGAAGGGTTTGAGGTCAGATGAAAAGTTTCCAAAAATAGCAAGTGACCTGTAATTTCAAACTGCCAAAATTAGTAAGGTCTTCTCCTCAAATTTACATCATCAAGCAAGCTTCAAATCAAATTTTGTCCAACATGAAAGTTGAAGATCTTGCTCTTACCTTTCCAAAAAGTCCAAGAACCTCCATTTCTCATTTTTGGTTGGCAAGTTATGATCAAATCATTGTCAATGGAATTTGAACTTCAAGCTTGCATAACTTTTGAACCAAAAGGCCAATTCATGTGGTTCTTTTTGGAGCAATTTTCTCTTGATGTGCACTATCATAATCATGAATCACATTTCACTAAAACTCATCATAAAAAAGTGCATTTTTCACTTGATTTCATTTTGAACTTTGGTGGGAAAATGTGAATTTGAAAATTATGCATTCCATCCACTTCAAACCAATTTCATATGCCTCCAAACAGATTTTTGAGCTTGCTCCAAGTGAAATTCGTACTGTTCATGCCATGCACATGCAATAGGGGTGATTTGGCCATTTTGCATAAACCTTCATTTCACTTAATCCATTTGCATTTTTGCTAATCATGATTAAGAAGCTTCATTAGCAGGTGATATAAAACCCTAATCATAACAGAAAATCACAAGAACAACTTCATAATTTCAGATCCAAAATTTTTCATCTCAAATTCTCTCAACTTTTTTCTTCATTTTTCTTCATTTCTTTTGCTTGCTTTTCGATCTGTTCATCATTTACCAGCATTGTGAAGATCTGTTGAAGCAAGATTGTGATGAATTCTTGAAGAATTGTGACTGTTGAAGCTTGAGCATTCCCATGGCAGTTGGAGATTTCATCGAGATCAAGTCTTGTTGAGCTGTTCTTCATGATCCATTCACCTATCCAAGCACTATAGAGCTTCTGTTTCAACATTTCCAAGCTAGATTCACACGATTCCCGCTCTGCATCTTCATAGAGGTTAGAATTTGATTGCTCTAATTCATGAAACTATCATATGCATCTTGTAGATCTCTCATTACTGATCATTCTAAACTTTAGATCTTGAATTTTCATGCTGTATTGGAGTAGTTATCATGATTTGAAGTTTGGATGTTAAAATTTGTTTTGCTCGATCCGTTTGATATGATTAGAATTAGGTTAAATCAATGTTGTATTGTTGATGTGTGATGCAAGACGGATTGAATGGTATAAGTATGATGAATTTCTGTGCAAGTTGGATCATGATGATGATGAACATGATGAACACGCGATGAATCTTAGGGTTTTCAATTTCCAGAAACGTTTTGATCTTATGAAGCTCGGTTTGCATGTTTTTGGCTGTTTTTCTCCCATGCACCAATAGCGCCTTGCCACCTCACTTAATGAAACGGTGCGTTTCATTAAGTGAGCGCCACATTCAAATTTGAGCGCGGTTCGATTCCGGCTCCAAGCAATTCCATTTTGGCTTTTGCATTTTTCCATCATATGCTATCCATGTTATGTTACTTGTTCATTCATGCATTTTATTTTTTTCCACATTAAAAAATTCATAACTCCTAAAATAATCATCCAATTCACATGAGATTTTTTGTGCCATGTTCATCATGATGTCTACTTTTTTTTGATGATTTTTCCAGAAGATGTGCTCGGTTAGATTTTTAAATGGCCTAGGGTTTATGTTTACATGTCATTCATTGCACATTGCTTGCCATTTCTTTTATGAAATCATGATGCTTGATCCAATGGAGCTGAAAATTTGCATGCATAAAATAGACATCCTAATTGACATTGTGGCATTGAGTTTGCTATTTTTGCACTTCTGGTTTGTGAGTTATGATGTGATCAATGTGGGTGTGACAATGTGTGTCACACCATTTCTTGTCCAATTTGCTGATTTTATTTACCATGTCATTCATTTGCCAAATAATCTGAATATTTGCATGTTGATTCTTCTGGATGTTAGGATTAAGCATGATTTTTCATAGAATTTTTTGGATCCATTTCCATTTTGTTTGAGATTTTCTTTGCTGGTTAGTCCTAATTGGACTTTTGTTGAGTAGTGCATTTAGATGATTTGTGAAATTCTCATGCCTTATCATATGAGCTTGAAATTTTGTACATTGATTCTTAACATGTTGAAGTTCATTGTGGTTTTGGTCTGGATCATTTATTTTATGTCATTTCTGTTTTAGGATTGCCTTAAGTTGATGCATCATTTGTGGCCTCCTTTGAGCTTGTATATGCTTACTATGACTTGATGAATTTAATTTCCATGCTTATATTTGTTTAATTGCTATGATTTTTGGTGTGCTGATCCTTTGATGTGTTCTGTTTAGACATTATTTTTCTTGGAATTTATTGAGCCATTTTGGATTTGATATTGCTTGTGTTCATTCTGTTTGCTCCAATGTGTTTCAACTTGCATGCTTTGACATGATTTGTTTATGAAATGAAATTCATTAATGCTTTTGACATGAGACCACTTGGATTTTGTTCTTGATTGATTAATCTTGATTTTGGTCAATTTTCATATTCTGTTTTGGTTTATTTCTCCTCCTTTGACCCTAGGCCTTGTCCTAGTGGTCTACTTCTCATGTTTGAGTTTGATTTTCAGGTTAAAGAAGCAATTGCTTTAAGGAGATTAATTCAAGTTGATTGAGTTTGGTTTATTTGATTGATATGGACTAACTTGATTTGTTTTGTAGGATGCTTTAGCTCACTTGAGTTGAGTTTGTGCTTGGCACATTGCATTGTTTGGTTGTACATTGTGTATTGACTGTTGGTTCTTATCTGTGTGTTTTGACTTTGTGATTTGTATACTGACTGAGCTGGATTGATTTCAGGTACCTTAGTTGCTAAGTTCATTGTGAACTTGTTTGTGCTTTACTAAGCTAGGTATAACATTCTCTTCTCCATGTAGTCTGGAAGACCTGGCCTGTTACTTGGCCAGGCAACTGTCTGAAGTCCTCCTTAAGAGGCAATGATTGTGCTTGTTTATTTTCGTCCCCAAGCAGGAAAAGTCCTTTGATAAGGCAATTGGCAGAACACAAGAGATGTGTAACCCATCTCCTGCTAGTCTGTGTGTCATCCCTTTGCTCACATTACATGTTGAAGCATTGTGGATATTAACCCAAGATCTATAGAGTCATTAACTTGTGGAGAGAGTTCCAACTTTCTGAACTCCCACATCTTCTATCATTTGAAGCTCTCCCTGACCAGGGATAAGAGCATGAGGCACACCCCTCATATCCTTTCATCTGCTTCACCTTAACCCTCAATGTTAAGGTTAAGAGCACCACTTACCCCATTCCAGTTGACTTTAAAGTCTAACCCTTGCTTGAGCCTAATTGCTTGTGTATAGTGTGTGCTATCTGAATCATTGATTGCTTGTTGGTTCATTCATCTGTACATGTTTGCTTGTGTGCCTTTGTGCATTTATCATCATTAATTGCTCATTATTGCATGATTATCATCTCATATCTTTGTGACCATCTTTGGTTTGCCCATTGAGGACAACTGTAAGTCCATTCCTTGGCCATTGTTCCTATGATTTGGAAGGGATTGAGTATAAGACCATTCATTGGCCACTCATGTCCTCTTTGCTTATTGCTTATGTTTTTATTGTTGTATGTGAGGATTCAATTGTAAGTCCATGTTGTTGGCATTTGTCTCCCATGATCATCTGTTGGAGGTTAGTATAAGTCCAGATAGATTGGCATCTGACATACATGTTTTGTTTTGTTCCTTGGAGATTGGTATGAGCCCAGATAGATTGGCATCCGGTATCCACCTTGTGTTTTGTTTTAGGAGATTGGAATAAGACCATTTATTGGAATCCGGTATCCTTGTTTGTTTGTTTAGGAGATTGGTGTAAATCCATTTATTGGTATCCGTTATCCGCCTTTTGTTTAGGAGATTGGAATAAGACCATTTAGTGGCATCCGGTATCCTTTTGCTTTGCTTATTTGTTATTGCTCATTTGTTGCCTATTCCAAAGGACACACTTGAATCATCTTCTATATGATTTCAAGAGGTGAACCTTTCTGAGAAGTTTTACACTCCTTTATCCATTCATCCCTTTTTGTCCTAAACCTTTTCACACATTGCTTTCAAAACTTGAGATAAATAGTGTGCAAACATCTTCATGTTTTTCAAATTAGAAACCTGGACCTTAAGTCCTTGATTTTCAAACTTCACTTTTGATAACACTTCTTTCTGAATCGAATATTAATCATACTTTGACCATATTTTGTGAATATTCATAATCAATTAACTTCACCCATTTTCAATTGTTTTTGGCTTTGTCTATTCTTGTTAAATTTCTCATACATTAGCCATAGGTTTCAATTACCATAGTGGTTGATGTAAATCTTACCTTATCCTTAGTGAGTTGATTGTGAGTCTTCCATACTTATTATAGGGTTAACCCCTCACTAGTATGTTGAAGCCGTCCTCGCATGGTGGATTGTTGGTCTTGGTTGAGTTTTCTCCCATTGGTAATGAAAAACCTTAGGGCTTGTGTTTTAAAATGAATTCACTAACTTTTGGAAATCTTTTAGCCGAACTACGGCGTTTTGATCCTTGCCTTTCATGGAAAGGTACGTAGGCAACGGGTTCATCCGTTCAAACACAAAAATAATAACTTGTATATTCTTTTCTCATCATCCCATTCATGTTTGTACAATAAATATTTCAAAACAAATAACAATTTTATACAACAAGTGTGAAAAGGGCTCCCTAGGAGTACCTAGGACGTTTTGGGTGCCTAACACCTTCCCATTGCGTAATTTACCCCTTACCCAAACTCTCTGATCTTTTCATTAGTTTTCTATGTGTAAAACTTCTTAGGCTTTTGTTCGCTTTTTAGCCAATCCTTTGGATAAATAAAAGTGCGGTGGCGACTCGATTCTTTATATACTTTGCTTTTGATTTAATCAATAAATCATAAAGTGACGAATACACCGCTACAGGCTAGGAGATGGAGAAATGGTCTGAGACACCTCATTCATGTCTAAAAGAAGGCCATTCATCATGTCAAGTGTCTACATTGAAGATTTTGAAGCCAGATCAAAAGTTTCCAAAAATGGAAAGTGACCTATAATTTCAACTTTCCAAAAATGGCAAGTTTTTTGATCCAAATTCAACTCAACTTTCCAACATCAGAGAATCTTCAAATGAAATTTTGTCCAACATGAAAGTTGAAGATCTCTCTCCCATTTTCAAAAAGTTCAAGATCATGAGCATCTGATGAATGGTTGAGGAGATATGATCCAATCATTGCCAAGTGCACATGGAACTTCAAATGGCCATATCTTTTGATCCATAACTCCAAATCTGGTGGTTCTTTTTGCATTATTCTTGTCAGGACATGAGCTTTTCAAAATGATCATCACATTGCATGAATTGTCATCACATGATCATTTGTTAATCCATGCTTTTTTTGGAGGGAAATTGCAAAATTCAAAAATGGTGCATTGTATGGACTTTCTACCATTGCCAATGTGTTTAAAAGATCATTTTAAGTGACTTTGATGAAGGGAGTGGTACTGTTCACGTGTAATTGGTACATGCACCATGCAAATTTTGATTTTTTTGCAAAACACCTTATTTTCATTAGCCAAGTTAATTATGGATTAGCAGGTTGATTAAGGAAGGCATATATAATACCTAAATCTATTAGAATTTCAAGGAGTTTAATCATATTCACCATTTTGAGATCCAAAAACTTTTTCCCTCCAAAATTTTCTCTCAATCAAAACTTGAAAATTCTCCATATAGCATAGCATTTTTCTTCCATATTCTGGTTTATTGAGTGTAGTGGATGAAGAATCAAGCATTGGATCATTAAATTCGAGCAGAATTGGTGCATACTCCAAGCAAACTCATGAAGACGGAAGTGGAAAATTAATCAAGATCTAGTTCGTTTCAAGCTTCAATTCACACATAAAGCTTCAAGTTATCATCTCAGGAGTTGATTTGGATCATTTGACGCCTTAGATCGTGCGTTTTTAGGAACTGCTCTTCAAGAGGTTCAGTTTTCGAATCTCACAATTCTTAAATCCATTAACATGTTTAGGTAGAGCTTTTCATGCTGATTAATCTGATATAAAATTCGTGTGAAATGGATGAGAAATGAATGAGTTATGCTTGATTAAAGCTTGACATGTCAAAATGTTTTTGCTCGTATCTCTTAATCCATGGCTTGTTAGGCTTAGATATTGATTGATCTGTAACCTACATTGGAAGAGCTTTCTGTTGATGTATGCATTTCGAAATTCTGAAAAAAAATTCTGAACACATGCACTGTAACTCCGCCGTCTTCGCGAAGAAGACGGTGGAAACCTCCACGCAACGTACGCGTATCATACGCGTACGACCTACTGTAATTTTGACATTACGCGTACCAGCGCTAGGGTTTTGCCTGGTTCAGGCGCGCACACGCTTCGATTCTAGCATGCTGCATATTTTCAAATGTTAATTCCCTTTTCATGTTTTCCCTCCTCTTTTGCCATGCTTGATCATTTTTTAATTTCATTTTTTATCCAACTTAGAAAATCATAACAAATTGAAAAATGCATCAATTAATCCCCAATTTTTTGCAAAATGATCCTTGTTTTGTCTAGTTTTTAATGATGATGAGTTTGCAAGTTGTACTTGGCTGGATTTGTGTTTGTGCTAAGTTAATTGAACATGTATGCATTTATGACCTGACCTTACTCTTTCCAACATGAAATGCTTGTTTTTAATCCAATGGACTTGAAATTTTACATGATGATTCTAGACACATTGCTGGATGTTGTAGGCTTAGTTTGGTATTTTTCTCATGTACCAATTCTGTTTTATGCTTGTGTTAGCATGGTGTGACAATTTGTGTCACACCTTTGGTTGTTCAACTTGTGCAATGTGATTTCCATGTCAAATGACCTCCAATGCTTATGATTTTTTGTGTGATGGATGTTTTGGGTGTCTTGATTGCTCATGAATATTTCCAGAATTATTTGAATCATTTCTGTTTTGATTGGGAATTTTCATTCTTAATGTTCAAATGTGTGCCTTGAATTGGTCATTGACTTCTCTTGTCTATTACATGGACTTGCTTGATGATTTTGGTTTGGTCCTTTTTAGGACTTGTTCTTCATTGATTAAATTTGATTCATGTTAAGTTTGAGCTTCTGTTTTGGATTTTTGATTCACTTTTGACCCTAGGCTTTGACCTAGTGGTTTGTTACTTACATTTGAGTTGTGATTTCAGGTTCAAGTGTGCATCTCCATGATTGACGTTGCTCCTTCATTTGAGCTTGATAATTTGGTGTTGTTGGCTAACATTTGCTTGTTTTGTAGGCCTTAATGACATTTCATTTGTGTTTGCTTATGGCTTACTCATTGTTGTCTGATGATGATTTGTCTGTTTGTTGGATATTGACTGTTGCTTGTTTGTCTGGATTTTGTACTGATTGGTTTAGATGTTTCCACAGGTACCTAAGTTGCTTTAAGTTCATTTGAACTTGCTTTGCATTGCATGTGGTTTGCATACCACTGAGGTATAATTCCTTGATCTTCATGTAATCTGGAAGACCTACGGTTATTTGTAGGCACCTGTCTGAAGCCCTCCTTAAGAGGCAATGTTTGTGATTGTTTATATTTGTGCCTTGTATATTCAAAGACCTCCTAAGTGAAGAGGCATTGCCAGATACAAGGGATGTGCAATCCATCCCCTGCTATTCAGTTGTGTCATTCATCCTGCTCACACCATTGTGTTGATGCACTTTGAATCAAAACCCAAGATCTTGTTGTGTCAGTCATGTGGAGAAGAGTCCCACCTTCTGGAATCCCACACTTTCATTTGTCTGAAGCTCTCCCAGGGCAGGGAAAAGAGCTGTGAGGTCTTACCCTCACTTCCCATTTCATCTGCTTCACCCTAACTCTCAATGTTAGGGTTAAGAGTTAACCACACCCCATTCCAGTTGGCTTGTTTGTCGAGGTTGAAATGACCCATTGACTAAAGCCTAGCCTTGTATGAGCCAATTGTTTGCATATAGTGTGTGCTACTTGTGCTTGTGTTTGCTTCTGTGCTGTTTAGGATAGCTTGCTTCCTGTGCAAGTTAGGATAGAGACCTCAACATAGGGATCGTATGCATGACAACTTCTAGGCTCGAGTCGTAGTCTCCCTAGTAGCTTGTTATCTCCCTTTGTCTCTCGTTAGGTTAGAAGTTCTTTCCCTGTTAAGGGGAACTACGTCGCCCTGATCCTCATACCAGATGAGGTACGTAGGCAGGAGATTGAGCTGATCTCTCCGGGCGCCCTTTTTCTTTTTCAACCCCTCTGTGTGTGTTTGGAGTCTGACATAAGTCCAGCGATTGGCAGTTGGTTTCCTGTGTCTGGTTTGCTTGTTGGAGTCTGACATAACTCCAGCGATTGGCAGTTGGTTTCCTGTGTGTGTTTGTTGGCTCGGAGTCTGACGTAAGTCCAGCGATTGACAGTCGGTTTCCTGTTTGTGTTTTGTTTGGCGTGCGTTAGCCGAGCTACGAGTGCTCTGATTCTTTCTCTGGTTAGAGAGGATACGTATGCATAGGATGCAACATCCTAGCGAGCACATTTCCCTTGTCCCGAACTACGTCGAATCTGATGTCTGTGTCTGATAGACTACGTAGGCCCAGGATGCGATATCCTGCCGAGTCCCGTTTCTTCCGTTGTTCTGTGTTTCCTTCCAGCCTTGTGCAGTTTGTGAGCAGGTTCTAACAACCTTTCTTCTATTCTTTCTGAGCGTGGATCCCGTCGAGTACGACGGATGCGTAGGGGTGCTAATACCTTCCCTTCGCATAACCGACTCCCGATCCCATCGTTCTCTGGTCGCGAGACCATGTCTTTTCCAGGTTTACTTCGAGCGTTTCCTTTCCCTCTTTTGGGATAAATAACGCACGGTGGTGGCTCTGTTGTTTCGTTTCTCCGTCGGTTTTTCGCGTAATGCGACAGTTGGCGACTTTGCAGGGGATGCTAGAGAAGTTAACCTCTTGCTGGTCCATCTTCCCTAAGCGAGTCAGTCCTAGCGCTCTTTAGGATAGGGTTTGGTTGCTTTTATTGCTTTATTTATTGCATTTATGATTATGATGTGATTGTATATATGTGCATTATGTGTTTGCATTCATCATATTTTCATTGTGTTGGCTGTGTGTCTCTCTGTTGGGGTGGGAGTTACATGAGGTAAAAGGCCCAATACCCAGGCTATGAGTGAACTTTAGGACACCTAGGAATAGAGTGATTCATGGGAAGCGGGTGGTATTGCGCCACTTAGCGGAACATGATATCACGAGTAGTTCAGATCCTGATGGGGTATTATCGGTGCATACATCTGGTGTGTACATGATGATATTCTATGAAAGGGTTGTTTATCCTGCGTTTCTCTTGACCTTACCCTGGCCTAGATGACACCTGTGAGTGGGGAGGGAATGAATCATTTTACAGGTACCGTTGGTGACTCTTGGTTTCTGTTGGTGACTCTTGGTTCCTGTTGGTGACTCTTGGTTCCTGTTGGTGACTTGGTTCTGCAGAATGTGTTCTAAATGACTTTGTGTCTCAGATGACTTTGTGGTTCTGAATTCAAGCCCAAGCTTTGAACCTGTGCTCCGTGATACACAGTCAGCCAGTCGTGTTTGCATCATTTGCATCATAGCATGTTTCTTTTCAAAAAAATAATGCAAAAAAAAAGAGAGAAATAAAAAAAAAAAAGAGAAAAAGAAAAAAGCTAATCTCCTCATGCATATCATTTCTCAGGTTCATTCAGGAGTCTATTCACTGTGAGAGATGGCAGCCGTTCCAGAGTTGAAGAGGAAGACTTGCACCTACAGTTTCTACCGTGAGCCGTTGACACCTTTGATGGAGTTGAGCAATCTTGTGATCGGCGGTAATCAGAAGATGTTTGATGATCAGTATGGGGATATCCTGGCACTGTTGAAGATGATGGTAGATCTAGTACCGTTGCAGACTCTCCTACAGTTCTATGATCCCGAGCTCCGTTGTTTCACTTTCCAAGATTACCAGTTAGCACCCACTCTTGAAGAGTATTCTATCCTGATGAATGTCCCTATCAGATACCAGGTGCCTTTCCTGGATGTGCCTAAGGAGGTGGATTTCAGGGTTGTCGCCAGAGCTCTTTATTTGGGTGTCAAAGAAGTGAGTGACAATTGGAAATCCAGTGGGGATGTTGTGGGTTTGCCTTTGAAGTCCCTGGTGAGGATGGCTAAGGAGGAAGCAAAGAAAGGTAATTGGAAAGTTTCAACGCTCAGTTGGCTGTCATGATCTATGGGGTTGTGTTGTTCCCGAGTATGCCCAATTTTGTGGATCTTGCTGCTGTCACTATTTTCCTTGGAGGAAACCCAGTTCCTACTTTGTTAGCTGACACTTACTATGCTATACACAGTCGGCATGGTAAGGGTGGAGCTATCAGGTGTTGTCTCCCTGTGTTGCTCAGATGGTTCTTGTCTTTTCTGCCAACCAGTGGACCTTTTGTGGATACTCAGAGCACTCATAAGTGGACTCAGAGGATTATGTCTCTTACCTCCTATGATATCAGGTGGCAATCTTACCGGATGGATGTGCGTAATGTCATCATGAGTTGTGGAGAGTTTCGTAATGTGCCACTCATAGGGACTAAGGGTTGCATCAATTACAACCCGGTTCTTTCTCTTCGTCAGTTGGGGTTTATTATGAATGGAAGACCACTAAATGCCGAGATAGCTGAGAGTGTGTATTTTGAGAAGCGTAGTGACCCTGCTAGATTGGAGCAAGTGGGAAGAGCTTGGAAGACTGTTGGTGTCAAAGATGGAGTTGTTCTAGGGAAGAAGTTTGCTATTGCCATGCCTGCTTACATTGATTGGGTCAAAAATAGAGTTGAGACTTTGTTGTTGCCCTATGATAGGATGGAGCCATTGCAAGAACAACCACCTGTGATCCTTTCTGAGAATGTACCTGCTGAGCATTACAAACAGGCTTTAATGGAGAATCGTCGGTTGAAAGAGAAAGAACAAGATACCCAGATGGAGCTTTACAAAGCTAAAGCTGACAAGTTGAACTTGGCTCATCAACTCAAAAGCACACAAGGTGAGGATGCTAGTAGATTGAAGAGCAAGAAGAGGTCCTATGAGGAGATAGATACATTGCTGAATGAAGAGCACCAGGAGTGCTTGAGGTTGAAGAAAGCTGAAGCTAATTACCAGAAGAAGATAAGAGACCTGGAAAAGCAGCTTAGAGACAAGGATGTTTAGTTGAAGAAGGAGGTAGACTTGAGGCGTGCATCAGAGGGCCAGCTTGGAGGAGAAGTTGTAGAGCTCAGAAGACAACTGAAGGAGAAGATCACTCCTTTGCCTGAGTGTTCATAATGTGATCTATTGATACACCAGTGCTAGTATCTGAAGACTCTCATTCCTGGAAGACATCTTTCTTAGTTTGTATTTGTTGTTTATGTTGAGAATCACCTCCAGAATTGTTGGATGGGATTCCTTGTACTCTGATCATTTGGATCTTTGCTTGAATATTGTTGTATGATCCTTGTTGCTCACGTCTATAGATGAGATTGTTGGTGTTTCACCTTGTGCTCATTATTTGGTGTAGGTTGCTTCCTTGTTGTTCATTATTGCAGGTTGCCATTTTTTGAAGATGAATTAGGCTCTTGAATGCCTGAGAAATGAACATATCATGTGCATCATACGCATCATAAGCATCATACACATATCATTTTGCATTACAGGTGTTCTTGAACTAGACTTCTCACTCTGGATCCTATTTTAGGCAGGATTGCTGATCAACGTCCGCATCGCTACGCTACCCGACTGAATCAACAGAGGAACATAGACCAAGTGCAAGCTGGGTTGGCTGAGATGAGGGCTAACATGGCCCAATTCATGACAATGATGCAAGGAGTTGTTCAAGGGCAAGAGGAGCTGCGTGCCTTAGCCCAGAGACAAGAAGTTGTGATTCCACCGTCCAACCGTGCTTCACTAGTGGGTGTCCCGGTTAATGATAATGCTGCTGCTGCTGCTCCCGTCAATGACTATGCCGTGGGGGACGAGTTGAGGGGTATTCGAATCAATGGACATCCTCTTGCTGTAGAGACTGTTAATGTCAGAGCTACCCGGGCTCCAGTTCGCCATCCTGCTCCGCTGGTTGACAGGCAGGAGGATATGTTCACCCTGCTCAGTAAGGATGATGAGGTCGTAAGGGTTGAAGAGAGGGACATAAAGGTTGATGCCCTAGCTGAGAAGATCAGAGCCATGGAGTGTCAGAACTTCTTGGGTTTTGATGTGACGAATATGGGACTGGTGGAAGGATTGAGAATTCCTTATAAGTTCAAGGCGCCATCATTTGACAAATACAATGGTACTTCTTGTCCTCGCACCCACGTGCAGGCCTACTACCGAAAAATCTCCGCATACACAGATGATGAGAAAATGTGGATGTACTTTTTCCAGGATAGCTTGTCTAGAGCTTCCTTGGATTGGTACATGGAGCTGAAAAGAGAATCTATCAGATGTTGGAAAGATCTGGGGGAAGCCTTTCTGAGGCAATACAAGCATAATATGGACATGGCTTCGAGCCGAACACAATTATAAAGCCTATGTCAGAAGTCTGGAGAGAGTTTCAAGGAGTACGCCCAGAGATGGCGTGAATTGGCCGCAAGAGTGCAACCCCCTATGCTGGAGAGGGAGTTGACCGATATGTTCATCGGAACATTACAAGGAGTGTTCATGGACCGGATGGGAAGTTGCCCATTCGGTAGTTTCTCTGATGTTGTGATTTGTGGAGAGAGAACCGAGAGCCTCATTAAAGCCGGAAAGATTCAAGATGCTGGTTCTTCGTCTTCAAAGAAGCCATTTTCTGAGGCACCTCGCAGGAGAGAGGGTGAAACTAATGTTGTACAGCATAGAAGAAATGTGAACAGAGGCCAATATCGCCAGGTTTTTGCTGTAACTATCCCAGCACCTCAACATCAACCTCAGCAACAACAAAGAGGACCACCACCACCACCACAACAACAACAACAGTAACATCCATTTTAGCCGAGACAGAGGATGCCGGATCGTCGTTTCGACCCGTTACCTATGACATATGCTGAATTGCTGCCCGAATTGCTCAGATTGAGGTTTGTTAAATTGCGTACAATGGCTCCGTTGACGAAGATACCTGCGGGGTATGATGCCAACGTTCGTTGTGACTTCCATTCCGGTGCACCGGGGCACCATATAGAGAATTGTCGGGCTTTTCATCATAAGGTCCAGGATTTGATTGACGCCAAAACAATCAACTTTGCTCCTCCTCCAAATGTGGTGAAGAATCCTATGCCTCAGCATGGTGGGCCTAGGGTGAACAGTGTGGAAAATGGGGAAAGTTTGAACTTGATGAATCATGGTGACGTCTTTGCAGCCAGTAGTGAAGATGGGGACAGTGACTGTGACGTGGACAACTGGGTTCGCCCGTGCGCTCCAGGGGAGTCAATCAACAATTGGACAGCAGAAGAAGTGGTCCAAGTTACTCTTCAAACAGAATAATTTTCTTTTGTTTTTCATTTTGCACAAAACCCTACGTTCTGCCCAAGGCGTAGTGGTTCATTGTAGGGCCTCATCATGTTTTTCAATGATATCATTAATAAAGGACGTTTTGCAAACAATTTTGTGATCCATGTCTTTATGTTTTCATTTTTCATTTTTCAAAAATAAAAATGGCAATGTTTTTGTTTTTTGTGACTTTCTTGAACTCTTTTGTCTAAAATAAAGCATTAAACATGCAGAATTGATCTTACAGACTCCACTATAAACAGTTCTGATATGGCTCAGTATGATTGCAATAATCCCATCTACCAAGCTGAAGAGGAGAGTGAGGAAGATTGTGAACTCCCTAAAGAACTGGTCAGATTATTGAAGCAGGAGGAGAGGGTCATCCAACCTCATCAGGAGGAGTTGGAGATTATTAACCTGGGTACTGAGGACGCCAAAAGAGAGATCAGAATCAGGGTTGCTTTGAAGGAAGATGTCAAGAGAAGGATGATTGAAATGCTGAGAGAATATATGGAGATATTCGCCTGGTTGTATCAAGATATGCCTGGGTTGGATACAGATATTGTGGTGCATAGGCTAACTCTCAGAGAAGATTGTCCTTCAGTCAAGCAGAAGCTTCACAGAACTAGTCCTGATATGGTTGTCAAGATCAAGGAAGAGGTTCAGAAGCAGTTGGATGCGGGCATCAGGAGATTCAACTGTGCAAGAAGCAAAGAATTTCTATGAGATGAAGGCCATGTGGTTGTCCTAGAGAGCTCATGTGAACTCAAGGATCATTTTGAAGCAATTTGGCCATGGTTTGAGCCTCAAAATTCATCAATGCATGTGCAAGTCATGTGAGGCTCATGAAAGTCAACTGCAAGTCAACTGAGGGCCAGGAGATGGAGAAATGGTCTGAGAAACCTCATTCATGTCTAAAAGAAGGTCATTCATCATGTCAAGTGTCTACATTGAAGATTTTGAAGCCAGATCAAAAGTTTCCAAAAATGGAAAGTGACCTATAATTTCAACATTCCAAAAATGGCAAGTTTTTTGATCCAAATTCAACTCAACTTTCCAACATCAGAGAATCTTCAAATGAAATTTTGTCCAACATGAAAGTTGAAGATCTCTCTCTCCCATTTTCAAAAAGTCCAAGATCATGAGCATATGATGAATGGTTGAGGAGATATGATCCAATCATTGCCAAGTGCACATGGAACTTCAAATGGCCATATCTTTTGATCCATAACTCCAAATCTGGTGGTTCTTTTTGCATTATTCTTGTCATGACATGAGATTTTCAAAATGATCATCACATTGCATGAATTGTCATCACATGATCATTTGTTAATCCATGCTTTTTTTGGAGGGAAATTGCAAAATTCAATAATGGTGCATTGTATGGACTTTCTACCATGGCCAATGTGTTTAAAAGATCATTTTAAGTGACTTTGATGAAGGGAGTGGTACTGTTCACGTGTAATTGGTACATGCACCATGCAAATTTTGTTTTTTTGAAAAACACCTTATTTTCATTAGCCAAGTTAATTATGGATTAGTAAGTTGATTAAGTAAGGCATATATAATACCTAAATCTAACAGAATTTCAAGGAGTTGAATCATATTCACCATTTTGAGATCCAAAAACTTTTTCCCTCCAAAATTTTCTCTCAATCAAAACTTGAAAATTCTCCACATAGCATAGCATTTTTCTTCCATATTCTGGTTTATTGAGTGTAGTGGATGAAGAATCAAGCATTGGATCATTAAATTCAAGCAAAATTGGTGCATACTCCAAGCAAACTCATGAAGATGGAAGTGGAAAATTAATCAAGATCTAGTTCGTTTCAAGCTTCAATTCACACATAAAGCTTCAAGTTATCATCTCAAGAGTTGATTTGGATCATTTGAAGCCTTAGATCGTGCGTTTTTAGGAACTGCTCTTCAAGAGGTTCAGTTTTCGAATCTCACAATTCTTAAATCCAATAACATGTTTAGGTAGAGCTTTTCATGCTGATTAATCTGATATAAAATTCGTGTGAAATGGATGAGAATTGAATGAGTTATGCTTGATTAAAGTTTGACATGTCAAAATGTTTTTGCTTGTATCTCTTAATCCATGGCTTGTTAGGCTTAGATATTGATTGATCTGTAACCTACATTGGAAGAGCTTTCTGTTGATGTATGCATTTCGAAATTCTGGAAAAAAATTCTGAACACATGCACTGTAACTCCGCCGTCTTCGCGAAGAAGACGGTGGAAACCTCCACGCAACGTACGCGTATCATACGCGTACGACCTGCTGTAATTTTCACATTACGCGTACCAGCGCTAGGGTTTTGCCTGGTTCAGGCGCGCACACGCTTCGATTCCAGCATGCTGCATATTTTCAAATGTTCATTCCCTTTTCATGTTTTCCCTCCTCTTTTGCCATGCTTGATCATTTTTGAATTTCATTTTTTATCCAACTTAGAAAATCATAACAAATTGAAAAATGCATCAATTAATCCCCAATTTTTGCAAAATGATCCTTGTTTTGTCTAGTCTTTAATGACGATGAGTTTGCAAGTTGTGCTTGGCTGGATTTCTGTTTGTGCTAGGCTAATTGAACATGTATGCATTTATGACCTTGCCTTACTCTTTCCATCATGAAATGCTTGTTTTTAATCCAATGGACTTGAAATTTTACATGATGATTCTAGACACATTGATGGATGTTGTAGGCTTAGTTTGGTATTTTTCTCATGTACCAATTCTGTTTTATGCTTGTGTTAGCATGGTGTGACAATTTGTGTCACACCTTTGGTTGTTCAACTTGTGCAATGTGATTTCCATGTCAAATGACCTCCAATGCTTATGATTGTTTGTGTGATGGATGTTTTGGGTGTCTTGGTTGCTCATGAATATTTCCAGAATTATTTGAATCATTTCTGTTTTGATTGGGAATTTTCATTCTTAATGTTCAAATGTGTGCCTTGAATTGGTCATTGACTTCTCTTGTCTATTACATGGACTTGCTTGATGATTTTGGTTTGGTCCTTTTTAGGACTTGTTCTTCATTGATCAAATTTGATTCATGTTAAGTTTGAGCTTCTGTTTTGGATTTTTGATTCACTTTTGACCCTAGGCTTTGACCTAGTGGTTTGTTACTTACATTTGAGTTGTGATTTCAGGTTCAAGTGTGCATCTCCATGATTGATGTTGCTCCTTCATTTGAGCTTGATAATTTGGTGTTGTTGGCTAACATTTGCTTGTTTTGTAGGCCTTAATGACATTTCATTTGTGTTTGCCTATGGCTTACTCATTGTTGTCTGATGATGATTTGTCTGTCTGTTGGATATTGACTGTTGTTTGTTTGTCTGGATTTTATACTGATTGGCTTAGATGTTTCCACAGGTACCTAAGTAGCTTTAAGTTCATTTGAACTTGCTTTGCATTGCTTGTGGTTTGCATACCACTCAGGTATAATTCCTTGAACCTCATGTAGTCTGGAAGACCTACGGTTATTGGTAGGCACCTGTCTGAAGCCCTCCTTAAGAGGCAATGTTTGTGATTGTTTATCTTTGTGCCTTATATATTCAAAGACCTCCTAAGTGAAGAGGCATTGGCAGATACAAGGGATGTGCAATTCATCCCCTGCTATTCAGTTGTGTCATTCATCCTGCTCATACCATTGTGTTGATGCACTTTGAATCAAAACCCAAGATCTTGTTGTGTCAGTCATGTGGAGAAGAGTCCCACCTTCTGGACTCCCACACTTTCATTTGTCTGAAGCTCTCCCAGGCCAGGGATAAGAGCTGTGAGGTCTTACCCTCATTTCCCATTTCATCTGCTTCACCCTAACTCTCAATGTTAGGGTTAAGAGCTAACCACACCCCATTGCAGTTGGCTTATTTGTCGAGGTTGACATGACCCCTTGACTAAAGCCTAGCCTTGTATGAGCCAATTGTTTGTATATAGTGTGTGCTACTTGTGCTTGTGTTTGCTTCTGTGCTGTTTAGGATAGTTGGCTTCCTGTGCAAGTTAGGATAGAGACCTCAACATAGGGATCGTATGCATGACAACTTCTAGGTTCAAGTCGTAGTCTCCCTAGTAGCTTGTTATCTCCCTTTGTCTTTGGTTAGGTTAGAAGTTCTTTCCCTGTTAAGGGGAACTACGTCGCCCTGATCCTCATACCAGATGAGGTACGTAGGCAGGATATTGAGCTGATCTCTCCGGGCACCCTTTTTCTTTTTCAACCCCTCTGTGTGTGTTTGGAGTCTGAGATAAGTCCAGCGATTGACAGTTGGTTTCCTGTGTCTGGTTTGCTTGTTGGAGTCTGACATAAGTCCAGCGATTGGCAGTTGGTTTCCTGTGTGTGTTTGTTGGCTCGGAGTCTGACGTAAGTCCAGTGATTGGCAGTCGGTTTCCTGTTTGTGTTTTGTTTGGCGTGCGTTAGCCGAGCTACGAGTGCTCTGATTCTTTCTCTGGTTAGAGAGGATACGTATGCATAGGATGCGACATCCTAGCGAGCACATTTCCCCTGTCCCGAACTACGTCGACTCTGATGTCTCTGCCTGACAGACTACGTAGGCCCAGGATGCGATATCCTGCCGAGTCCCGTTTCTTCCGTTTTTCTGTGTTTCCTTCCAGCCTTGTGCAGTTTGTGAGCAGGTTCTAGCAACCTTTCTTCTACTCTTTCTGAGCGTGGATCCTGTCGAGTACGACGGATGCGTAGGGGTGCTAAGTCCTTCCCTTCGCATAACCGACTCCCGATCCCATCGTTCTCTGGTCGCGAGACCATGTCTTTTCCAGGTTTACTTCGAGCGTTTCCTTTCCCTCTTTTGGGATAAATAACGCACGGTGGCGGCTCTGTTGTTTCGTTTCTCTACCGGTTTTTCGCGTAATGTGACAGCTGGCGACTCTGCTGGGGATGCTAGAGAAGTTGACCTCTTGCTGGTCCATCTTCCCTAAGCGAGTCAGTCCTAGCGCTCTTTAGGATAGGGTTTGGTTGCTTTTATTGCTTTATTTATTGCATTTATGATTATGATGTGATTGTATATATGTGGATTATGTGTTTGCATTCATCATATTTTCATTGTGCTGGTTGTGTGTCTCTCTGTTGGGGTGGGAGTTACATGAGGTAAAAGGCCCAATACCCAAGATATGAGTGAACTTTAGGACACCTAGGAATAGAGTGATTCATGGGAAGCAGGTGGTATTGCGCCACTTAGCGGAACATGATATCACGAGTAGTTCAGATCCTGATGGGGTATTATCGGTGCATACATCTGGTGTGTACATGATGATATTCTATGAAAGGGTTGTTTATCCTGCGTTTCTCTTGACCTTACCCTGGCCTAGATGACACCCGTGAGTGGGGAGGGAATGAATCATTTACAGGTACCGTTGGTGACTCTTGGTTCCTGTTGGTGACTTGGTTCTGCAGAATGGGTTCCAGATGACTTTGGGTCTCAGATGACTTTGTGGTTCCGAATTCAAGCCGAAGCTTTGAACCTGTGCTCCATGATACACAGTCAGCCAGTCGTGTTTGCATCATTTGCATCATAGCATGTTTATTTTCAAAAAAATAATACAAAAAAAAAGAGAGAAATCAAAAAAATAAAAAGAGAAAAAGAAAAAAGCTAATCTCCTCATGCATATCATTTCTCAGGTTCATTCAGGAGTCTAATCACTATGAGAGATGGCAGCCGTTCCAGAGTTGAAGAGGAAGACTTGCACCTATAGTTTCTACCGTGAGCCATTGACACCTTTGGTGGAGTTGAGCAATCTTGTGATCGGCGGTAATCAGAAGATGTTTGATGATCAGTATGGGGATATCCTGGCACTGTTGAAGATGATGGTAGATCCAGTACCGTTGCAGACTCTCCTACAGTTCTATGATCCCGAGCTCCGTTGTTTCACTTTCCAAAATTACCAGTTAGCACCCACTCTTGAAGAGTATTCTATCCTGATGAATGTCCCGATCAGATACCAGGTGCCTTTCCTGGATGTGCCTAAGGAGGTGGATTTCAGGGTTGTCGCTAGAGCTCTTTATTTGGGTGTCAAAGAAGTGAGTGACAATTGGAAATCCAGTGGGGATGTTGTGGGTTTGCCTTTGAAGTTCCTGGTGAGGATGGCTAAGGAGGAAGCAAAGAAAGGTAATTGGGAAGCTTTCAACGCTCAGTTGGCTGTCATGATCTATGGGGTTGTGTTGTTCCCGAGTAGGCCAAATTTTGTGGATCTTGCTGCTGTCACTATTTTCCTTGGAGGAAACCAATTCCTACTTTGTTAGCTGACACTTACTATGCTATACACAGTTGGCATGGTAAGGGTGGAGCTATCAGGTGTTGTCTCCCTGTGTTGCTCAGATGGTTCTTGTCTTTTCTGCCAACCAGTGGACCTTTTGTGGATACTCAGAGCACTCATAAGTGGACTCAGAGGATTATGTCTCTTACCTCCTATGATATCAGGTGGCAATCTTACCGGATGGATGTGCGTAATGTCATCATGAGTTGTGGAGAGTTTCGTAATGTGCCACTCGTAGGGACTAAGGGTTGCATCAATTACAACCCGGTTCTTTCTCTTCGTCAGTTGGGGTTTGTTATGAATGGAAGACCACTAGATGCCGAGATAGCTGAGAGTGTGTATTTTGAGAAGCGTAGTGACCCTGCTAGATTGGAGCAAATGTGAAGAGCTTGGAAGACTGTTGGTGTCAAAGTTGGATTTGTTCTAGGGAAGAAGTTTGCTATTGCCATGCCTGCTTACATTGATTGGGTCAAAAATAGAGTTGAGACTTTGTTGTTGCCCTATGATAGGATGGAGCCATTGCAAGAACAACCACCTGTGATCCTTTCTGAGAATGTACCTGCTGAGCATTACAAACAGGCTTTAATGGAGAATCGTCGGTTGAAAGAGAAAGAACAAGATACCCAGATGGAGCTTTACAAAGCTAAAGCTGACAAGTTGAACTTGGCTCATCAACTCAAAAGCACACAAGGTGAGGATGCTAGTAGATTGAAGAGCAAGAAGAGGTCCTATGAGGAGATAGAGACATTGCTGAATGAAGAGCACCAGGAGTGCTTGAGGTTGCAGAAAGATGAAGCTAATTACCAGAAGAAGATAAGAGACCTGGAAAAGCAGCTTAGAGACAAGGATGTTCAGTTAAAGAAGGAGGTAGACCTGAGGCGTGCATCAGAGGGCCAGCTTGGAGGAGAAGTTGTAGAGCTCAGAAGACAACTGAAGGAGAAGATCACTCCTCTTCCTGAGTGTCCAGAATGTGATCTGTTGATAGACCAGTGCCAGTATCTGAAGACTCTCATTCCTGGAAGACATCTTTCTTAGTTTGTATTTGTTGTTTATGTTGAGAATCACCTCCAGAATTGTTGGATGGGATTCCTTGTACTCTGATCATTTAGATCTTTGCTTAAATATTGTTGTATGATCCTTGTTGCTCACGTCTATAGATGAGATTGTTGGTGTTTCACCTTGTGCTCATTATTTGGTGTAGATTGCTTCCTTGTTGTTCATTATTGCAGGTTGCCATTTTTTGAAGATGAATTAGGCTCTTGAATGCCTGAGAAATGAACATATCATGTGCATCATACACATCATAAGCATCATACACATATCATTTTGCATTACAGGTGTTCTTGAACGAGACTTCTCACTCTGGTTCCTGTTTTAGGCAGGATTGCTGATCAACGTCCGCATCGCTACGCTACCCGACTGAATCAACAGAGGAACATGGACCAAGTGCAAGCTGGGTTGGCTGAGATGAGGGCTAACATGGCCCAATTCATGACAATGATGCAAGGAGTTGTTCAAGGGCAAGAGGAGCTGCGTGTCTTAGCCCAGAGACAAGAAGTTGTGATTCCATCGTCCAACCGTGCTTTACCAGTGGGTGTCCCGGTTAATGAAAATGCTACTGCTGCTGCTCCCGTCTATGACTATGCCGTGGGTGACGAGTTGAGGGGTATTCAAATCAATGGACATCCTCTTGCTGCAGAGACTGTTAATGTCAGAGCTACCCGGGCTCCAGTTCGCCATCCTGCTCCGCTGGTTGACAGGCAGGAGGATATGTTCACCCTGCTCAGTGAGGATGATGAGGTCGTAAGGGTTGAAGAGTGGGACAAAAAGGTTGATGCCCTAACTGAGAAGATCAGAGCCATGGAGTGTCAGAACTTCTTGGGTTTTGATGTGACGAATATGGGACTGGTGGAAGGATTGAGAATTCCTTATAAGTTCAAGGCGCCATCATTTGACAAATACAATGGTACTTCTTGTCCTCGCACCCACGTGCAGGCCTACTACCGAAAAATCTCCGCATACACAGATGATGAGAAAATGTGGATGTACTTTTTCCAGGATAGCTTGTCTGGAGCTTCCTTGGACTGGTACATGGAGCTGAAAAGAGAATCTATCAGAAGTTGGAAAGATCTAGGGGAAGCCTTTCTGAGGCAATACAAGCATAATATGGACATGGCTCCGAGCCGAACACAATTACAAAGCCTATGTCAGAAGTCTGGAGAGAGTTTCAAGGAGTACGCCCAGAGATGGTGTGAATTGGCCGTAAGAGTGCAACCCCCTATGCTGGAGAGGGAGTTGACCGATATGTTCATCGGAACATTACAAGGAGTGTTCATGGACCGGATGGGAAGTTGCCCATTCGGTAGTTTCTCTGATGTGGTGATTTGTGGAGAGAGAACCGAGAGCCTCATTAAAGCCGAAAAAATTCAAGATGCTGGTTCTTCGTCTTCAAAGAAGCCATTTTCTGGGGAACCTCGCAGGAGAGAGGGTGAAACTAACGCTGTACAGCACAGAAGAAATGTGAACAGAGGCCAGTATCGCCAGGTTGCTGCTGTAACTATCCCAACACCTCAACATCAACCTCAGCAACAACAAAGAGGACCACCACCACCACCACAACAACAACAACAGTAACGTCCATTTCAGCCGAGACAGAGGATGTCGGATCGTCGTTTCAACCCGTTACCTATGACATATGCTAAATTGCTGCCCGAATTGCTCAGATTAGGGTTTGTTGAATTGCGTACAATGGCTCCGTTGACGAAGATACCTGCGGGGTATGATGCCAACGTTCGTTGTGACTTCCATTCCGGTGCATCGGGGCACCATATAGAGAATTGTCGGGCTTTTCATCATAAGGTCCAGGATCTGATTGACGCCAAAACAATCAACTTTGCTCCTCCTCCAAATGTGGTGAAGAATCCTATGCCTCAGCATGGTGGGCCTAGGGTGAACAGTGTGGAAAATTGGGAAAGTTCGAACTTGATGAATCATGGTGACGTCTTTGCAGCTAGTAGTGAAGACGGGGACAATGACTGTGACGTGGACAACTGGGTTCGCCCGTGCGCTCCAGGGGAGTCAATCAACAATTGGACATCAGAAGAAGTGGTCCAAGTTACTCTTCAAACAGAGTAATTTTCTTTTGTTTTTCATTTTGCACAAAACCCTACGTTCTGCCCAAGGCGTAGTGGTTCATTGTAGGGCCTCATCATGTTTTTCAATGATATCATTAATAAAGGACGTTTTGCAAACAATTTTGTGATCCATATCTTTCTGTTTTCATTTTTCATTTTTCAAAAATAAAAATGGCAATGTTTTTGTTTTTTGTGACTTTCTTGAACTCTTTTGTCTAAAATAAAGCATTAAACATGCAGAATTGATCTTACAGACTCCACTATAAACAGTTCTGTTATGGCTCAGTATGATTGCAATAATCCCATCTACCAAGCTGAAGAGGAGAGTGAGGAAGATTGTGAACTCCCTAAAGAACTGGTCAGATTATTGAAGCAGGAGGAGAGGGTCATCCAACCTCATCAGGAGGAGTTGGAGATTATTAACCTGGGTACTGAGGACGCCAGAAGAGAGATCAGAATCGGGGCTGCTTTGAAGGAAGATGTCAAGAGAAGGCTGATTGAAATGCTGAGAGAATATGTGGAGATATTTGCCTGGTCGTATCAAGATATGCCTGGGTTGGATACGGATATTGTGGTGCATAGGCTACCTCTCAGAGAAGATTGTCCTTCAGTCAAGCAGAAGCTTCACAGAACTAGTCCTGATATGGCTGTCAAGATCAAGGAAGAGGTTCAGAAGCAGTTGGATGTGGGCATCAGGAGATTCAACTGTGCAAGAAGCAAAGCATTTCCATTAGATGAAGACCATGTGGTTGTCCTAGAGAGCTCATGTGAACTCAAGGATCATTTTGAAGCAATTTGGCCATGGTTTGAGGCTAAAAATTCATCAGTGCATGTGCAAGTCATGTGAGGCCCATGAAAGTCAACTGCAAGTCAACTGAGGGCTAGGAGATGGACAAATGGTCTGAGACACCTCATTCATGTCTAAAAGAAGGTCATTCATCATGTCAAGTGTCTACATTGAAGATTTTGAAGCCAGATCAAAAGTTTCCAAAAATGGAAAGTGACCTATAATTTCAACTTTCCAAAAATGGCAAGTTTTTTGATCCAACTTCAACTAGACTTTCCAACATCTGAGAAGCTTCAAATGAAATTTTGTCCAACATGAAAGTTGAAGATTTCTCTCTCCCATTTTCAAAAAGTCCAAGATCATGAGCATCTGATGAATGGTTGAGGAGATATGATCCAATCATTGCCAAGTGCACATGGAACTTCAAATGGCCATATCTTTTGATCCATAACTCCAAATCTGGTGGTTCTTTTTGCATTATTCTTGTCATGACATGAGATTTTCAAAATGATCATCACATTGCATGAATTGTCATCACATGATCATTTGTTAATCCATGCTTTTTTTGGAGGGAAATTGCAAAACTCAATAATGGTGCATTGTATGGACTTTCTACCATGGCCAATGTGTTTAAAAGATCATTTTAAGTGACTTTGATGAAGGGAGTGGTACTGTTCACGTGTAATTGGTACATGCACCATGCAAATTTTGTTTTTTTGCAAAACACCTTATTTTCATTAGCCAAGTTAATTATGGATTAGCAAGTTGATTAAGTGAGGCATATATAATACCTAAATCTAACAGAATTTCAAGGAGTTTAATCATATTCACCATTTTGAGATCCAAAAACTTTTTCCCTCCAAAATTTTCTCTCAATCAAAACTTGAAAATTCTCCACATAGCATAGCATTTTTCTTCCATATTCTGGTTTATTGAGTGTAGTGGATGAAGAATCAAGCATTGGATCATTAAATTCAAGCAAAATTGGTGCATACTCCAAGCAAACTCATGAAGATGGAAGTGGAAAATTAATCAAGATCTAGTTCGTTTCAAGCTTCAATTCACACATAAAGCTTCAAGTTATCATCTCAAGAGTTGATTTGGATCATTTGAAGCCTTAGATCGTGCGTTTTTAGGAACTGCTCTTCAAGAGGTTCAGTTTTCGAATCTCACAATTCTTAAATCCATTAACATGTTTAGGTAGAGCTTTTCATGCTGATTAATCTGATATAAAATTCGTGTGAAATGGATGAGAAATGAATGAGTTATGCTTGATTAAAGTTTGACATGTCAAAATGTTTTTGCTCGTATCTCTTAATCCATGGCTTGTTAGGCTTAGATATTGATTGATCTGTAACCTACATTGGAAGAGCTTTCTGTTGATGTATGCATTTCGAAATTCTGGAAAAAAATTCTAAACACATGCACTGTAACTCCGCCGTCTTCGCGAAGAAGACGGTGGAAACCTCCACGCAACGTACGCGTATCATACGGTAACGACCTGCTGTAATTTTGACATTACGCGTACCAGCGCTAGGGTTTTTCCTGGTTCAGGCGCGCACACGCTTCGTTTCCAGCATGTTGCATAATTTCAAATGTTCATTCCCTTTTCATGTTTTCCCTCCTCTTTTGCCATGCTTGATCATTTTTGAATTTCATTTTTTATCCAACTTAGAAAATCATAACAAATTGAAAAATGAATCAATTAATCCCCAATTTTTTGCAAAATGATCCTTGTTTAGTCTAGTTTTTAATGATGATGAGTTTGCAAGTTGTTCTTGGATGGATTTCTATTTGTGCTAGGTTAATTGAACATGTATGCATTTATGACCTTGCCTTACTCTTTCCATCATGAAATGCTTGTTTTTACTCCAATGGACTTGAAATTTTACATGATAATTCTAGACATATTTCTGGATGTTGTAGGCTTGGTTTGGTATTTTTCTCATGTAACAATTCTGTTTTATACTTGTGTTAGAATGGTGTGACAATTTGTGTCACACCTTTGGTTGTTCAACTTGTGCAATGTGATTTCCATTTCAAATGACCTCCAATGCTTATGATTTTTTGTGTGATGGATGTTTTGGGTGTCTATATTGCTCATGAATTTTTCCAGAATTATTTGAATCATTTCTATTTTGATTGGGAATTTTCATTCTTAATGTTCAAATGTGTGCCTTGAATTGGTCATTGACTTCTCTTGTCTATTACATGGACTTGCTTGATGATTTTGGTTTGGTCCTTTTTAGGACTTGTTCTTCATTGATTAAATTTGATTCATGTTAAGTTTGAGCTTCTGTTTTGGATTTTTGATTCACTTTTGACCCTAGGCTTTGATCTAGTGGTTTGTTACTTACATTTGAGTTGTGATTTCAGGTTCAAGTGTGCATCTCCATGATTGATGTTGCTCCTTCATTTGAGCTTGATAATTTGGTGTTGTTGGCTAACATTTGCTTGTTTTGTAGGCCTTGATGACATTTCATTTGTGTTTGCTTATGGCTTACTCATTATTGTCTGATGATGATTTGTCTGTCTGTTGGATATTGACTGTTGTTTGTTTGTCTGGATTTTGTACTGATTGGTTTAGATGTTTCCACAGGTACCTAAGTTGCTTTAAGTTCATTTGAACTTGCTTTGAATTGCTTGTGGTTTGCATACCACTGAGGTATAATTCCTTGATCTTCATGTATTCTGGAAGACCTACGATTATTGGTAGGCACATGTTTGAAGCCCTCTTTAAAAGGCAATGTTTGTGATTGTTTATCTTTGTGCCTTGTATATTCAACGACCTCCTAAGTGAAGAGGCATTGGCAGATACAAGGGATGTGCAATCCATCCCCTGCTATTCAGTTGTGTCATTCATCCTGCTCACACCATTGTGTTGATGCACTTTGAATCAAAACCCAAGATCTTGTTGTGTCAGTCATGTGAAGAAGAGTCCCACCTTCTGGACTCCCCCACTTTCATTTGTCTAAAGCTCTCCCAGGCCAGGGATAAGAGTTGTGAGGTCTTACCCTCACTTCCCATTTCATCTGCTTCACCGTAACTCTCAATGTTACGGTTAAGAGCTAACCACACCCCATTCCAGTTGGCTTGTTTGTCGAGGTTGACATGAGCCCTTGACTAAAGCCTAGCCTTGTATGAGCCAATTATTTGCATATAGTGTGTGCTACTTGTGCTTGTGTTTGCTTCTGTGCTGTTTAGGATAGCTTGCTCCTTGTGCAAGTTAGGATAGAGACCTCAACATAGGGATCATATGCATGACAACTTCTAGGCTCGAGTCGTAGTCTCCCTAGTAGCTTGTTATCTCCCTTTGTCTCTGGTTAGGTTAGAAGTTCTTTCCCTGTTAAGGGGAACTACGTCGCCCTGATCCTCATACTAGATGAGCTACGTAGGCAGGAGATTGAGCTGATCTCTCTGGGCGCCCTTTTTCTTTTTCAACCCCTCTGTGTGTGTTTGGAGTCTGACATAAGTCCAGCGATTGGCAGTTGGTTTCCTGTGTCTGGTTTGCTTGTTGGAGTCTGACATAAGTCCAGCGATTGGCAGTTGGTTTCCTGTGTGTGTTTGTTGGCTCGGAGTCTGACGTAAGTCCAGCGATTGGCAGTCGGTTTCCTGTTTGTGTTTTATTTGGCGTGCGTTAGCCGAGCTACGAGTGCTCTGATTCTTTCTCTAGTTAGAGAGGATACGTATGCATAGGATGCGACATCCTAGCGAGCACATTTCCCCTGTCCCGAACTACGTCGACTCTGATGTCTGTGCCTGACAGACTACGTAGGGCCAGGATGCGATATCCTGCCGAGTCCCGTTTCTTCCATTTTTCTGTGTTTCCTTCCAGCCTTGTGCAGTTTGTGAGCAGGTTCTAGCAACCTTTCTTCTATTCTTTCTGAGCGTGGAGTAATCAGCTTCCTTTCAATCAGTGAAGGATATAACTCGGCATAGGTCATGGGAATCGGATCAAAAGTGACCCTCTTCCTATCATAGCTAGTGCTGGTATTGTTGTTGTTTCGAGGCTGGGAGACCTGTTGTTGCGGACGATGTTGTTGTTGATATTGTTGATGTTGTTGTTGTTGGTGCTGATAATGTTGATTTTCCCTGAAGGCAGGTGCTATATGAGCCATCTAGTGCTGGTTACTGGCAGGCCGCACAGTCTTCCTATTCATAAAGGGTCTTCTTTGTTTATTATGGGAAGACACGACATGTGCCTCTCCATCTTTCTCCTTTGCAAACGCCCCATAACGTTTGGTTGAAGAGCCTTCATCTCTGGCCAGGCGTCCTTCCCTGACTCCTTCTTCTAGTCGCATCCCCATGTTCACCATCTCAGTGAAGTCAGAGGGAGCACTAACGATCATCCGCTCGTAGTAGGAAGAGCTTAAAGTCTTTAGAAAGATCTTCGTCATTTCTTTATCTTCGAGCGGGGGCACAATCTGTGCAGCCAATTCACGGCACCTCTGGGCGTACTCCTTAAATGTTTCCTTCTCCTTCTGGGACATAACCCTCAGTTGATCCCTATCGGGAGCCATATCAATGTTATACTTGTACTGCTTGACGAAGGCTTCGCCAAGGTCATTGAAGGAGCGGATGTTCGCACTATCCAAGCACATATACCATTTTAATGTCGCACCAGACAGGCTGTCCTGGAAATAGTGGATGAGGAGTTGATCGTTGTCAGTCTGAGTTGACATCTTGCGTGCGTACATCACAAGATGGCTGAGAGGCCAAGTGTTTCCCTTGTACTTTTCAAAGTCAGGCACTTTGAATTTGATGGGAATCTTGACATTTGGCACGAGGCCCAGCTCAGCCGCAAATTTACCGAAGAGGTCATTCCCTCTTAGAGTTTAAAGTTCCTTGCGCAACTCAATGAATTTGTCATTCAAAGCATCCATTTTTTCATAGACATCTGGGCCCTCAGACGGCAGAATGATAAATGGTGTCATCAACTCTCGGCAAAGTATGCACAACTGGAGGTGGCACAGCAAGGACCGGGCTAGATGTAGACAAAGAAGCAAAGGTAGGGGCGAGACCCTCTAGAACAAAATTCGCGGGCATCCCCTAGGGAAACCCAGATGGCATAGCAGAAGGAGCAAAATGAGCACTGGCAGCAAGCACGGTAGAGGAAGCAACCTCTGAAATGACCGTCCTCTGGGGAGGAGTTGAAGACGTTGGAGAAGATTGACTTTGGGCGGCCAGGAATGACTTCATCAGGGTAGTCAACCTAGTCACCTCCTCCTTGAGTTCTCTGTTCTCTTGCTCGAGGTGATCCATTAGCTTTGAAGAGTTGGCTCTGGTGTTGTACCGGTGTGTCAACTTGTCTTCAAAATAACTGAAGAACACAGAGTTAGACCACTGATCAAGAAACCCTGAACAAATCCTGCTTGTGCATATGATGCATGAAATGCTTGTGCACGTCATTTATTTTTAATCAGAGGAACTTTGAGAGTTCTATTAGCAAATATTTGGGTAATATTAATCTTTTAGACATATAATGGAACATTCATATCAATAATATCTGGAAAAGTTTTACACCAAAGAAGTACAATCTTAGTAACCAAATACAATACAAGAGAGAAGGAAAATGAACATCCTATGGAACCCTAGAACCAATCATCCAAAGCTCTCGAGACCGGAAGATAAGATGCACGAAGCCTCTTCACCTCTCTCTCATAGGCTGCCTCCATATCTGCTTTCTCCTTAGCGAGTCGATCATACTTCCTTTTCCAAAACCTGGATGACTGAGGAAGAAGAGAAGTCATCACATCATCAGGCTCGTCGATAACCTGATGCTCCAGAAATTCTATCAAAGCATCCTTATCTCTAAGTTGCTAAAGTAGCTCCTCTCGCTCACGGACCCAAGCACGCGAACACTCTTCATCTCTCAACTCCTCTACTCCTTGGTTAGGGAGGGTTGAAGGCCCAAGCGTAACCATAGGTGTAGGTCTTGGATAATCATATGGCATGCGGTCCTCAGAAGCTCTCCTCCTCACCCACGAGGTATAGGTTTCCAAAGCAATACAATTCTTGAGACCAAGCTCTTTCCTTCCCTTCCTATGGATCTTGCACCAAGCGCGGACCATCCTTCCCTTCAAGTTTTGAGGATTTTTACCCTCTTGAAAGAACACACCCTCTAACAAAATGTTATTAGGTTTATCCTTTAAGGGGAACCCAAGCGGACGACGTGCCAAAATAGGGTTGTAATTAATTCCACCACATGTACCAAGAAGAGACACATCGAAGAATTCACCACAAAAGTCAATAATCTGCACACCATCATATACACGGTTATACCAAAAGATATCATCATTAGTGAGAGACATAAGTCTCGTGGACCACCATAGACATCCTTTGTTCTCCTTGAAGGCGAGCGTCTGTGGCAAGTGCGAAATAAACCACTTATACAACAGAGGCAAACAACACACAATGGTACCACCACCCTTTGCATTCCTCATATGCAAAGAGAAATAAGTGTCACCCAACAGAGTCGGAATGGGATTAAGAGTAGCGAAAATCCTAATAGCGTTCACATCCACAAAATTGTCGATGTTGGGGAATATCACTAGCCCATAGATGAGAAGTACAAATATGGCCTCAAAGGCGTCCTCACTCATGGCCTTCCCAAATAGAGTAGCTTGAGCAATGAGGAAATCATATGGGAGACCCTGAATTCCATCTTTGGTAGTCATATGAGCACCAATATCAGATTCATCTATATGCAACAAATCAGCAATCCCTTGGGACGACGGAACTCTCTCCAAGTCACTGAACGACAACTGATCTAAGATAGGTATACCCACAAGATATAAATATTCCTCAAGCATAGGCAAAAGCTGGAAATTCGGGAAAGTGAAGCAACGGTATAAGGGATCATAGAACTGCACCAACACACTCATCAGACCTTCATCCACCTTAGTAGCTAGAATAGACAAAAGCTTCCCATGGCGAGCTTTAAACTCCAAGGGATCTAATACATAGGATGTCAAACTCCTTAACTCTTTTAAGTCGGGTTGTCTGAAACTGTACTTCTTCGTATTCCTTCTTTGCTTATCTGTAAGACCCTAATTTTGTCCCTAAGATCCCTCATGGGATCATAACATTGCATGGCATAGCCTCAAGGATCATTGAGTATCTTGGTCCCCTTTCCCTTTGGGTGGGACTCCTTGTGAGTGGTTTGAGATCACCAAGCATGCTTGAATTGTATAACATTGCTTTTCTCATTTTATGTACTAACCAAAAGCACAAAAATATGTCACTAACATCTTTTGTTTGTAGCTTGAGCAATCACAAAGTCCAAAGTTTCTAGGAGGTCATTGGTACAAAGACATGCCCAAGAGGAGATGAAAGCAAGCATGGTAATGGTCCCCAAAGCTCTCATCCATCAAATATGCTTCCCTAGTACCTCAATTCATCATTTTTGATCAAAGAAAGTCAAAGGATTTGAGGTTTGTTCCCCAGAGAAACCCTAATTCATCTGTGCACCACAATGCCTTCCTCATGAAGCAACCTCAGCCAATGATCAAATAAAATCAAGGGAAGTTCTTTAACTCTTCATTTCATGCATATTTGAACTTATTTTAGTGTCCTCAATCATCAATTAATAAAGATATGAGTTGTGAACTTGAGAAATTGATCAGTCAATTCATCTGACTATTTTGAAATGCACTGAGACCTAACATTTTATGGGTTAGTCAAATGGAGATGGTTCCAAAAGCACAAATGTTCTTAAGGACAATATGAACAACTTTCATGTTCATCAAAATTTTATTTGAAGCTTGGAAGACCATCTTCTATTCCAATACATTATAGGTCATTTTGACTGAAACCCTAATTTTGGGTCAACTTACCAAGGACATAACTCATTCATTTTTTATGATTTTGAGGTGGGATTAAATGCATTGGAAAGCTTAAGATGTCTAATTCAAATGTTATGTTGAATAAAATTTCAAAATCTTAAAGGAAATACATGTGATAATGCAAGACGATATAGGTCCTTTTAGGCCAAATGCATTAAAAGTCAAAAAAGTCCAACTTCAAGTGCCACAACTATTTCATAAAAAATCCGAATGATGCAAAATTTAAGTCCATTTTGATTGTCTTGAAAAGATCTACAAATTTGATGTTGAAGGGTTTTTCATTTGAAGCTTTCATCATCAAAACAGAAGGGATTGAAAGTTGGCCAATTTTAGAAACCTTGCCTTGACATGTTTTGCATATCACACTTTAAACTCAAATTTCATAAATTTCCACATTCCAAATGGATTTTTGACCAACATAACAATTATTCCTTACATCAAGAAATTTCCAACCATTACCCACATGCCTATGCTTGGATTTTCTAAATGGTATTTTTGAAGAGGTGAATGATTAGGTACAATTGGAGAATTCACTCGAAATCTTGCTACATGAGCATTTGCCTTGCATTTCACACGTCCAATTCCCTTTAGCCATTGCTCAAAATTCATTTGGAATTGTTTTTGGGCCTTGTGCATGGTCATGCAAGCCCATGCAATGAAGCTTCACATGCCATGCACACAGATTCCCTTCACACTTCCCTTGCCAATTCCTCTATAAATAGAAGCTTCATTCCCTCCATTTCACATCCAATTTTCAACCTGAAATGCTGCAAAATTCATTCCCTAACCATCACTAAAGAAGCAAGTTTCATTTCTCTTAAAATTTTCAGATCTCGAATTGAACTACATCTGGTTGTATTCATATATCTAATGCTTCTAGACCTTCACCATACACTTCATTGAACTTCTGTTTTGATAAAGCAAGCAAGGTTTCAAGCTCAAATCACCAGAACTCAAACTTGAACTCCAACTGGTATTTTCTTCGATTCTCCTAGTCCTTTGACCTATTGGCTGTGGTTTTGTGTTGCCTGAAGTCCTCTCAATAGAGGCATCATGTTTATGCTTTTAATTTTTGCAATTCATTGAGTTCATGATGAACACCAGATTTTCAACTTCTGATTTCTCAAAACCTAGAGATCTAGAATGAAAAAGGATGGTACAGGGTGATATACATCATCCCAGCTTTCTATTTATGTATAGATCGCTTGATTTGGTTAAGTTTTGAAGTTCTGCATTTTGGCTGGAATCTGGAAGCTCACCGGAGAAGACGGTGGCTCCGGTGGCTTCATCATGTCCAGTTTAAATCTGGACCGCTTGATTCATTTTCCAGATTCAATCAGGATCATTCATTGTTATGACTTTTAATTTTTTCCCATGCGCGTGCATTAACCAGAGACCACCATAGGCGCGCGCCTTAGGAGCCTGTGATCTGCTAGCTCAATTAATGAGCTCAGATCCAACGCTCCTCCTTTTTTGCATTTTCTATTTTCTGTTTTTATTTTCTTAAATTCCAATTATCTTCAAAAATTAATATCTTTTTCATTTTTAATCCAAAAAATATGGGACCAATTGCATTATTTCCCAAATAATTTCTAGTTTTTATTTCTGATTTTTAACATTTTTTATTTTGTCATTTGATATTTTTTTTGAATTTTCTCTTTTTTGGTTATTTTTAATTCATTTTAAATAGTTTTTGATATTCAAAAAATGCAAAAATATTTTCCTAACCTATTTGAATGATGATGGATCTATGAAAAATATTCTCATCAATTTTTGAATTGATTCGCGATTTATTTGAGATTTTAGTTCAATTAGGTTATTTTTTATTCATTTTTAATTGGTAAAAAATAGTTTGTGACTTTTAAAAATGCTGAAATTTTTTCTCAAACCTTGTTTGACCTTGTTGAACTTAGGATAAATCACTTGGATCTTTCAAGGTTGATTTGAAGTGATTTTGAAGTTTGACCTTTCCATTTTATTTTAATTCAAGTTTATTTTTAAATATTAAAAAATGCCAAAAATAGTTTATTCATTTCTTGACATCCAATCTTCATCTCACTTCTGTTTTTGATTGTTTGACCTTGACTTTCAATGTCATTGGTCAACATAGGAGGATTGGTATATGGTATTTCATTTAATGCACTTTAATTTTTGCCATTTCCATTCTCCATTTTTCTTCTTCTTCTTCTTCTTCTTCTTTTTCTTTTTGATCAATGAGTGGAAGGTTGATAAGTTAGCATTCTTTAGAGGGATTTAACCTTTCTTGACTCAAAACTAATTCATCTTGATCGATTGATCAAGTGGATGGCTTTGCATTAAGGATAGATTGTCTTTGAAATCATGCAAAAGGCTTAAACCAATACAAGATCAATTCTCTTCTTCTTTTTGGCATGACAAGTTTTTGGGACTTGGTTCACTAATCAAGACTCCTAACTTGTGTTTGTTGCCTACATTATTATTGACCACACTCAGATAGTTGTGACTTCTACATAAGTCCAATTACGATTGCTTAACATAGCGCTAAATTTGCCTTATGGCACACTAATTACTAACACTAACTATTAACAATTAACCTTTACTTTATGCAATTTACTTTTATGCAATTTACTATTCTTGCACATATTATTCATTTCTTTTTCCTCTTTGCTCACTTGAGCACATGTTTATGTTAATGCCATTTGCCTTTTGCTCACTTGAGCATATAATTGTGTATATATTATTTTGCTTGTGTTTTGTTTTGTTTGTTGTGAACCAAATGCAAAGAAATGGACTTAGTTTCTAGGACTTCCCCTATGCAAAGAAATGGAGAATTGGACTTATATTCTAGGACCTTTCCTTATGCAAAGATTGGAGTAAATGGATCTTATTGGTGAAGATGGATTAGAAGGACCAAATCTCTAAACTCACTCTTGTCCATTCTTGTTTTACTTCATGGAACTTTTGATGTGTGTGCTTGTGTGCTAGGAGTTCCCATTTGAGCTTAATTGGAGGATCATTACCATGTTCATCTAAGTGGAAGATACAAGATACATTGAGGATCTCTTATGAGACTTGTTTGGTTGCTTATGCTTTGTGCTTGCTTATTCCAAAGGATGGGAGCTACTTGGATCATCAATATGATCTCAAGAGAGGAACTCCTAGTGTGGTTTCATTTCTTATCCCTCATCTTTTTGTTTCCTTAGGACTTAGCCCTTCTTCTTCATCTCCACTCTAAGCCAAGCCAAAACTCTTTTTGTGCAAACATTTAACTATTGTTTTCAAACATTAGAAACCTAAGCCTTATGCTTTTGATTTTCAAACTTTCTTTTCATAACACTTATTTTGAATTGAATCTTTAAGTCAACTTTGACCACTTTTTGTATATACTTCCAATTGGTAAATATAACCTATTCAAATGTCTTTTTTGTGGTTCGAATGGCCACTTTCTTAATCAAATTTTCCATAACCTTTAGCTATTAGGTTTGAGTTATCCTTGTGGTAGATGTAATACTCACCTATATCCTTAGTGATGGACAATGAGTCTTCCATGCTTATTATAGGGTTAACCCCTCACTAGCATGTTGAAGCTATCCTCACATGGTGGATTTGTGGTTTGGTTGAGTTTTCTCCCTTTGATAACAAAAGACCTTAAGGCTTTTGGACCAATCAATTCACCAACTCATTTTGAAATTTTTACCCCGAACTACGAGGTTTTGATCCTAATCTTTTTATAAGATGGTACGTAGGCAATGGGTTTATCCATCCAAACACAAATTGTAAATAACTTGTATATTCTCTTCTCATCTCTTCAATCATGTTTGCACAAACAAATTTTTCACAAGACAACAACCTTCACAAGTGTGAAAAGGGCTCCCTAGGAGTACCTAGGATGTTTTGGGTGCCTAACACCTTCCCATTGCATAACCAACCCCCTTACCCAGATCTCTGTTTCTTTTACTAGTTTTGTTAAAACTATTAGGTTTTTGTTCGCTTTCTAACTATTCCTTTGGATAAATAGAAGTGCGGTGGCGACTCGACTTGTATGGTTTACCTTGGATTTAGTCAATATCTCTAATGGTAACGAATACCCCGTTACAGAAAAGTGGCGACTCTGCTGGGGAAAACCATTTGCCTAGTAGGTTTTGCCAACTTTTCATGCTTGTTGTATTGTATTGTCTTGTGACATATTTTTGTGCAATTTGGGATTACTGTATTGTATGTAATGATTGATTTGCTTGATATTAATTCCTTGTATGCTTGGTGATATTTGTGAGATGAGTTCTATACCCGGACTCGAGTGCACTTAGGATAGGAGAATGGCGTAGTCTTGTTGACTTGTGTGGAGTTATTCCTTAGCAAGTTGACTTGCAAGTCCATTCACTTGGTGGAGGTCATGCTGGGATCAATAATGTCACACAAGTAGTTATGGTTAGACATTACTCTTTCCAATATAGACCTTAGAAGCCAAGGACCTTAGTTTACCAAGCCCATCTTGGCCTATTCTTAGGATGTAGTGCGAAAGTCGTTCAAATGTAAGATTTGATACGATTGTTACACGATACTACACTTATAAGATTCTCTCTTGAGAATATTTTTGGAATACGAGTAGTCATTTCTCCGATAATATCCGAAAGATGGGATGATGACTATGGGAACCTCTTGTAGAACATGTTTGGTAGGTTTAAACCTTAGTACATTCCCTTTGGGTGGTTCTTAACCTAAACCCCATGCTCGTGATTCGCAACAAACCCTTGATTCATGGTTGATCCGTTCATATATCCTTAATATCAATGGAACTTGGGTGTTGATAAGGTGTAAACCATAATCCACCAAAATGGATGATTGATATTAAGGATGATATGATCCATCCCATGACCTTTATTTGGTGTGCTTTGCTTGATACTTGAGTGTGATTGTTGCATTCATGCATTCATGCACTCATTTGCACCCATATCATCAATAATAAAGAAAATTTTCAAGGAACTTAAAGGGGTTTATTTGCAAAATTTCAGACATGGAAAGACAAAGAAGGAATACGAAGAAGTATAGCTTCAGACAACCAGATTTGAAAGAGTTAAGGAATCTGACATCTTATGTATTAGATCCTTTGGGTTTTAAAGCTCGTTTTGGGAAGCTTCTTCCTCTTCTGACTACTCAGGTGGATGAAGGGTTGATGAGTGTATTGGTGCAGTTTTATGATCCCTTGTACCGTTGCTTCACTTTTCCGGATTTCCAGCTTTTGCCTACGCTTGAGGAGTATGCCCATCTTGTGGGTATACCTATTCTAGACGAGTTGTCGTTCAGTGGCTTGGAGAGTATTCCTACTTCTCAAGAGATAGCTGACATGTTACACATAGATGAATCTCTGGTTGGTGCTCATATGACTACCAAAGGTGTAATTCAAGGTCTCCCTTCTGAGTTCCTTATTGCTCAAGCTACTGTCTATGGGAAGGCCATGAGTGAGGATGCCTTTGAAGCCATATTTGTACTTCTCATCTATGGATTGGTATTGTTTTCCAACATTGACAAGTTTAAGGATGTGGACGCCATTAGGATCTTTTTTACTCTTAACCCCGTTCCGACTCTGTTGGGTGATACTTATTTTTCTTTGCATATGAGGAACGCAAAGGGTGGTGGTGCCATTGTGTGCTGTTTGCCTCTGTTGTATAAGTGGTTTATTTCTCAGTTACCTCAGACGGTCGCTTTCAAGGAGAACAAGGGATGTCTACGGTGGTCCACGAGACTTATGTCTCTCACTAATGATGATATCTCTTGGTATAACCGTGTGTATGATGGTGTGCAGATTATTAACTCTTGTGGTGAATTCTCCAATGTGCCTCTTCTTGGTACATGTGGTGGGATTAACTACAACCCTATTTTGGCACGTCGTCAGCTTGGGTTACCCCTAAAGGATAAACCTAATAACATTTTGTTAGAAGGTGTGTTATTTCAGGAGGGTAAAGATCCCCAAGGCTTGAAAGCTAGGATGGTCCGCGCTTGGCGCAAGATTCATAAGAAAGGAAGGAAGGAGTTGGGTCCTAAGAATTGCATTGCCATGGAGCCTTATACTACTTGGGTTAGGAAGAGAGCGTCTGAATATCTCATGCCTTACGAGTATCCGAGACCTACACTTTTGGTTATGGTTGGGCCTTCCACCCTCCCTAACCAAGGAGTAGAGGAGTTGAGAGACGAAGACCTATCTTGTGCCTGGATCCGTGAAAGCGAAGAGTTGCTTTAGCAGATTAAGGAGAAAGATGCTTTGATTGAGTTCCTCGAGCATCAAGTTATTGATGACCCTGATGATGCATGGACTTCTCTACTTCCCCAGTCTTCCCGGTTTTGGAAGAGGAAGTATGATCGACTCGCCAAAGAGAAGGCAGATATGGAGGCAGCTTATGAGAAGGAAGTGAAGAGACTTCGCGCATCCTATCTTCCTGTGTCCCGAGCTTTAGACGATTGTTTCTAGGGATCCATAGGATGATTATTTTCCTTTTCTCTTGTATATGATTGATAGTGTTGTACTTCTTTTCCCTGATATTATTTGATGAGATATTTCCATATGTGTTAAATAGTTAATATTTCTAAAATTTCAAATAAAACCCTAGAGTTCCTTTGAAATATAAAAACAAATTATGTGCACAAGCATTGCATGCATGATGTGCATAAGCAGGTTTTGGTTCCCGACTTCTTGTCCTGTGGTCTTACTCTGTATTCTTCATTTATTTTAAAGACAAGCTGACTCACCGGTACTACACTAGAGCCAACACTTTAAGACTGATGGATTAACTAGAGCAAGAGAACCGTGAACTCAAGGAAGAAGTGGCCAGACCGAGTGCTTTGATGGAATCATTCCTTGCTGCCCAGAGCCAGTCTTCTCCGACACCTTCAACTCCTCCCCAGAGGACAGTCATTTCTGAGATTGTCTCCTCAACTGTGCCTGCAGCCAGTGCCCATTTTGCTCCAGCATCTATGCCAACCGGATTCCCGTGGGGGATGCCTCCGAATTTCATGCCCGAGGGTCCTGCTCCAACTTTTGCTTCTATGTCGGCATCTAGCCCGGTCCTTGCTATTCCTCCTCTTGTCGTGCATACCATGCCTAGGGTAGACGACACCATCTATCATTCTGAGCCGTCTGAGGGCCCAGATGTCTATGAGAAGATGGACGTGATGAACGACCAATTTCTTGAGCTTCGCAAGGAATTGAAGACTCTTAGAGGAAAGGATCTTTTCGGCAAGTCTGCTTCCGAATTGTGCTTGGTTCCCAATGTGAAGATCCCGGTGAAATTCAAGGTCCCTGACTTTGAAAAATACAAGGGAAATGCTTGTCCTCTCAGCCACCTGGTCATGTATGCCAGGAAGATGTCTACTCAGACTGATAACGATCAATTGCTCATCCACAACTTTCAAGACAGTCTGTCCGGTGCCGCTCTGCGCTGGTACACGGGGTTAGACAATGCGAACATCCGATCTTTCAACGACCTTGGCGAAGCCTTCGTCAAGCAGTACAAATATAATATAGATATGGTTCCCGATCGGGATCAGCTAAGGGCCATGTCCCAGAAGGATAAGGAAACGTTCAAAGAGTATGCCCACAGGTGGCGAGAAGTGGCAGCACAGATCGTGCCTCCGCTAGAAGAGAAGGAAATGACCAAGATCTTTCTGAAGATCTTGAGTTCATTCTATTATGAGCGGATGATTGCTAGAGCTCCTTCTGAATTCACCGAGATGGTGAATATGGGGATGCGTTTAGAAAAAGGGGTTAGAGAAGGACGTCTAACCAAGGAAGAAGGCTCTTCTGCCAAGCGCTATGGGGCGTTTGCAAAGAAGAAAGATGGAGAGGCACATGCTGTGACCTCCTATATGAAATCAAGAAGACCCTCTGTGAGGAGGAAGACCGTGCGTCCTGTAGCACCTCAAATTTGCACCTCCCATTTTGTACAAACATTTTCATTTTAAGTCATTAGCATTGCATTGTCCACTGCATAGCATTGCATTGTCCTTTGCCCAAGTGCAAGTCATCAGTCAAGACTGGTCAGGAGATTCAGTTGTGCAAGCAAGCAAGTGCATTTCCTATGGAAGCAAAGCCCTAGGGTTGGTTCATTGAGTTCATATGACCTAGGGATCATTTTGAAGTGGTTTGGCCAAAGATTGGATGCTCAAGGCTCACCAGTCAAGCTGCAATTCATCTGAAACCCTAGAAAGTCAACCAAAGTCAACTGTCAATTCAACCATGGATTTGAAGGTGGGAGATGGTTAGAGAGGCCTCATTCATGTCGATACAAGTCTCATTTGACATTTCAAACATCAACAATGAAGAATTTGAGGTCAGATGAAAAGTTTCCAAAAATAGTAAGTGACCTGTAATTTGAAATTGCCAAAAATGGAAAGGTTTTCTCCTCAAGATTACATCATCAAGCAAGCTTCAAATGAAATTTTGTCCAACATGAAAGTTGAAGATCTTGCTCCCACCTTTCTAAAAAGTCCAAGAACATGAATTTATGATGTGTGGTTGAGGAAATATGGATCAATCATTGCCAAATGGATTTGAACTTCACAAGTGCATAACTTTTGAACCATAAAGCCAATTGATGTGGTTCTTTTTGTAACATTCCTATTTTGACATGAGCTATCCAAAACATGCATCACATATCATGCATTTTGATCACAAAATTTTTGGCATTTTCATTTGAATTTTGGAGGGAACTTTTAAATTCAAAAACTATGCATTGTCCACACATTCCATCATGTGCATTTGGCTCCAAATGGATTTTTTAGGTGAATTAAGCACAGAATCGTGCACTGTAGCATTGGTTATCACACATTAAGGTGCATTTGCAAATTGGCCATTACACCTTCATTTCATTAATCTCTTTGGCATGGCTTAATCATGATTAGCAAGAATCATTAACAGAACATATATATAGCCTAATCATAATAGAAAATGCATTAACAGTTCATAATTTATTCAGATCTAGATTTTTTGCACAATTTTCTCCATTGAGTTCTCTCACTTTTTCATCAAAATTTTGCACAAACCTTGCATTGTTCTTGATTGTTCCATCATCCACAAGCATATTTGGATACTTTTGGAAGCAAGAATCCATCATTTTCGAGCAGATTTTGGTACTGTTGAAGTTTTGCTCATTAATGGCAAGTGAAGATTCCAGCAAAATCGTGCAAGTTTAACATCCAATCCTTCCTCCATTCATTCATTCAAGAGCATAGGATCATCTGTTTCTACCTTGCAAGGCTTCAAAACACTGATTTCAGTTCTGCACTTCCAACAAGGTTAGGATTCGCGTGCTCTAATTCTTGAAATTGTGATATGCATGTTATAGATCTTCCATCACTGATTGCACTGAGCTTTGTATCGTGTATTTTCATCAAGAATTGAGGAAGTTATGCTGATTTTAAGTTTGATGTGTGAATCTTATCTTGCTCGATCCAAGCATGTTAGTGAGAGTTAGGGCAAATTGAGTTTAGATTGTTGATGTACGTGCAAAGACGAGTGCAATGGTATGCTGTTTGCGAATTTCTGTGACAAATGTTCTTGACCTGGAAATTTGGTGATGAACGTGATGAACATCTTAGGGTTTCTATTGCCAGAACGCGTTTGATCTTTTGAGCGCTTCTTTGCATGCGTTTTCTTGTTTGTGTTCATGCACTGGTCCACTTGGCACCAGCGTGGCAGAATGATTGGACACGATTGCTTCCCGTCGCCACATAAGCTTTAATGAAGCGCAGCGTTTCATTGTAAACGCGCCACATTCAAATCCTAACACGGTCCGATCCTCAACTGGAGCATTTTCACATTAGGCCTTGCATTTTTAGTTCATTTACCATCCACATTAATATATGCCTTGTTCACATGCTTCTTATTTTTTTCATCCATTCAAAAATTCATAACTCAATGATGGATTGTCCAAATGAGATGAGGTTTTTTGTATGATGTTCCTCATGATCTGTAATATTTTTTGATGATTTTTCCAGAAATTATGCACGCATGGATTTTAATGTTGCTTAGGGATTGTGTATACATGTGCTATCTTGACCTACCTTGCCATTTTGATTGTGAAATGATGAGATTTTATCCAACACTCTTGAAATTTTGTGTGCTTAAACTAGACATCCTAATGGTCATTTTGGAATAGAGTTTGCATTTTTCTCATTTTTGGTTGTTGAGATATGATCTGTTTAATGTAGGTGTGACAATGTGTGTCACACCATTGCTTGCTCAACTTGTGGATTTTGTTTACCATGCCAAACAAATGCCAATTGATGTGAATTTTTGCATGATGCTACTTCTGGATGTTAGGATTGCTTGTGAAGTTTTATGGAATTTCTGGATGCATTTGTGATTTGTTTGGAATTTTCGTTTCTGGCTTGTCATTTGTGGACTTTTTGATAGTCATGAATTTAGATGATTTGTGAAATGATGGATGTTTATCCTATGAACTTGAAATTTTGCACATTGATTCTAGATACTTTGAAGTTAATTGTGGCTTTGATTGGATGCATTTATCATGTGTGGATTCTGTTTTATACTTGTGTGAAGTTGATGTATGAAATTGTGCCTCCATTGAGCTTGTTTGTGCATACCTTGCCTTATGGAATTTATTTGCCATGATTCTACTTGTCCAAATGCCTTGATTTTTGGTATGTTGATCATGTGATTTGTGCTGTTTAGCCATGATGTTTCTTGGGATTTATTGAATCATTTTGGAGTTGATATGGATTGGTTCATTCTGTTTGCTTCAATGAGCTTTCAACTTGCATGCTTTGCCTTATGTGCTTTGTGAAATGAAATTGGTTGATGCCATTGATATGAGACCACTTGGATATTGTTCTTAATTGATTAAGCTTGATTCTTGTCAATTTTCATGTTCTGTTTTGGATTATTTCTCTCACTTTGACCCTAGGCCTTGTCCTAGTGGGTTGCTTCTTATGTTTGAGTTGTGTTTTCAGGACAAGCAGCACAATTGCCATACTTGATGATGTTCACTCATTGGAGTTGATCCATTGCTTGTTGATGACTAATCTTGAGTTTGTTTTGTAGGCTTTGAGACTTAAGCCTAGGCCTTGTGGCTTGCACCTTTGTGCATTAATGCTTGTCTGTTTGTTTATGTACAGTTGACTGTTGACTTGTAACTGTCTGTTTGACTTTTGTTTGAGTTGTATACTGACTGTGTTGGATTGTTTTCAGGTACCTTAGTTGCTATAGTTCCTTTGTGAAGTTGCTTTTGCTTTGCTTGATAGCTTGAGCATTGAGGTATAATTCCACTAACTCCATGTAGCCTGGAAGACCTGCCCTGTTACTTGGGCAGGCACCTGTCTGAAGTCCTCCTTAAGAGGCAATGCTTGTGATTATTTATTTTTGTCCCCAAGCAGGAAAAGACCTTTGATAAGGCAATTGGCAGAACACAAGAGATGTGCAATCCATCTCCTGCTATTCAGTTGAGTCATCCCTTTGCTCGCACCACTGGTGTTGATGCATTGTGGATAATAGCCCAAGATCTATAGAGTCATTAACTTGTGGAGAGAGTTCCAACTTTCTGAACTCCCACACCTTCATTTGTCTAAAGCTCTCCCAGGCCAGGGATAATAGCTGTGAGACACACCCCTCACTTCCCATTTCATCTGCTTCACCCTAACTCTCAATGTTAAGGTTAAGAGCTAACATCACCCTGATACAGTGGCTTGTTTGTCGAGGTTGACATGACCCCTTGACTAAAGCCTAACTTTGTTTGAGCCCACTTGTTTGTATATAGTGTGTGCTATTTGTGTGAATGTTTGCTTTGCCTGTGCTGTTTAGGATAGCTTGCTCCCTGTGCAAGTTAGATAGCAACCTCAACCTAGGACCATGGTGAATTAACATGATAACTATTAGGCTCGAGTTAGTCTCCCTTCTAGTTTGTCATTTCCCAGTCTCTGGTTAAGCTAGTCCTTTGTCCCTGCGTAGGGGAACTACGTCGCCCTGATCCTCATACTAGATGAGGTACGTAGGCAAGAGATGAGCAGATCTCTCCGGGCGCCCTTTTTGTTTTCTCTTTGTGTGTGTTAGGAGATGGATATAAGACCAGCGATTGGCATTCCGTATCCTATTGTTATGTGCTTGGAGTCCGATGTAAGTCCAGCAATTGGCATTTGGTTTCCAGTGTGCGTGTGTTTGGTTTGGAGTCTGATGTAAGTCCAGCGATTGGCATTCGGTTTCCATGTTTGCCTGTGTTTGTGTGGTTTTGTTTGGTGTGTGTTAGCCGAGCTACGAGTGCTCTGATTCTTCTTTAGTCCGAGAAGATACGTATGCATAGGATGCGACATCCTAGCGAGCACAGGTTCCCCGTCCCGAACTACGTCGACTCTGATGTCTGTGCCTAACAGACTACGTAGGCCCAGGATGCGATATCCTTCCGAGTTAGTTTCGTTTGCTTTCTTGTGTCTCTTTCAGCCAGTGTTTGTTTATTTGAGCAGTGTTTTAGCAACCTTTATCCTTCCTTTTGTGCGTGGATCCCGTCGAGTACGACGGATGCGTAGGGGTGCTAATACCTTCCCTTCGCATAACCGACTCCCGATCCCATTCTCTTTGGTCGCGAGACCATGTCTTTTCCAGGTTTACTTCGAGCGTTTCCTTTCCCTCTTTTGGGATAAATAACGCACGGTGGCGGCTCTGTTGTTTCGTTTTCCCGCCGGTTTTTCGCGTAATGCGACTTGTCCCGCCGGTAACCAGCACCAGGTGACTCACATATCACCTGTTTTCAGAGATAATCAATAGTATCAGCAACATAACAACAATCAACAACCACCTCAGCAATATAAAAAACAACAACACCGTCCGCAACAGCAGGCCTACCATCCTCAAAACAGTAATCCAACTAGCACGAGTTACGAGAGGAAAAAGGTCACTTTTGATCCTATTCCGATTACGTACGCAGAATTATATCCCTCTTTGATAGAGAGGAAGTTGATTACTCCGAGAGACCCACCAGCTATACCTGCTAACCCTCATTGGTGGTATAAGCACGAATTGCATTGTGTCTACCATTCTGGTGCTCCTGGCCACGACGTGGAGAATTGCTATCCGTTGAAGACCAAGGTTCAAGACCTTGTAAGGTGCGGAATTCTGTGTTTCGAGGACGTAGGTCCTAATGTGAAGAAGAACCCATTGCCCGGGCATGGGAAATCTGTCAACATGGTCCAGGGATGCCCTGGGAAATACAAAGTCAAATATGTTAGTCATATTCAACAATCTCTGGTCGAGCTGCATCGTTTGCTATGAGAATACAGTCATTATGAGCACGATCATGATAGATGCCGAATATGCCCTGTTAACCGATTGGGTTGTCGCCAGGTGTGCAAGGATCTTCAGGAAATGCTGGATGAAGGAGTCATTGAGATTCTTCAAAATAGGAATGTTGACGAAGATGAGCCAGAGGTCAACGTAATTTCCCCAGTATTCCGAATGCCCGAGCCTGTTACCATTAGGTATGATGGTAGCAAGCAGAAGGTTTCTCCTGTTCTTATCATCAAGCCTGCCAGTCCAGTACCATATTCTTCTGAAAAAGCAATTCCCTTTCGTTACCTCGCCGTTGCTGTAGAAGATGGGAAAAAGGTGACTTTGCCATCCTCCTCTATTGTGAATATTGCTGACGTAAGTGGTCTGATCCGCAGTGGTCGTGTATTTTCAGCGCCATCAAAACCTCAAGCTAACGCTGATTTTGTTGAACGCCCGATTGGGAATACGGTGAATTCTCCGAATTCGGCACTTGCTGTTAAACCCTCCTTTGTACTAAAAACTCCTACTTCTGTTGGCCCTAGTGGAAATGAGAAAGAAGACTGTGATGAGATGCTGAGGCTCATCAAGAAGAGTGAGTACAATGTTGTAGACCAGCTTCTACAAACGCCATTCAAAATATCGGTATTATCTTTGCTTCTGAATTCAGAACCACATAGAGAGGCTCTGCAGAAAGTTTTGGATGTGGCATATGTAGATCATGATGTCACAATAGAACAGTTCGATAGCATTGTTGCAAACGTCACTGCTTGTAACAATTTGAGTTTCTGTGACTCTGATCTCCCTGAGGAGGGAAGAGACCACAACTTGGCTTTACACATCTCCATGAATTGCAGAGACGACGCCATGTCCAATGTGCTGGTGGACACTGGGTCATCACTAAACGTATTGCCAAAGTCCACTCTTTCAAAACTGTCATATCAAGGGCCTCCCATGAGGCAGAGTGGGGTAGTTGTGAAAGCTTTCGATGGGTCTCGAAAAACTGTGATTGGGGAAGTTGATCTCCCAATCAAGATTGGACCAAGTGATTTCCAGATTACCTTCCAGGTTATGGATATTCATCCATCGTACAGCTGTCTCTTAGGCAGACCATGGATTCACGAGGCGGGCGCCGTTACATCCACCCTACACCAGAAGCTGAAGTTTGTGAATAATAAAAAACTGGTGGTGGTAGGGGGAGAAAAGGCTTTCCTGGTTAGCCACTTGTCTTCCTTCTCATATATAGATGTTGAGGATGAAGTTGGAACTCCTTTCCAAGCTTTATCTATAGCTGAGCCTGTTGAGAAGAGAACTCCTTCATTTACTTCCAACAGAGATACGAAGTTGGCCATTGAGTGTGGTGCAATTGCTGGTCTAGGAAAAATGATTGAGCTAGAAGACAATTAATCCCGGGCTGGCATAGGCTTTTCTTATGGGGTTTTCAACGAGAGAGGGCTATTCAAGAGTGGAGGTTTCATCCACGTAGGTCAAGAGGAAGAAGCTGCTGCTGTCTTGGAAGAAGATACAGAGGATTCTGGCAATTTCTTTATCCTTGGAGGGATCTGCAACAATTGGGTCGTTGTGGATATTCCTACAGTTATCCACAAGTCAACGTAATGATCACTTTGTTTAAAAACCCTTCTCCCATGCCAAAGGGAGGAGTGATGACATTGTTGGCAACATTAATACAATGATATTTTCATTCAATAAATTCATGTTAAATGTTTGTTTTTCTAGTTATTTTCCCTTTTTGCTTTTTGCATGAAATTGATGATCATATAAAACCCTAAAAGTAGAAAAAAATCAATCTTTTCATCTACATAATGATTTGCCTTGCTTGATTTCTAAAGCTTTTCATATCCAAAATCATTATGCAGGTTGATCAAACCCATTGAACATAATGATCCAACACCATCTCCCAACTTTGAGTTCCTGTATTTGAGGCCGAAGAGGATGATGATGAAGATATTCCTGATGAGATTACCCGTCTACTTGAGCATGAAGAGAAGATCATTCAGCCACATCTTGATAACCTGGAAACAGTTAATTTGGGGTCTGAAGATTGTGTTCGCGAAGTGAAGATTGGGGCACTCCTGGAAGAATCTGTTAAGAAGGGGTTGATTGAATTGCTACGAGAATATGTTGACGTCTTTGCTTGGTCGTATGAAGACATGTCGGGTCTAGATACTAATATTGTGCAACATTTCCTACCCTTGAAGCCTGAGTGCGTGCCTGTGAAGCAGAAGCTTAGAAGAACTCATCCTGATATGGCAGTGAAGATCAAAGAGGAAGTTCAGAAGCAAATTGATGCGGGGTTTCTGGTGACTTCTACATATCCTCAATGGGTGGCCAATATTGTGCCCATGCCTAAGAAAGACAGAAAAGTACGGATGTGCGTGGACTATAGAGACTTGAATAAAGCTAGTCCAAAAGATGGTTTCCCTCTACCACATATTGATATGTTGGTAGATAATACAACTAAATTCAATGTCTTCTCATTTATGGATGGATTTTCCGGATATAATCAGATCAAAATGGCACCCGAGGATATGGAGAAGCCAACATTCATCACACCTTGGGGAACATTCTATTATCGAGTGATGCCCTTCGATTTGAAGAACGCCGGAGCCACATATCAACGAGCTATGACTACCTTGTTTCATGATATGATGCACAAGGAGATTGAGGTATATGTTTACGATATGATTTCTAAGTCGAGAATGGAAGTTGAACATGTAGAGCACTTATTGAAGCTTTTCCAGCGTTTGAGAAAGTATAAAGTTCGTCTGAATCCCAATAAGTGTACATTTGGAGTCCGTTCTGGCAAATTATTGGGCTTTATTGTCAGTGAAAGAGGTATTGAGGTTGATCCTGCAAAGGTCAAAGCAATACAAGAGATGCTTGCGCCCAAAACTGAGAAGCAAGTCCGAGGTTTTCTTGGCCGCTTGAATTATATTTCCAGATTCATATCACACATGCCTGCCACATGTGCACCGATATTCAAGCTCCTCCGGAAAGATCAGTCTCATGACTGGACCGAGTGTCGCAACCTGCGAAAAACACAACCGGCGAAAAAGAAAAGACAGAAGAGTCGCCACCGTGCGTTATTTATCCCAAAGGGGGGGAAAGGAAACGCTCGAAGTAAACCTGGAAAAAGGAAAGGAAAAGACAAGGTCTCGCAACCAAATCTCGGGTTCGGGAGTCGATTATGCGAAGGGAAGGTATTATCACCCCTACGCGTCCGTAGTACTCTACGGGATCCACTTTTGTAGTTTTCGTCTAAAGGGTGTGGGTTTATCTAATATGTTATTTATTAAAAAGGGTCAAAAGAAAATGACTCGCACGGATGTCGCATCCACTGCATACGTATCTCATATGAACATGAGAATCAGAGTCTTCGTAGCTCGGCTGCCTAAGGGTTAGGGGAAAGTGTGCTCGCTAAGACATCGCGTCTTATGCCTACGTATCTCATCTGGAATGAGAATCAGAGCAAGCCGTAGTTCGGCTAACTACGGGTTAAGGGTTGGGTTTTGGACGAACGAAGTTACTACGCAATCTACCAGATGCTCGACCTTTGGAGACTTACTCGCCTGTAGTAGAAGGAGTTAACGTGTTGTTAGGAGAAGAAAAATCAATGGGTTTGTTTGCGTTGTAGGAACGCGCATGCAAAAAGGAGTCCTAGGCGAAGGAACCTGCAAAAAGTAAACACACGAAAACATTGCCTCCTATTGAGGTCTTCCAGCTAAGAAAGCGGTAAAATGCGGGAAAAATAAAGGGATTAAGAGGTCTACCGCATGGATAAAGATCCGGAGTAACAGTAATTAAAGGAACGAGAAACCCAGAGATCCTTCCAAGCTAAGCATCATCAAAGAAAGAGAGTCAGTATAAGTAATCGGAATAGACCTTCAGGTGGTTCCCCATAAATAAAGTGGAATACCAGGAAAACCATCTCTGCAAGAGTCATTTGAGCCCTCACAAAAACTCAATAAACAGGTTAGACAAACAAGATGAAATAAAGAGAAAACAATGTCATGCTGAACACAAAACATATTAGAATAAACAGAAGCTACTGTGCGATCGCTACTGTCTCGCCTAGCGAAGGCTAAGCGAAGCTTCGCTGCAGGCTCGCCTAGCGAAGCGGCTAGCGAAGGCCTGCGGGTTTCAATTTCTTCCTTGATAACAGTTCGATCTCCATAATCCCAAACCCTGTGGTATCCATATCAGAAACGAAACGATTAAACATTCAAGGTATTGTTAACATTCATGCATATTTAAACCCGTGGGAGAAAACAAACGATACCTCATATATTCATAATTCAAATTGAGAGCATAAGAGTAATGGGAATAAGGGCAAACCTGATCGGAGGTTGCTGCAGATTAGCTCGTAGGTCTCCTTTTTCTCTCTCTTTTTCTCCCGGGGTTCTGTTTCAATGAAAACTCTGGTATTTATAGACTGATTTCGTGGCTGGTGGGCTCAAAATGAGGGCAACTTAAGCCTAAAATGTCTCTGTTACTTTCTGGAAACGCGTACTCTTCGCCTAGCGAGCATGACAGTCCTCTTCGCTAGGCGAAGCATTCTGCTCGCCTAGCGAGCATGACATCTCAGGCTTTACCTTTTTCTCCTTCAAGCTTGCGTTTTGCGTGGTGAATAGGCCCCATTTGAACCTGTTGGAAGTAACTCAAGTCTTTCCTTGCGTTGACCGATCATCCGGGTAGAACCCACAAAGTGTCTTGGATGATGTTCAAGCTTCTCGGATTCGATTCTGATTGACGCGATGAAATGCAATATGAAATGTTAAATGAAATGAAAAATGAAGGCATGAATGAGGAGGGCAAATTTTGGGTTGTTACAGCTGCCCCTATTCAATCATCAGGTAACCCGAGCAGGATGAAAGCGAACAGCTTATCAGACAAACAGGGCGAGCTGTGATTGAATACCAAAGACAAACCAAAAATTTGCGCTCTAAGAACACCGCAACAATATTGAAAATACATCTCGCTGTTTTTTCTTCTGATCCTCTGGCTGAATCTGAATCAGTCTTCTGACTTAATCTGGAGTTTCAATCCTCTGGCTGAATCTATACTCAATTTGGTCCTCTGGTTGGATATTAAATTTGATCCTCGGGCTGGATACGATTTTGATCCTCGGGCTGGATACGATTTTGTCTTCTGTTTAGACATGACTTCGAAGATCTGTCTTCGATTGATTCTCTGGCTGAATCTGTTTCGATCTTCTGGCTAGATCTTCTTCGATTGATTCTCTAGCTGAATCTATTTTCTTTGATTCTCTGGCTGAATCTATCTATTTTCGGTCTTCGGGCTAGGCCTGACTTCGATCTTCTGGCTAAATCTACTTTGTTTCGATTCTCAGGCTGAATCTATTCTCGGTCTTCGGGCTAGACCTGACTTTGATCTTCTGGCTAGATCTGGATTGTTGCGATTCTCTGGCTGAATCTACTCTCTTTGATTCTCTGGCTGAATCTATTTCGATCTTCTGGATAGATCTGGATTGTTTTGATGATAAAATCCCATCATCAGGATCTCGCATCTGAGGCATGCGCTGGTTGACCCTCTTTCGAAATCTACAATCTTCATGTTAGATATGCAGCTTCGAGAATATCCTATTTTTCGGGCTTCGTACATATTCCTCAGGCTAGAACATGTTGTAACGACTCTTCAATTAGACTTTGTTTTTAAATTGCGATCCGCGGGCTGGATCCTCTTGTAGGTTGGTTTTCCTCTGGCTGGCTTGCTGGGGAAATAACGCTCGTAGGCGACTCTCTGGCTGAATCTTCAACTTGAAACTTAGGTTGGCTCTCTGGAACACGATTCTCAGGCTAAATCTTCAAAATGACCCTCAGGCTGGATCACTGGAAAATGATTCTCAGGCTGAATCTTCGAAATGAACCTCAGGATGGATCACACTCACTCGATCCTCTGGCTGGATATTCAAAATGACCATCAGGCTGGATCACTAGAACACGATTCTCAGGCTGAATCTTCAAAATGACCCTCAGGTTGGATCAGTCATACTTGATCCTCTGGCTGGATCTCGTGACTTTGGTTGTAGTGTAATTCTTCAGTCTGCTCTGAAGAACCTGTTTATCAGCTTATGTGTATGCTTGGTATGATATACGTGCGAATGTTATGCATGATGCAAAAAGAAATCTGCTTGGGGAAGCAAACTTCGAGAGGGAACGAATGGCTGTATCAATCCTTGAATGCTCTGTGGGGAATGATCCGTCTGCCGGGACCAATGAGCCACCGAAAATAAATCGGCTTCTCTCTGGGGAGTTGACCTTGCTGGGGAAGTATCAACCATGAGAGCTTTTCTTGGAGACTTCACTGGGGAAATGTCGCGGGAATCGACCTTTGCTGGGGATATGAACTTGCTAATCGTCCTCAAGCTGGGGATCAAAACGAATCTGTTAAAAATAATCTGCTGGGGGAAGAGATGAACACTAGGAACACCATCCTCTTGTTTGTTGGGTATGCAACTACTTCGCTGTTACTGGGGATACAAGGTGCAACTCTACTGGGGAGCATGCTCTGCTGAGGAGAGACTTTGTCAACCGCTTGGGGATGGGAATTCATGACTTCGCATCCAGTTCTTGTAACCTGTAACCAGAAAATACACGTATGCTCCGGGGAATTACTCGGTTTGAATTCACCGTCCGGGATTAAGCACATTCAAAGCAGTTTTAAATGTTTTCCTGTGCAAGTCATCTGCAAAAGCCACCATTATATTCAAATGCAATATGTTTCATCAAGAATTCAGACATCTTTTGCAAACAAACTGATAAATGAAAAATAAAAGAGACTCTTTAACTGAATTATTCGACTTTTAATGGTTGAAAAATTTGTGCCAGGAATAGGCGAGTATATCAGGAAGATGATCCCTAGAAAGAGGTGATCACTATAATTTGAACAAAAGAAAAATATCCTAATGGCAACGTGGATACGGGTCCCACTGAGTTTCGACTTTGCTATGGCTCGTATGTCCTCAGGACGTTCTGCTCATCTTGCTTTCTGAAGTGGATGATTAGTCGATCTTTAACTTTAGGAGATTGACGGATTGAATGAAACGGTGATAGAACACGGACGAACTCATATTGCAGTCATTCGCTTATTCCCTAACTTTTGCGTGGACCGCCATTTTGGGTTTTCAATCCACCGGGATACCCTTTTTTGCCTGAGCCTCCCTTTCGGGTTTTCGACTCACCGGGTGTACATTTTATCCCTAATTTTTGCCTAAACCTCTTTATTCCCTTTTTTTTTTGGTTCGTCGGGATGCCCTTTTTTGCCTGGACTATTCTTTTTACTGTCCAACGGGTCAATTTTATGCGAAGTATTTTTTAACTGCGTCTGAGTTGACAGGGGACGGGAAGTCTTAGCCATCCATGGTTGTTAGCATCAGAGCTCCGCCAGAGATCTGTGTTAGGAGGAAGAATTCTTTTGAGTACCAGTTCATCGACTTGATACTCCCGAGGGCGCACTTTCTGATCAAATGCTCTCTTCATCCGTCTCTGATATAGTTGGCCCTGGCATATATCTGCTAGTCTCTTCTCCTCAACTAGGCTCAGCTGATTGTATCGAGAACGGACCCATTCTGCTTCGTCCAGCTTAACATCCATCAGGATCCGCAAAGAAGGAATTTCGACTTCAACCGGAAGAACTGCTTCCATGCCATATACAAGCTGATAAGGTGTTGCCCCAACATTTTTTTTTGGGCTTGGAAGGATGTGCACTTTATCTGCATAAATCTGGCAAGACACTTCCTTTGATGGCTTTTTGTGAAGTGTATTGGATGTCATACTCTGTCAGTATCATTTGCCACCTAGCAACCCTTCTGGTAAGCGCTGGCTTTTCAAAAATATACTTGACTGGATCCATCTTTGATATCAATAGAGTCGTGTGAGTCAACATATACTGTCTTAGTCAGCGAGCAGCCCATGCCAAAGCGCAACAAGCTTTCTCGAGCAGTGAGTATCTTTGTTCACAATCGGTAAACTTTTTGCTAAGGTAGTATATTGCATGCTCTTTTCGACCTGACTCGTCACGCTGACCGAGCACACAACCCATTGACCTTTCTAACACAATCAAGTACATGATCAACGGTCTTTTCCTCTCGGCCTATAGACCGGCCCCGATCTTGATCTCTTTCTTGTCGTCTTTGGTACCAATGTTGACGGTCTCAGTCACCTCCTGATAAGGTGCAATAGCTCAGTCCTCCTGTTTCAACAACCTGGCTAACTCTTCAGGCAATTCACAATCTTCCTCAACCCCTTCTTCGGCTTGATAGATAGGATTGCCGAAGTCATACTTGGCCATAGCAGTGTCGTTAGCAGTGAGATCCGGGTGATCATGATGGAGGATCATGCTTTACCTTAGAACGAGATTTTTTGGAAAGAAAAACGAAAAAGAAACATTGCCATTTTTTTGTAAAAGTAAAAAATAACTGAAAGAAAGAGAACACAAAATTGTTTGCAAAAACTGTCCTTTACTGATGATGAAAATAATTGCGAAATGTAACTAAATGGATGGCCCTACAGATGAGTCATTACACCTTAGGCAAAGTGTAAGACTTTATTATGCATGTAATAAAAGGAAAACAATAAAAATCACTCTTTCAGTAGAGTAACCCGGACGACTTTTTCAGACGACCAATTGTCGAGCTTTTCTCCTGGGACACACGGGCGAATCCAGCTATCTAAGTCACAGTCGATGTCAGCTTTGTCTTCATCTGCGGCATTGACGATGTGGGGAGAAACCAAACCCCCACTGGAGAAAGTACCGGCTTCATTCTTCTAAGACCCTGGGGCATACCCCAATCCAAACTTGTCTTCTTTGATGATTGGCTCCACAAATTTGCCCCAGCCTTGGGCATTACCAGCCTTAACCACTTCAACAGCTTGCTTGTATAAAGAGATAGAAGTCCCGACCTTCTCAGACTCAGGTGAAAAGACAGCTTCGGGCACGACCTTACTAATGTTTATGGCTTCGAAGCCCTGACACAGCATCTCATGCATCTCGCCATCCATCTCCACATACTTAAATGTAGATAGGTGGCTAACAAAAATATCCTCTTCACCACAAACAGTGACGATTTGACCTTCTAGTGCATATTTGAGCTTCTGGTGGAGAGTAGAAGTCACAACACCGGCAGCATGAATCCAGGGCCGACCTAGCAGACAGCTATAGGCAGGCTGGATATCCATCACATAAAATGTACTCTCGAACACCTGCGGTCCAATCTTAATTGGCAACTCGACTTCGCCACACACAACTCGCTTAGAGCCATCAAAGGCCCTTACAACTAAATTACTTGGCTTCAGGATGATGTCATTGCAATCCAACTTCATTAAGGCTTTCTTTGGAAGAACATTCAGAGAAGAGCCTGTATCAACCAAAACATGGGAAAGCACCGTCCCTTTGCATTCCATTGTGATATGCAAGGCTTTGTTGTGATTCTTGCCCTCAGGTGTCAGGTCATAATCGGTGAAACCTAGCGCATGGCTAGCGTTTACATTTGAAACTACCGACTCCAGCTGGTTAACAGTTATCTCTGGAGGAACATAGGCCATATTCAGTACTTTCCTCAAGGCTGCTATGTGTGCCTCGGAACACATTAATAATGAGAGAATGGAAATCTTTGAGGGTGTCTGATTTAGCTAGTCGGCTACCTTGTAGTCACTTTTCTTGATAATCCTCATAAACTCATCCACTTCCTTCTCGAATGCGGTCTTAGGAGGAGCTTCTCAGTAGTAACTTCTTCGGTGGCTACCTATTTTCCTTTAGCCTTGGTAGCTGCCTCAGCTTCAGTATTCGTGCGCAAGGTTAATGGTACAAATAGGCATCCACTGCGAGTGAAGCCACCAATCCCTCCAACATTGCCTACAGCGGAGCTACCAATGTCAATGTCTTCTTCGTTGACTTTCTTCCCCTGGCAGTAGACATCAGCCCCAAAGTGCCACGGGATAGTATTGTCTTTCTCATACGGAACAGGTCCTGGTACCGTGATGGTGACCGGACTAACTAAAGTCGGTTGAGGGTTGTCAGAGTAAATTGTAACTGGTGCTGGACTTTCTGGGAAATATATTGTTGTAGGACCGGGTCTCTCGAGAACATATATCTCTTCAGGAGTGAAATAAAACGTCATTGTCGACACATCATTCTTCACTGGACGGGTCTGGTCGAACTGAAGACAACCTTCATCTATCAGTTGCTGAATACCCCTTCTCAAACTGTCACATCCGTTCTCGGCAGCTTGACAATTTCTGCATTCTTCCCTACAACCCGGGAAGATACGTCCTTTCAAAAGTCGGTCTTTAACTACCGATAGCGAAGTCTTCACTTTAGTCACATCAGAAACCAAGTTCAAAGTTTCCCCACTATCAACAACATTAATCCTCTGCCCGCCATGGGCTGGCATCGGGTTTTGGATAACATTAGGCACCAGAGAAAAATTGATAGCTTGGGCATCTCTCAAATCTTGTACCTTTAGCTGGAGAGCCTTGCAATTATCTATAGTATGGCCAGGTGCGTTGGAGTGAAAAGCACATCTGGCGTTGACATCATAACCTCTAGGCAAATTATTGGGACCGGTTGGTGGGGCCAGAGTTCTCAACGTAACCAGATTCATGTCAATCAGCTTGGGAAGCAATACTGAATAAGGCATTGGGATCGGCTCAATGACCCGGTCCGTTTGCCTCGGACGTTGTTGATAGTGTCTCTGCTGAGTCGGATTACCTCCTTGCTGTTGATTATTGTACCTGGGTTGCTGTTGCGGATAATACTGCGATTGTTGTTGCTGTTGAGGAGCAGGTGTTGGAATAGTGACTGCGGCCACTTGATCTTGATAATAATTAGGGCGTCCTCTGCCCCTGCCTCTGCCGGCATACACAACACTTGTCTCACATTCTCTTCTTTGCTGACCGTTACCAGCAAACGCTTTCTTGGGACCTGATGAGTTGGAAGCACTGTTGTCTTGAATTTGGCCCATCTTCAACAGACTCTCGTTTCTTTCTCCAGCAATTACTATCTCTGCAAAACTGATTGACGGGCAAGCAGGCAATCTCTCGATATAATTTCCTTGAAGAGTGTTCATGAACATGTCTGCCATCTCCCTTTCAGACATAGGGGGTTGGATGGACGCAGCAATCTGTCTCCAACGCTGAGCATATTCTCTAAAGGTCTCCTTGGCAGTCTGAGACATTCCTTGCAACAAGGTCCGATTTGGAGCCATGTCCAAGTTGTATTGATATTGCTTGACAAAAGCCTCTGCCAAGTCTTTCCAGCTCTTGATGGTAGTACGAGACAAATGAGAATACCATTCACGAGAAGCTCCAGTTAGACTGTCTTCAAAATAGTACATCCACAGTTTTTCATCTTCAGTGTGAGCTCCCAACCTTCCCAGATAAGATTGGGGATGAGTGCGTGGGCAGGAAGCCCCGTTGTATTTCTCAAAAGTAGGGGGTTTGAACTTGTGAGGAATCCTTACTCCCTGAATCAGACCAAGATTTGTGACATCAAAACCTAAGGAATTTTGAGACTCCAAAGATTTGAGCTTCTCAGCAAGCTCATCCATACGGCGAGTGGTCTCGTGAGCTTCATCGTGCAAAGAGAATTGATCATACTGATAATCTTTAGTAACGGGGCGCCCGTTAATCCGAATTCCTTGATTCACATTGTACCTTCCGCCAATACCATTTCCAACATTCCCCGTGTTGCCAACATTACCCGGGTTTCCATCATCATTTGTGTTACCATTGTTACCAGTATTCACAGGGTTATCAGCATTCCCAGGGTTTCCCTCAGCATTTGGTATCTCCACCTCTGGATCGAGCCTCGGTTGCTCAACCAATTCCCTTAGCTTTTCCTGGCCTTCTGCCATACCAGTCATCAATGTCATGAACTGATCCATCCTTTCACGCATATCAGCCAGCTCTTTCTGTACCTGGTCCATCGCTAGTAGCGGACGATTTTCCTTCGTCGGGTACCTGTGGACTCGCTTGGGACCAATACTGCCTGAAACAGGGAACAAACATTAGACACTGCGGTGACACCTGCAAAACAAACAAGGGTTAGTATGCATGGTATGCGATGCCCTGCTTATTCAATTTTAAGGCACCCCCTTTTGGAAGGGAATACCCTGCAAATGAATAAGCATGAGATGTTGGATGCAAATATGCAGATGATATTATGCAATGCAAAGGCATGTCAATCAGAATTGCTGGATCCGCTTGAACATCTGTCAGGTTGCATTGCTTGGAGAGAAACCCACTGAGGAATATAATACCGGATCGACACTTCGGCATGAATTCGGAACCGGGAACCATAGAACACAGTCATCAACTTAGAACCCAAACTTCAGAACCAACGGTCACCAACAGAACCGAACAATAGTCACCAACAGAAAAAGTCACCATCAGTACCTGTAAATGATTCATTCCCGCCCCACTCACGGGTGTAATCTAGGTCAGGGTAAGGTCAAGAGAAACTCAGGATAAACAATCCTTTCAAGAATATCATCATATGCACACCATGTGTATGCAACGATAATACCCCATCAGAATCTGAACTGCTCGTGATACCATGTTCCGCTAAGTGGCGCAATATCACCCGCTTCCCATGAATCATTCTATTACTAGGTGTCCTAAAGTTCACTCATAACCTGTGTATTGGGCCTTTTACCTCATGGAACATCCCATCCCAACAAACAGAGCCAGCAGATACGGCAATCATATGTACGCAAAGCAATAAAGCAGGTAAATGCTGAAAAATAACTATACAAAAGAATAAACACCCAATAAACAAATAACCTACGAAAGCTAGGAGGGACTCGCTTAGGGAAACCAGGTCCCCAGCAGAGTCGCCAGCTGTCGTAACATGCGAAAAACACAACCGGCGAAAAAGAAAAGACAGAAGAGTCGCCACCGTGCGTTATTTATCCCAAAGGGGGGGAAAGGAAACACTCGAAGTAAACCTGGAAAAAGGAAAGGAAAAGATAAGGTCTCGCAACCAAATCTCGGGTTCGGGAGTCGATTATGCGAAAGGAAGGTATTAGCACCCCTACGCATTCGTAGTACTCTACGGGATCCACTTTTGTAGTTTTCGTCTAAAGGGTGTGGGTTTACCTAATGTGTTATTTATAAAAAAGGGTCAAAAGAAAATGACTCGCACAGATGTCGCATCCACTGCATACGTATCTCATCTGAACATGAGAATCAGAGTCTTCGTAGCTCGGCTGCCTAAGGGTTAGGGGAAAGTGTGCTCGCTAAGACATCGCGTCTTATGCCTACGTATCTCATCTGGAATGAGAATCAGAGCAAGCCGTAGTTCGGCTAACTACGGGTTAAAGGTTGGGTTTTGGACAAACAAAGTTACTATGCAATCTACCGGATGCTCGACCTTTGGAGACTTACTCGCCTGTAGTAGAAGGAGTTAACGTGTTCTTAGGAAAAGGAAAATCAATGGGTTTGTTTGCGTTTTAGGAATGCGCGTGCAAAAAGGAGTACTAGGGGAAGGAACCTGCATAAAGTAAACACACGAAAACATTGCCTCCTATTGAGGTCTTCCAGCTAAGAAAGCGGTAAAATGCAGGAAAAATAAAAGGATTAAGAGGTCTACCGCACGGATAAAGATCCGGAGTAACAGTAATTAAAGGAACGAGAAACCCAGAGATCCTTCCAAGCTAAGCATCATCAAAGAAAGCGAGTCAGTATAGGTAATCGGAATAGACCTCCAGGTGGTAACCCACAAATAAAGTGGAATACCAGGAAAACCATCTCTGCAAGAGTCATGTGAGCCCTCACAAAAACTCAACAAACAGGTTAGACAAACAAGATGAAATCAAGAGAAAACAATGCCATGGTGAACACAAAACATATTAGAATAAACAGAAGCTACTGTCGCGATCGCTACTGTCTCGCCTAGCGAAGGCTAGGCGAAGCTTCGCTGCAGGCTCGCCTAGAGAAGCGGCTAGCGAAGGCCTGCGGGTTTCGAATTCTTCCTTGATAACAGTTCGATCTCCATAGTCCCAAACCCTGTGGTATCCATCTCAGAAACGAAACGATTAAACATTCAAGGTATTGTTAACATTCATGCATATTTAAACCCGTGGGCGAAAACAAACGATACCTCATATATTCATAATTCAAATTGAGAGCATAAGAGTAATGGGAATAAGGGCAAACCTGATCGGAGGTTGCTGCAGATTAGCTCGTAGGTCTCCTTTTTCTCTCTCTTTTTCTCCCGGGGTTCTGTTTCAATGAAAACTCTGGTATTTATAGACTGATTTCGTGGCTGGTGGGCTCAAAATGAGGGCAACTTAAGCCCAAACTGTCTCTGTTACTTTCTGGAAACGCGTACTCTTCGCCTAGCGAGCATGATAGTCCTCTTCGTTAGGCGAAGCATTCTGCTCACCTACCGAGCATGACAGCTCAGGATTTGCCTTTTGCTCCTTCAACCTTGGCGTTTTGCATGGTGAATAGGCCCCATTTGAACCTATTGGAAGTAACTCAAGTCTTTCCTTGCGTTGACCGATCATCCGGATAGAACCCACAAAGTGTCTTGGATGATGTTCAAGCTTCTCGGATCCGATTCTGATTGACGCGATGAAATGCAATATGAAATGTTAAATGAAATGAAAAATGAATGCATGAATGAGGAGGGCAAATTTTGGGGTGTTACACCGAGGATTGCTAGAAAGCTTTCGACCGTATTAAAGAGTATCTGTCTGAGCCACCGATTATGTCCCCACTTGTAGAGGGAAGACCTTTGATCATGTATCTGACAGTTCTGGAAGACTCAATGGTTTGTGTCCTCGGTGAGCAGGACGAATCAGGGAAGAAAGAATATGCTATTTACTACCTGAGTAAGAAGTTCACCGATTGTGAGTCTCGATACTCAATGCTTGAGAAAACATGTTGTGCTTTGGCTTGGGATGCTAAGCGTTTACGCCAGTATATGATAAATCATACGACTTGGTTGATATCCAGAATGGATCCAATCAAGTATATCTTTGAGAAGCCTGCTTTAACTGGGAGGATTGCCCGTTGGCAGATGTTGTTATCTGAGTATGATATTGAGTATCGAGCTTAGAAGGCTATTAAAGGTAGTATCTTGGCTGACCATTTGGCACACCAGCCTATTGAAGATTATCAGTCAGTTCAGTATGACTTCCCGGATGAGGAAATTCTGTATTTGAAAATGAAATATTGTGATGAGCCTACACTTGATGAAGGGCCAGAGCCTGGTTCCAGATGGAGTATGGTGTTTGATGGCGTTATAAATCAATATGGAAATGGTATTGGGGTAGTGATTATTACTCCTCAGGGAACACATATTCCTTTTACAACAAGGTTAACTTTCAAATGCACGAATAATATGGCTGAGTATGAGGCCTGCATTATGGGATTGGAAGAGTGTATTGATCTAAGGATCAAGCACCTTGATGTTTATGGTGATTCGGCCCTCGTTGTTAATCAGATTAAAGGTGAATGGGAGACGAATCAGCCTGGTCTTATTCCATATAGGGATTACGCGAGGAGGATTTCAACGTTCTTTACTGAGGTTGACTTCCATCATATTCCTCGAGATGAGAATCGGATGGCAGATGCTCTTGCTACGCTCGCTTCAATGATTGTGGTGAAACTATGGAATGAAGTCCCCAATATCACTATGATGCGCTTGGATAGACCAGCTCATGTATTTGCAGTTGAAGAAGTAAAAGATGATAAGCCATGGTATTATGATATCAAGTGTTTCCTTTAGAGCCAGATTTACCCGCCTGGGGCATTTGTGAAAGATAGGAAGACTTTGAGAAGATTATCAGGTAGTTTCTACCTCAATGGCGATGTGCTTTACAAGAGAAATTTTGACATGGTTCTGCTCAGATGCGTGGATAGACACGAAGCAGACCTGTTGATGACTGAGGTCCATGAGGGGTCATTTGGTACTCATTCCAATGGACATGCCATGGCTAGAAAAATGTTGATAGCAGGCTACTATTGGATGACAATAGAGTCTGACTGCTGCAAATATGTGAAGAAATGCCACAAGTGTCAGATCTATGCGGATAAGATTCATATTCCTCCGACACTTCTGAATGTGATTTCATCACCATGGCCTTTCTCTATGTGGGGAATCGACATGATTTGCATGATAGAGCCGAAAGCGTCCAACGGGCACAGATTTATTCTCGTAGCAATTGATTACTTCACCAAGTGGGTTGAAGCGGCGTCATATGCAAATGTGACCAGGCAGGTGGTCGTGAAGTTTATCAAGAATCAACTTATATGCCGCTATGGTGTGCCTGATAAGATCATTACTGATAATGGATCTAACTTGAACAATAAAATGATGAAAGAGTTGTGTAGTGAGTTCAAGATTGCACATCATAATTCTTCTCCTTACAGACCCAAGATGAATGGGGTTGTTGAAGCTGCTAATAAGAACATCAAGAAGATTATCCAGAAGATGGTTGTTACGTATAAAGATTGGCATGAGATGCTGCCATTTTCTTTACATGGATATCGGACGTCTGTCCGCACTTCAACAGGGGCAACCCCTTTCTCTCTTGTTTATGGCATGGAGGTCGTACTCCCAGTAGAGGTGGAGATCCCATCAATGAGAGTCTTGATGGAGGCCAAGTTGACTGATGCTGAATGGGTTCAAAGTCGTTATGACTAGCTGAATTTGATAGAAGAGAAGAGATTGACTGCCATGTGCCATGGTCAGTTATATCTGCAAAGAATGAAGAAAGCTTTTGATAAGAAGGTCAAGCCTCGTGTGTTCCGAGAAGGTGACCTTGTGCTCAAGAAAGTCTTGTCTTTCGCACCCGATTCCAGGGGCAAGTGGACTCCAAACTATGAAGGTCCGTATGTCGTTAAGAGAGCCTTTTCAGGCGGTGCCTTTGATACTTACAACCATGGACGGGGAGGATTTCACTCGTCCTGTGAATTCAGATGCAGTCAAGAAATACTTCGCCTAAAAATAAAAAGAGAATAGCTCGCTAAGCTGAAAACTCGAAAGGGCGGCTTAGGCAAAAAATGAGCGTCTCGGTGGATTGAAAACCCGAAAGGGCGGTCCAGGCAAAAGTTAGAGACATAAAAATGATGAATAATTGTATCCCACTAGATTGAGCACCTCACCCTGGGGCAATCTAGGAAAAAATTGGGGATTTGGCAAGTAACTGCATCCTGACAAGATTTTGTTCTATATCTGTCATCCATCAGAGATTCTTATTCATTCGTCATCAACCGAAGCTTCAAATACATCGAATTCTGAATTGGTGGAGAAACGGTCATTATGTTCAATGTAGCCCTTTTCCAATATATATCACCAATTTCAAATTTGTAAAGATCTATGGAGTCTTGCCATTTGCAGGCTACCATTCCATCAAATAAATTTGAGCTTTATCCAATTATTTGCACTCTTATTAGTTTCTATTTCAACAAATATTTTGCATGTTCTAATTGGGAAAATATCATTATTTTGAAGAAATAAATTTTATATAACTTGTTTTTAAACAAAGTGAATATTCACAATGACAAAAAGATACCTAGGAGATCCTCAGTGCTCTCCCAAGGGTGGTATGATCTCCAATAGGGTAAGACATTTGTTCATATTCCTGGCATGACTGTATACTCTTCCTCCGGAGCCCCCTTTTATGATTTATCCCTGAGTGGTATGCTTGTTGAGATGTTCACTACTCTCTCCTCCAGCGGAGTAGCAACCTTGTCTCTTCAGCCGAGGTGATTTCTTTGGTGAATATGGTACTTGGCGGTTAATCCCCAAAATCCCTTTATCCATCGGATGGATTCCCTAGTAGAGTTGCTCACATGGTAAGTGTGGTCTCATTGTAACCCCTGTCCCCAGCCGGGTTGACCATTGATTTCTCTCCCGCAGAGATTTTGTTGTTTCCAGGTATCTCTGATCTTCGGCAGATCATTTTCTCTCTGGTGATTTTGGCTTTCTCTCTTGAGAAGTAATACCGGATGTTTGTGTGCTCATTCCTGTGAAGCCTGTTTGTGTTAGAAATGTCTGTTTGTCAGCATTCATCATACATAAACCACGCATTTATGCATACAATTTTCGAACATTTGAATATTCATATTGCATTGTTTGCCATATATCTTTGTTTGTTATCCCTCTGCTAGTGGGTAATACTTGTCCCAAGCAGGTGTCGGTGTCTGATCCCTCAATATAGAGAGTCAGCCCCTTAAGCAGAAAGTGTTTATCTTTCCTTCCGCATTCCCCTACTGAGTTCTATCCTCGTGGATGACGGTTGTTTTCGCTTCCTCCCAACACATATATTGGGACGGGTTCCCCTATTGAGTTATATCCTCATTAGGACGAGTCTTGATTCAGTTCGCCTCTTTGGTTTGATCCTAAATTGGCCTCTTGTGACTGTTTCTTGTGTTTCCCTGTGGTACAGATGAATAATTGCTCAGTAACCAGTAATTATCCATCCTTTTCCCCAGTGGAGCCGGTGGTTTTCCACCTTTGCACCGGTACTGGTGAATCCTGTTTTCTCCCCTTTGCGGAGTTAACCTTGTGGCTCATCCTAGTTGATGACGGTCACTTTTCCGTTGGTTTTCTACCCAGTATCTGGTAGATGTAATCCCTCCTCGATGGTTATCATTATCCAATATTCGGTGTTGATATTACCTCTTTTGCCTGGATAATTGTCCTGTGTATGCAATTTATCCCCAGCGGGTCATCTTTCCTCTACCTTGTTGTTGTTGGTAAAGATTGTTTCTCCCCTGAATTGGTCATCATTATATACCTAGTTTTGGTATCCCGATGCCTTTCTCATTGACGGTCGATTTATCATTTTTTAACCCAGTAACCGGTTGTGGATAATCTTCCATGCGAGTGTATTATCTACGTTCGGACGGTAATAGATAATATATCTCATGCACTCTTTGGTCGAAGCCTTTTGTTCTTCCCCAGTTGAATAAGATTCGTTTCCCCTTTGCGGAGTCGAATATCCATCCTATAATCGAGTGTGCTTTTAGCCCTCTTTTGGATGATGAGTGTCTTGGGAATTTTCCCCAATTCACGCCTTGTGGAGTCGAATATCCATCCTATAATCGAGTGTGCTCCCTATTATGACTTTCGTCCCCTGTGGAGTCAGACTTTCCTGAGTTGAAATATACCTTTTTAGGTCTTCCTCAGATGACTTTGGAGTCTTGATATCTCTCACCCTTATACCGGTCTTAGATATTCATTTCTTCCCGAGCATGTTGTATCTCTGACACTTATGTCGGTGGGATCACATGATCTCTTTTTGAGCTTGTTACCCAGTAACCGGTAACACCTCATCTCGCTGTTTCCCCAGGAGAGTCTTTTCAGACATCCCCAGTGAGGTCTGTTGTGGATCGTTTTGCTGTATTGGCATATTCCCCAATACGGGCGTGTTCGAGTAAGCTCGAGTCTTTCCATTGGTTTATTCCCTTGGGAATTCTGCTCCCCAAACTTCGAGTCGTGCCCTGCTCACGCATTTCTTTCTTATCCCCATAAGAGTCCCCAGGACTTTGTCCCATGGAATATACTCACTCGTACGGATTGTCGGTGTCTCCTGTTTATCTTTACTACTTTGTAGACACATATCCCCAGAAGAGTGCCACCATTTTGCATACAAACATTTGCATCATGAGGTCTCTTAGGGACCAAAATTCATCTCTTTGTTATTATTTAAGCCCATTCTACCCCGTCGAGACGAAGATTTTAACCTTCACTTCTCCGGATAGAATGACCTTAAATAGGGGCATCTGTAAGACCCTAATTTTGTCCCTAAGATCCCTCATGGCATCATAACATTGCATGGCATAGCCTCAAGGATTATTGAGTATCTTGGTCCCATTTCCCTTAGGGTGGGACTCCTTGTGAGTGGTTTGAGATCACCAAGTATGCTTGAATTGTATATCATTGCTTTTCTCATTTTGTGCACTAACCAAAAGCACAAAAATATGTCACTAACATCTTTTGTTTGTAGCTTGAGCAATCACAAAGTCCAAAGCTTCTAGGAGGTCATTGGTACAAAGACATGCCAAGAAGGAGATGAAAGCAACCATGGTAATGGTCCCCAAAGCTCTCATACATCAAATATTCTTCCCTAGTACCTCAATTCATCATTTTTTATCAAAGCAAGTCAAAGGATTTAAGGTTTGTTCCCCAGAGAAACCCTAATTCATTTGTGCACCACAATGCATTGCTCATGAAGCAACCTCAGCCCATGATCAAATACAATCAAGGGAAGTTATTTAACTCTTCATTTCATGCATATTTGGACTTATTTGAGTGTCCTCAATCATCAATTCATCAAGATATGAGTTGTGAACTTGAGAAATTGATCAGTCAATTCATCTGACTATTTTGAAATGCACTGAGACCTAAATTTTTATGTGTTCGTCAAATGGCGATGGTTCCAAAAGAAACAATCTTCTCAAGGAAAATATGAACAACTTTTATGTTCATAAAAATTCTATTTGAAGCTTGGAAGACCATCATCCATTCCAATACATTATAGGTCATTTTGATTGAAACCCTAATTTTGGGTCAACTTCCCTTGGACATAACTCATTCAGTTTTTATGATTTCGAGGTGGGATCAAATGAATTCTAAAGCTTCAGATGTCTACTTCAAATTTTCTGTTGAACAAAATTTCAAAATCTCAAAGGAAATACATGTGATAATGCAAGACATTATAGGTCCTTTTAGGCCAAATGCATTAAAAATCAAAAAAGTCCAACTTCAAGTGCCCACAACTCTTTCATCAAAAATCCAAATGATGCCAAATTTAAGTCCATTTTGATTGTCTTGAAAAGATATATAACTTTGATGTTGAAGGTTTTTTCATTTGAAGCTTGCATCATCAAAACAGAAGGGCTTGAAAGTTAGCCAATTTTAGAAACCCTGCCTTGACATGTTTTGCATATCACACTTTAAACTCAAATTTCATAAATTTCCACATTCCAAATGGATTTTTGACCAACATAACAATTGTTCCTTACATCAATACCTTTCCAACCATTAACCATATGCATATGCTTGGATTTTCTAAATGGTATTTTCGAAGAGGTGAATGATTAGGTACAATTGGAGAATTCACTTGAAATCTCGCTACATGAGCACTTGCCTTGCATTTCACACGTCCAATTCCCTTTGGTCATTGCTCAGAATTCATTTGGCATTGTTTTTGGGCCTTGTGCATGGTCATGCAAGACCATGCAATGAAGCTTCACATGCCATGCACACGGATTTCCTTCACACTTCCCTTGTCAATTCATCTATAAATAGAAGCTTCATTCCCTCCATTTCACATCCAATTTTTAACCTGAAATGCTGCATAATTCATTCCCTAACCATCACTAAAGAAGCAAGTTTCATTTCTCTTAAAATTTTCAGATTTCGAATTCAACTACATCTGGTTGTATTCATAGATCTAATGCTTCTAGACCTCCACCATACACTTCAATGAACTTCTGTTTTGATAAAGCAAGCAAGGTTTCAATCTCAAATCACCAGAACTCAAACTTGAACTCCAACTGGTATTTTCTTCGATTCTCCTAATCCTTTGACCTATTGGTTGTGGTTTTGTGTTGGCTGAAGTCCTCTCAATAGAGGCATCATGTTTATACTTTTAATTTTTGCAATTCATTGAGTTCATGATGAACACCAGATTTTCAACTTCTGATTTCTCAAAACCTAGAGATCTAGAATGAAAAAGGATGATACAGGGATGATGTACATCATCCCAACTTTCTATTGATGTATAGATCGCTTGATTTGGTTAAGTTTTGAAGTTCTGCATTTTGGCCGGAATCTGGAAGCTCACTGGAGAAGACGGTGGCTCCGGTGGCTTCATCATGTCCAGTTTAAATCTGGACCGCTTGATTCATTTTCCAGATTCAATGAGGATCATTCATTGTTATGACTTTTAATTTTTTCCCATGCGCGTGCATTAACCAGAGACCACCATAGGCGCGCGCCTTAGGAGCGTGTGATCTGCCAGCTCAATTAATGAGCTCAGATCCAACGCTCCTCCTTTTTTGAATGATGATGGATCTATGAAAAATATTCTCATCAATTTTTGAATTGATTCAAGATTTATTTGAGATTTTAGTTCAATTAGGTTATTTTTTATTCATTTTTAATTGGTAAAAAATAGTCTGTGACTTTTAAAAATGCTGAAATTTTTTGTCAAACCTTGTTTGACCTTGTTGAACTTAGGATAAATCACTTGGATCTTTCTAGGTTGATTTGAAGTGATTTTGAAGTTTGACCTTTCCATTTTATTTTAATTCAAGTTTATTTTTAAATATTAAAAAATGCCAAAAATAGTTTATTCATTTCTTGACATCCAATCTTCATCTCACTTCTGTTTTTGATTGTTTGACCTTGACTTTCAATGTCATTGGTCAACATAGGAGGACTGGTATATGGTATTTCATTTAATGCACTTTAATTTTTGCCATTTCCATTCTCCATTTTTCTTTTTCTTCTTCTACTTCTTCTTTTTCTTTTTGATCAATGAGTTGAAGGTTGATAAGTTAGCATTGATTAGAGGGATTTAACCTTCCTTGACTCAAATCTAATTCATCTTGATCAATTGATCAAGTGGATGGCTTTGCATTAAGGATAGGTTATCTTTTAAATCATGCAAAAGGCTTAAACCAATACAAGATCAATTCTCTTCTTCTTTTTGGCATGACAAGTTTTTGGGACTTGGTTCACTAATCAAGACTCCTAACTTGTGTTTGTTGCCTACATTATTATTGACCGGCCTCAGATTGTTGTGACTTCTGCATAAGTCCAATTACGATTGCTTAACATAGCGCTAAATTTGCCTTATGGCACACTAACTACAAACACTAACCATTAACAATTAACCTTTACTTTATGCAATTTACTTTTATGCAATTTACTATTCTTGCACATATTATTCATTTGTTTTTTCTCTTTGCTCACTTGAGCACATGTTTATGTTAATGCCATTTGCCTTTTGCTCACTTGAGCATATAATTGTGTATATATTATTTTGCTTGTGTTTTGTTTTGTTTGTTGTGAACCAAATGCAAAGAAATGGACTTAGTTTCTAGGACTTCCCCTATGCAAAGAAATGGAGAATTGGACTTAGATTCTAGGACCTTTCCTTATGCAAAGATTGGAGTAAATGGATCTTATTGGTGAAGATGGATTAGAAGGACCAAATCTCTAAACTCACTCTTGTCCATTCTTGTTTTACTTCATGTAACTTTTGATGTGTGTGCTTGTGTGCTAGGAGTTCCCATTTGAGCTTAATTGGAGGATCATTACCATGTTCATCTAAGTGGAAGATAAAAGGTACATTGAGGATCTCTTATGAGACTTGTTTGGTTGCTTAGGCTTTGTGCTTGCTTATTCCAAAGGATGGGAGCTACTTGGATCATCAATATGATCTCAAGAGAGGAACTCCTAGTGTGGTTTCATTTCTATCCCTCATCTTTTTGTTTCCTTAGGACTTAGCCCTTCTTCTTCATCTCCACTCTAACCCAAGCCAAAACTCTTTTTGTGCAAACATTTAACTATTGTTTTCAAACATTAGAAACCTAAGCCTTATGCTTTTGATTTTCAAACTTTCTTTTCATAACACTTATTTTGAATTGAATCTTTAAGTCAACTTTGACCACTTTTTGTATATACTTCCAATTGGTAAATATAACCTATTCAAATGTATTTTTTGTGGTTCCAATGGCCACTTTCTTAATCAAATTTTACATAACCTTTAGCTATTAGGTTTGAGTTATCCTTGTGGTAGATGTAATACTCACCTATATCCTTAGTGATGGACAATGAGTCTTCCATGCTTATTATAGGGTTAACCCCTCACTAGCATGTTGAAGTTATCCTCACATGGTGGATTTGTGGTTTGATTGAGTTTTCTCCCTTTGATAACAAAAGACCTTAAGGCTTTTGGACCAATCAATTCACCAACTCATTTTGAAATTTTTACCCCGAACTACGAGGTTTTGATCCTAATGTTTTTATAAGATGGTACGTAGGCAATGGGTTTATCCATCCAAACACAAATTGTAAATAAGTTGTATATTCTTTTCTCATCTCTTCAATCATGTTTGCACAAACAAATTTTTCACAAGACAACAACCTTCACAAGTGTGAAAAGGGCTCCCTAGGAGTACCTAGGATGCTTTGGGTGCCTAACACCTTCCCATTGCATAACCAACCCCCTTACCCAGATCTCTGTTTCTTTTACTAGTTTTGTTAAAACTATTAGGTTTTTGTTCGCTTTCTAACCATTCCTTTGGATAAATAGAAGTGCGGTGGTGACTCGACTTGTATGGTTTACCTTGGATTTAGTCAATATCTCTAATGGTAACGAATACCCCGCTACATTATCCATGTCTGAAAATTTGCAAATAGACCTCTTAAGTTCCTTGAAAACTTTCTCATTATTGATGATATGGATGTGTATGAATGCATGAATGCATGGATGTAACAATCACACTCAAGGATCAAGCAAATCACACCACACAAAGGTCACGGGATGGATCAAGTCATCCTTAATATCAATCATCGATTTTGGTGGATTATGGTTTACACCTTATCAACACCCAAGTTCCATTGATATTAAGGATATACGAGAACGGGTCAACCGCGAATCAAAGGGTTTGTTGCAAGTCACGAGCATGGAGTCTCGGTTAAGAACCACCCAAAGGGAGTGTAGTATGGTTAAACCTAACAATCCTGTTCTACCAGAGGTTCCCATAGTCATCATCCCATCTTTTGAATATTATCGGATAAACGACTACTCGTATTCCAAAAATATTCTCAAGAGAGACTCTTATGAGTGTAGTATCGCGTAACAATCGTATCAAATCTTACACATGAACGACCTTCGTACTACATCCTAAAATAGGCCAAGATGGGCTAGGTAATCTAAGTTTCTTGGCTTCTAAGGCATATATTGGACATAGTAATGCCTAACCACGACTACTCGTGTGACATTATTGATCCCAACATAACCTCCACCAAGTGAATGGGCTTGCAAGTCAACTTGCTAAGGAATATCTCCATGCAAGCCAACCAGAATATGCCATTCTCCTATCATAAGTGCACTCGAGTTCGGGTGTAGAACTCATCTCACAAGAGACCACCAAGCACACAAGCAATTGATATATATCAAGCAATTCCTACATTACGAACAATACAGTCATCCCAAATTTGCACAAAAATATGTCACAAAGAATATAAACAAACAATACAACAAAAGTAAAAAGTAGGCTAAACCCACTAGGAAGAGAAAGATCCCCAGTAGAGTCGCCACTTTTCTGTAGCGGGGTATTCGTTACCTTTAAATTTATTGACTAAATCAAAAGTAAATCATACAATTCGAGTCACCATCGCACTTCTATTTATCCAAAGGAAAGGAAAGAAAGCGAACAAAAACTGAGAAGTTTTATCAAATAAAAAACTAATAAAAATGTCAAAGATCTAGGTAAGGGGGTTGGTAATGCAATGGGAAGGTTTTAAGCACCCAAAACATCCTTAGTACTCTAAAGGAGCCCTTTTTACAAGTGTTGTATGGTAGGTTGGTATTTTTGAAAAATATTTGTGCAAACATGATTGGGGAGATGAGAAAAGAATGTACAAGTTATTTACAATTTTGTGTTTGAATGGGTAAACACATTGCCTACGTACCATCACAAAGGTAGGATCAAAACCTCGTAGTTCGAGGTAAAAATCTCAAAATAAGTTGGTGAATTGATTTGACAAAAGCCTTAAGGTCTTTCGTTATCAAAGGGAGAAAACTCAACCTAAACCACAATCCACCATGTGAGGAGAGATTCAACATACTAGTGAGGGATCCACCCTATAATAAGCATGGAAGACTTATAGTCCAATCACTAAGGATAAGGTGAGGTTTATATCAACCACTATGATAATTCGAACCTAATAACTAATGTTTATGAAAAGCTTTGGCAAAGATGGTCATTGGAACCACAAAAGAATTTGAAGTGAGTTGGATTTACCAATTATAAGCGTTCACAAAAGGAAGTCAAAGTTGATTTAAGGTTCAATTAAAAATAAGTGTTATGAAAAGAGTTTGAAAAATCAAAGGCATAGTGCCTTGGTTTCTAATTTTGAAAGCAATGTTAATGTTTGCACAAAATAAGTTTGGCTTGGGTTAAAGGGGAGGGAAGAAGAGAAGGGCTAGGTCCTAGACATACAAGGATAAGGGAAGAGAAATAAAACCACTTGGAGTTCTCTTCTTGAGATCATAAAGATGATCCAAGTTGCTGCTTTCCTTTGGACTTAGCAAGCAATAAGCAATTAACTCAAGCAATCAAGCAAATATTCAATCAAGCTCCTAGGATCCTCCAATGTGGACTTGTCTCTATCAACTTAGATGCTCATAACAATGGTATTTCTAAATAGCTCAAGTTTGATCCCTATCACACAAGAATAAACAAATCAAAAAGTTCCACAATGCACTAGAAAGAATGGACAAAGAGAGGGTTTAGATTAGGAGTCCTTTCAATTCAACTTTCAAGATTAAGCATTCCAAAGGCATGAGGCCTAGTTGCTCTTCAATATATTTAGCATTCTAAAGGCATGAGGCCTAGTTTCTCTTGAAACTCCATTTAGCATAGGTAAGGTCCTAATTCTAAGTCCTTTCTCCTTTTGCATTGGTTCACACAAACAAAAAACAACACCAACACAAGGCAATAATATATACACAATAATATGCTCAAGTGAGCAAAAGGCAAATGGCATAAACATAAACATGAGCTCAAGTGAGCAAAGGGAAAAAGACAATATGGATAAATGAGCAAGAAATTAAATTGCATTAAAGTAAATTGAAAGAATTAAATGCTTGAATTAAAAGTTAGTCATTAGTAGCTAGTGTTAGTGTGTCATAAGGCAATTTAGCGCTATGTTAAGTAATCGTAAGTGGACTAATGTAGTAGTCACACCTATCTGAGGCCGGTCAATAAAACTATAGACAAATAAACACAAGTTAGAGATCATGACTAGTAACCCAAGCTCCTATAACTTGTCATGCCAAAAGCAAAGAAGAATGACCTTGTATGGAGTTTAGGTTTTTTGCTTGACCAAGAAGCAACCTATCTTGGACACAAAGCAATTCACTTGATCTTTGATCAAGATGAATTTGATTTGGATCAAAGAAGGTTAAGCCTCTCATATGTCAAGGCTAACCACAAATCATTAACTCATTGGTCAAAAGAAAAAGAAAAAGATGAAGATGAAAATGGAATGTACAAAAATGAAAAGTTAAATGACATAACCAAAACACATTGATCAAACATGAATGGAATCAACATAAATCAATGGTAAACAGAAGTGAAATGAAGATTAGAAGTCAAAAAAGGTCAAACATATATTTGGTATAATACATGAAATAAAATGAACAAATAAAGGTCAAACTTCAAATCCAATTCAAATCAACTTGGATAAGTCCCATATTTTTGTGATTTCAAATAAAGAAATTATGAATTTTTAAAAATAATTGGAATAAAAGAAAATAAAATGGAAATTTAGAAATTGGAAAAATCCATAGGTGTCAGATCTCATTTCATTAATTGACGTGGCTGATCACATGGCTAGGAAACGCGCGCGCATGGTACACCTTGGTCAACAGCGTGGCATCATGAATTAAATAAAGTCATAACAACATATGGTTAGGATTAGATCTGGAAACACTCATCCAAGGGCCAGGGTTTGGACGCGTGGGGACGGTGGTGGAAACCACCGTCTTCTCCGGTGAGAAGCCATAATCCGGCCACCAGTTGCAGGTTTTACAACCTCAACCATAGCATGTGATCCATATACCATTCGAAAGCTGGGGTGATGTACATCACCCCTGTGACCTTAGTTTCCTCTCAAGATTTTTATGGAGGAAGAAATCTGAGGTTGAAAAATGAGGTGTTCAATCTGAAGTCAACCAATTCTCAAAATTAAAACCACAAATCAATTGCCTCTCACATGAGTACTTCAAAAATGCCAACCAAACCAAGCAATGCACAATAATCTGAGAGATTCGAATCAAAACAGTTGAGGATTAAACCTTTGTAGTGCAGCTTTTGTGAGCAAAATCCAATCCAACTCTTGATTGCAACTTGATCTTGAAGTAACAATGAAGAAATGCTAAGGAATTAAAAGCTAAATATCAACCAGGGACGTTGAAATTTAAGCTTGAAAAGAGAATTGAGAACTCTAAATGCTGTAACCATTTTGAAATAGAATCTAAGGTGTTCGTATTTGGTAATTAGCCTATGTTTGTGAATAGTATATTTGTTATTAATATGTATACGTCCCTTTGATGGATAATTCATAGAGTTGAATTATGGTTATATGTGGAATGTTAAGATGGTAGAGATGATCTTAATTGCATATATTGTTGGCATCTGTACATTCATTCATGGCATAGTCGGCTTTATGGTGGAAGCGGTGAAACTGTGGGTTCACATGGTAATAGGCGTTGATCCTTGAATGGAAATAGACGTAGCAGACATTGATCCTTGAATGGAAAGAGACGTAGCAGACGTTGATCCTTGAATGGAAATAGACGTAGCAGACGTTGATCCTTAAATGGAAATAGGCGTAGCATATGTTGATCCTTAGATGGAAATAGGCGTAGAAGATGTTGATCCTTGAGTGGAAATAGACGTAGCAGACGTTGATCCTTAAATGGAAATAGGCGTAGCAGACGTTGATCCTTAAATGGAAATAGGTGTAGCAGACGTTGATCCTTAATTGGAAATAAACGTAGTGGCTTTGATCTTGTCTGGATCGGAAGCGTGGCTTGGATTCTAGATATTGAATTGGAAAGCGGTGAAACGTTGGGTTCACATTGCGGTACCACATGCATAGAGTCACATGTCTTGCATTGAGTCACATTAGAGTTATGTGATAATTGAATATATGCAATGATGTGATTGTTATGTGTGTATGAGATATGGTAATTGAGTTGGTGATGTTTGGATACATAACTTGGTGAAATATGTGATTATGTGATAATTATAGTTATGCGTATATTTGGGAATATAGCATTGGATTTTAATATTATACTTCTTGAGTTTTGATGTATGCTTGAAACATGTGAAATAAATATTGGTTAGTATTATTTACATGGTTATACAAGGTGTGATGAATTCCTTTAACTGTTAATTTAATCATTGTGCTTTGTTATACTTCTTCATAATGATTTGAATTCTCACTCTTCTGTTTGAATGTTGCCTTTACATGGGCATCGTGCAGATATTCAAGAGTAGTATTGCTGAAGTAAGTGGAAGGTAGTTCACTCGAGATTTAGCCAGAGAGTTTCCGTGTTTTGGTTTAGAGACTACATAGTGAGTCAATGCTCTGGTCATGTAACACGGGGTAGATTTAGTAGTATTGAACTCATATCTTATTTGGATATGTATTATGTGATTACTTATGAACATGTTTAATTGCAATTTGCTGTTTGAGTGGCCATAGTGCCAAATATTCTGGATATGGTTTTATTTTATCTTGAGGAGATTATTGAGAGATGATCATGGTATGGGACATGAATCATTTGATGAAATACATGAGTATACATTATTTTCCGCTGCGAACGCATATTCTTGTATATTCATGATATTTGAAATGTGTTATTTTAAATGACTAGGTGTATTGTATATTGATAATGAATGATGTTGGTTTTTGAAAGCTTTTAGTTTTTAAAAACGTCGATGTGACGCCCTTTTGCTTATATGCGTGCTTATTCATTCTGGTTATATGTTAAGTATTTTGGGGTATAAAAAGGGGTGTTACATTAGTGGTATCATAGCAGGTCGGTCTGTCCGGCCAGTTTGTTTAATTATGTTTGTTCCCTAGTATGCGACAGCTGTGTGAGAACACTATCGATGCTTGTTTTATTCTCCATTGCATGTTGGGAATGAAATAAATGGGGGAGAAGCGTCTGCTTATCTTTGATGTTCCAATTGTATCGAGCTTGGAAATTATGTTGTCGCATGCAAGAGTGCAGTGTTGGCTAGTTAACCTGTTTTGAGAATGTTGTGCTTTTCCTGAACCCGAAGAGAGGTTGGATTCGAGGATGGTGTTGGTTAGAAGTTAATCGGGTGTATATCAACTGTTTTGAGAAGACAATTATTTTTCCTGAGGTTGGTGCTAAGGAAGATTGGTTTGTGTCTGCTAAGCAAGTTGATGAATCGGTACAAGGTGGTGCCGAGTTGTTTATGTTGTTTGCAACTTTGGACATTCGTGAGAAGAGGACGTTTGGAGAATTGCCAATAGTTTGTGAGTTTGTGGAGGTATTTCCTGAAGATATAAGTGATTTACTGCCGTAACGTGAGGTTGAGTTTTAGATTGATTTGGTTCCTGGGACTAGTCCTGTATCGATGGCGCCCTATAGAATGTCTGCTTCTGAGTTGAAAGAGTTGAAGAGTCAACTTGAAGACTTTCTTGAGAAGAGGTTTATTCGTCCTAGTGTGTCTCCGTGGGGTGCACCTGTTCTGTTGGTCAAGAAGAAAGAAGGTTCTATGAGATTATGTGTTGATTATAGACAACTGAACAAACTGACGATTAAGAACAAGTGTCCACTTCCGAGGATTGACGATCTGATGGATCAGCTGGTTGGAGCTTGTGTGTTTAGCAAGATTGATTTGAGGTCTGGGTATCATCAGATTCGTGTAAAGGCTAATGGTATTCAAAAGACTGCTTTTCGGACAAGGTATGGTCACTACGAGTACTCCGTGATGCCTTTTGGTGTGACTAATGCATCTGGTGTATTTATGGAGTATATGAATAGAATTTTTCATGATTATCTGGATAAGTTTGTTGTTGTGTTCATCGATGATATATTGATTTATTCTAAGAGTGAAGAGGATCATGCCGAGCATTTGAAGGTTGTGTTATCAGTGTTGAAAGAGAATAAGTTGTTTGCTAAACTCTCTAAATGTGAGTTTTGGTTGAGTGAAGTAAGTTTTCTTGGGCATGTGATTTCGAGTGGTGGTATTTCTGTGGATCCTACGAAGATTGAAGTTGTATCTCAATGGGAAGCTCCTAAGTCTGTTGCTGAGATTAGAAGTTTCCTTGGTTTGGTTGGTTATTATAGGAAGTTCATTGAAGGATTTTCTAAGTTGTCGTTACCGTTGATGCAGTTGACTAGGAAAGGTCAAGCTTTCATTTGGACTTCGTAGTGTGAAGCGAATTTTCAAGAGCTTAAGAGAAGATTGACTACGGCTCCTATTTTTTATTTTACCGGATCCGTTAGAACTTTTTGTTGTGTATTGTGATGCTTCTTTGTTGGGTTTGGGAGGTGTTTGGATGCAAAAAGGGCAAGTGGTAGCTTATGCTTCAATGCAACTTAAAGTTCATGAGAGGAATTATCTAAAACATGATTTAGAGTTGGCTGCCGTTGTGTTTGTGTTGAAGCTTTGGAGACATTATTTGTTTGGATCGAGATTTGATGTGTTTAGTGATTACAAGAGTTTGAAGTACTTGTTCGATCAGAAAGAATTGAATATAAGGCAAAGAAGATGGTTGGAATTCTTAAAAGATTATGATTTTGGTTTGAATTACCATCCTGGAAAGGCGAATGTTGTAGCCGATGCATTGAGTAGGAAGCCATTGCACATGTCTATGTTGAAGATTCGAGAGTTTAAATTGTTGGAGCAATTTAGAGATTTGAGTTTGGTTTGTGAAGTGACGTCTTCGTGTGTTAAGCTTGGTATGTTGAAGCTTACGTGTGGCATTCTTGACGAGATTAGAGAAGGTCAGAAGTCAGATTTTAAATTAGTCGATGTTATGACATTGATTAATCAAGACAAAGGTGGTGACTTTCGGATTGATGAGAATAGTATCATGAGGTGTCGTGATCGAGTTTGTGTTCCGAACGTTGCGGATTTGAGAAAAAGGATTCTTGAGGAAGGGCATAGAAGTGGTTTGAGTATTCATCTTGGTGCTACTAAAATGTATCAAGACTTGAGGAAGATGTTTTGGTGGCAAGGTATGAAGAAGGATGTAGCGGAATTTGTGTATTCATGCTTGACTTGTCAAAAGTCAAAGATTGAACATCAAAAGCTGTTTGGTTTGATGCAACCGTTATCTATTCCCGAGTGGAAGTGGGATGGTATCTCTATGGATTTTGTTTCGGGTTGCCAAGAACATCGAGTAATTGTGAGGCGATTTGGGTTGTTGTAGACAAGTTGACGAAATATGCTCATTTTATTCCTATGAGGATGGATTATTCGATGGAGAGACTGACTAAGTGGTACATCGAGAGGATTGTATGTTTGCATGGTATTTCGTCGAATATTGTTTCGGATAGAGATCTGAGGTTCACTTCGAGATTTTGGGAAGGTTTGCAAAGTGCTTTGGGTACGAAGTTGCGTTTGAGTTCGGCATATCATCCGCAAACTGATGGTTAAACGGAGAGGACTACTCAGTCACTTGAAGATATTTTGAGGTCTTGCGTTTTGGAATAAGGAGGAAATTGGGATAGTTTCTTGCCTTTGATAGAGTTTACGTATAACAAAAGTTTCCATTCGAGTATTGGAATGGCACCTTTTGAGGCTCTTTATGGTAGAAGGTGTAGGACTCCTTTGTGTTGGTACGAATCGGGAGAGAGTGCTGTGGTTGGACCCGAGTTGATTCAAGAGACTATGGATAAGATTAAGATGATCCAAGAGAAGATGAAGGCTTCTTAGAGTCGTCAAAAGAGTTATCATGATAAGAGGAGGAAGGATCTTGAGTTTGAGAAAGATGAGCATGTGTTTCTTCGAGTTACGCCAATAACGGGTATAGGTAGAGCTTTGAAGTCGCGTAAGTTGACGCCAAGTTTCATTGGTCCTTACTAGATTTCCGAGAGGGTAGGTGAAGTAGCATATCGGATTGCATTGCCACCGTCACTTTCTAATCTTCATGATGTGTTCCATGTGTCTCAATTGAGGAAGTACATTGCAGATCCATCGCATGTTGTTCCATTAGATGATGTTCAAGTGAGGGATAATTTGACGGTTGATACATCACCTATGCGAATTGAAGATCGAGAAGTGAAGAAACTTCGTGGTAAGGAGACTTCTTTGGTGAAAGTGATATGGGGCGGAGCCGCCAATGGCAATATCACTTGGGAACTCGAGGATAAGATGAAGGAATCGTATCCGGAGTTGTTCGTTTGAGGTAATTTTCGAGGCCGAAAATCTTTTAAGTGGGGGAGAGTTGTAACAACCCATTTTTTTTAGTATTTATTTCTTATATTATTATACTATTTTATTTATTTATTTGGGGTGTTAATTAATTAATTGGTTGTTAAGTATTATAATAATTGATTATATTAATTAACTTGGTGTGTATATTGTGTTGGTTTAATTTAATTGAACTAAATAGAGATATTATAATACTATGTCTTATTGGGCCTAATAATTAAACTAGAGGTATCATTTCTTAAGCCCAAATATAATACTAGAATAGTAAGAGGTGGGGAGAGTGAGAAGTAGTACTCATTTGGTCATTTTCAATGCAACGAGAAAGAAAGAGGAAAAGTAAAGAGAAGAGGGGAAGAACAATGGAGAAGCTAGGATTTTCAGAAAATTGAAGAGATAAGGGGGAGAATCCTTATTATTATGGGTTAGTTTAATTGGGTCAATGGGTAGAAATATGTTTTGGTTGAAATCCCTAATTTTTATGGTTTTTGGAATTGTTAGGTTTTGATGAGTAATCTTAAATGGAAATAGGCATAGTAGATGTTGATCCTTAAATGGAAATAGGCGTAGCAGACGTTGATCCTTAATTGGAAATAGACGTAGTGGCTTTGATCTTGTCTGGATCGGAAGCGTGGCTTGGATTCTAGATATTGAATCGGAAAGCGGTGAAACGTTGGGTTCACATTGTGGTACCACATGCATAGAGTCACATGTCTTGCATTGAGTCACATTAGAGTTATGTGATAATTGAATATATGCATTAATGTGATTGTTATGTGTGTATGAGATATGGTAATTGAGTTGGTGATGTTTGGATACGTAACTTGGTGAAATATGTAATTATGTGATAATTATAGTTATGCGTATATTTGGGAATATAGCATTGGATTTTAATATTATACTTCTTGAGTTTTGATGTATGCTTGAAACATGTGAAATAAATATTGGTTAGTATTATTTACATTATTATACAAGGTGTGGTGAATTCCTTTAACTGTTAATTTAATCATTGTGCTTTATTATACTTCTTCATAATGATTCGATTTCTCACCCTTCTGTTTGAATGTTGCCTTTACATGGGCATCGTGCAGATATTCAAGAGTAGTATTGCTGAAGTAAGTGGAAGGTAGTTCACTGGAGATTTAGCCGGAGAGTTTCCGTGTTTTGGTTTAGAGACTAGGTAGTGAGTCAATGCTCTGGTCATGTAACATGGGGTAGATTTAGTAGTATTGAACTCATATCTTATTTGGATATGTATTATGTGATTACTTATGAACATATTTAATTTCAATTTGCTGTTTGAGAGGCCATAGTGCCGAATATTCTGGATATGGTTTTATTTTATCTTGAGGAGATTATTGAGAGATGATCATGGTATGGGACATGAATCATTTTATGAAATGCATGAGTATACATTATTTTCCGCTGCAACCGCATATTCTTGTATATTCATGATATTTGAAATGTGTTATTTTAAATGACTAGGTGTATTGTATATTGATGATGAATGATGCTGGTTTTTGAAAGCTTTTAGTTTTTGAAAACGTCGGTGTGACGCCCTTTTGCTTATATGCGTGCTTATTCACTCTGATTATATGTTAAGTATTTTAGGGTATAAAAAGGGGTGTTACAACTCACACACAAGTCCCACCCTAGGGTAAAGGAGCCAAGATGCTATGATCCTTGAGGTAAAATGCAAAGAGCCATGATATGATGCCATGAGGGACCTTAGGGTCAAAATTAGGGTCTTACAGACCAGTCCGGTGAGGTCCACCGGAGAAGAAGACCGGAGCTGCAGCTCCGGCCGTGTGTTGGCACGTCTCCAACCATAGGATCCATTTAAAATGATCTAATCTCGTGCGTTGCTTTTAAATACCAAGCCTATGTCGCGCTGACTGCAGTGCACCATGGAACGCGCACTTCTGGCCACTTGATATGCCTCCTCATTTAACGAGGGAGATCAAGTGGTCCACGTTTTTTTGATTTTTTGATTTTAATTTTTATTCCTTTGATTTTCATTAATTCATATTAATTTTAATATTGATCCAAAAAAATATGAGAGTTTCACCAAAAAATTTCAAATAATTTCTTCTTTCATATTCTGAATTAAAATTATTTTTTGGATCATTATTAATATTTTTCATGATTTAATTGATTTTGAATTTGTCTTTAATTGTTTAAAAATACTTTTAAGTCTTTAAAAATTCTGAATTCTTTTCTCCAAGGTCCTTTGATCTTGTTTGACCTATGATAAATCTCATGGCCATTTATTTGGTGTTTTGATGAGATTTTAGGAATTTGACAAATTATATTTAATTTAAATGCCTTATTTTATTATTTTTAATGTGAATAAATGCGAAATAATTTTGTTGACCAATTGTATGACTTGTTTGTGTTTGACTCTTGTTGTTGGGCCCTGGTCAAGGTTGATTTGACTTTGTCAAGTTAATATCATTGGATTTAGGGGATTGATGGAATGTATATTCCATCTCCCAAAATGAATGGATGATATTAATTTGGGGAAATTCCTCCTTTGATCAGTTTGAGTTATGATCCATTCCCCTCCCTCTTCATCTACTTCCACTTCTTTATGCATTCATCTCATTTGGCCTATGATATCTCAAAATCCTAAAACTAGTTGATTGAAAATATAACATGAGTATGGATGAGATTATGCCACACCTTTTGCTTATTCTTTTTATGTGTGGTATGTTTTATGAGCATAGTCCATAATACCATGTCTCTAACATGCATTAACACCCAAATTTTATTGCCCGACCTCAAATAGTTGTGACTTCTACATAAGTCCAATTACGATTGCCCGACCTCAAATAGTTGTGACTTCTACATAAGTCCAATTACAATTGCTTAACATAGCGCTAAATTTGTGACACAAAAGGCATAACATTCTAGTTAGTGAGATTGTAAGTCTCCCCTCTTTCATGGTATTGTGTGGAAACTTGGCCTTTTTTCCTTCCTTTGGAAGATGTCTTGGCTCAAGGATCCATGCTTGTGATAAGTGGGTTGAGTGTTCTCCAAAGAATGTCTTAAAATGAATAGCAAAAGCAAAATAATACTAACTTCTAACTCATTAACAACTAACTTTTAATTTCAAGCCATTTATTTTAATGTCATTTAATTCTTGCCTTTATTCATTTGCCATTGTTCATACCATTCTAATTGTTTATGTTAATGCAATTTTCACTTTGTCCACTTGGACCATATTGTGTGATATCTTTTGTTTGTGTATACTTTGCTTGTTTGTGTGGTCTTTGACCATTAATGTACATAATAACAACAAAAAAACCCTAAAAAACTTTTGTGTGGACTGTTGGCTTGATATTAGACAAATGGACTTAGAACTTAGGCAACATTCCTATGCTAATGGACTTGGTCAATGCCAACTTATTGAGAAACCAAGTGCTTTCAATTTGAGAACTTCATCTGACACATCATTCAAGATCCCTCTGAGTTCATCTGCAACATGATCATTGTGAAGCTGTTATTTTGAACCTATGACTTGTGGAATTCATCTGTTACATGGGCTAATTTGAAGAAGATCATGGAATGGATAAAGCTTGGATGTGGCTATCTTTATTTGATGCCTTTGCTCTTCAAGATAATATAATTGTACATTTGTGTGTTGGTTTACTCTAATGTCCAAGGGAATTCTGGGTTTTCTATTGACACTCTTGTCTATAGGATTGCTACCCATTTGGTCAGATCTTTTCAACTCTTAACTTTTAATTTTGTGCATAGGATTAGTCTCTTCATCTTCTCCCCATTTCTTTAATTTCAAAATCTCTCCCTCCCTTTTCAAAATCTTCTTTGTTTGAACTTATTTTGTTCCAAACTTTGACCACTTTGCAAAAATATAGAAACTTTGGCCTTATGCCATTGCATTTTCAAACTTCTTTTCTTAAATCAAATTTGTAAATAAACTTAACAATACTTGCCTTAAAATTTCAAAAAGCCAAAAAGAACTAACTCATTCAAGCCATTTTTAGGCCTTTGTGCCTTTCAAACTTAATTTTTGTTAAAAGCAATGCATCCACTTTGAAGTTTGTATCATGAACTACGAGTTTTTGATCCCTCATTTTTATGTTGGTAGGTAGGCACAAGATCGAAGATCTTGCCAAACACAAAAATATAATTAATGAATTATTTTCTCATCCCCTCATTCTATTTGTTTATAAACATCATTTTGTACCAAATACATATGCAAACAAAAAAGGCTCCCTAGGAGTACCTAAGACACTTTGGGTGCTAACACCTTCCCTCTGTGTAACCAACCACCTTACCTGTAATCTCTGACATTTTATTAGTTTTAATATGAAAACTTCTTACTTTTTGGGTTTTGTTCGTACTTTTTCCCTTTTCCCTTCGAAACAATAAAAGCTCGGTGGAGACTCTTGTTATTTAATCTCTAGCTTACCCATAGCTTGATGATCATGAATTTACCTCTACAGTAGGGCATGATCCCATTGATTTATCAAGTTCATGTCTAGGGTTTGAGACCCTCATGACAAAGAGAACAACCATGAATTGATCCAATAATGTTTGTGAGCATCATATATGAGTTCCATTCATTACTACATATTATATTGATCAAGTTTTCTTCAAGAGTTTGGAGGTGATTTGCCTTGGAAAACCTAGTTTGACTGGGTATCTTGAGTAACTTCTCCAACAAGCTATCTCACCAATGTAGCGGGGTATTAGTTACCATTAGATATATTGACTAAATCCAAGGTAAACCATACAAGTCGAGTCGCCACCGCACTTCTATTTATCCAAAGGAATGGTTAGAAAGTGAACAAAAACCTAAAAGTTTTATCAAATCAAAGACTAGTAAAAATGTCAGAGATCGGGGTAAGGGGGTTGGTTATGCAATGGTAAGGTTTTAAGCACCCAAAACATCCTAGGTACTCCTAGGGAGCCCTTTTCACACTTGTTGTAAGGTTGGTATTTTGTGAAGATTTGTTTGTGCAAACATGATTAAAGAGATGAGAGAAGAATATACAAGTTATTTACATTTTGTGTTTGGATGGATAAACTCGTTGCCTACATACCATCTTAAAAAAGATTAGGATCAAAACCTCGTATTTCGGGGTAAAAATCTCAAAATGAGTTGGTGAATTGATTGGTCCAAGAGCCTTAAGGTCTTTTGTTATCCAAGGGAGAAAACTCAACCTAAAACCACAAATCCACCATGTGAGGATAGCTTCAACATGCTAGTGAGGGGTTAACCCTATAATAAGCATGGAAGATTCATTGTCCATCACTAAGGATATAGGTGAGTATTACATCTACCTCAAGGATAACTCAAACCTTATTAAGACTTATTTTTCCCGCATTTTACCGCTTTCTTAGGTTTCGTATAGCCTCTCGTGGCATGTCATTTAAGGTTGCGCAGTTCCTTCATCTAGGACTGCCTTTTTGCATGAGCATCCCTAAACACAAACAAACCTATTGATTTTTCTTATCCTAAGAACACATTTACTCCTTCTACTACAGGCGAGTAAGTCTCCAAAGGTCGAGCATCCGGTAGATTGCGTAGTAACGTTGTTCGTCCAAAACCCAATCCATAACCCCATAGGTGGTCGAACTACGTTTTGCTCTGATTCTCATTCCATATGAGATACGTAGGCATAAGATGCGATGTCTTAGCGAGCACACTTCCCCTTTAACCCATAGGTAGCCGAGCTTCGAAGACTCTGATTCTCAGATTCAGATGAGATACGTATGCAGTGGATGCAACATCCGTGCGAGTCATTTTCTTTTGACCCTTCTTTTAGTAAGTAGTACATTAGATAAACATACATGCTTTTCTCATCCTTTCAATCATGTTTGCACAAATAAATTTTCAAATAAAAAAACAACAACCTTTGCAACAAGTGTGAAAAGGGCTCCCTAGGAGTACCTAGGATGTTTTGGGTGCCTAATACCTTCCCAGTGCATAACCAACCCCCTTACCCAGATCTCTGACATTTTTACTAGTTTTTGATTCGATAAAATTTTTAGGTTTTTGTTCGCTTTCTAACCATTCCTTTGGATAAATAGAAGTGCGGTGGCGACTCGACTTGTATGATTTAACTTGGATTTAGTCAATATCTCTAATAGTAACGAATACCCCGCTACAGAAAAGTGGCGACTCTGCTGGGCATTTATTTTCCCTAGTGGGCCTTTCCTACTTTTCATATTTGTTGTATTGTATTATATATTTTTTTTGTGACATATTTTGTGCAATTTGGGATCACTGTATTGTATGTAATGATTGAATAGTTTGAATATTAATTCCTTGTATGCTTGGTGATCTTTATGAGATGAGTTCTATACCCGGACTCGAGTGCACTTAGGATAGGAGAATGGCGTAGTCTTGTTGACTTGTGTGGAGTTAATCCTTAGCAAGTTGACTTGCAAGCCCATTCACTTGGTGGAGGTCATGTTGGGATCAATAATGTCACATAAGTAAGTTGTGGTTAGACATTACTCTTTCCAATATAGACCTTAGAAGCCAAGGACCTTAGTTTACCAAACCCATCCTGGCCTATTTTTAGGATGTAGTGTGAAAGTCGTTCAAGTGTAAGATTTGATACGATTGTTATGCGATACTACACTCATAAGAGTCTCTCTTAAGAATATTTTTGGAATAGGAGTAGTCATTTCTCCGATAATATCCAAAAGATGGGATGATGACTATGGGAACCTTTTGTAGAACATGTTTGGCAGGTTTAAACCCTAGTACACTCCCTTTTGGGTGGTGCTTAGCCTAACTCCATGCTCGTGACTTACAACAAACCCTTGATTCATGGTTGATTCGTTCATGAATCCTTAATATCAATGGAACTTGGGTGTTGATAAGGTGTAAACCATAATCCACTAAAATGGATGATTGATATTAAGGATAACATGATCCATCCCATGACCTTTGTTTGGTGTGCTTTGCTTGATCCTTGAGTGTGATTGTTGCATTCATGCATTCATGCACCCATTTGCATTCATATCATCAAAATAAATAAGAAAACTTTCAAGGAACTTAAGGGGTTTATTTGCAAAATTTTCAGACATGGAAAGACAAAGAAGGAATACAAAGAAGTACAACTTCAGGCAACCAGACTTTTAAGAGTTGAGGAATCTGACATCCTATGTATTAAATCCTTTGGGTTTCAAAGCTCGTTTCGGGAAGCTTCTTCCTCTTCTGACCACTCAGGTAGATGAAGGATTGATGAGTGTATTGGTGCAGTTTTACGATCCTTTGTACCGTTGCTTCACATTTCTGGATTTTCAGCTTTTACCCATGCTTGAGGAGTATGCTTATCTTGTGGGTATACCTGTTCTGGATTAGTTGTCGTCCAGTGGCTTGGAAAGGGTTCCTACTTCTCAAGAGATAGCAGACATGTTACACATATATGAATCTCTGGTTGGTGCTCATATGACTACCAAAGGTGGAATTCAAGGTCTCTCTTCTGAGTTCCTCATTGCTCAAGCTACTATATATGGGAAGGCCATGAGTGAGGATGCCTTTGAAGCCATATTTGTACTTCTCATCTATGGATTGGTATTGTTCCCCAACATCGACAAGTTTGTGGATGTGAACACTATTAGGATTTTGTCTACTCTTAATCCCGTTCCGACTCTGTTGGGCGATACCTATTTCTCTTTGCATATGAGGAATGAAAATGGTGGTGGCGCCATTGTGTGTTGTTTTCCTCTGTTGTATAAGTGGTTTATTTCTCACTTACCTCAGATGGTCGCTTTCAAGGAGAACAAGGAATGTCTACGGTGGTCCACGAGACTTATGTCTCTCACTAATGATGATATCTCTTGGTATAACCGTGTGTATGATGGTGTGCAGATTATTGACTATTGTGGCGAATTCTCCAATGTACCTCTTCTTGGTACATGATGATATCTTTTGGAACGTCGGCAGCTTGGGTTCCCCTTAAAGGATAAACCCAATAACATTCTGTTAGAGGGTGTCTTCTTTCAGAATGGTAAAGATCCCCAAGGCTTGAAAGCTAGGATGGTCCGCGCTTGGCGCAAGATTCATAAGAAAGGAAGGAAAGAGTTGGGTCCTAAGAATTGCATCGCTTTGGAGCCTTACACTATTTGGGTTAGGAAGAGGGCGTTTGAGTATCTCATGCCTTACGAGTATCCGAGACCTACACCTATGGTTATGGCTGGGCCTTCAACCCTCCCTAATCAAGGAGTAGAGGAGTTGAGAGACGAAGACCGTTCACGTGCCTGGATCCGTGAACGTGAAGAGTTGCTTCAGTAGATTAAGGAGAAGGATGCGTTGATTGAGTTTCTTGAGCATCAGGTTATTAATGACCCTGATGATGTATGGACTTCTCTACTTCCTCAGTCTTCTAAGTTCTGGAAGAGGAGGTATGATCGACTCGCCAAAGAGAAGGCCGATATGGAGGCAGCCTACGAGAGGGAGGTGAAGAGGCTTCGCGCACCTTATCTTCCTGTGTCCCGAGCTTTAGATGATTGTTTCTAGGGATTCATAAGACGATTATTTTCCTTTTCTCTTGTATATGATCGACGATGCTGCACTTCTTTTCCCTGATATTATTTGATGAGATATTTCCATATGTGATAAAATGCTTAATATTTCCAGAATTTGCAAATAAAACTCTAAAGTTCCTTTGAAATAAAAAACAAATCATATGCACAAACATTGCATGCATCATATGCATAAGCAGGTTTTGTTTCCGGTCCCTTGCCTTGTGGTCTAACTCTGTGTCCTTCATTTATTTTGAAGACAAGCTGACTCACCGGTACTACACTAGATCCAACATTTCAAGACTGATGGATCTCAGATTACCTTCCAGGTTATGGACATTCACCCATCATATAGTTGTCTCTTAGGCAGACCATGGATTCACGAGGCGGGCACCGTGACGTCCACCCTACACCAGAAATTGAAATTCGTGAAAAACAAGAAGCTGGTGGTGGTAGGGGAGAAAGGGCTCTCCTGGTTAGCGATTTATCTTCCTTCTCTTATATAGATGCTGAGGTTGAAATTGGAACTCCTTTCCAAGCTTTATCTATAGCTGAGCCTATTGAGAAAAGGGCTCCTTCATTTGCTTCCTACAAAGATGCAAAGTTGGCCATTGAGCGTGGTGCAACCACTGGTTTAGGAAAAATGATTGAGTTAGAAGACAACGAGTCCCGGGCTGGCATAGGTTTTTCTTCTAGTACTTTCAATAAGCAAGGGTTATTCAAGAGTGGAGGTTTCATCCACACTGGTCTAGATGAGGCGGCTGCTGTCGTTTTAGAAGAAGATACAAAGGATTCTGGCAACTTCATCATCCCTGGTGGGGTCTGCAACAATTGGGTCGTTGTGGATATTCCAACAGTTGTCCATAAGTCAACGTAATGATCACTTTGTTTAAAAACCCTTCTCCCATGCCAAAAGGAGGAGTGATAACATTGTTGGCAACATAAATACAATGACATTTTCATTCAATAAATTCATGTTAAATGTTTGTTTTTCCCATTTATTTCCCCTTTTTGTTTTTGCATGAAATTGGTGATCACATAAAACCTAAAAAATAGAATAAAATCAATTTTTTCATCTGCATAATGACTTGCCTTGTTTGAATTCTAAATCTTTTCATATCCAAAATCATTATGCAGGTTGATTTCTAAACCCATTGAACATAATGACCCAACACCATCTCCCAATTTTGAATTCCCTGTATTTGAGGCAGAGGAAGATGATGTTGAAGAGATTCCTGATGAGATCACCCGGCTACTTGAGCATGAAGATATTCTTGTCCAAAGCCTCTTTGGCTATTTCACAGTTAATTGGCTATTTCATGAGTGGTCCTGAGGGTGTCCCAAGCCTCTTTGGCTATTTCACAGTTATTTATCAGCCTGAAAATATTCTTGTCCACTGCATTGAAGATGGCATTCAAAGCTTTAGAATTTCCAAGAGTGAGATCATCCTCCTCCTTGGACCATTGTTCTTCAGGCTTCTTCTCAGTGGTGGCTACTCCTTCTTTAGTAATGACAGGATGCACCCAACATGTTAGCACAACTTTCCAAGCCTTGTTATCAAGGGATTTTAAAAAAGCTACCATTCTAGGTTTCCAATAGTCATAGTTAGAACCATCCAAAATTGGTGGCCTATGAACAGATCATCCATCTCTTTCCATTGTACCAGAAAGTATTGCCCCTAGATCTCACCCAGAACCAGAGCAGGATGCCTGCTCTGATACCAATTGAAATTCTGGTATCAGATATAAGATGTCCAAGGTAATGTCACGACACTGATATCTGGTTATAAACAATGGATAAACAAAAACAAAATGATAAAGCAAATCACACAAGAAATTGTTAACCTAATTCGGTGCAACTCACCTACGTCTGGGGGCTACCAAGCAAGGAAGGAAATCCACTAAAATAGAATTAGTTCAAAGACTATCCGTACACTTCACCAAGTTACAGTCTTTCTCACCTAATCTCTACCCATGCAATTTCTACCTAAGCACTCTTAGATATGAGAACCCATTCACTTCCCTTACAATCACACACTCGTGATTGAGAACAGTAATCCCTTGTGAAAAGAAAATACTTTTCAATTACAATATTCTTGATTTTACTTCACAGTTTCAATCAAGAAGACACACTCTTGATCTTGCTTCAAAGCTTTGATCAAGAAGACAAATCAGTCCAATTCAATCATCAATGGATGACTTGAATGACCTACAGACACAAACCCTAGCTCTCTCTCTAAATATCGCTCAGTCTTGGTTGTGTGTACAATCAGGTTTTCTAAGTCCCTTTTTATTGAAGTAATGAACACCTTGAAAACCCTAGATATATTTTCCAATCAAATCTTTTCATATCAGCTGTAGAGATCTCCTTGGAAAATAAACAAATCTGGTTGATATCCCTGAAAGAATGCGCCAGCTAGCCATATCTTCAATCAACCAATGATTGCCACTAATTGTGAAATCACATAACACCAGACATTCATACTGAATGTACTGTGTACAATATGTCAAGACATCGGGTCTGACATCTGGAGAAATCCTGCATAATCCAGTTTCCTATTATAGCAGGTACAACCATATCAGTTACCATGACAATGAGTATGTCAACTGAAACAATCCTGCAGCATATGTCTTTCATATAAGCTCCAGCAAGTACAACAAATATCAGAAGCCTTGTCAATGTATGTGGCATTCTGAAACAATCGTGCTTGCATATGATCTTCAACTCCAGCAGGTACATAGGATATCTCATGTTAAGACATCACACATGACATCTTGTGAACACTCTTTGTTTTACCAATATTGCTGCCAACTCTCAGAATCAACAAACTCCCCCTTTGGCAAATTTTGGCTAAAACATAAATCTGTCCTTTTTGTTCACAAGGTAAACTATCAGCAGTTAAACCACATAACAGTAGTTTAAACAGCAGCAGAAGCAAAACAATTACTAGCTATGGCTACTAGTAATACACATATGCACAAGGGTACTTCTCCTCCCCCTCAATTTGTGCAACAAACAGAATTCCTAGTTATGGATGCAACTAGTAAGACACACAAATCATCAATGCACAAGGGTACTTCTTCTCCCCTTAAATCTGTGCATTCATCAAATAACAGCTACAATACTCCAGTACCTGTACCAGCCAGAATGTCATACTGACATCTGCTTTAACATCAACTCCTGTGCACCATATCAGACATCCTGTTTGACATCTGTAAACAGACAACCATAATGTTGTAGCACTTGTGCACTTCTTCCAATAATAGTGCACCATATCAGACATCCTGTTTGACATTTGTAAACAGACAACCATATTGTTGTACCACCTGTGCACTTCTTCCAATAATAGTTGTCCTCCAGTCCAACCACATACAACTTCCATAACAAGCTCTTCTCCCCCTTTTTAGTCAAAATTGACCAAAGGTGACCAAAAAACATAGCAACTTTACACTCCTTACCTCTTTCACCATACCATTCCTCACCTATCTTCAACCTCTTTTTGTGAGAACTAACCACACACCCCTTTGATTGCTATAAGTTCTCATACACACAAATCCCCAATTTTCCTCTTAAACATTCAAATTGATTGGCATCCAAAGCTTTTGTGAATATGTCAGCTAATTGCCCTTCTGTAGGAACATGCTCAAGTGCTATGATCTTCTCTTCCACCAGTTCTCTGATGAAGTGATGCCTGATGTCAATATGCTTTGTCCTGCTGTGCTGAATAGGATTCTTGGAAATATTTATAGCACTCAGGTTATCACAGTATAATGTCATGACTTCTTGTGTGACATTGTATTCAGACAATATTTGTTTCATCCAGACCAGTTGAGAACAAGTACTTCCCGCTACTATGTACTCAGCTTCAGCAGTGGATAGAGATACACAATTCTGTTTCTTAATGAACCATGAAATCAGATTGTTCCCTAAGAAGAAGCATCCTCCTGATGTGCTCTTCTTATCATCAGCACTTCCAGCCCAGTCTGCATCCCAGTACCCAGTCAACATAGATCCAGATCCATGAGTGTATAACATCCCATAGTCACTGGTGCCATTGACATATTTCAGTATTCTCTTCACTTGGTTTATGTGACTGACTTTTGGTTCAGCTTGATATCTAGCACACACACCAACAGCAAATGCAATGTCAGGTCTGCTTGCTGTGAGATATAGCAGACTTCCTATCATGCTTCTATATAGACTTTGATCTACACTGACACCATTTTCATCTTTGGAGATTTTTACATGTGTAGGAGCAGGAGTTCTTTTATGGCTTGCATTCTCCATGCCAAACTTCTTCACAATGTTCTTGGCATACTTGCTTTGAGATAAAAAGATAGAGTCTTCCATCTGTTTGACTTGTAGCCCAAGAAAGTAAGTTAGTTCTCCAACAAGGCTCATTTCAAACTCAGATTGCATTTGTCTAACAAAGTGTTCAACCATCTGTTCTGACATTCCACCAAATACTATGTCATCTACATATATTTGTGCCACCATGAGCTTCCCTCCTTCATTCTTCACAAACAGAGTTTTGTCAATTCCTCCTTTCCTGTATCCATTTTCAGTGAGGGACACTGTGAGCCTCTCATACCAAGCCCTGGGAGGCTTGTTTTAACCCATAAAGGGCTTTCTTTAATCTGTACACATGTTTCAGAAGGTTTGGATCTGTAAAGCCTTTAGGCTGTTCAACATATACTTCTTCATTTAGGTAGCCATTTAGAAAGGCACTTTTCACATCCATCTGAAATAGTTTGAATTTCAGAATACATGCCACTCCAAGTAGTAATCTAATGGACTCAAGGCGAGCTACAGGAGCAAAAGTTTCATCAAAGTCAACCCCTTCCACTTGAGTATATCCTTGGGCTACCAATCTAGCTTTGTTTTTAGTAACAACCCTTGTTCATCAGATTTATTCTTGTATACCCACTTTGTACCTATGACATTTACTCATTCAGGTCTAGGAACCAATTCCCAAACTTCATTCCTTTTGAATTGACCTAGTTCTTCCTGCATGGCATTGATCCAGAACTCATCAGTCAGGGCTTCCTTGATATTTCTGGGTTCAATCTTTGACACAAAGCAGCCATGTGAGATAACTTCTCTTGATCTAGTAGTGACTCCTTTATCTGGGTCTCCTACGATGAGGTCTTTGGGATGATCCTTCTGAATTCTGATAGAGGGTCCCTTGTTGATTTTGTCATCTTCAGGTTCAACTTGTGGTGGTTCTTCTTCCTTATTCTTATCTGAGGAGTCAGCTGGAGAATCATTCAGAGATGTCTCGACATCGTCTGTGACATCAGTCTGTTGATCATCAACCACTACATTAATGGATTCCATCAACACATTAGTTATGGAATTGAAGACCCTGTAGGCTCTTCTGTTTGTTGAATATCCCAAAAATATTCCTTCATCACTTTTGGGATCCATCTTCCTTCTTTGCTCACGATCAGCTAAGATATAGCATTTGCTACCAAATACATAAAAGTATTTTACTGTAGGTTTTCTTCCTTTCTAGACTTCATAGGGAGTTGTGGGAGTCCCTTTCTTTAATGTCACTCTGTTGTGGACATAGCAGGTTGTGTTCATGGCTTCAGCCCAAAAATGATAGGGTAACTTCTTAACATGAATCATAGCTCTGGATGATTCTTGCAGAGTCCTATTTTTTCTTTCCACCACACCATTTTGCTGGGGAGTGATGGGAGATGAGAATTCATGATGAATTCCTTCTGAAGAACAAAATTCATCAAATTTGCTGTTTTCAAACTCCTTTCCATGATCACTTCTAATTTTGATAACAGGGCTTTCTTTTTCCCTTTGAAGTTTCAGACACAGCTCCTTAAAGACTTCAAACACATCAGATTTATCTCTTATAAAGTTGATCTAGGTGTATCTGGAGAAATCATCCACCACCACATATGCATATTTCTTACCACCCAGGCTTTTTACCTGCATGGTACCCATTAAGTCCATATGAAGTAGTTCTAGGACTTTGGTAGTTGTGTCATGTTTGAGCTTCTGGTGAGACATCCTTGTTTGTTTTCCAATCTGACATTCTCCACAGATTTTCCCTTCATCAATTTTTAAGTTGGGAATCCCTCTAACTGCTTCTACTGATGTGATTCTCTTCATACCTTTCAAGTGCAGATGACCCAACCTTTGATGCCATATCTTTACTTCTTTTTCTTTGGCTAAGGTACACATTGAAGAGTATCCAGTTTCTTGAGAGCTCCACATGTAGAAGTTGTCTTTGGACCTAACTCCCTTCATGATTACTTTATTTTCTTTGTTAGTAATCATACATTCAGTTTTTGTGAAGTTTACATTAAGGCCTTGATCACATAGTTGACTGATTCTTATAAGATTAGCAGTTAATCCCTTAACAAGTAGAACATCATCAAGGTCAGGGACTCCAGGGCAATCCAGCCTACCCATTCCCTTGATTTCACCTTTTGCACCATCACCAAATGTAACATAACTCATGGCATGAGGATGAAGTTCACTCAGCAGGTGTTTGTTCCCAGTCATATGTCTGGAGCACCCACTGTCAAAATACCAATCTTCTTTGGCTGAGACTCTGAGGGAAGTGTGGGCTATTAGACTTGTGACCTTTGTCTTAAGAGCCCATTGCTTTCTGCTGACAGTCTTGTGATGTTTGGTCCTAGATTGGTGTTGAGACTGAAGAGGTCCAGGATAGCCATGTAGCTTATAACAGAAGGGCTTCAGGTGGCAAAATTTTCCACAGTATTGGCATTTCCATCTTTGATGGTTCCCTTTCTGCTGTTGTGACATCTGAGGTGACATCTCAGGTTTGTTTTTACCATGGCTGCTCTTAGGTTTGGATTTTGATTTGCAACTGCACTCAGCCTTGAATCCAATGCCAGATTTGTTTCCAGCTATTTGCCCAGTCTGGAGAATCTTGTCTAGGGTGGCAGATCCATTGTTAAGCATTTTTACATACTTAGTCATCTCATCTAATTTGGAATTTAAGAATACAGCCTCAGTTTCCAATTTTGAGATGATTTCCATATACTCTTTCTTCTCATTTTTCAGCTGAGCTATCACTAGCTTCTGTCTTTCAACCTGTCTGCACACTCCTGCCTTTCTGTGGCACAACTCTTTGTAGGTAGTGTCCACCTTTTTAACGGATCTTTCATCATCCATTGAATCTTCCTCAGACCCCCATCTTCCTGTCAAAGCATTCACATGATTTGTGGCTTCTTGAGTTTCACTTCCATCAGACCAAGAGGCTACAAGGCTCCTCTTTTGTTTCCTGAGGTAGGTCCCACATTCAGTTTTAATATGACCATATCCATTACACTCATAGCACTGAACTTCTTTGGGCTTCTCTTCAGACTTTGTGGTCTTACCAAAGCTGTTGGGTTTATTGATGTCAGATGTGATGTTTTTGACATTTCCCTTAGCTCTGAAGTCTACCTTTTTCATTAGTCTGTTGAACTGTCTTCCCAGCATTGCTATCTCATTTGCCAGGTCTGCATCAATGTCGTGACCATCTACCTCATCTTCCTCTTCGGTGTTTGACATAAATGTTATGCTCTTGGCCTTCTTTTCCACTCCATCACTTTGGCTATTTCATCTTCTTTCATTCTTAAGTTTTCAAACATGGAGGTGAGCAGCTGAAGTCTCGACATCTTTACCCTAGATATGCCTTCATGAGTGGTCTTGAGGGTGTCCCAAGCCTCTTTGGCTATTTCATAGTTATTTATCAGCCTGAAAATATTCTTGTCGACTCCATTGAAGATGGCATTCAAAGCTTTAGAATTTCCAAGAGCGAGATCATCCTCTTCCTTGGACCATTGTTCTTCAGGCTTTTTCCCAGTGGTGGCTACTCCTTCTTTAGTAATGACAGGATGCACCCAACCTGTTAGCACAGCTTTCCAAGCCTTGTTATCAAGGGATTTTAAAAAAACTACCATTCTAGGTTTCCAATAGTCATAGTTAGAACCATCCAAAATTGGTGGCCTATGAACAGATCCTCCATTTCTTTCCATTGTACCAGAAAGTATTGCCCCTAGATCTCACCCAAAACCAGAGCAGGATGCCTGCTCTGATACCAATTGAAATTCTGGTATCAGATATAAGATGTCGAAGGTAATGTCACGACAGTGATATCTGGTTATAAACAATGGATAAACAAAAACAGAATGATAAAGCAAATCACACAAGCAATTGTTAACCCAGTTCGGTGCAACTCACCTACGTCTGGGGGCTACCAAGCTAGGAAGGAAATCCACTAAAATAGAATTAGTTCAAACACTATCCGTACACTTCACTAAGTTACAGTCTTTCTCACCTAATCTCTACCCGTGCAATTTCTACCTAAGCACTCTTAGATATGAGAACCCACTCACTTCCCTTACAATCACACACACGTGATTGAAAACAGTAATCCCTTGTGAAAATATAATACTTTTCAATTACAATATTCTTAATTTTACTTCACAGTTTCAATCAAGAAGACACACTCTTGATCATGCTTCAAAGCTTTGATCAAGAAGACAAATCAGTCCAATTCAATCATCAATGGATGACTTGAATGACCTACAGACACAAGCCCTAGCTCTCTCTCTAAATATCGCTCAGTCTTGGTTGTGTGTACAATCAGGTTTTCTAAATCCCTTTTTATAGAAGTAATGGACACCTTGAAAACCCTAAATATATTTTCCAATCAAATCTTTTCATATCAGCTGTAAAGATCTCCTTGGAAAATAAACAAATCTGGTTGATATCCCTGAAAGAATGCGCCAGCTAGCCATATCTTCAATCAACCAATGATTGCCACCAATTGTGCAATCACATAACACCAGACATTCATACTGAATGTACTGTGTACAATATGTCAAGACATCGGGTCTGACATCTGGAAAAATCCTGCATAATCCAGTTTCCTATTATAGCAGGTACAGCCATATCAGTTACCATGACAATGAGTATGTCAACTGAAACAATGCTGCAGCATATGTCTTTCATATAAGCTCCAGCAAGTACAACAAATATCAGAAGCCTTGTCAATGTATGTGGCATTCTGAAACAATCATGCTTGCATATGATCTTCAACTCCAGCAGGTACATAGGATATCTCATGTTAAGACATCACATATGACATCTTGTGAACACTCTTTGTTTTACCAAAATTGCTGCCAACTCTCAGAAACAACAAACTCCCCCTTTGGCAAATTTTGGCTAAAACATAAATCTGTCCTTTTTGTTCACAAGGTAAACTATCAGCAGTTAAACCACATAACAGTAGTTTAAACAGTAGCAGAAGCAAAACAATTACTAGCTATGGCTACTAGTAATACACATATGCACAAGGGTACTTCTCCTCCCCCTCAATTTGTGCAACAAACAGAATTACTAGTTATGGATGCAACTAGTAAGACACACAAATCATCAATGCACAAGGGTACTTCTTCTCCCCTTAAATCTGTGCATTCATCAAATAACAACTACAATACTCCAGTACCTGTACCAGCCAGAATGTCATACTGACATCTGCTTTAACATCAACTCCTGTGCACCATATCAGACATCCTGTTTGACATCTGTAAACAGACAACCATACTGTTGTAGCACTTGCTCACTTCTTCCAATAATAGTGCACCATATCAGACTTCCTGTTTGACATTTGTAAACAGACAACCATATTGTTGTACCACCTGTGCACTTCTTCCAATAATAGTTGTCCTCCAGTCCAGCCACATACAACTTCCATAACAAGCTCTTCTCCCCCTTTTTAGTCAAAATTGACCAAAGGTGACCGAAAAACATAGCAACTTTACACTCCTTACCTCTTTCACCATACCATTCCTCACCTATCTTCAACCTCTTTTTGTGAGAACTAACCACACACCCCTTTGATTGCTATAAGTTCTCATACACACAAATCCCCAATTTTCCTCTTAAACATTCAAATTGATTGGCATCCAAAGCTTTTGTGAATATGTCAGCTAATTGCCCTTCTGTAGGAACATGCTCAAGTGCTATGATCTTCTCTTCCACCAGTTCTCTGATGAAGTGATGCCTGATGTCAATATGCTTTGTCCTGCTGTGCTGAATAGGATTCTTGGAAATATTTATAGCACTCAGGTTATCACAGTATAATGTCATGACTTCTTGTGTGACATTGTATTCAGACAATATTTGTTTCATCCAGACCAGTTGAGAACAAGTACTTCCCGCTACTATGTACTCAGCTTCAGCAGTGGATAGAGATACACAATTCTGTTTCTTAATGAACCATGAAATCAGATTGTTCCCTAAGAAGAAGCATCCTCCTGATGTGCTCTTCTTATCATCAGCACTTCCAGCCCAGTCTGCATCACAGTACCCAGTCAACATAGATCCAGATCCATGAGTGTATAACATCCCATAGTCACTGGTGCCATTGACATATTTCAGTATTCTCTTCACTTGGTTTATGTGACTGACTTTTGGTTCAGCTTGATATCTAGCACACACACCAACAGCAAATGCAATGTCAGGTCTGCTTGCTGTGAGATATAGCAGACTTCCTATCATGCTTCTGTATAGACTTTGATCTACACTGACACCATTTTCATCTTTGGAGATTTTTACATGTGTAGAAGCAGGAGTTCTTTTATGGCTTGCATTCTCCATGCCAAACTTCTTCACAATGTTCTTGGCATACTTGCTTTGAGATAAAAAGATAGAGTCTTCCATATGTTTGACTTGTAGCCCAAGAAAGTAAGTTAGTTCTCCAACAAGGCTCATTTCAAACTCAGATTGCATTTGTCTAACAAAGTGTTCAACCATCTGTTCTGACATTCCACCAAATACTATGTCATCTACATATATTTGTGCCACCATGAGCTTCCCTCCTTCATTCTTCACAAACAGAGTTTTGTCAATTCCTCCTTTCCTGTATCCATTTTCAGTGAGGGACACTGTGAGCCTCTCATACCAAGCCCTGGGAGGCTTGTTTTAACCCATAAAGGGCTTTCTTTAATCTGTACACATGTTTCAGAAGGTTTGGATCTGTAAAGCCTTTAGGCTGTTCAACATATACTTCTTCATTTAGGTAGCCATTTAGAAAGGCACTTTTCACATCCATCTGAAATAGTTTGAATTTCAGAATACATGCCACTCCAAGTAGTAATCTAATGGACTCAAGGCGAGCTACAGGAGCAAAAGTTTCATCAAAGTCAACCCCTTCCACTTGAGTATATCCTTGGGCTACCAATCTAGCTTTGTTTTTAGTAACAACCCCTTGTTCATCAGATTTATTCTTGTATACCCACTTTGTACCTATGACATTTACTCATTCAGGTCTAGGAACCAATTCCCAAACTTCATTCCTTTTGAATTGACCTAGTTCTTCCTGCATGGCATTGATCCAGAACTCATCAGTCAGGGCTTCCTTGATATTTCTGGGTTCAATCTTTGACACAAAGCAGCCATGTGAGATAACTTCTCTTGATCTAGTAGTGACTCCTTTATCTGGGTCTCCTACGATGAGGTCTTTGGGATGATCCTTCTGAATTCTGATAGAGGGTCCCTTGTTGATTTTGTCATCTTCAGGTTCAACTTGTGGTGGTTCTTCTTCCTTATTCTTATCTGAGGAGTCAGCTGGAGAATCATTCAGAGATGTCTCGACATCGTCTGTGACATCAGTCTGTTGATCATCAACCACTACATTAATGGATTCCATCAACACATTAGTTATGGAATTGAAGACCCTGTAGGCTCTTCTGTTTGTTGAATATCCCAAAAATATTCCTTCATCACTTTTGGGATCCATCTTCCTTCTTTGCTCACGATCAGCTAAGATATAGCATTTGCTACCAAATACATAAAAGTATTTTACTGTAGGTTTTCTTCCTTTCTAGACTTCATAGGGAGTTGTGGGAGTCCCTTTCTTTAATGTCACTCTGTTGTGGACATAGCAGGTTGTGTTCATGGCTTCAGCCCAAAAATGATAGGGTAACTTCTTAACATGAATCATAGCTCTGGATGATTCTTGCAGAGTCCTATTTTTTCTTTCCACCACACCATTTTGCTGGGGAGTGATGGGAGATGAGAATTCATGATGAATTCCTTCTGAAGAACAAAATTCATCAAATTTGCTATTTTCAAACTCCTTTCCATGATCACTTCTAATTTTGATAACAGGGCTTTCTTTTTCCCTTTGAAGTTTCAGACACAGCTCCTTAAAGACTTCAAACACATCAGATTTATCTCTTATAAAGTTGATCTAGGTGTATCTGGAGAAATCATCCACCACCACATATGCATATTTCTTACCACCCAGGCTTTTTACCTGCATGGTACCCATTAAGTCCATATGAAGTAGTTCTAGGACTTTGGTAGTTGTGTCATGTTTGAGCTTCTGGTGAGACATCCTTGTTTGTTTTCCAATCTGACATTCTCCACAGATTTTCCCTTCATCAATTTTTAAGTTGGGAATCCCTCTAACTGCTTCTACTGATGTGATTCTCTTCATACCTTTCAAGTGCAGATGACCCAACCTTTGATGCCATATCTTTACTTCTTTTTCTTTGGCTAAGGTACACATTGAAGAGTATCCAGTTTCTTGAGAGCTCCACATGTAGAAGTTGTCTTTGGACCTAACTCCCTTCATGATTACTTTATTTTCTTTGTTAGTAATCATACATTCAGTTTTTGTGAAGTTTACATTAAGGCCTTGATCACATAGTTGACTGATTCTTATAAGATTAGCAGTTAATCCCTTAACAAGTAGAACATCATCAAGGTCAGGGACTCCAGGGCAATCCAGCCTACCCATTCCCTTGATTTCACCTTTTGCACCATCACCAAATGTAACATAACTCATGGCATGAGGATGAAGTTCACTCAGCAGGTGTTTGTTCCCAGTCATATGTCTGGAGCACCCACTGTCAAAATACCAATCTTCTTTGGCTGAGACTCTGAGGGAAGTGTGGGCTATTAGACTTGTGACCTTTGTCTTAAGAGCCCATTGCTTTCTGCTGACAGTCTTGTGATGTTTGGTCCTAGATTGGTGTTGAGACTGAAGAGGTCCAGGATAGCCATGTAGCTTATAACAGAAGGGCTTCAGGTGGCAAAATTTTCCACAGTATTGGCATTTCCATCTTTGATGGTTCCCTTTCTGCTGTTGTGACATCTGAGGTGACATCTCAGGTTTGTTTTTACCATGGCTGCTCTTAGGTTTGGATTTTGATTTGCAACTGCACTCAGCCTTGAATCCAATGCCAGATTTGTTTCCAGCTATTTGCCCAGTCTGGAGAATCTTGTCTAGGGTGGCAGATCCATTGTTAAGCATTTTTACATACTTAGTCATCTCATCTAATTTGGAATTTAAGAATACAGCCTCAGTTTCCAATTTTGAGATGATTTCCATATACTCTTTCTTCTCATTTTTCAGCTGAGCTATCACTAGCTTCTGTCTTTCAACCTGTCTGCACACTCCTGCCTTTCTGTGGCACAACTCTTTGTAGGTAGTGTCCACCTTTTCAACGGATCTTTCATCATCCATTGAATCTTCCTCAGACCCCCATCTTCCTGTCAAAGCATTCACATGATTTGTGGCTTCTTTAGTTTCACTTCCATCAGACCAAGAGGCTACAAGGCTCCTCTTTTGTTTCCTGAGGTAGGTCCCACATTCAGTTTTAATATGACCATATCCATTACACTCATAGCACTGAACTTCTTTGGGCTTCTCTTCAGACTTTGTGGTCTTACCAAAGCTGTTGGGTTTATTGATGTCAGATGTGATGTTTTTGACATTTCCCTTAGCTCTGAAGTCTACCTTTTTCATTAGTCTGTTGAACTGTCTTCCCAGCATTGCTATCTCATTTGCCAGGTCTGCATCAATGTCGTGACCATCTACCTCATCTTCCTCTTCGGTGTTTGACATAAATGTTATGCTCTTGGCCTTCTTTTCCACTCCATCACTTTGGCTATTTCATCTTCTTTCATTCTTAAGTTTTCAAACATGGAGGTGAGCAGCTGAAGTCTCGACATCTTTACCCTAGATATGCCTTCATGAGTGGTCTTGAGGGTGTCCCAAGCCTCTTTGGCTATTTCATAGTTATTTATCAGCCTGAAAATATTCTTGTCGACTCCATTGAAGATGGCATTCAAAGCTTTAGAATTTCCAAGAGCGAGATCATCCTCCTCCTTGGACCATTGTTCTTCAGGCTTTTTCCCAGTGGTGGCTACTCCTTCTTTAGTAATGACAGGATGCACCCAACCTGTTAGCACAGCTTTCCAAGCCTTGTTATCAAGGGATTTTAAAAAAGCTACCATTCTAGGTTTCCAATAGTCATAGTTAGAACCATCCAAAATTGGTGGCCTATGAACAGATCCTCCATTTCTTTCCATTGTACCAGAAAGTATTGCCCCTAGATCTCACCCAAAACCAGAGCAGGATGCCTGCTCTGATACCAATTGAAATTCTGGTATCAGATATAAGATGTCGAAGGTAATGTCACGACAGTGATATCTGGTTATAAACAATGGATAAACAAAAACAGAATGATAAAGCAAATCACACAAGCAATTGTTAACCCAGTTCGGTGCAACTCACCTACGTCTGGGGGCTACCAAGCTAGGAAGGAAATCCACTAAAATAGAATTAGTTCAAACACTATCCGTACACTTCACTAAGTTACAGTCTTTCTCACCTAATCTCTACCCGTGCAATTTCTACCTAAGCACTCTTAGATATGAGAACCCACTCACTTCCCTTACAATCACACACACGTGATTGAAAACAGTAATCCCTTGTGAAAATATAATACTTTTCAATTACAATATTCTTGATTTTACTTCACAGTTTCAATCAAGAAGACACACTCTTGATCATGCTTCAAAGCTTTGATCAAGAAGACAAATCAGTCCAATTCAATCATCAATGGATGACTTGAATGACCTACAGACACAAGCCCTAGCTCTCTCTCTAAATATCGCTCAGTCTTGGTTGTGTGTACAATCAGGTTTTCTAAATCCCTTTTTATAGAAGTAATGGACACCTTGAAAACCCTAAATATATTTTCCAATCAAATCTTTTCATATTAGCTGTAAAGATCTCCTTAGAAAATAAACAAATTTGGTTGATATCCCTAAAAGAATGCGCCAGCTAGCCATATCTTCAATCAACCAATGATTGCCACCAATTGTGCAATCACATAACACTAGACATTCATACTGAATGTACTGTGTATAAGATGTCCAGACATCGGGTCTGACATCTGGAAAAATCCTGCATAATCCAGTTTCCTATTATAGCAGGTACATCCATATCAGTTACCATGACAATGAGTATGTCAACTGAAACAATCCTGCAGCATATGTCTTCCATATAAGCTCCAGCAGGTACAACAAATATCAGAAGCCTTGTCAATGTATGTGGCATTCTGAAACAATCCTGCTTGCATATGATCTTCAACTCCAGCAGGTACATAGGATATCTCATGTTAAGACATCACACATGACATCTTGTGAACACTCTTTGTTTTACCGAAATTGCTGCCAACTCTCAGAATCAACAAATAAAGCTAGTCCGAAAGATGATTTCCCTCTACCACATATTGATATGTTGGTAGACAATACAACTAAATTCAAAGTGTTCTCGTTTATGGATGGATTTTCCAGATATAATCAGATTAAAATGGCACCCGAGGATATGGAGAAGATAACATTCATCACACCTTGGGAAACATTCTGTTATCGAGTGATGCCCTTTGGTTTGAAGAACGCCGGAGCCACGTATCAACGAGCTATGACCACCTTGTTTCATGATATGATGCACAAGGAGATTGAGGTATATGTTGACGATATGATCGCTAAGTCAAGATCGGAGGCTGTACTCCCAATAGAGGTGGAGATCCCATCAATGAGAGTCTTGATGGAGGCTAAGTTGACTGATGCTGAATGGGTTCAGATTCGTTATGACCAGCTAAATTTGATTGAAGAGAAGAGATTGACTGCCATGTGCCATGGTCAGTTATATCAGCAGAGAATGAAGAAAGCTTTTGATAAGAAGGTCAAGCCTCGTGTGTTCCGAGAAGGTGACCTTGTGCTCAAGAAAGTCTTGTCTTTCGCGCCCGATTCCAGGGGCAAGTGAACTCCAAACTATGAGGGTCTATATGTTGTTAAGAGAGCCTTTTCAGGCGGTGCTTTAATACTTACAACTATGGATGGGGAGGATTTCACTCGTCCTGTGAATTCAGATGCAGTCAAGAAATACTTCGCCTAAAAAAAAACTGAATAGCTCGCTAAGTTGAAAACCCGAAAGGGCGGCTTAGGCAAAAATGAGCGTCTCGGTGGATTGAAAACCCGAAAGGGCGATCCAGGAAAAAGTTAGAGACACAAAAAATATAATAATGATATATGTATCCCGCTAGATCACATGTCTTCCTGAGCATGTTGTATCTCTCACCCTCATACCTGGCGTTCAGATCACATGTCTCTTTGAGCTTATTACCCAGTAACCGGTAATACCTTGTCCCGCTGCTTCCCCAGGAGTGTCCTTGTGGACATCCCTAGCGAAGTCCCTTAGTGGATTGTTTTCATCCGAATTTTATCCGAAGTATCCGCTGTGGATAGTTTTTTGCTGTATTGGCATATTCCCCAATACATGCATCTTCGAGTGATCTCGAGTCTTTCCATTGGATCTTTTCCCTTTGGAATTCTGTTCCCCACGCTTTGAGTCGTGACCTGCTCGCGCATTTTTATCCCTTTTCTATCCCCAGGAGAGTCCCCAGGGTCTTGGTCCCAGGGAGTGAATTGCTCATATGGATTATCAGTGGCTTATGATTTCTTTGCTTTTGTGGACACATGTCTCCACAGAGTGCTACCATTTTTCATACCTACATTCACATCATGAGGTCTCTTAGGGACCAAAATTCGTCTCTTTGTTATTATTTAAGCCTATTCTACCCCGTCGAGACGAAGATTTTAACCTTCACTTCTCCGGCTAGAATGACCTTAAATAGGGGCATCTGTAAGACCCCAATTTTGACCCTAAGATCCCTCATGGCATCATAACATTGCATTTGCATTTCCTCAAGGATCTTTAGCATCTTGGTTCCCTTTGCCTTTGGGTGGGACTCCTTGTGATTGGTTTGAGATCACCAAGCATGCTTGAATTATACATCATTGTTTCTCTTACTTTTGTTTACTAACCAAAAGCATAAAAATGTGTCACTAACATCTTTTGTTTGAAGCTTGAGTATCATCCAAGACACTTTGTGGGTTCTATTTAGATGATCAGTCAACACAAGGGAATGGCTTGAGATACTTCCAACAGGTTCAAATGGGGACTATTCGTCAGTCAAAACGTTAATCTTGAAGGAGCAAAAGTTTGTTCATGAGTTGTCATGCTCGTTAGGCGAGCAGAATGGGTCGCCTAGCGAGTCCCAAGAAAAGCCACCAGAATCACCTACCTCAGAGGAATTTCTTGACCTGTCATGCTCGCTAGGCGAAGCACACGTGTTTAAAAAAAAAAAGAACGAAAATAAAATAAAATAAATAAATAAATAAATAAAATATATTAGAAAATTTTTGGACTTGGGCCTCTCTCATTTGAGCCCACAGGTCCACAAAAATCAGGTTATAAATTCAGAGTTTCAGTGAAACAAAATTTCATTATATTCCTATTATCCTGGCAGGAAAAGAAAAGTGAGAGAAGAGCTAACAGAGTTCAGAGCAACCTTCAGAGACTGAAGGGAACTCATCGGCAAAGAACTAATTCCCTCTCATATAAACCCTAAGAGTGCTTTGCAAACCCAACCGGGCAAGTCAATTTCATTCGATCTCTCCAGTCAGGTTTGCCTTATTCCCATTAATTTATACTTTTAATTTGAGTGCTCTGAATGTATGAGGTATTATGGGTGAATTTGATACCCTTTTGATGCATGTGTTTGACAAGAAGTTTAGGCCTCCTACTCTTGTTTGCTTTTTGTGAATTTTAATGGCATGATTCATGTGGTTACATTTTGATTTGGGGGCAACCCTTGATTACCCAATCTTTTTTCTCTAACCTGTTTGTTGAGTTTTGTTTTGTGAGGGCTCACATGACTCTTGCAGAGATTGTTTTCCTGGCATTCCACTTTATTTGTGGGATACCACCTGGAGGTCTATTCCGATTACCTGTACTGACTCACTTTCTTTGATGGTGTTTAGCTTGGGAATCTCTGGTTTTCTTACCTCTTAAACTGTTGTTGCTTCGGATCTTTATCCGCGTGATACTTTATTTTTCCTGCATTTTACCGCTTTCTTAGGTTTCGTATATCCTCTCGTGGCATGTCATTTAAGGTTGCGCGGTTCCTTCATCTAGGACTTCCTTTTTGCATGAGCATCCCTAAACACAAACAAACCTATTGATTTTTCTTCTCCTAAGAACACGTTTACTCCTTCTACTATAGGCGAGTAAGTCTCCAAAGGTCGATCATCCGGTAGATTGCGTAGTAACGTCGTTCGTCCAAAACCCAATCCATAACCCCATAGGTGGTTGAACTACGTTTTGCTCTGATTCTCATTCCAGATGAGATACTGTAACACCCCAAAATTTGTCCTCCTCATTCATGCATTCATTTTTAGGTCATTTAACATTTCATATTGCATTTCATCATGTCAATCAGAATCAGATCGAAGAAACTTTATTTAAAAAAAAACGAAAAAAATAATATAAATAAATAAAATATAATAGAAAAAGCTTGGACTTGGACCTCTCTCATTTGAGCCCACAAAGCCATGAAAATCAGGTTATAAAAGAGGGAGAACAGACAGAAAAAGGAAGAGAAGCAAAACACTCTGAGGTTTCCTTGGAACAAAACCCTAGACAAAACCTGGAGAGAAACCTAGACAGAGAGAGTGAGAATTAATCTGCAGCAACCTCCAGGCAACTCTGAAAGGTTCATTCTGACTCACACACTTTCAGCTCAAGCAAACCCTAACATTGGTTTGCAAATTCAGCCGTGCCATTTGACTTCAACCGATCTTTCCAATCAGGTTTGCCCTTATTCTCATTACCTTTATGCTCTTAATTTGGATCACCTGAATGTGTGAGGTAACATTAGGTTTTTGCCCACGGGTTTATAATTATGTATGAATGTATAAACAATGCCTTGAATGCTTAACCTTTTAATTTCTGAAGCGTGTGCCATAGGGTTTGAGGTTTTCAGAAACAACACTGTTATCCATGAAGAATCCAAAACCCGCAGGCGTTCGCTAGCACCATCACTGGGCGAAGCAGTAGCGAGCGTGACAGTATTTGATTTTTTTCTGTTTGATTTTCCAATCTGACTTACGTTTGATCCCTATCTTGTTTCACTAACCTTTTCGTTGAGTTTTTGTGAAGGCTCACATGTCTCTTGTAGGGATAGCTCGCGGGGTATTCCACTTTGCTTGTGGGATACCATTTGGGAGATTAATTCTGATTGCCTTGCTGGCACGTTTATTTTATACATGTTTGTTTTGTATGTGTTCGTATCCCCACAGGTAACGCGGTTCCTTCGTCAAGGACTGCCCTTTTGCCCTTGAGCATCCCTAAACCCTAAAACCCAAAGCAACACGTTAACTCCGTTTACTACAGGCGAGTAAGTCTCCAAAGGTCGAGCATCCGGTAGATTACGTAGTAACGTCGTTCGTCCAAAACCCAATCCATAACCCCGTAGTTAGCCGAACTACAGCTTGCTCTGATTCTCATTTCAGATGAGATACGTAGGCATAAGACGCGATGTCTTAGCGAGCACAATCACCCTTAACCCCTAGGTACCCGAGCTACGAAGACTATAATTCTCATATTCAGATGAGATACGTATGCAATGAGTGCGACATCCGTGCGAGTCATTTTCTTTTGACCCCTTTTTTTAGTAAATAACACATTAGATAAACCCACACCCTTTAGACAAGAACTACAAAAGTGGATCTCGTAGAGTACTACGGATGCGTAGGGGTGCTAATACCTTCCCTTCGCATAATCGACTCCCGAACCCAAGATTTAGTTGCGAGACCCTGTCTTGTCCTTTCCTTTTTCCAGGTTTACTTCGAGCGTTTCCTTTCCCTCCTTTGGGATAAATAACGCACGGTGGCGACTCTCCTGTCTTTCTTCGCCGGTTGTTTTTTTCGCATTCCATTTTTCAGGTTGCGACAGCTGGCGACTCTGCTGGGAACCCGGTTTCCCTAAGCGAGTCCCTCCTAGATTTTGTAGGTTGTTTGTTTATTGGGTGTTTATTCTTTTGTACAGTTATTTATCTTTCAGCATTTACCTGCTTTATTGCATTGTGTACATATGACTGCCGTATCTGCTGGTTCTATTTGTGAGATGAGTTCTAAACCCGAACTCGAGTGCACTTAGGATAGGAGAATGGTATAGTCTTGTTGACTTGTGTGGAGTTATTCCTTAGCAAGTTGACTTGCAAGCCCATTCACTTGGTGGAGGTCATGTTGAGATCAATGATGTCACACAAGTAAGTTGTGGTTAGACATTACTTTTTCCAATATAGACCTTAGAAGCCAAGGACCTTAGTTTACCAAACCCATCTTGGCCTATTCGTAGGATGTAGTGCGAAAGTCGTTCAAGTGTAAGATTTGATACGATTGTTATGCGATACTACACTCATAAGAGTCTCTCTTGAGAATATTTTTGGAATGCGAGTAGTCGTTCCTCCGATAATATCCGAAAGATGGGATTATGACTATGGGAACCTTTTTGTAGAACATGTTTGGAAGGTTTAAACCTTATTACACTCCCTTTGGCTGGTTCTTAACCTAAACTCCATGCTCGTGACTTGCAACAAACCCTTGATTCATGGTCGATCCGTTCAGGTATCCTTAATATCAATGAAACTTGGGTGTTGATAAGGTGTAAACCATAATCCACCAAAATGGATGGTTGATATTAAGGATAACATGATCCATCCCATGACCTTTTTTTGGTGTGCTTTGCTTGATCCTCTGAATTTCTCTCCAGGTAGTGCAACCTGACAGATGTTCAAGCGGATCCAGCCATCCTGATTGACATGCCATTGCATTGCATAACATCATTCGCATATTTGCATCCAACATCTCATGCTTATTCATTTGCAGGGTATTCCCTTTTTAAAGGGGGGCCTTAAAATCGAATAAGCAGTGCATCGCATACCATGCATACTAACCCTTGATTGTTTTGCAGGTGTCACCGCAGTGTCTAATGTTTGTTCCCTGTATCAAGCAGTTATTGGTCCCAAGAGAGTTCACAGGTACTCGACAAAGGAAAACCGTCCACGACTAGCAATGGACCAGATACAGAAAGAACTGGTTGATATGCGTGAAAGGATGGATCAGTTCATGACATTGATGACTGGTATGGCAGAAGGCCAGGCGAAGCTGAGGGAATTGGTTGAGCAACCGAGGCCCGATCCAGAGGTGGAAATACCAAGTGCTGAGGGGAACTCTGGTAACCCTGGTAACCTTGGGAACACTGATAACCCTATGAACACTGGAAACGCGGGTAACGCAAATGTTGATGGAAACCCGGGTAATGTTGGCAACACGGGAAATGTTGGGAATGGTATTGGCGGAAGGTACAATGTGAATCAAGGGATTCGGATTAACGGGCGCCCCGTTACTGAAGATTGTCAGTATGATCAATTTTCTTTGCACGACGAGGCCCTCGAGACCACTCGCCGTATAGATGAGCTTGCTGAGAAGCTCAAATCTTTGGAGTCTCAAAATTCCTTAGGTTTTGATGTCACCAATCTTGGTCTGGTTCAGGGAGTGAGGATCCCTCACATGTTCAAACCCCCTACTTTCGATAAGGGATGAGGTTCGGATGTTTAATGTCCCATTCTCCTTTGATCTGACTGATTACCAATGTTGAGTCTCCGTACACACTCAAAAACTTGATTCTTAGGTCTATAGCAGCTCTGAGTTCCAAAATACATGCTTCATACTCAGCCATATTATTGGTACAATCAAAACATAGTCTAGCAGTGAAAGGCGTATGGCAACCCCTGGGAAAAATAATTACAACACCAACACCATTGCCCAATGCATTAGAAGATCCATCAAAAACCATAGTCCATCGGGATCCCAGTTCGGGTCCTTCATCCGGTCCAGGTTCTTCATAATCAGTAACAAGCATGACATCCTCATCTGGGAACTCAAAATTTATAGATTGGTAATCATCCACCGCTTGATGAGCCAAATGATCAGCTAGCACGCTTCCTTTGATTGCTTTCTGGGTAGTATACTGGATGTCATACTCTGTTAAAATCATCTGCCATCTTGCTATTCTTCCGGAGAGGGCGGGTTTCTCAAATATATATTTGATAGGATCCATCTTAGAAATCAATAAAGTGGTGTGATTCAACATATACTGTCTTAGTCGGCGAGCAGCCCAGGCCAAAGCACAACAAGTTTTCTCAAGCAGTGAGTATCTAGTTTCACAGTCGGTAAACTTTTTTCTTGCACCTGCATTCTTTAAACCGAATGGCATTACTTTGTAACAGAAAGTGCCCTATTGCGTCACAAACGTAGTTTTCTCCATGTCTTCAGGTGCCATCTTAATCTGGTTATAACCTGAGAATCCATCCATGAATGGGAATACCTTGTGTTGAGCGGTGTTATCTACCAGAACATCAATGTGCGGAAGTGGAAAGTCATCCTTGGGACTCGCTTTATTCAAATCTCTGTAATCTACACACATTCGCACCTTACCATCCTTCTTTGGCACTGGTACCACATTAGCAACCCATTAAGGATAAGAAGTAACAGCCAGAAAACCTGCATCAAATTGTTTCATAACCTCGGCTTTGATTTTCTCAGACATTTCAGGACGCATGCGATGAACCTTTTGCTTAACAGGACGACAATCTTCCTTCATTGGCAGCCGATGCACTACTATATCAGTATCGAGTCCTCGCATGTCTTCATAAGACCAAGCAAAAATCTCTACATAGTCATGTAACATCTGAATCAATCTTCCTTTGACACTGTTTTCCAAGCCTGCTCTTATTTTTACTTCTTTCTTGTCTACTTCAGTACCCAGATTTACAGTTTCAATTGATTCCTCATGCGGCTGTATAGTCTTTTCTTCTTGCAGTAATAGTCTGGCAAGTTCTCTAGGTACTTCACAAGCTTCCTCCCTTCCATCCTTGGCGTGGTAGATCGGATTTTCAAAGTCATAATGAATAGTAGTAGAACTATTATCAACAGGATCCAGAGTGGGTATGGATCTGCAATTTGTTACGTGAGTGTGTGTAAGAAAACATAGCTTGTTTGAAAGATGACAGGAAAGATAAAGAGCACAATATTTGAATGCAAAAAGTCCATTGATTTATTGAATGTGGATATGCTTATGAAAATGACAAAACCCTTAACAAATTAGCTATTGTGTCCCAGGCATAGACACAATGCTTTAAGAAGTTCAATTGTTCATAATAAAAATTACAAAATTTGAAACACTAAAATAAGCAATAACAATTACTCCTGACTAAAGGAAATCGGGATAATGTCTTCAGCCTTCCAATTATTGAGTCCGTCACCAATTGTTGGGAAAATCCAGCTATCCAAGTCGCAATCGCTATCAGCATCTTCTACAGCATTAATCTGATCTTTGACTATCTTTTCAGAGCTAAACCCCAGGCCAAATTTATCAGACTTGTACGGTACATCGATCAGTTGACCCCAGCCAGTACTACCACCATCTTCAACCACGGCTTGAGCATCTTTCAGAGAAATCATAGCAGGAGGAGCACAAATAACCTTGGGCACACGGGAAGTTGGCTTAAGGACATGACTGGTCGGAGGAACTACTTCAAATGACTGAGAAGGAGTCTCAAAGAATTCACCATCCATCTCCACGTATCTGAAGGTATGCACACTACTGACAATATACTCTTCTTCTCCACACACAGTGACAATCTTGCCCTCTATTGGATACCTCAGCTTTTGATGGAGAGACGAAACTACAACACTGACCCCATGTATCCAAGGGCGTCCCAACAAGCAGGAATAGGCAGGACGAATGTTCATTACGTAACAGGTAGTGTTGAAGATTTGAGGTCCTATCTTGATAGGGAGAAACACTTCACCATGGACAACACTCTTCGCACCATCGTAAGCACGCACCACAACGTCACTAGGTTTCAGTTCAATGCTTTTACAGTCAAGCTTATCGAGCACAACTTTCGGTAGCACATTCAAAGAAAAGCCATTGTCGATCAACACATGAGACAAGGTGATCCCCTTACACTCAATGGAGATATGCAGAGCTTTATTGTGATTCTTTCCTGCTGGTGGCAGGTTAGCATCAGAAAAGCCTATACCATTATCAACAGCCAAGTTAGCAACATAATTTTCTAACTGATTGACAGATGTCTCCTGAGGTACATGAGCGGTCTTCAAGAATTTTATCAACGCATTGGCATGAGATTCAGAAGATAACAACAAGGATAACATCGAAATTTTAGACGGAGTATGCCCCAGCTGTTCTACCACATCAAAATCACTCTTACGGATGATTTTCAGCATTTCTTCCATTTTTTGCTTGGCAACATCTTCGGTAGTAACTTCGACTGGTGTCTTTGACTGAGAAGGATTGATTACTGGTCCCTTTCCTCGAGTTTCAGGGGCGGGAGGTGAGATTTCTGGAGAGAAGATCCTTCCACTTCGAGTAATTTCACTAGTCCCAACGATGTCATTAGGATTAGCAGAATTATCAACTTGCTTTACGCCATGGATGTAAACATCACCTCCATAATTCCACGGAATAGCTTTGCTAGAGGAATACGGTACTGGGCCAGGTGCAGTAATGATTAGGGGAGCTACCTTGGGCTCAGCAGTAATCTTCACAGGCGCCCTAGTAGAGGTAATCTTTACTGGAACTTTGGACCTAGCAATCACAAATATTTCTTCAATAGGGTTTTCCGCCTTAGGAATCTTTTCGAAGAGAGTTGCACGATCATCCATCAGCCGTTGAATACCATTTCTCAACTTCAAGCAATCATTGGGTCGGAGTATACAGAGATCGCAATTTTCAGCACAACCTGGAAATAAACCAGCTTGCACTAAATTCTTCTTGATGGTCAGGAGAGGAGATGCTAAGTCAGCTACATTAGAAATGTGAGAATTGTCATCCACAGCATTAACAGTCTTGTCATGATTAGGCATAGGAGCAGTGATGACATTAGGAGTTTCTGGAGGATCAAATTCAATTTCTCCAGCGTCGATCATATCCTGAATCTTATTCTTCAACAACCAACAATCGTTTGTATCATGCCCGGGGCTATCGGAGTGATATGCACACCTGGCATTGGGATTATAACGAGGAGAAGTAGTGTTGACATTTGCAGGAGGGCCTCTGAGGGTAATTAGATTTGCCTTTAGCATACCCTGCAGTGCTTGTGCTAAAGTCATATTGATCTTGGTAAACTGCCTTCTTGGCCTGTCTTGTCTGTGCTGGAAGTTTTGAGACGGCGATGCTGCAATCGTAACTGCTCCAATGGTACGGTCACGATTTTTCTTGTTATGACCCCTCTGGTGGTACACAGCATTTGATTCATTCCTCCCCTGATAAGACTTTTTGGTGCTTGCAGAGGTAGCCGCCTGTATCTTTCCGCTCCGAATGCCGCTTTCAACACGTTCACCTGTCAATATAAGCTCAGTGAAACCCGAGGAAGAACCTCCCAGTAGATGGCTGTAGAATGGGCCAGTCAGTGTACCCATGAACATGTCCACTAATTCTCGATCAGTCATAGGGGGTTTGACTCTGCCAGCCAAATCTCTCCATTTTTGAGCATATTCTTTGAAGCCTTCTTTAGATCCCATAATCATATTCTGCAACTGTAGCCGAGTAGGTGCTAGTTCAGAATTATACTGGTAATGCTTGTAGAAAGTTGTCGCCAAATCAATCCAGGTGCGGATGTTAGAGCTCTCGAGCTGATAGTACCATTCTAACTGTGTGCCAGACAGACTTTCTTGGAAGAAATGGATCCATAGCTTCTTATCAGTGGTATACGGCTGAATCTTTCTCACATAAGCTCTCAGATGCATCTGAGGACAAGACGCACCATCGTACTTAGTGAAAGCGGGGACCTTGAATTTGCGTGGAATGACCACATCGGAGACCAGACCCAAGCTTTCTAAATCCAAGTCGGGCGCCTTCTGACCCTCCATAGCTAGCATACGTTCTTCCAGCAACTTATACTTGTCATCTTTTGGAGAGTATTGTTCATTCTCATAATCTTCATCGTCGTCCTCAGGGTTGAAAAGATCAACATTCTCCTCTTCTGAATCATTCTCTGTGTCCTCTTCTTGATCCTTCGGAATTCTAATCTTGACTCCTGCGGCCTGTCCTTTAAGCCTTCTTCCCGGGTTAATGTAACTCACAACTTTCTTGTCTTTCTTCTTCTCGGGCAAAGAGAGCCTTCAGTTCATCCTGCCCCTTGGATAAGCTCAAGATCATCTCCTGGAATTGAGCATTTTGAGCCTGGAGATCTTTGACAGTTTGTTCAAGAGCCATCTTTCTGTTTAGAAGGAAGACTGTAAGAACATTGATCTTTTAGAATACCTGTTATGCAATGTTATGTTATGCTATGCAATGTATGAAATGTTTTCAAGGACTTTGGACTTTAACTTTGCGTAAACCACCAATAAAGGAACTTTTATTAATATAATTTTTTTCAACGTTCATTACAAAAAAATAATAATAAAAATACAATGAAAGCTCAAGTCTCCCAGGGACGGCTTCTTTTTGGGCGAAGATATGCATTGAGTCTTCGTTCCTCATTAAGTTGGTTGGTAAGTTCTAACACTTTCTTTCTTTCAGCACAGAACTGGGCTTCAAAAGTATCCCTTTCCTCTCTCAGCTGGATCCGGGATCTCTTCAATTCTTCAACATCGGTGGGCATATCTGGATAAGGAATGATCTAAGGAGTACCCCCTTCAACTTCTGGTTCGACAATCAGAGGTCCGATTGCAAGATATGGCATGACAAGTTCACGAGCTCTGGCGCGTACCCATCTGAGATAAGGTTCCATAGGAATAAAGTTTTTCCGTCCTAAAGTACTTCTTTTCACCATGCCCCAAGCTCGTACAAACCTTTGACGGAGACCTTGAGAATCGTTGTCATAGTCAAACACAGTGCCTTGGATAATTATTTCATGTGGACCATCTCTCCGAGCACAACCAAACTGACGTAGGGCTAAAGCAGGATTATAAGTAATACCTCCCCTCATCCCCATGAGTGGTACGTTAGAGAATTCTCCACAACGGTCAATGAGGATAACATCTTCTTTGAGATGAGGACACCAACGGATGTCTGAATGGGAGAGTGACATTATCCTTTGAGACCATTTCAAATTCTGCTCGTATTTCAAGACTGATTGCGGAAGGTGCGAAATAAATCACCTAGACAACAAAGGTATGTAGCACATGAGAGTCCCTTGCCTCTTCATAGTACGGGTGTGAAGGGAATGCAGAATGTCTCCAAGCAAGGTAGGCACAGTGTTATGAGTGAGAAATATCTTAATAGCATTCATGTCTATGAATTGGTCTGGATTAGGGAATAACACCAAACCATAGATTAGTAATGCTAGGACATCTTCGAAGGCATGGACATCCATAACTTTTAAGAATTCTCGGGCCTTATTTATCAGAAATTTGGCAAGTAAACCCTTAGTTCCACTTCTTGTTACCCAATTAGCTTCAATGTCGGACTTGGTCATGTGTAAAGCCGCGGCAACTTCTTCAGACTTCGGAATCTTTTCTAAACCACTGAAAGGTGTTTGATCAAGGATAGGTATCCCAAGCAGCCTGGAGAATTCTTCTAACGTGGGCACCAACTGATAATCCGGGAAGGTGAAGCAATGATATTTAGGATCGAAGAACTAGAATAAAACTCTCATCATATCTTCTTTGAAACCGGTGGTAACTAAATTGAGGAGATAACCATGTTTCTTGATGAACTGAGCCTGATTAGGAAGTTCTGACACTAAATTCTTGAGTTGAGGAGAGATCACTACGAAATTAATCCGGATAGTCTTCCTGGAAGCCATAGCCCTGTTAAACAGAGCAAAGTCAAATCCCTAAGTCCTTGAAATGGTTAGTACAATGCCATGATGTTATGATGTTATGATGTTATGATGTTAAGTAAATAACAAGCACAAGCAAGTCACACAACAGTCATTCCTAAGTTTTAAGGCTTGCATGAGTTCCATAGGTAAGTACCCTCCCCACTGAGGTTTGGTTGGTTCAACCTGTCCTAGAATAGTAATCGGGTTCTAAAAGGATCTCCAATCATTGACCTTCCTTTAAGTCCACTTCAGTGCAACACCAAGTGGTTGACCAAAGCTTCCCCAAAGTCCAATCTCAAAGAGTGTAGTATCGAGTCTCAACCAACCCCAGTCGGAACCGAAGTCAGTTATCTCACTACTTTCTAATGGCTAGGATGAGTCAATTAGGGTTCTAAAGGTCTGGTTAATGCTTTGATGACGCCACGCGGACGCCAAATTTCTCCTCAAGTACACATGAGGAGTATCAGGACATCCAAAGTGTCACATTAACCGTAGCCATCATTTTAACCATTCTAGTATACGCCGGATAGTCGCGATGATCTATTGCTACTTACCTAAGGTACACTAGATCCGGGTGTAGGATCTTTCACTCAAGCATAAAATACCCAAGCAATCCCTTAAAAGTAAATCAGACAATTCAAATAAGTGATCTTTTTTTTTTTTTTTTTTTTTTTTTTTAAGGTAACCTCTCTTTGTTACATCCCCAGCAGAGTCGCCAGTTCTGTCATACGGTGAACTGACTTTAAGGGTTTTTGCTTTGGAAAGCAAATGTCGCGGATAGCAAGAGTCGCCACCGACTTTTCTTTTATCCAATAAGGAAAGGTGGAAAAGAACAGGAAAGACCTTAATTAGATTTTGGGTTCGGGAGGTACATTATACAAAGGGAAGGTGTTAGCACCCTTTGTATCCATGGTTATCCATGGGCTCTTAATTGCTTGATCACTTACGTTATTTTTCTTGTCTGAAAAAGTGTTTGTGAATTGCTTAGAAAATGTTTTGAAAAGAGAGTTTAACTTTGTAATGATTCCTGTACGAATGTATACAAAGTATTTATCTCGTTTAATTTTGAAAGCTGTTTAGAAAAATATAACTTGGTAATGATTCTAGTACGAATGTATGCCAAGTGGTGATTTTAATAGATGTTTTGTGAAGTGTGAAAAGTATTTTGAGTTGTGATTCAGCATTTAAGAGTTATACCTACCCAAGGTCTTTATGGGCATTTCCTTTCCTTACGAGGGTAAAGCCGTCCTTACTATTGAGAAGTAAGTGGTTTTATCCTTTGGATGTAAAGGGACATCGTAGGGTCATCGATTGGTCAATAAAGGCAACATTTGTAAAGATACCTTAGCATTCGAAGGGACAATCATCATTTTAACCGTAGGCTACAACGGAGGGTCTTCGAGGGACAAAATCATATATTCGCAGGCAACATCCGAGGGACTATGATTTACCTTATAGGGACATGATGATCTAATCGAAGGGTCTTTTCTAAGTGTATCCTCACATTCGCGGGACATGACCGTAATACCGTAATACCGTAAGGCAACAAAGAGAGGGTCAAGATCACATATTCAAAGGCAATATTGTATAATCAATTAGGCAATTAGGATGAATCTCCCAAAACATTTGTAATCAATTAGGTAATTAGGATGAATCTCCAGAACATTTGTAATCAATTAGGTAATTAGGATGAATCTCCATAAGGGTATCCCACAAATAAAGTGGAATACCTAGCAAGCTACCTGTTTGCAATTGAATTGCAACGTTAAATTGGCAGATTACTCTTAGGGTTGGTACCGGATTGAGTTGGGCAGAGGTAACCTTTGTGCAGATGAGTTTCCTTCAGGGTTGCTCTGAATTCTCTGGGTTAGCCTCCAGGGTTTGTTGTGCCTTCTTTCTATCTCTCTGTTTTCGTTTTTTTTTTACTGAAGTTGTGGTATTTATAATGATTTTTTGTGACTTAATGGGCTCAGAATGAAGCCCAAAATTTCTGGTGTTCGCAAGCTTCGCTAGGCGAGTGGTGTAGCGAACGTTCGCTAGGCGAAGGATGTTGCTCGCCTAGCGAGCAAGCCAGTTTAGGCCATTTTCTGGACTTGGCCACCTGTGTGCTGGGTCTTCGTTCCTTTAAGATCAGTGTCTTGAAAAATAAGTTGGAGTGCCTTGAAAAATGCCTTGAAATATTAACGGGCAAATTTTGGGGTATGACACAAAGCCATTCACTTGATCCATGATCAAGATGAATTAGACTTGAACCAAGGAAGATTAAACCTCCATGTATCAATGCTAACCACCAATCTTTAACTCATTGATCAAAAAGAAAAAGAAGAAGCAGGAGAAAAAGAAGAAGAATTAAAGTGCATTAATAGAAATCGAATGAGATATCAACAAGCATTCACCAAAGATAGAGAAGATCAAGGTCAAACACTAGGAAACAGAAGCAAAATGAAGATTAGAAGACAAGAAACAATTAAAATATTTTTGGCATTTTTTAATATTAAAATAAAACTTGAATTAAAATAATACAGAAAGGTCAAACTTCAAACTCACTTCAAATCAACTTTGAAAAGTCCAAGTGATCTATCCCAAGTTCAACAAGGTCAAACAAAGTTTGACAAAAAATTTCAGCATTTTTAAAAGTCAGAAACTATTTTAAATTAATTAAAAATGCATAAAAATAACCTAATTGAATTAAAATCTAAAATGAATATCAAATCAATTAATAAATTGATGAGAATATTTTTCATGGATCTATCATCATTCAAAGAGGTTAGAAAAATATTTTTGTATTTTTTGAGTATCAAAAACTATTTTAAATGAATTAAAAATAACCAAAAAAGAGAAAATTACTAAAAAATATCAAATGATGAAATAAAAAATATTAAAAATCATTTTTAGAAAGTAGAAATTAAAAGGAGAAGAATGAAATTGGTCCCATAATTTTTGGACCAATAATGAGAGAGATATGACTTTTTAAACTGAAATGGAATTAAAATAATAAAATGAAATAAAATCAGAAATTAGAAAAAGGAGAAAAAGCGTCGACCGTCTGATGATCTCTCATTAATTGACGTGGATCATGACATGGCCAAGAAGTGCACGCTCACCATACACGCGAGTCAAACGCATCACACTGAGCCATTAAATAAGTCATAACATTGGACGCACGTGATTGCATATGGGAAAAGCAATGGACGGTTCTGATCTGATTTGGAGACCGGACGGTGGCCAGCGCCACCGTCTTCTCCGGCCAACTTCCGGCCATGTCCAAAGTCCCAGAAATAAAAATGGTAACCAAATGGCATGATCCAGGCATCAATCGAGAGCTGGGGTGATGTACATCACCCCTGTACCACTCAATTCCATTCTAGATCTCTATATTAAGAGAAATCAGAAGTGGAAATTCTGTGGTGTTCATATGAACTTCATGATTTTCAAAAATTGAAAGCATAACAATGTTGCCTCTATGTAGCGGACTTCATATCACACAACAACAAAGAAAATAGAGCAATATACAAGCTGATTCGAAGCAAATAACAATTGAAGTAAACCTTTGATTTGCAAGGCCTTGAGTCACAAACTTTGGATGCTTTTGCTTACAGTAGACACTATGGATCAAGGAGAGAAGGTTTAGGAACTTTGAGATCTGAAGATTGATTAATGAAATCAAAATTCAGATCTGAAAATTTTGAAGAAAAATGAATTAGTTCCTTTAGTGATGGCTAGGATTTCTGTTTAGCAGCAATTAGGGCGCCATAAGGTCGAAGAAATGAAGAGCATAGGCATGGTATTTATAGGAGAAAGCATCTGAAATGCATGATTCAAAGTTTGCATGAATGGAAAGGGCCTCCATGCATGGGCCTGTAGAGGCGCATGGAGGGCCCAATTCTAACTGGAAATGAAGGCTGATGCAAAATGAAAGCAAAATGGACGTGCAGATTGGATTGTATTAGCTCATGCATGGCAAATGAAATGATTTTCCAAAAATGCACTATAACATTCAAGTCTTCGAAAATGCCATGTTAAAAATAGGAACACCACCTCATGAGTAATGGTTAGAAAGCTTATTGCATAAGGATCATTTGTTATGTTGATCAAAATTCCATTTGGGCCTTGGAAATTAATGGAAATTGGACTTGAAGTGTAGGGTGCAAAACATGCATATGTGAGATTTTCAAAATTGGCCAAAGTTCAAGCCCTTCTGTCTCAATGATACAGGCTCCAAATGACAAAATCTTCAACATCAAGGTTGTAGGTATTTTCAAGAAAATCAATTTAGACTCATATTGTGCATCATTTGGATTTTTGATGAAGAAGTTATGGGCACTTGAAGTTGGACTTTTTCACATTTCAATGCATTTGGTCCAAAGTGACCTATAATGTTTTGCATTATCACATGTGTTTCTTTTGATATTTTGAAATTTTTCTCAACATATCATTTGAAGTAGACATCTTAAGATTTCCAATGCATTTGATCTCACCTCAAAATCATGAAAAATGAAGGAGTTATGTCCTTGGGAAGTTGACCTATAATTAGGGTCTCAATCAAAATGACCTATAATGTCTTGGAATGGATGATGACCTTACAAGCTTCAAATAAATTTTTTATGAACTTTAAAGTTGTTCATATAGTCCTTAAGAACATTTTTTCTCTTGGGGTCATCTCCATTTGACAAACACATAAAAAGTTAGGTCTTAGTGTATTTCAAAATAGTCAGATGAATTGACTGATCAACTTCTCAAGTTCACACCTCATATCTTAGTGAATTGATGATGGAGGAAACTCAAATAAGTTTAAATGTGCATGAAATGATTAATGAAAGAACTTACCTTCATTTTCTTTGACCATGGGATGAGGTTGCTTCATGGGCAAGGCATAGTTGATGCACAGATGAATTAGGGTTTCCTTGGGAAACAAGCCTCAATCCCTTTGATTTGCTTTGATCAAAATGATGAATGGGGACACTTGGGAGGCATATTTGATGGATTAGAGCTTTAGGAACCATTTCCATGCTTTCTTTCATCTTCTCTTGGCCATACCAATGCACATAGGATCTCCTAGAAGCTTTAGACCTTATGACTGCTCAAGCTACAAACAAAAGATGTTAGTGACATATTTTTGTGCTTTTGGTTAGTAAATAAAATGAGAAAAGCAATAATATACAATTCAAGTATGCTTGGTTATCTCAAACCAACTCTCAAGAGATCCCACCCAAAGGGAAAGAGCCAAGATGCTTATGATCCTTGAGGCCATGCAAATGCAGTGCTATGATGCCCTGAGGGATCTTAGGGTCAAAATTAGGGTCTTACAACCAATTGATCAAATTTATCAAGGTACACTTCAATATTCATCATCTTATGCATATATGATCTACCATGAGCCAATAAAGTCAAAAGACTTGAAGGTTAGCAAGTTGGTTGATGGGGGTTGGCCATATCAGTTCATCTGATCAAAATTGGGTCTCCCTATACCCTATCTCCTACAATTTTCACCATATGAAAATTATTCCAAGAGAAACGTTACTCTAAATGGAATTCCAAACACCTTTCATGTTGAGACCTAGAGCTAATTTTGCATGGAAAATCATTTTCTATGTTGAAACATTACAGGTCATTTTGTCTAAACCCTAATTTGAAAGTCAACTTCCCAAAGCCATAACTTGCTCCATTTTTATGAGACGAAATATTTCCAAGTTGCAAAATCAAATTCAAGATGTCTACTTCAACTTTGATGTTTGGAGTGAAAGCAAATTCAACTTTTATGAGCATGTGATATGAGGTTACATTATAGGTCATTTTTGACCTATACCATTGAACAAGTGATTTTTCCAAACTTCAAAAATGCAAAACCTATCATTCTAAATCCAAATGACATGAAATTTGTGACCATGTTAAAGGTATTTGAAATATCTACAACTTTGATGAATACACCTTTCTCATTTGAAGCACACATAAAAAGTTAAGCAAGGTGGAATATTGAGGTATATGGCTTGACACTTAGAAAATTTTTCAACATGTTGAGATTTTCAAACTTCCACCTCAAAATTCACCATGTTCCAAGCTCCAAATGAAAAAGTGTTGAACATCAAACTTGTTCCCCTTGATCCAAGCTTTCCAAATAACCCAAGTCCATGCATTTTGGACAAACATTGTTAGGTCAGCACATGGCTTTAACAGGGTTGCATCATTGGAAAGAATCAATTGCACAAATATCAGTTCACATTTCCTTGCCATTCAAGCTTCATTCAGACCTCATTTGGAATCATTTTGGACCTTATTGCATTGCATCATGGGCATGTACATGCCCATTGTAGCAGGAAATTCATGATCATCAAGCTATTGACAAGCTAGAGATCAAAATAACAAGAGTCGCCACCGCGCTTTTATTGTTTCCAAGGGAAAAGGGAAAAAGCACGAACAAAACCAAAATAGTAAGAAGTCTTCAAATAAAAAATAATAAAAATCAGAGATCACAGGTAAGAGGGTTGGTTACACAGAGGGAAGGTGTTAGCACACAAAGTGTCATAGGTACTCATAGGGAGCCCTTTTTGTGTGCATATGTATTTTGTACAAAGTGATGTTTACAAACAAAATAGAATGGGGGGATGAGAAAAGAATTGGTTAATTATATTTTTTATGTTTGACAAGACCTTCGGTCTTGTGCCTACGTACCAAAAATAAAAATGAGGGATCAAAACCTCGTAGTTCGTGCTAGAAATTTCAAAGTGAGTGTGTTGGTTTTTTACAAAATTTAAGTTTGAAAGGCACAAAGGCCTAAAATGATTTGAATGGGTTAGTTCTTGTTGGCTTTTTTGAAAGTTTAAGTCCAGTATAGTTAAGTTCATTTACAAGTTTGATTTAAGAAAATAAGTTTGAAAATGCAATGGTATAAGGCCAAAGTTTCTACCTTTTGCAAAAGTGGTCAAAGCTTAGAACAAAAATAGTTCACACAAAGAAGATTTTGAAAATGGAGGGAGAGATTTTGATTATTAAAGAAATGGGGAGAAGATGAGACTACCATGTGCACAAAATTTAAAAGTTTAAAGTTGAAAAGATCTGGCCAAATGGGTAGCAATCCAATAGACAAGTATGTCAATAGAAACCCAGAATTCCCTTGGACTTTTTAGAATCAAGCAACACACAAATGCACAATTATATCAATCTTGAAGAGAAAAGGCAGCAAATAAAGATGGCCTCCTCCAAGCTTATCCACTTCAAAGATCTTCCTCAAAATAGCCCATGCAACAGACAAGTTCCACAAGTCACAGGTTCAACATAACAGCTTAATAATGATCAATGTTGTAGAAGAATATGGAGAGGTCTTGAATGATGTATCAAATGAATTCAAACTTGCAAGACTTTGGTTCTTTAACAAATTGGCATTGGCCAAGTCTATTAGCAAAGAAATGTTGCCTAAGTTCTAAGTCCAATTGGGCAAGATCAAACCAACAATCCACTCAAATGTCTTTTAGGGTTTTTGTTATTATTATGTGCATTAATGGTCAAAGACCACACAAACAAGCAAAGCAACAAAGTATATCACACAATATGGTCCAAGTGGACAAAGTGAAAATTTCATTAACATAAACAATTAGAATGATATGTACAATGACAAATGAAAATAGAACAATAAAAGTAAATTGCATTAAAAGTAAAAACTTGAAAGTAAAAGTTAATGGTTAGTAAGTTAATAGTTAGTTTTGTTTTGCTTTTTGATTTCAAGATATTCTTTGGAGAATACTACACCCACATGCCACAAGCATGGATCCTTGAACCAAAACATCTTCCAACGGAAGGAAAGAAGGCCAAGTTTCCACACAATACCATGGAAGAGGGGAGACTTACAATCTCACTAACTAGAATGCTTATGCCTTTTATGTCACAAATTTAGCGCTATGTTAAGCAATCGTAATTGGACTTATGTAAAAGTCACAACTATTTGAGGTTAGGCAGTAAACTTTTGTTGTTAATGCATGTTGGAGACATAGTATTAAAAACTATGCTCATTAAACATACCACACACAAAAAATATGCAAAGGTGTGGCCTAATGTCATCCATACTCATGTTAATCTTTCAATCAACTAGCATTAGGATTTTGAGATGTCATTGGCCAATTGAAATGAATGAATGAAGAAGGGGAATTAGATGAAGAGGGAAAGGGATGAATGAGATCACAAATTGGTCAAAGGAGGACTTTTACCAAATTAATATTATTCATTCATTTTGGGAGATGGAATGTACATTCCATCAATCCCCTAAATCCAATAATATTAACTTGACAAAGTCAAATCAACCTTGACCAAGGCCCAACAACAAATGAGAAACTCAATTAATTCAATACAAATGGTCAACACAATTAAAATGGCATTTATTCAATTAAAAATATTAAAATAATGCATTAAATTCAAATATGTTTTGTTCAAATCCTAAAATCACATCAAAACACCAAATAAATGGCCATATGATTTATCGTAGGTCAAACAAGGTCAAAGGACTTTGGATTAAAAAATTCATAATTTTTGGACACTTAAAAATATTTTTAAACAATTAAAAACACATGAAAAATCAATTAATTCATGAAAAATATTAATAATGATCCAAAAAATAATTCTAATTAAGAATATGAAAGAGAAAAATATTTGAATTTTTTTGGTGAAAGTCCTATATTTTTTGGATCAATATTAAATTTATTATGAATTATTGAAGAAAATGGAATTAAATGGAAATTCAGAAAATGCTAAAATACGTGGACCATCAGATCTCCCTCATTAATTGAGGTGGCAGATATGATGATCCACAACACACGTTCCACCAACGCCTTAGTCAAGCGCGCTGTAACATGAGTAATCAAAAGGAATGTAGGAGATTAGAACATGAGAATTAGATCACACGATTTAGACCAAAGACACATCATCACCGGAGCCAGAGCTCCGGTTGTCTTCTCCGGCGAGCTTCGCCGGACTGGTCAACATGAACCATCACCAAAATTTCAAACAGGGACATGATTTTAAAGAGAAAACATCACTGAGCACGAATATCACCTCAATTTCTTCCAATTCCAACTATATTAAGAGATATGTGGAATTGAAAAATAAGGTTCATGATCTAAGTTGCTTCGATTTGGCCTCAAAGCAACTCAAACACCTTGCCTACATTGGTAGGACTTCAGCCAACATAATAATCAATAGAATTGAGCAAGAAACAAGGAGAATCGAAGAGATCAATTTTTTTGCAAATTACCTTCAATGGAGGCCTGAGCTTTCTAGATCTTGATCTTAATCGTGCTTAGCTTCACTTCAATTGCTTGCAGAAGAGGAATGGAAAGGCTTAGAATCAATGGACTCCTAGAGATTTGAATTCCGAAACAGTGGAGATTCAAGCTCCAATTCAAATGAATTTATCAGGGTTATCCTCTTAATGTGAAGGGTTTGCAATGGGGATTCAAAGCTGGCGCAGTGTGTGTGTTAATTCTGAGCATAAGGGCTTCAATTTATAGAGAAATTGGATGGTATTTGCACACTCACTTTCACTTTCCAAAATTGGCAAATGATGAAAGCATGGTGCATGGGAGCGCATAGGCCCATGGGATGATTATTTGAAAGTCCAAAATGAAGTTCAGATGCTTTGGATATGGATTGGATTGCAAGGCAATTGAGCATTGTCATTTGATGTTTGATCCATGCCACATGATACCATCTTGTTTAAGCCATGCCCAGCCTATGCATTTCTCATCCATTATGCATGAACTTTAGCTCTTTGGAAAGGTGAGATCAAAAGGAAAAAGTTTGATGTTGGACACTTTTTCATTAATGTACATAATAACAACAAAAGCCCTAAAAAACTTTTGTGTGGACTGTTGGATTGATCTTGGACAAATGGACTTAGAACTTAGGCAACATTCCTATGCTAAAGGACTTGGCCAATGCCAACTTTTGTGTAACCAAGTGCTTGCAAGTTGAAACTTCATCTGATACATCATTCAAGATTCCTCTGAGTTCATCTATAACATGATCATTGTGAAGCTGTTATTTTGAACCTGTGACTTGTGGAATTCGCGTGTTACATGGGCTAATTTGAAGAAGATCATGGAGTGGGTAAGCTTGGATGTGGTTATCTTTATTTGATGTCTTGCTCTTCAAGATAATATAAATGTGAATTTGTGTGTTGCTTAATTCTAAATGTCCAAGGGAATCTGGGTTTCTATTGACATTCTTGTCTAATTGGATTGCTACCCATTGGTCAGATCTTTTCAACTCTTAACTTTTAATTTTGTGCATAGGATTAGTCCATTCATCTTCTCCCTATTTCTTTAATTTCAAAATCTCTCCCTCCCTTTTTTAAAATCTTCTTTGATTGAACTTATTTTGTTCTAAACCTTGACCAATTTGCAAAAAGATAGAAACTTTGGCCTTATGCCATTGCATTTTCAAACTTCTTTTCTTAAATCAAATTTGTAAATAAACTTAACTATACTTGACTTACACTTGCAAAAAGCGAAAAAAGAACTAACTCATTCAAACCATTTTAGGCCCTTGTGCTTTTCAAACCTAATTTTGTTAAAAGCAATGCATCCACTTTGAAATTTGTATCACGAACTACGAGGTTTTGATCCCTCATTCTTTATGTTGGTATGTAGGCACAAGTCCGAAGGTCTTGTCAAACACAAAAATATAATTAATGAATTCTTTTCTCATCCCCCTATTCTATTTGTTTGTAAACATAATTTTTGTACCAATTACATATGCACACAAAAAGGGCGCCCTAGGAGTACCTAGGACACTTTGGGTGGTAACACCTTCCTTCTGTGTAACCAACCCCCTTACATGTAATCTCTGACATTTTATTAGTTTTGATTTGAAAACTTCTTACTTTTGGGTTTTGTTCGTACTTTTTCCTTTTTCCCTTGGAAAGAATAAAAGCGCGGTGGCGACTCTTGTTATTTGATGTCTAGGTTATCCATAACTTGATGATCATGAACTTACCGCTACAGAAATTAAGTGGCGACTCTGCTGGGGAGTAGTCTCTAGTGGGTTTAGCCTACTTTTTTGTGTATATATTTGTATATATGTGATGTTTGTATATATGTATGTGTGATATAATCTGCTTGTTGTACTTGGTGATCTCTGAGTGGTGTGATAAGTTCTAACCCGAACTTGAGTGCAATTAAGATAGGAGGATGGTATAGTCATGTTCGACTTGTGTGGAGTAGTCCTTAAACAAGTTGGCTTGAGATCCATCTGCTCAGTGGAGACTCTTTTGGATTTGGAAATGTCACACAAGTATTTATGGTTAGGCATTACTATCTCTAATTTGGGTCTGAGAAGCTGAGGACCGTAGGACATTTACGCCCTCTTGGCCTATTTAGGATGTAGTGCGGAGGTTGTTCAAGTGTAGACTTGATAACAATTGTTATGCGATATTACACTCAGACGAGTTTCTCTTGAGAATATTATGGGTCGATGAGTCAGTCATCTTAACCTGTAATATCCGATAGATGGAATTAAGACTCAAAGAACTATTTAGAACATCATCTACAATTTTTTATCCTTAGTTAACTCCTTTAGGATGGTTCTTACACATACTCCATGCTTGTGATTTACAACAAACCTTTGATTCTTGGTTGATCCAATCAAGTCTTGTCAATATCAATGAAACTTGGGTGTTAATAAGGTGTAAACCATAATCCACCAAAATGGATTATTGATCTTGACAATGCATTGATTCATCCTTTGACCTTTGTTTTTTTTCCTTGTGTGTGGTCCCTTATTTGTGATTGTTGCATTCATGCATTCATGCGCATCATAACATTCATCACCCGAAAATTTCTAGGAACTGAGGTATTATTTTCAAATATTTTCAGACCATGGATTATGGACGAAGGAACACTAAGAAGTACAGTTTCAGATGTCCCGACTTGAAAGAGTTAAGGAAGCTAGAATCTTTTGTATTAGATCCCTTGGACTTCAAAAAACGTCATGGGAAGCTTTTGTCTATCTTGCCTGCTGATGTGGTTGAAGGACTTTTGAGTGTATTAGTGCAGTTCTATGATCCTTTCTACCACTGTTTCACTTTCCCATATTTTCAGCTTGTGCCTACCTTGGAGGAGTATTCTCATCTTTTAGGGATACCTGTTTCCAGTAGACTGCCATTTAGTGGGTTGGAAGAGATTCCCAGATCTAATATTATTATTGAAGCTCTTCACTTGAAGAAGTCTGAGATAGAGGCTCATTGGGTGAAGAAAGGAGGATTATTTGGGTTGCCATCTGATTTTCTCATCAAGGAAGCTACTACTTTTGCTCAAGCTGGTAGTGTGGACGCTTTTGAAGCTATCTTTGTGTTGCTCATTTATGGATTAGCTTTGTTCCCTAACATTGACAGTTTTGTTGATGTTAACACCATTAGACTTTTCTTGATTGGGAGTCTTGTGCCTACTTTGTTGGGTGATATGTATTTCTCTTTGCATTTAAGGAACTCTAAGGGTGGTGGAACTATTGTCTGTCGCATTCCTCTTCTGTACAAGTGGTTTATTTCGCACTTGCCTCCGACACCTGCTTTTGTGGAGAACAAATAAGGCCTACGGTGGTCTCATAGACTTATGTATCTCACTAATGATGATATAGTTTGGTATGATCCCTCTTTGAGAAGTTTGGATATTATTGATAGTTGTGGTGAATTCTCTAATGTGCCTCTCGTTGGTACACAAGGAGGAATTAACTACAACCCTGCTTTGGGTCATTGTCAACTTAGGTTCCCCTTGAGAGACAAACCTAATAACACTTTTTTAGAAGGTCTTTTCTATCAAGAGGGTAAAGATTCCGAACATTTGAAGTAGAAGATTGTGCATGCTTGGCATAATGTGCATAGGAAAGGAAGATACGAGCTTGGTTTGCGCAATTGTGTAGCTTTGGAAGCTTACACTCTTTGGGTGAAGAAGAGAGCGTTGGAGTTGAAGATGCCTTATCCTTGTGAAAGACCTATATCTATGGTTGTGGTTGAGCCATCAACTCTCCCTAACCAAGATGTAGAGGAGTTGGAAGACGCGCTCGCCAAGATGAAGCAAGAGAAAGATATGTGGGAAGAGCGTTTCCGCGCTTTGAGATGAGGAGTTAAAGTTGGAGTCTAAGGACAAGGATGCACTCATTGCGCTACTTGAAGACTGAGTGACAAAGAGACAGAGAGAGCCATAGGTTTCATCTTCTAGCATGCCTCAACATTCCGTTGTTTGGAAGAAGATTTTTGATCAACTTCTCCTCGAGAAGACTCAGATGAAGGCTTCTTTTGAGATCGAGATTCGTCGCATTTGAAGGAAGTACGCGCCTTCATCTAGGTCTTCTGACATTGTTGTTAGGGATCCTTAGGATGACTAGTCTCCTTTTTTGTTGTACTTTTCATTTGTTTTCTGAAATTGTACTCAGTGTAATCCTTCCAATTATATAAATAAAAAGGGATTGTTGGTCATATAAAAATTATTGCAAATTGTTGATATATATATGTATTTGCAAATGATATAGTAAGTTCCTTGAAAATAAAAAAATAAAAAAATAAACAAGCATTGCATTTCATACATCATTTGCATAACCAGGTTTCTCTTTCGCCAGATGTCTCTTTGGTGTTTCTTCTGTGCTTTAGCCAAGCTGACTCATCGGCACAACACCCACGCCAATCATCTCAAAATTATGGAGCACCTAGAGCAAGAGAACAGAGAGCTGAAGGACGAGATCGCCCACCTGACTGCCATGATGGAGTCAGTTCTTGCTGCTCAGAGCCAAGCTTCTCCAACGCCTGCAACTCCTCCTCTTCAGAGGACAGTTATTTCAGAGGTGGCTACCTCTACCATGCCTGATGCTACCGCTTATTTTGCACTCACTATGCCTTCCAGATTCCCATAGGGAATGTCGTCCAAATTTATGCCTGAAGGCTTTGTGCCTACATTTGCTTCCATGCAGGCATCTAGCTCGATCATGTATGTGCCACCTCCTGTTATGCTCACCTTACCTCATGTAGAGGACACCAGTTATCACTCCGAGTCGTCTGAGGGTCCGGATGTCTATGAGAAAATGGATGAAACTAAGGATATGTTTCTTGAGCTACGTAAGGAATTGAAGACGCTAAGGGGTAGGGACTTCTTTGGAAAGAGTGCTGCTGAGTTGTGTTTAGTGTGACACCCCAAAATTTGCCCTCCTTATTCACGCATTCATTTTTAGGTCATTTAACATTAGATACATTGCATTTCATCATGTCAATCGGGATTAGCTCCAAGAAGCTTGAACATCATCCAGGACGCTTTGTGGGTTCTATTTAGATGATCAGTCAACACAAGGGAAAGACTTGAGTTACTTCCAACATGGGGTCTATTCGTCAGTCAAAACGTTAATCTTGAAGGAGCAAAGGTTTGTTCATGAGCTGTCATGCTCGCTAGACGAAGCCCGCGTGTTTTGAAAAAAAAAACGGAAAACGAAAAAAAAAGGAAAAAAAAAAGGAAAACGAAAAAAAAAATGATTTTTTTTTTAAAAATTAAATAAATAAAAGAAAAAATTTTGGACTTGGGCCTCTCTCATTTGAGCCCACAGGTCCACAAAAATCAGGTTATAAATTCAGAGTTTCAGTGAAACAAAATTTCATTCCATTCCTATTACCCTGGCAGGAAAAAGATAGAGAGAGTGAGAATTAATCTGCAGCAACCTCCAGGCAACTCTGAAAGGTTCATTCTGACTCACACACTTTCAGCTCAAGCAAACCCTGACACTGGTTTGCAAATCCAGCCGTACCATTTGATTTCATTCGATCTCTCCAATCAGGTTTGCCTTATATCCATCATCTTTATGCCTTCAATTTGAATGCTCTGAATGTATGAGGTATTATGGGTGAATTTGATACCCTTTTGATGCATGTACTTGACAAGAGGTTTAGGCCTCCTACACTTGGTTGCTTTTTGTGAGCTTTTTGTGAATTGAAAGGGCATGATTCATGTGGTTACATTCTGATTTGGGGGCAACTCTTGGTTACCCTATCTTGTTTCTCTAACCTGTTTGTTGAGTTTTGTTTTGTGAGGGCTCATATGACTCTTGCAGAGATGGTTTGCCTGGTGTTCCACTTTATTTGTGGGATACCACTTGGAGGTTCATTCCGATTACCTGTACTGACTCACTTTCTTTGATGGTGTTAGCTTGGAAGGATCTCAGAGTTTCCTTGTTCCGTTAATTACTGTTACTTCGGATCTTTATCCGTGTGGTACTTTTACATTTTCCCGTATTTTTACCGCTTTCTTAGCTGGAAGGCCTCGATAGGAGACAATGTTTTATGTGTTTACTTTATGCAGGTTTCTTCGTCTAGGACTTCCCTTTTGCCTGAGCGTTCCTAAAACGCAAACAAATTCATTGATTTTTCTTCTCCTAAGAACACGTTAACTCCTTCTACGACAGGCGAGTAAGTCTCCAAAGGTCGAGCATCCGGTAGATTGCGTAGTAACGTCGTTCGTCCAACACCCAATCCATAACCCCGTAGTTAGCCGAACTATAGCTTACTCTGATTCTCATTCCAGATGAGATACGTAGGCATAAGACGCGATGTCTTACCGAGCACAATTACCCTTAACCCCTAGGTAGCCGAGCTACGAAGACTCTGATTCTCATATTCAGATGAGATACGTATGCAGTGGATGCGACATCCGTGTGAGTCATTTTCTTTTGACCCTCCTTTTAGTAAATAACACATTAGATAAACCCACACCCTTTAGACAAGAACTACAAAAGTGTATCCCGTAGCGTACTACAGATGCATAAGGGTGCTAATACCTTCCCTTCGCATAATCGACTCCCTAACCCAAGATTTGGTTGCGAGACCCTGTCTTATCCTTTCCTTTTTCCAGGTTTACTTCGAGCGTTTCCTTTCCCTCATTGGGGATAAATAACGCACAGAGGCGAATCTCATGTCCTTCTTTGCCGGTTGTTTTTTTCGCATTCCATTTTTCAGGTTTCGACATTTAGTGCCCAATGTGAAGATTCCGGTGAAGTTCAAAGTGCCTGACTTTGAAAAGTACAAAGGGAACACATGTCCGTACAGTCATCTAGTGATGTATGCTCGCAAGATGTCTACTCATACCAATAATGATCAATTGTTGATTCATTACTTCAAGATAGTCTGACTGGTGCTGCACTCAGATGGTATATGAGATTAGACAGTGCAAGCATTCGTACTTTCAATGACTTGGGAGAGGCTTTTGTCAAGAAGTATAAGTACAATGTGGATATGGCACCTGATAGAGACCAGCTGAGGTATATGTCTCATAAGGATAAGGAGACGTTTAAAGAGTATGCGCAGAGATAGAAGGAATTGGCTGCCCAGATCACTCCTCCTTTGGCGGAAAAAGAGATGACAAAGATCTTTCTGAAAACTCTGAGTTTATTTTATCATGAACGTATGATTTCTAGTGCCCCTAGTGACTTTACCGAAATGGTAAACATGGGGATGAGGCTTGAGGAAGGAGTCTGAGAGGGAAGTTTGTCAAAAGATGAAGCATCGTCAAGTAAGAGATATGGCAGTAATTTTGGGAAGAAAAAGGACAATGAAGCGAATGTAATAAGCAGTGGGAGGCAGAGGAGGCCTCAGATCAGAAGGAATCCATCATCTCGTCAACATCATCATCAAGTATCTTCAGTTATCCCTGCGTTTTCTAATCAACAATCAACACCAGTTCAACAACCACAACTTCAACAACAATAACCGCAACAACGAACAAACACCTACAACAACAGCAATACCAACAACAATCATCATCAACAAAACTTTGAGAGGAAGAAGGTCTCTTTCGACCCGATTCCTATGTCTTATGCAGAATTATACCCGTCTTTGGTTCTCAAGAACCTAATCCAACTAAGAAACCTGTCGCAAATTCCAAAACCACTTCCATAATGATACAAGCCTGAGCTCCGTTGTGCTTTTCATCAAGGAGCACCCGGACATGATATAGAGAACTGTTATCTGCTCAAGTATGAGGTTCAGAAGTTGATGAAGAGTGGAATGGTGTCCTTTGAGGACCGAGCACCGAATGTGAAAGCAAATCCATTTCCTGCTCATGGGAACTCTTTTGTGAATATGGTGGATGGTTGCCCTGGCGAGTTTAAGGTTTTTGATATGCGCTTTATCCGGAGGTCCTTGGTGCAGATGCATAAGGACGTTCATATGGTGAGTGATTGTGAGCATGACCATGATGGTTGTGAAGTTTGCAGTATTAGTTCAAGGGGTTGTGAGGTTGTGAAAAGGGACATCCAACGACTGATGGATAAAGGCATGATTCAAATTGTTCAATCTTGTCATGTATATGACGATGTAAATGTCATAGTGCCCATTTTCAAGCAGCCAGAGTGATTGGTAATTCAGTATGACATCAACAATAGTAACAATGTCAGGAACAGATCAGTATCGTCGTTGGTTATACAGTTAGCAGGCCCAGTCTCGTATTCATCAGATAAAGTTGTGTCATATCAGTATAATGCTAAAATGATGAAGGATGGCCAAGAGGTCATGTTACCTACAACTAGTTCTGTAGTGAGCATTGCTGATGTTACCAAGGTGACCCGCAGTGGTCGTGTGTTTGGGCCGGTGTTCCCAAAGGATAAAGATGAATCAGTTGTTAGTAAGAAGGTAAAAGTGCCTGTTGTGGATCCGATTAGTGATTCAAAGGGTAAGTATGGTGAATCCAGCGATTTGAAGGTTAATGATGATGATGAGGTACTTCGATTAATCAAAAGGAGTGAGTTTAATATGGTGGAGCGACTGCTCCAAACCCCCTCAAAAATCTCAGTGTTGTCTCTGCTCATGAATTCTGAAGTGCACAGAGAAGCACTGCAGAAAGTTCTTGAGCAAGCTTTTGTGGAACATGATGTTACAGTGGATCAATTCGATCATATCATGGCTAACATCACTTCTTGCAATAATCTTAGCTTCTGTGATGAAGATCTCCCTGAGGAGGGCAGAAATCATAACTTGGCTTTGTATATCTCTATGAACTGCAAAGAGGATGCTTTGTCTAATGTGCTAGTTGACACTGGGTCTTCGTTGAATGTGCTGCTGAAGTCAACTCTGTCAAAGCTATCATACCAGGGAGCGCCTATGAGGTATATCGGTGTAAACGTCAACGCTTTTGACAATTCGCGCAAAATAGTTATTGGTGAAGTGAACCTTCCAGTTAAGATAGGTCCAAGTGATTTTCAAATTCCTTTTCAAGTAATGGATATCCACCCGGCCTACAGTTTCTTATTGGGAAGGCCATGGATCCATGAGGCAGGAGCTGTTACCTCCACAATGCACCAGAAACTCAAATTTGTGAAGAATGGAAAGCTTGTGATCGTTGGTGGTGTAACACCCCGAATAAAATAAGAGAATTATTTAAATTAAGTTAATAATATATTTATTAATTTAGTTAAATAAATTGAATTATTGGATTATTATTATTATTATTTGGAATAATAATTAGTGGAAAATATATAAGTTGGAATAAGAGAAAAGGGTTTTCATTTTTTTGGTAAAGAGTTTTCACGTGAAACAGAGAAGCGGCTGAAAAGTGGAAAGTGGAGAAAGGGCAAAGAGGAAGAGCTAGAGAGCAAAGGTTGAAGAACGGAAAAGCTTGAAGCTTAGAGATTGCCGGATTATCTCAGGTAAGGGGGTTTATCGTCGTTTAATGGGTATTATAGATTAACATGTCATGGGTAGTGATAAACCGTTGAAGTGACCCTAATTGGGATGTTGAATGCTGAAATATTGTGATGAATAAGTTGTATGAAAGCTGTAACTGAGTCCGTAATTGTGTGAGTCGTGTTCCCCCGAACGTATAGCTTTTTACAGAAATTGAATCGGAGGTCCGGAAGTCCTCCAACGGCGGAAAATGCGGAGAACTCTGCATTCTGCCTTGTGTTAGCGCAGGAACTGCTGTTTTGTCTGCGTTAACCGGTTAACCCAGGGCGTTAACCGGTTAACACTGTTATATTTTGTGGAAATGTGCTGTTTTGCCTGCGTTAACCGGTTAACCCAGGGCGTTAACCGGTTAACACTGTTGCGTTTTGCCAGAAAGTGTGTTTTGTCCTGCGTTAACCGGTTAACCCAGGGCGTTAACCGGTTAACACTGTTGGAAATTTGAAAAAATTGATATTTTTAATGTTGTGAACCTAATTGGTGATGAGTAATTTTGTTGGATTTATGTTATGAAGTGTTGATACAAGTATGTTGCTGAGTTGTTCCGTGTACGAAAAGTTGTTGAAAATACTGAGTTGTAGGCTTGGTGAGCCAAAGTTGATTATAAGTTGATGTTGTTGAAAACATTGTTGTATTGCTATTATTATTATGTTGTCGACAGTTTAAAGTCGTGTATGCCATGTACATTCATATGCATTAAGTCGGAGCTTTGCTCACACCACGTTGGCCTGGATTGGCAAATTTTAAGTTGAAAGTTGAAGGCTTATGCCTTGATGCCCACTAAAATGGCAATGATTTTAAGTTGGGAGTTTTACTCCAAATGGTACCACATGCATGACGAGTCGAGTCTCATTAGAGTTGCATTTTGTTGGCTTGTTGTATGGATATTTAATTTAATTGAGGAGTGGAATTGTGTTGATATTAAGTATGATGTTGAGTTGATGTGCCGTTACTGGATGTATGTTACGATTAGGGTGATGAAATGTGTGAATTTACTTAGCATTACATGATGATTTATAATGCTTATTATATCGATTGAGGAACTCACCCTTACAACTATTTTTCAGGTAACGAACAAATGAGTTGAGTGGAAGCTAATGCTTGGAGTCTAGTGTAGTCTCCTAAGTGGGTCATGCTCTGATAGATGTAACATCGGGAGGGAACATTTTTAATATTGTTGTTGATGATTGTTGAACCAGTTTACATGTAGTATGTTGCAAGTTTTGAATGATCGATTTGATCTCTATCCGCTGCGTATTGTGCAAATGTTTTATGTTTTGAGTTAATGAAAGAGCATGACAGTTATTATGGTGTGAAATGTTGTGTGACACCCTTGATTGCATATTTACTCTGATTGATATGTGTTATTTTTATTAAATATTTGGGGTATTTTAGAAGGGTGTTACATTAGTGGTATCAGAGCAGGTCGGTCTGTCCGGCCAGTTGTCGTGTCGTTACTGTCTAACAATTGTGTATTGTTACTAATCTAACTTTTAAGTTGTGTTGTATTGATAAGTTGAAATGGCTGGAAGGAATGACGCTGCAATGGCTGCCGCAATGCAAGCGATGGCACAAGCTGTGCAGAACTTGCCAAATGCTGGTGGTGATGCTGGATCACGTAGCTTGGCGACTTTTCAGAGAGAGAATCCGTCGGTGTTTAAAGGGAAGCATGATCCAGATGCAGCCTTGGGATGGTTGAAAGAGATTGAGAGAATCTTCCGTGTTATGGATTGCACTCCAGCTCAGAAGGTTCGGTATGGTACTCACATGCTAGCAGTCGAAGCTGATGACTGGTGGCTAGAGACTCACGAGAGGTTGACCGTGGCAGGTGAAGTCATTACTTGGGATGTATTCCGTAGGGAATTCATGAGAAAGTATTACCCGGAAGATGTCCGTGGTAAGAAGGAAATTGAGTTCCTTGAGCTGAAGCAAGGAAACATGTCTGTCACTGATTATGCTGCGAGATTTGTGGAGCTGTCCAAATTTTATCCTCATTACACTGGTGCTGGTGCTGAATTTTCGAAGTGCATCAAGTTTGAAAATGGACTGCGCTCTGAAATTAAGAAGGCTGTTGGGTATCAAAAGATACGCATTTTTACTGAATTGGTTGATAGCTGCAGGATATTTGAAGAAGACAATAATGCCCATTACAAGATTGTCAGTGACCGCAGGGGCAAGCAACATCAAAATCGTGGCAAGCCGTGTGATGCCCCAGTGGGAAAAGGGAAACAAGGAGCTGCTCCGGCTCAGAGGATCAGTAGGGGAGATGCTCCTGCTGGTATAGTTTGCTTCAAATGTGGTCAGGCTGGTCATAAGAGTAATGTATGCACTGCTGAAGTAAAGAGGTGTTTTCGTTGTGGTAAGACTGGTCATGCAATAGCTGATTGCAAGCACAAGGAAATGATTTGTTTTAATTGTGGCGAAGAAGGGCATATTGGAAGTCAGTGTCAGAAGCCAAAGAAATCTCAAACTGGGAAGGTGTTCGCATTGACCGGAACTCAAACCTCCAGTGAGGACAGACTTATCCGAGGTACGTGTTATATTAATGGCTTTCCTCTTGTAGCTATTATTGACACAGGTGCGACTCATTCCTTTATATCTTTGGATTGTGCTGTGAAACTTAAGTTAGAGATATCTGAGATGTTTGGTAGTATGGTAATTGATACTCCTGCGAAGGGTTCAGTGACTACTACTTCGGTTTGTTTAAATTGTCCTTTGAGTATTTTTGGTAGAGACTTTGGGATGGACCTAGTGTGTCTTCCACTAGTGCAGATTGATGTTATTCTGGGTATGAACTGGTTGGTGTTCAACCGAGTTTCTATCAATTGTTTTGATAAGACGGTGGTCTTTCCTGAGATTGAGGAGGGAAAGAGTTTGTTTCTATCAGCAAGGCAAGTAAATGAGGAAGTAGCTGATGGGGCAGAGTTGTTTATGCTGTTAGCGACTTTGAAGGCTAAAGATAAACTGGTGATTGGCGATATAGCCATGGTGTGTGATTTTCCTGATGTGTTTCCGGAAGAGGTGAATGAATTACCGCCAGAGCGCGAAGTGGAGTTCTCGATTGATTTGGTACCTGGTACTAGGCCGATATCGATGGCTCCGTACCGTATGTCTGCTGTTGAGTTAACTGAATTGAAGAGTCAGTTGGAAGATCTGTTGGATAAGAAATTTATTCGTCCGAGTGTGTCACCGTGGGGTGCACCAGTGCTATTGGTTAAGAAGAAAGAAGGTACTATGAGGTTGTGTGTGGACTACAGGCAACTGAATAAAGTGACGATCAAGAATCGGTATCCTTTGCCGAGGATTGATGATTTGATGGATCAGTTGGTTGGTGCAAGTGTGTTCAGCAAAATAGATTTGAGACCTGGGTATCATCAGATCTGTGTGAAAACCGAGGATATTCAGAAGACTGCTTTCAGAACAAGGTATGGACATTATGAGTATTCTGTAATGCCTTTTGGTGTAACTAATGCGCCTGGAGTATTTATGGAGTACATGAATAGGATTTTCCATCCGTACCTAGACAAGTTTGTTGTGGTGTTTATTGATGATATTTTGGTGTATTCGAAATCTGAAGAAGAGCATGCTGAACATTTGAGAGTGGCTTTGGGAGTTCTACGAGAAAAGAAGTTATTTGCTAAATTGTCCAAGTGTGAATTTTGGTTAGGAGAGGTGAGTTTTCTTGGTCATGTGATTTCAAGAGGTGGTGTTGCTGTTGATCCTTCTAAGATAGAAGCGGTATCTAAGTGGGAAGCTCCGAAGTCTGTTGCTGAGATTCGAAGTTTCCTTGGTTTGGCTGGTTATTATAGGAAGTTCATTGAGGGATTTTCTAAGTTGGCGTTACCATTGACGATGTTGACTAGGAAGGGGCAAGCGTTTGTTTGGGACTCAAAATGTGAAGGAGGTTTCCAAGAGTTAAAGAGAAGGTTAACTACTGCTCCTATTCTGATATTACCGAGTTCGTCGGAACCATTTGAAGTTTACTGTGATGCTTCATTGTTGGGTTTGGGTGGCGTGTTGATGCAGAATAAGCAGGTTATAGCTTATGCTTCAAGACAACTGAGGGTTCATGAGAGGAACTACCCGACGCACGATTTAGAGTTGGCGGCTGTGGTGTTTGTTCTGAAGTTATGGAGGCATTACTTGTACGGGTCAAGATTTGAGGTTTTCAGTGACCATAAAAGTTTGAAGTATTTGTTTGATCAGAAAGAACTGAATATGAGACAGAGAAGATGGTTAGAGTTTCTGAAGGATTATGACTTTGGTTTGAATTACCATCCGGGTAAAGCAAACGTAGTGGCTGATGCATTGAGTCGGAAATCATTACATATGTCTATGCTAATGGTTAAGGAATTGGATTTAATTGAGCAGTTTAGAGACTTGAGTTTGGTGTGTGAGAGTACTCACAATAGTGTTAAATTGGGAATGTTGAAGTTAACAAGTGGTATTCTGGATGAGATCAGAGAGGGTCAGAAATCCGATGTGCTTTTGGTTGATAGGTTGACTCTAGTGAATCAAGGTCAAGGTGGTGAATTCAGAGTTGATGAGAATGATGTTTTGAAATTTGGCAATCGGGTGTGTATTCCGGATGTTACCGAACTTAAGAAGAGTATTCTTGAAGAAGGACATCGTAGTGGCCTGAGTATTCATCCTGGAGCTACGAAGATGTATCATGATTTGAAAAAGTTATTTTGGTGGCCGGGAATGAAAAGAGAAATTGCGAGTTTTGTTTATTCCTGTTTGACTTGTCAGAAGTCAAAGATTGAGCATCAGAAGCCGTTTGGGCTAATGCAACCGTTGGCTATTCCAGAGTGGAAGTGGGATAGTATCAGTATGGATTTTGTTTCTGGTTTACCGAGGACAATTAAGAATTTTGAAGCTATTTGGGTGATTGTTGACAGATTGACAAAGTCGGCTCATTTCATTCCGATCAGAATGGACTATCCGTTAGAGAAATTAGCTGAGTTGTATATTGAGAAAATTGTAAGTTTGCATGGTATTCCGTCGAGTATTGTTTCGGACAGAGATCCTAGATTTACATCGAAATTCTGGGAAGGTTTGCAGAAGGCTTTGGGAACTAAACTGAGATTGAGCTCTGCATATCACCCGCAGATTGATGGTCAGACTGAGAGGACGATTCAGTCATTAGAGGATCTTTTGAGAGCTTGCGTTTTGGAAAAGGGAGGTGCTTGGGATTGTTATTTACCTTTGATTGAGTTTACCTACAACAATAGTTTTCATTCGAGCATTGGTATGGCGCCGTTTGAAGCTTTGTATGGTAGGAGATGTCGGACACCGTTATGTTGGTATGAGTCCGGTGAGAGTGCTGTGGTTGGACCGGAGATTGTGCAACAGACTACAGAAAAGATTAAGATGATTCAGGAGAAGATGAGAATTGCTCAGAGTCGTCAGAAGAGTTATCATGATAAGAGGAGGAAGTCACTTGAGTTCCGAGAGGGAGATCACGTGTTTCTTCGTGTTACTCCGATAACTGGGGTTGGTCGAGCTTTGAAGTCAAAGAAGTTGACACCTCGATTTATTGGTCCTTATCAGATTTTGGAGAGGATAGGAGAGGTAGCCTATCGTATCGCTTTACCGCCGTCACTTGCGAATTTGCATGAGGTTTTTCATGTGTCTCAGTTGAGGAGGTACATTCATGATCCGTCGCATGTGATCCAAATAAATGATGTACAGGTAAGAGATAACCTGACTGTTGAAATATCGCCTATGAGGATTGAGGATCGAGAGTTGAAACAGTTGCGGGGTAAAGAGATTGCCTTAGTGAAGGTAGCTTGGGGAGGACCAGCAGGTGGCAATGTGACTTGGGAACTGGAGAGTCAGATGAAAGAGTCTTATCCAGAGTTATTTGCTTGAGGTATGTTTTCGAGGACGAAAACTCTTTTAGTGGGGGAGAGTTGTAACACCCCGAATAAAATAAGAGAATTATTTAAATTAAGTTAATAATATATTTATTAATTTAGTTAAATAAATTGAATTATTGGATTATTATTATTATTATTTGGAATAATAATTAGTGGAAAATATATAAGTTGGAATAAGAGAAAAGGGTTTTCATTTTTTTGGTAAAGAGTTTTCACGTGAAACAGAGAAGCGGCTGAAAAGTGGAAAGTGGAGAAAGGGCAAAGAGGAAGAGCTAGAGAGCAAAGGTTGAAGAACGGAAAAGCTTGAAGCTTAGAGATTGCCGGATTATCTCAGGTAAGGGGGTTTATCGTCGTTTAATGGGTATTATAGATTAACATGTCATGGGTAGTGATAAACCGTTGAAGTGACCCTAATTGGGATGTTGAATGCTGAAATATTGTGATGAATAAGTTGTATGAAAGCTGTAACTGAGTCCGTAATTGTGTGAGTCGTGTTCCCCCGAACGTATAGCTTTTTACGGAAATTGAATCGGAGGTCCGGAAGTCCTCTAACGGCGTAAAATGCGGAGAACTCTGCATTCTGCCTTGTGTTAGCGCAGGAACTGCTGTTTTGTCTGCGTTAACCGATTAACCCAGGGCGTTAACCGGTTAACACTGTTATATTTTGTGGAAATGTGTTGTTTTTCCTGCGTTAACCGGTTAACCCAGGGCGTTAACCGGTTAACACTGTTGCGTTTTGCCAGAAAGTGTGTTTTGTCCTGCGTTAACCGGTTAACCCAGGGCGTTAACCGGTTAACACTGTTGGAAATTTGAAAAAATTGATATTTTTAATGTTGTGAACCTAATTGGTGATTGGCCTATTATAGTTAATTGTGATGAGTAATTTTGTTGGATTTATGTTATGAAGTGTTGATACAAGTTTGTTGCTGAGTTGTTCCGTGTACGAAAAGTTGTTGAAAATATTGAGTTGTAGGCTTGGTGAGCCAAAGTTGATTATAAGTTGATGTTGTTGAAAACATTGTTGTATTGCTATTATTATTATGTTGTCGACAGTTTAAAGTCGTGTATGCCATGTACATTCATATGCATTAAGTCGGAGCTTTGCTCACACCACGTTGGCCTGGATTGGCAAATTTTAAGTTGAAAGTTGAAGGCTTATGCCTTGATGCCCACTAAAATGGCAATGATTTTTAGTTGGGAGTTTTACTCCGAATGGTACCACATGCATGACGAGTCGAGTCTCATTAGAGTTGCATTTTGTTGGCTTGTTGTATGGATATTTAATTTAATTGAGGAGTGGAATTGTGTTGATATTAAGTATGATGTTGAGTTGATGTGCCGTTACTGGATGTATGTTACGATTAGGGTGATGAAATGTGTGAATTTACTTAGCATTACATGATGATTTATAATGCTTATTATATCGATTGAGGAACTCACCCTTACAACTATTTTTCAGGTAACGAACAAATGAGTTGAGTGGAAGCTAATGCTTGGAGTCTAGTGTAGTCTCCTAAGTGGGTCATGCTCTGATAGATGTAACATCGGGAGGGAACATTTTTAATATTGTTGTTGATGATTGTTGAACCAGTTTACATGTAGTATGTTGCATGTTTTGAATGATCGATTTGATCTCTATCCGCTGCGTATTGTGCAAATGTTTTATGTTTTGAGTTAATGAAAGAGCATGACAGTTATTATGGTGTGAAATGTTGTGTGACACCCTTGATTGTATATTTACTCTGATTGATATGTGTTATTTTTATTAAATATTTGGGGTATTTTAGAAGGGTGTTACAGGTGGGGAGAAAGTGTTGTTGATTAGCCTCCTGTCATCTTTCTCTTATGTTGAAGCTGAGGATGAGGTTGGGACTCCGTTTCAGGCCTTATCTATTGTTGTTGAAAAGAGAGTTGGGGCACCTATGTCCTCGTTGAAAGATGCTAAGAAGATTGTAGAAGAAGGCAATGTTGATCGATGGGGGCGCATGGTAAAGGTCTCCGAAAACAAAGGCAGAACCGGTTTGGGGTTCCAGAAAGGTTCGTCAACCGCAAGGTATGAAGATATGCAACTTAGCTTCTGTAGCGGAGGGTTCATTCATGGCAATGAACAACACTTAGTTGTTGTACTAGAAGATGACGAAGAGGAAGACTACACCAATTTTGTGACGCATGGAAAGGCTTGCAACAATTGGACTACTGTTGATATTATTGTTATTTTGCATCGATCTAAGTAATTGCTTTTATATGTTTTTAAAATCCTTCTCCTATGCCTAAGGGAAAAGTGAACATTGTTTGGGCATTTTTCAAATTGATCATTAATAAAATTAATTCTATTCATCCACATCTATGATGTTTGTTTTTACTTTTTGCTTTATTCTGAAAATGATAATCACAAAAAATATAAATAAACTATATAATTATCCATCTGCATAATATTCGGTCACAAATCCACTTCTCTAAAATCAAAATATCAAATCATTATGCAGGTTGGTTCCTAACCCCATTGAATATAATGATCCTTCTCCTTCTCCAAATTTTGAATTCCCTGTGTTTGAATTCGAGGAGGAAAGTGATGTAGAAGTGAGTGATGAATTATCTCGTCTTCTTGAGCAAGATGAAAAGACCATTCAACCATTTGAAGAGCAGATCGAGCTAGTCAACTTGGGTTCCGAGGATGATGTGAAGGAAGTCAAGATTGGGTCTCGCCTGTGTCAAGATGTCAAGAGGGGGTTGATTGATCTTCTTCAAGAGTATTCAGATGTGTTTGCTTGGTCCTATCAAGACATGCCTGGTTTAGGTTATGAGATTGTGGAGCATAGATTTCCATTGAAGCCAGAATGCCCGCCAGTCAAGCAGAAGTTGAGAAGAATGCATCCTGATATGGCTGTGAAGATCAAAGAGGAAGTGTAGAAGCAGTTTGATGCCGGTTTCCTTGTGATCGTTGAGTATTCGCAATGGGTGGAAAATATTGTGCCTGTGCCGAAGAAAGATGGAAAAGTCCGAATGTGTGTTGATTAAAGAGATTTGAATAAAGCCAGTCCAAGAGATGATTTCCCTCTGCCACACATTGATATGTTGGTAGACAATACTGCTACATTCAAAGTCTTTTCGTTTATGGATGGATTTTCCGGATATAATCAGATCAAGATGGCACCCAAAGATATGGAGAAGACCATATTCATTACACCTTGGGGAACATTCTGTTATAAAGTGATGCCTTTCGGTCTAAAGAATGCTGGTGCAACTTACCAAAGAGCAATGACTACTCTTTTTCATGATATGATGCATAAAGAGATCGAAGTTTATGTCGATGACATGATTGCTAAATCAATTAATAAAGAGGAACATGTTGAACATTTATTGAAGAGTTTCCAGCATTTGAGGAAATATAAACTCGCTTGAATCCCAATAAGTGTACTTTTGGTGATCGTTTTGGTAAGATGTTGAGCTTTATTGTCAGCGAGAAGGGTATTGAAGTTGATCCTGCCAAGGTCAAAGCAATACAAGTGATGCATGCACCCAAAACTGAGAAACAAGTCAGACGTTTTCTCAGCCGCTTGAATTATATCTCCAGATTCATTTCCCACATGACTGTCACATGTGCGCTATATTCAAGCTTCTTCGGAAGAAGATCAGTCTTGTGATTGGACCGAAGACAGTCAGAAAGCTTTTGACAACATCAAAGAATACCTGCTTGAGCCTCCGATTTTGTCTCCGCCTATTGAAGGAAGACTGTTGATGTTGTATTTGTTTGTGCTTGAAGACAGTATGGGTTGTGTTCTTAGTCAGCAAGATGCGACTGGAAAGAAAGAATTTGCAATTTACTACCTCAGTAAGAAGTTCACCGATTGTGAGACTCAGTATTCTATGCTTGAGAAGACTTGTTGCCCATTGGCTTGGGCTGCTAAGCGTCTACGTCAGTATATGTTGAATCATACCACGTGGTTGATATCCAAAATGGATCCGATCAAGTATATATTTGAGAAGCCTGCTTCAACTGGGAGGATTTCCCGTTGGCAGATGTTGTTATCAGAGTATGATCTCGAATACCGATCTCGGAAAGTGATCAAAGGTAGTATCTTGGCTGACCATTTGGCTCACCAACCAATTGAAGATTACCAGTCAGTGCAGTATGACTTTCTTGATGAAGAGATTTTATACTTGAAAATGAAAGATTGTGATGAACCATTGCTTGAAGAAGGGCCAGAACCTAGTTCCCGTTGGGGCATGGTATTTGATGGAGCTATTAATCAATATGGAAATGGCATTGGGGCAGTGATCATTACTCCTCAAGGCACGCATCTACCATTTACAGCTAGATTAACTTTCAAGTGTACGAACAACATGGCACAATATGAAACTTGCATTATGGGGCTTGAAGAGGCCATGAATCTCAGAATCAAGTATTTAGATGTCTTTGGAGATTCCGCTTTGGTTGTGAATCAGATCAAAGGTGATTGAGAAACGAACCAACCTGGTTTGGTACCGTATAGAGATTATGCGAGGAGGATTTCAACTTTCTTTACAAAAGTTGAGTTTCATCATATTCCTCGAGATGAGATCCGGATGGCAGATGCTCTTGCAACATTGGCATCAATGATTATAGTGAAGTATTGGAATGAGGTTCCCAATTTGTCGGTGATGCGTCTTGATAGACCAACTCATGTGTTCGCTGTTGAAGAAATCAGAGACGAGAAACCGTGGTATTATGACATCAAATGTTTCCTCCAAAGTCAAATTTACCCGCTTGGGGCATCTTTGAAGGATAAGAAGACTTTGAGATGATTAGCCGGTAATTTCTACTTGAATGGTGATGTACTATACAAGAGAAACTTCGACATGGTTTTTCTCAGATATGTGGATAGACACGAAGCAGACTTATTGATGACTGAAGTGCATGAAGGTTCCTTTGGTACTCATTCCAATGGACATGCAATGGAAAAGAAGTTGTTGCGAGCAGGTTACTATTGGTTGACAATTGAATCTGACTGTTGCAAATTTGTGAAGAAGTGCCACAAGTGTCAAATTTATGCTGATAAGATTCATGTTCCTCTGATACTATTGAATGTTATCTCTTCCCCATGACCCTTCTCCATGTGGGGAATTGATATGATTGGGATGATTGAGCCCAAAGCTTCGAATGGACATTGTTTCATTTTAGTGGTAGTTGACTACTTCACAAAACGGGTTGAAGCGGCATCGTATGCAAATGAAACCAAGCAAGTTGGTGTAAGGTTTATCAAGAATCAGAATATATACCGTTATGGTATGCCAAGTAAGATCATTACTGACAATGGATCGAACTTGAATAACAATATAGTGGAAGCTCTTTGCAAAGATTCTAAGATTTCACATCATAATTCTTCTCCCTACAGACCCAAGATGAATAGGGCCATTGAAGTTGCAAATAAGAACATTAAGAAGATTATTCAGAAGATGGTTGTCACGTATAAGGATTGGCATGAGATGCTCCCGTTCGCTTTGCATGGGTATCGTACATCCATCCGCACTTCAACAGGGGAAACCCCGTTTTCTCTTGTATATGGTATGGAAGCAGTGCTCCCCGTAGAGGTTGAGATTCCTTCATTGTGTGTGCTCATGGAAGCCAAGTTGACTGAGGCTGAATGGTGTCAGACTAGGTTTGACCATCAGAATTTGATTGAAAAGAAGAGATTGACTGCCATGTTTCATTGTCAGTTATATCATCGGAGGATGAAGAAAGCTTTTGATAAGAAGGTCAGACCTCGTGTGTTTAGAGAAGGTGACCTTGTGCTCAAGAAGATCCTGTCATTCAAACCAGATTCTAGAGGAAAATGGACTCCTAATTATGAAGGTCCATATGTTGTTAAGAGAGCCTTTTCAGGCGGTGCTTTGATTCTTACAACTATGGATGGTGAAGAGTTCACTCGTCCTGTGAACGCAGATGCAGTCAAGAAATACTTCTCCTAAAAAGAAAAGAACAACTCGCTAAGTTGAAAACCCGAAAGGGCGGCTTAGGCAAAAATGAGCGTCTCGGTGGATTGAAAACCCGAAAGGGCGATCCAGGCAAAAATTAGAGACATAAAGACATAAAGAATTTCCCGGTAAGTTGAGTACTCCACCTTGGAGAAACTTATGTAAAAATTAGGGATTATGGCAAAGAAATGCAGTCTATTGATCGTCCGGTATCGGAAAGACCTTAGTTGAGCACGAGGGTTAACGTCGATTCATCATCCCAGTAGCGGCCAAAGAGCACAGTGGATATCAAGAATTGGTAGAAGGACTAAGGATCATTTGTATTCAATGTAACCCTTTTCCATGTAAATTACCATTTTCAACTTTGTAAAAATCTATGGAGTCTCGTCATTTACAGACTACCATCCCATTAAGTGCGAAACATCATAGGTTTCCCAAGCAGTTAACCCTTCGGGTACCCCTAGTTGTTTGTATTGATCTAGTTACCCTAAAGAGTGTTCCATCCTTAGCGGAGCTTAGATTCTTTTCCACCGCTGAGTGGGTTGTATCAGTACCTTGCGGCGTGTTATTTCCCCGGCAGAGTTTCTGTGTTCCCCAACGGAATTTGTGTTTCCTCGGTAGGGTTGATCTTCAGCAGAGTAAGATTTTTTCCCCAGTAGACTGCGTTTGTTCCCCCCACCAGTCGTCATCTGACTCGCTACCAGTCAGAGTTTCCTTTTGGTTTCTAAGCAGTTATTTGTGTTTATCTTCTGTATGGTTGTCTCCCATTTGATATGGTGTTGACCTAAAATTCCCTGCAGACTTGATAATGATCCCTCTCCTTAGCAGATCTCCTCCCTCGGCTAGATTTGAGCCTTTGGGTTATTAGTCTCTTTGTTCTCCAGCAGTTGTCTCCCTTTTTTGTAGATTGATCGAGGATTGTACTAATGATTCAAATTCTTTATACACCTTTGTATCCTTTGTGATTAGTTTGTTAGCGTAATCATCATATATACATATACATATACATATACAATTTCATAATTACATATTTGCGCCATCATATTTGATTAATTTGTTGATTTGAGATTCTCATGGTGGCACTTTATCCCCATACAAACCTCGGTGTCTGTCCTCCCTCAATTGTAGAGCGTCAGCCCCTTAGGAAGAAAGACTTTAACCTTTCTTCTCTTCCCCACTGAGTTACTTCCTCGTGGATGATTATTACTTAAGTTTCCTCCCCAGTTGTTTATCTGGATGGAACCACTCACCTTGAGTTATGTCCTCATTGGGTTGAGTCTTAATTGATTGTTTCTTTCTAGCTCTTACCTAGATAGATGCTTTAAGTCTCCTAAGAGCTTATTACCCAGTAACTGGTAATATTCTTCTTAGTTTGCAGTTTGTTACTTCTTGCTCAATACCTGGCAAGAGTATCCCTGTTTACCCAACAGTTGAGTTCCTAGTGGATTCATTTGTTTCTGATCCCCCAGGAAGTATATCCTTGATATGTTCACCTTAACCGGTGACAGATGTCTTTCTATCCCCTTCCTGAATCTATCCTTTATATGTTCATCTTAACCTATGACGGATATTCTCATCCTTGGTATTCTACCCAGTAAAAAGGTAGTTGTAATCCCTATTTTCCTCCCCAGAGAGTTAATCCTTGATATGTTTATCCTAACCGATGACGGGTTTCCTTATCTTTGTGGTATTCTACCCAGTAAAAAGGTAGTTGTAATCTCTATTGTGTTCCCCAGAGAGTTAATCCTTGATATGTTCATCCTAACCGATGACGGGTTTCCTTCTCTTCGTTGTATTCTACCCAGTAACCGGTAGTTGTAAACCCTACTTTATCCCACAGAATGTATCCTTGATATGCTCATCTTAACCGGTGATGGATTTTCTCTTTTGTGGTACTCTATCCAGTAAATGATAGATGTAATTCCTATTTTCTCCCCTCTCATAGTCTATCCTTAATATGCTCATCTTAACTGGTGACAGATTTTCTCTTTGATGGTCTTCTATCCAGCATTCGATAGATGTAATTCTTACCTTGTTGTTCAGTTGGTTTATCCTTGATATGTTTATCCTGATCGATGACGGGTATCCTCCTTGACAGTCCCAGGCAAGTTTATCCTTGATATGTTCATCTTAACCGATGACGGATTTTCTTCCCTGTTGAGTTTATCCTTGATATGTTCATCTTAACCGATGACGGATATTCTCACCTTTGGTCTTCTGCCCAGTAACAGGTAGTTGTAAATCCTATTTTCTACAGTTTTCCCCAGCAAGGTTATTCTTACCCAATAATTGGCAATGTACTCCCTCATGCCATTTCTCAACGAGTCATCCTTGATATGTTCATCCTAACTGATGACGGGTGTCCTCTCTGTCAGATCTTTATTATCTCCTTACCCAGTAACAGGTAGTAGATAATAGATTTCTACTCCTCCTGTGTTGAGGTTTATTTCTTCCCCAGTTGAGTTGAGTGCGTGTTTCCTTAGTGAAATCGCTTTTCCTGCATGATTCAAGTACTTCAGTTTTATCCTGACTTACTCGTATCCCCTACAATGTTGTTGTTCCCCAGCTGAGTCTTTCCAGTTTATACGGAATTCCTCTAGTCCCCCCAGCAGTTTTAAGTCGTAGCCTAGCCTACGCATAACCTCATTTATTCCCTCCAAAGTCTTTGTCTCCCCAGTGAGTTTTCCTCATGGAATGCATTGTACTCCTGTGGACTTTCGGTCTCTCTGGTTTTCTTTTCCTCTATGGCAATATTTCCCCACAGACCATAAACTTTTACATTCATATCATATGCATCATGAGGTATCTTAGGGACCAAAATTTATTTCTATAGGTTGTTATTTAAGCCCATTCTACTGAGTCAGGCCGAAGATCTTAACCTTCAACTCCTCAGTTAGAATGTCCTTAAATAGGGGCCGCTGTAAGACCCCAATTTTGACCCTAAGATCTCTCGTGCAATTTCATCATAAGCATTACCATTGGGATCATACCTTAGCATCCTCCTTACCCCTCTTTCATTGGGTTTGTTTTGGGAGAGATCACCAAGCACTATGGGATTGTATCATACTTATATTTTATCATTTTACTAACCATAAATACCAAAATATGTCTTTGTATTTTCCTAACTCTTTTGTTGGTAGGGCATGATCCCATTGATTTATCAAGTTCATATCTAGGGTTTTAGACCCTTATGACAAAGAGCACAACCATGAACTGATCCAAGAATGTTTGTGAGCATCATATATGAGTTTCATTTATAACTACATATTATATTGATCAAGGTTTCTTCAAGAGTTTGGAGGTGATTTGCCTTGGAAAACCTGGTTTGACTGGGTATCTTGAGTAACTTCTCCAACAAGCTATCTCACCAATTGATCAAATTTCTCAAGGGAGACTTTAAAATTCATCATCTTATGCATATATGATCTACCATAAGCCAAGAAAGTCAAAATAATTGAAGGTTAGCAAGTTGGTTGATGGTGGTTGGCCAGATGATTTCATCTGATCAAAACTGGGCCTCCCTAGACCCTATCTCCTACAATTTTCACCATATGAAAATGATTCCAAGAGAAAAGTTACTCAAATGGCATTCCAAACAACTTTCATGTTGAGACCTAGAGATAAGTTTTCTTGGAAAATCAATTTCTATGTTGAAACATTATAGGTCATTTTGTCTAAACCCTAATTTGAAAGTCAACTTCCCAAAGCCATAACATGCTCAAGTTTTATGAGATGAAAGACTTCCAAGTTGCAAATTCAAATTCAAGATGCCTACTTCAACTATGATGTTTGGAGTGAAAGCAAATTCAACTTTTATGAGCATGTGATATGAGGTTACATTATAGGTCATTTTTGACCTATACCATTGAACAAGTGATTTTTCTAAACTTCAAAAATGCATAACTCTATCATTCTAAATCCAAATTACATGAAATTGGTGACCATTTTAAAGGTATTTGAAAGAGCTATAACTTTTATGAATACACCTTTCTCATTTGAAGCACACATAAAAAGTTAAGCAGGGTGGAACATTGAGGTATATGGCTTGACACTTATAAAAATTTTCAACATGTTGAAACTTCCAAACTTCAACCTCAAGATTCACCATGTTCCAAGCTCCAAATGAAAAAGTGTTGAACATCAAACTTGTTCATCTTGACCCAAGATTTCCAAAGAACCCATGTTCATGCATTTTGGACAAACATTGTTAGGTCTGCGCATGGGTTTAACAAGACTGCATCATTGGAAAGAATCAATTACACAAATTATAATTCACATTGCCTTGCCATTCAAGCTTCATTCAGACCTCATTTGGAATCATTTTGGACCTTATTGCGTTGCATCATGGGCCTGTACATGCCCATGAACTCGTGCCATCCACATTGCTAATTTTAGACAAATTTTGAAGTGTGCAAATATCATTTCGTTTGGCTATAAAAAGAAGGCTTCTGAGTTCATTTGAATCACACTTTGCGCACCAACTTTGCCCCCCATTGAAACCCTCTCATTCTAAAGGAAAACTTGAGAAATTTGAATTTTAAATTAGAGTTTGAATCTCAATTATTGGAGATTCAAGAACTCCAGGATCCAAAGCCTTGCAACCTCTCTAATCACTTCCTGCTAGCTTCTCAAGTGTGATCAGATCGTGTTTGGAGCAAGCAACATCAAAAACTGCATAGCATTGAAGGTAATTTTCAGAAAACTTCATCTCTTCGATTCTCACTCAATTCTACTCAATTCTCTTGGATCTTTGGTTATCTGAACTCCTGCCAATGCAGGCAAGAAGATTGAGTTGCTTAGAGGTCAAATCGAAGCAACTCAGTTGACACACCTCAAAATTCAACTCCTCAAATCTTTCTATATATGTCGAGTTAGTTAAAATTGAGGTCAGATTCGTGCTCTATGCCATTTTTTCTTTGAGATCATGTCCTCCTTTTTTATATTAGTGATGGTTAAGGATGGACCAGTCCGGTGAGGTCCACCGGAGAAGAAGACCGGAGCTCTGGCTTTGGCGATGTGTTGGCATCTTTCCATACCACAGGACCCTTTTCAAATGTTTTAATCTCGTGCCTTGGTTTTGCATACCATCCCTCCAGCGCATTGACTAGTTTCCATTATGGAACTCACGCTGAGGACCACTTGATCTGCCACCTCAATTAATGAGGGAGATCAAGTGGTCCACGTTTTTTCCTATTTCCTGATTTTCATTTTAATCCTTTTATTTTCATTAATTCATATTAATTTTAATATTGATCCAAAAAACATGAGAGTTTCACCAAAAAATTTCAAAAAATTTCCTCTTTCATATTTTAAATTAAAATTATTTTGGATCATTATTAATATTTTTCATGATTTAATTGATTTTGTGATTACTTTTATTTGTTTAAAAATACTTTTAAGTCTTTAAAAATTCTTAAATTTTTTCTCCAAGGTCCTTTGACCTTGTTTGACCTATGATAAATCTCATGGCCATTTCTTTGGTGTTTTGATGAGGGTTTAGGAATTTGACAAACCATATTTAATTTAAATTCCGTATTTTAGTATTTTTAATTTGATTTTGACTCTTGTTTTTGGGCCTTGGTCAAGGTTGATTTGACTTTGTCAAGTTAATATCATTGGATTTAAGGGATTGATGGAATGTACATTCCATCTCCCAAAATGAATGGATGATATTAATTTGGTAAAAGTCCTCCTTTGACCAATTTGAGTTTTGATCCATTTCCCTCCCTCTTCATCTCATTCCCATACTTTATGCATTCATCTCATTTGGTTTATGATATCTCAAAGTCCTAAGGCTAGTTGATTGAAAAATCAACATAAGTATGGATGAGATTGGGCCACCTCTTTTGCATATTATTTTTGTGTATGGTATGTTTTATGAGCATAGTCCATCATACTATGTCTCTAACATGCATTAACACCAAAATTCTATTGCCCAGACTCATATAGTTGTGACTTCTACATAAGTCCAATTACGATTGCTTAACATAGCGCTAAATTTGTGACACAAAAAGCATAGCATTCTAGTTAGTGAGATTGTAAGTCTCCCCTCTTTCATGGTATTGTATGGAAACTTGGCCTTTTTTCCTTCCTTTGGAAGATGTCTTGGCTCAAGGATCCATGCTTGTGATAAGTGGGTTGAGTGTTCTCCAAAGAATGACTTAAAATGAAAAGCAAAAGTAAAACAATACTAACTTCTAACTCATTAACAACTAACTTTTAATTTCAAGCCATTTACTTTAATGTCATTAATTTTAGTCTTTATTCATTTTCCATTATTCATACCATTCTAATTGTTTATGTTAATGCAATTTTCACTTTGTCCACTTGGACCATATTGTGTGATATATTCCATTTTGTCTATACTTTGCTTATTTGTATGGTCTTTGACCATTAATGTACATAATAACAACAAAAACCCTAAAAAACTTTTGTGTGGACTGTTGGCTTGATCTTGGACAAATGGACTTAGAACTTAGGCAACATTCCTATGCTAAAGGACTAGGCCAATGCCAACTTTTGTGTAACCAAGTGCTTGCAAGTTGAAACTTCATCTGATACATCATTCGAGATTCCTCTAAGTTCATCTGCAACATGACCATTGTGAAGCTATTATTTTGAACCTGTGACTTGTTGAATTCATCTATTACATGGGCTAATTTGAAGAAGATCATGGAATGGCTAAAGCTTGGATGTGGCTATCTTTATTTGATGCCTTTGCTCTTCAAGATAATATAATTGTGCATTTTTGTGTTTCTTAATTCTAAATTTCCAAGGGCATATGGGTTTCTATTGACATTCTTGTCTAATTGGATTGCTACCCATTGGTCAGATCTTTTCAACTCTTAACTTTTAACTTTGTGTATAGGATTAGTCTCTTCATCTTCTCCCCATTTCTTAAATTTCAAAATTTCTCCCTCCCTTTTTTAAAATCTTCTTTGATGAACTTATTTTGTTCTAAACCTTGACTACTTTGCAAAAATATAGAAACTTTGGCCTTATGCCATTGCATTTTCAAACTTCTTTTCTTAAATCAAATTTGTAAATAAACTTAACTATACTTGACTTAAACTTTCAAAAATAAAAAAAAAACTAACTCATTCAAACCATTTTAGGCCCTTATGCCTTTCAAACTTAATTTTGTTAAAAGCAATGCATCCACTTTGAAATTTGTATCACGAACTACGAGGTTTTGATCCCTCATTTTTATGTTGGTACGTAGGCACGAGTCCGAAGGTCTTGCCAAACACAAAAATATAATTAACGAATTATTTTCTCATCCCCCATTCTATTTGTTTGTAAACATCACTTTGTACAAAATACATATGCACACAAGAAAGGGCTCCCTAGGAGTACCTAGGACACTTTGGGTGCTAACACCTTCCCTTTGTGTAACCAACCCCCTTACCTGTAATCTCTAACATTATATTAGTATTCATTTGAAAACTTCTTACTTTTGGATTTTGTTCGTACTTTTCCCTTTTCCCTTGGAAAGAATAAAAGCGTGGTGGCGACTCTTGTTATTTGATATCTAGCTTATCCATAACTTGATGATCATGAATTTACCACTACAACAACCTCAGAAATATTAGTCCTCTGAGGAGAAGGAGTTGCAGGAGTTGGTGAAGCTTGATTATGTGCAGCAATGATAGATTCCATCAGTGATGTTAGTCTAGCGATCTCGTCCTTCAGCTCTCGGTTCTCTTGCTCTAGATGCTCCATGATCCTTGGTTGATTAGCGCGAGTATTATAGCGGTGACTCAGCTTGGCTGATGCATAGAAGAATAACTGATAAGACATCTAGCGGAAGAAAACTTGTTGTGCAAATGATACATGAAATGCAATGTTTTTTTATTGTTTTGTAATTTCAAGGAACATGTGGGGTCCTATTTGTAAATATATATATATATATATATATATATATATATATATATATATATATATATATATATATATATATATATATATATATATATATATATATATATATATATATTCAAATAACAATAATAACAATAATATCAATTCAATTGACCATAAAATCTCTTTCTATTCATAAAATTTGGAAGGATTACACTGAGTACAATTTCAGAAACCAAAATACAAATACAAGAGGACAGGAAACTATCATCCTAAGGATCCTTTAGAAACAGCATTAGATGATCTAGCTATGGGTGCATACTTCCTTCGGATGCATCAAATCTCAAACTAAAAGGATGTCTTCATCTGAGCCTTCTCAAGAACTAACTGATCAACAATCTTCTTCCAAGGACCGGAAGGCTGAGGCATACTAGAGGAAAATAAATCCTCTGGCTCTCTCTGTCTCTTCATTGCTCAGTGTTCAAGAATCTCAATAAGCGCATCCTTATCTTTCGACTCAAGTTGCAATTGTTCATGCTTTCGGCTCAAAGCATGGAACCGCTCTTCCCACATATCTTTCTCTTGCTTCATCCTGGAAAGTGCATCTTCCAACTCCTCTATATCATGGTTAGGGAGAGTTGATGGCTAAGCCACAACTATAGATATAGGTCTTGCATAAGCGTACGACATCTTCAACTTCAAAGCTCTTTTCTTCACCCAAATAGTGTAAGCTTCCAAGGCTACACAGTTGCATGGACCAAGCTCGGACCTTCCCTTCCTATGCACATTATACAAATCATGTACCATCATTTTCTTCAAATGTTGGGGATCTTTACCCTCTTGATAGACTAGACCCTCTAATTGAGTGTTATTAGGTTTATCTCTCAAGGGGAACCCAAGTTGACGACGGGCCAATGCTGGGTTGTAGTTGATTCCTCCTTGTGTACCAATGAATGGCACATTAGAGAACTCACCACAACTCTCAATAATATCCACACTACTCAATGCAAAATCATACCACACAGTATCATCATTAGTGAGAGACATAAGCCTCTAGGACCACCGCAGACATTGCTTGTTCTCCACGAAAGCAGGCATCTAAGGTAAGTGCAAAATAAACCACTTGTACAGAAGAGGAACACATCACACAACATTCTAACCATATTTAGAATTCATCAAATGAAAAGAGAAATACAGGTCACGCAACAGAGTCAAAACAAGATTCTCAATCAAGAAGATTCTAATGGAGTTAACATCAATAAAATTGTCAACATTAGGGAACAAAGCCAAGCCATAGATGAGTAATACCAAGATAGGTTCAAAAGTATCCATGCTTCCAGCTTAGGCAAAAACAGTAGCTCTACCAATGAGAAACTCAGAAGTCAACCCAAGAATTCCTCCCTTCTTCACCAGATGAGCATCAATCTCAGATTTCTTCAGATGAAGAGCTTCAGCAATGATATGAGATCGGGGAATCTCCTCCAATCCATTAAAAGGTACTTTGTCAGATACAGGTATACCTAAGAGATGGGCTTACTCCTCTAACATAGGTATAAGCGGATAATCGGGAAAAGTGAGGCACCGGTAGAGAGGATCATAGAACTGAACCAAAATACTCAGAAGTCCTTCAACCACATCAGCAGATAATATAGATAAAAGTTTCCCATGACGTTCCTTGAAGTCCAATGGATCTAATACAAAGGATGATAACTTTCTTAGCTCTTTCAAATCAGGACATCTCAAACTCTACTTCTTAGTGTTCCTTCGTCCATAATCCATGGTCTAAAAAATATTTGCAAATAAGACCTTAGTTCCTTGAAATTTATTTTCTATAATGAATGTCATCATGCGCATGTATGCATGAATGCAACAATCACACACAACAAACAAGGCAAACACAAACAAAGGTCAAGGGATGGATCAAGTCATTATCAAGATCAATCATCCATTTTGGCAGATTATGGTTTTCACCTTATCAACACCCAAGTTCCATCGATATTGGCAAGACTTTATCAGATCAACTGAGAATCAAAGGGTTTGTTGTGATTCACAAGCATGGAGTCAGGTTAAGAGCCATCCCAAAGGAGTGTACTAAGGATAAAACCTGTAGTTCATGTTCTAAAAAGTTCCCAGAGTCTTAATCCCATCTATCGGATATTATAGGTTAGGATGACTGACTCATTAACCCATAATATTCTCAAGAGAAACTCGCTTGAGTGTAGTATCGCGTAAAAACTGTTATCAGGTCTACACCTGAATGGTCTTCGTACTACATCCTAAATAGGCCAAGCTAGGTTAAATGTTCTACGATCCTCAGCTTCTCGAACCCCAAATTAGAGAAAGTAATGCCTATACACAAACAACTTGTGTGACATCAGTAACTCCAAAAGGGTCTCCACTGAGTAGATTGGTCTCAAGCCAACTTGTTAAGGACAACTTCACACAAGTTGAACATGACTATACCATCCTCCTATCTTAATTGCACTCAAGTTCGGGTTAGAACTTATCACACCACGCAGAGATCACCAAGCGTAACAGACAAATTATATCACACAAATAGTATACAAATGAGGGATCAAAGCCTTGTAGTTTGTGGTAAAAATTTCAAATAAGTTGGTGAATTACTTTTAACAAAAATTTAATAATAAATTGATCGCTGTATTCGCAAGTGCACGAATCACGTCAGAGTAATATAAAAGATTATCGATCCCACAGAGACCAAATCGTCAATCTATCGATTACTATTGTTACGATGTTTATCTAAGGCGGTACAAATGAGATATTGATGTTGAAAAATAATAGTAAACAAAGAAAATGATAAATACAGTGCAGATAAAGATAGGCTTGAATGTATTTCATGTCAGTTAAACGATGCTTCGATTGTCTAAATAGAACTACTTATGGGACAATATTTTCTACTCTTGAAAAGAATCCATTTAATAGGAACTGTCGCTTTCGCGTATTCAGAACCGAGTTTACCCTTAAATTAAGGTCTTTTATTGTCACTTATAAAAGGTGCACGGAATGCTAAAGTAGTAAACCTATTTTTAAGAAATAAGACTCGTAAGCTTAGTTGAAAAGTGATTTTGATTCAGAAAGTTTACCCAAGGAGTTTTCTGATTTTAAACCTATCAACGCGTCCAAAAATAGTTTCAAAAATCATTTTTCCTTAAAGTGATTAAAAATCCTAGTTAACTAAGCCAGGGTGCTTTCGCACTCCTTGAGTAGTTAAAATTAACCAAGTTTGTTTCAGAAAACTCGAATTAAAAATCAAAATTGTCCCTAAAGCATTTCTACAGATGCAATATGTGAAACATCTCTTTAACCGTGATCCTTACATTCTAACCTTTGAAAGATTTAGCCAGACATGGTAATAAAAACAAATACAACGATATTGAACATGATGAAAAGAAGTTTAGCATGTAAGGTGTGAAGAACAAGTAAAGCGTGTAAAACAATTAAAACGAGTAATAAGGATAATGGCGAGAAAATTAAATAAAGTAAAGACAATGACAGAAAATTAAATAAAGTGAAGACAATGGCAGGAAATTAAATAAAGTAAAGCATGACAAGACACTAAATAAAGTAAGGCATGACAAGGAATTAAGTAAAGTATGGCATGGAAAGTAAAATAAAAAGGAGATTAAATTAGAACTTGCTCCAAACAGAGGCTTTAAATATGGTACAAGGAAGTAAATAAACCTTTGACTTTGAAAAATAAAGATGACGGCAAAATCAAAGTGCTCCAACTCAATTACACTAAGGTGCGATAAGCCCTCGATGTGACGGATTACCACTTTTACAGATGATATTATAGTCTTAGTGTTATAAACTAAGTTGGATGATTTGGAAGTGAACTAGAACGACCTATTTATAGAGGAAATCAACAGCATACAAAGACCAGGATGCCCTTCAACTGCTCTTTAATGGGAATGTGGAATTCAAAGGTGGCGCCCGCCACCCCTCCATGGCACCTGCCATGTGAGTAAATGGGGAAGTTCATGGGATCGTGGCAGTTTCCTCCTGGTTGAGGGCTGATGTGTCATGGCTTCTCCTATAGCGGCCGCTATGCAGAATGCCATGAGTACAATATTTGCCGAAAACCCTAATTTTTTGGTCTTTTTGCTTCGTTTCTTCTACAAAGGTCCTGAAAGGGCTAAATACCTGAAAAAAACATAAAAGAAAGCATAACACAAGCAAAATGATAATAAAGACCTAATAAACATGTGCAATCCGAGTCAAATACGCGGTGTGATTTTGTGATCAGTCCATATCACCCACCATACCTAGGCCTTCTTTTCATCTTCTTCAAATCCTTTTTTCATTTAGGTGCAATCACATTAAGCTCGTTACTCGTACATACTCATAGTAAGGTGACCGGTTAGTGATTATGATTTTAAGCATGGGGCTCTGGTACATAAGTTGGTGTAGCCCCTTTATTTAACCCAATTGTAGTTGTGGGGGATTGGATCGTAATCCACCCTACCAAGTTCAGCACCAAATACCTCTGAACCAACCAACAATGGGCATATTATATTTTTTTTGCATGTTTCGCAAACCTCTTTATTTTTCTGGGTTAAATGAACGTGTGAGAGTCACCTAGCCCGGAATTTCATACAACTAGAGAACAAAGCAAAAAAATTTATGATCATTCACTTATTTTCATTGGTCCCCTACGTAGAGCATGCTTAAGCCGAAGCTGACTGCAAGGATAAACTACTTAAGGACTTATTTGGAACAAAAATTAGGGCCACAGCATATGGGGTATCGGGGTCGACTCTTATAATCATGAAGACTACTGTGTCAAGATGATATTGATTTTTAGAAAAAGGTTTCCCAAATCTTTTACATCCTGTCATAAACCTGTCTTATAGTCTGAATATTTAAAATACATTGTTTTCTTTGCTCAAAAAATTTTTGGTAAGGCTAAAGAAATGGGAGAAGTACAGATACACCACACAGATGACTCGTCAAACACATGTTATTTTATTGAAAGAAAAACAACCAACTAAAACACACAAAACATACTAAAAATAAAGGAAAGCGATAAAAATCTCCTCCCACACTTAAACTGAACATTATCCTCAATGTTTCTATATGATGTAGGGTAGGAGTAACCTGAAAGAGAGAGAACTATGGCTGATCACCGACACCGTCACCGCCCTTGTCAGGATGCCTGGGTCGACGACTCCTGCTACGAAGGTTAAGACCTTCCTGCAACTGCCTAGAGCGACCTAAGAGAGACCCCTGGCTGGCGTCGATAAGTGAGAAGTGTCATTCATTAGCCTGTTGCTGGCGATGCTGCTCATTAGTGATCGTAAGCAAGGACTCCATGATAGTCCGATGAGTGTGCTCAGTGCACTGCTGGGAGGCTACTATAAAACTCATATTATTAGTCAATTGTTGGTTTATGGTATTTAGAAGGGCGTCACGCCTTTCTTCCCGAGCCAGGTGCTCGCGCCACATCTCCTCAGTGATGTAAAAACCAGGAGAGGTACCTACAAAATGGTTAGAAGAAGAAGGTGCAGTGTGTGCAGGTGATGCAGTGTGTGTAGGAATATCATGAGCATGGGATTGGTCGCGCCGGTCATACTCATCATTGGTCCCTTGCCCATCGTCCATAGGGGCATTAGGTGGCAAAGGACTGGTAAAAGGTGGAGCATTGAGATCATATGTCAAGTTCCTTGCATGTCGCACATTTGTACACTGAGAGCAAGGTAAAACAACACTCGGTATAGCTACACCATGGATCATGAGGTTATAACTGCCTACTCGCCGCACCTTGCATAATTTCATCTCCTTCAAAAATTTCAAGTTAATGGTGCGGTGAGGGAGCGGTTCTAAGGTAACTAACTCAACGTTGAGATTTAGTGCTCTAGCAATAGAAGTAATTAATCCACCAAAACAAATGGTTCCTCCTTTTTTAAAAATGGCAGACATATGTGCAAGTATAAAAGGAACAGGGTTGATCCTTTGATTAGTAAGGCAACCCTGTAAAAATAGAAACTCACGAGCATTTACTTTATTAGAATTTTCCCGACCAAAAATAGTACATGCCAAAAGATATTGAAAAATACGGATGGTCGGGTTATGAATAGTGGAGGCTAAAATTCCTTCAAAAGAAGTGGCAGCCACATTCGATAATCTATTCCAAAAGTTAAATGCTTCGAGTGCCCATTCTGTATCTAAGGGTGTCTCACAAATGGCACCCTCTCCGTAAGGTATTCCTAACAAACCTGCTAAAGTGTCGGTAGTGTACTCATTTTCAAAGTTGAACATTCTAAAACATACGGTACCAACCGCGCTAGCTGTGCCAGGATGAACAGTGTAAATTAGGGAACTCAGAAATTCCCTGGTCAACCTATCATAGGTGGGTTCCTTATTAGCAAAAATCTCATGCAGTCCTAAATTATCTAGCATATGAAAAACACTATGATACGTCCCTAAAGTATACAAACAATCCTCATCTACATACCTGGTGGCAAGAATTTCCCGTGTTTGCAACTACTGTAAAATTTTGTTCTGACGCTCTCCAGGTTTCCCTCCGCGAAGGATGATATTGTTGAATTCTATTCCAGCCATTGATGGTGAGTGAAGAGAAAATGGGTTTTTATGGTAAGGAAGTGAAAATGGGATTGTAGTGGGTTTTTGGTGGAGGAAATTGATGAGTGAAGTTTGGGAATGATAATGGGTTGGAGTTAGAATGATGAAGTTGGGAGTTTTCGTGGACTTCAATGGAGGTGGAAGGAGGAAAAAATGGACTTTGAGAGGTTGAAGAAGGCAAAAATGGGGGATTTAGGGATTCTGTCCCGTAAATGGTACAGACCCCATGGCGCCCGCCATGAGTCCAGATTTGTTGTTTGGGTCGGGCTTGTTCCTTGCTCTTGGGCTATGCTGCCTTTTTATTTTAATTAAGCTTGATAAATGGAAAAAAAAGTAAAGTAAAGAAAAAAGGAAATAAAAACATAATAATAGTAACACACACACACACACACACACACACACACACACACACATATGTATGTGACACAAAGAAAGTATAGAGTCACAAAGAAAAGAGATGCTAGGCAAGGAAAAGCAAGTATAGAGTCACAAAGAAAAGAAAAACAAGCATAAATAATAAGTCTAATAATGGGAAATGAGTAAAGAAAATGGCATCTCTCGGTCGATGATATCATCAATGTCCAGGGAATAATGTAGTCTCCTCAACTTCGGATCCTCGAAGCTCTGCAATCTCATTGTTCAGTATATCGGCTTCAGTGGCATGTATGTGACACTTCGACCTGCAAAGCAACGTCGGCAAGCTTCTGGCGGAGCCGAGCTATCTCCATATGAAGCTTAACAAGCTCAGAATGCATGCTTGGACTCTGAAGATTTGGATTATTGGTGAGGATTTTGATCCAGGTAGGTGCTGGATGATGCTCTACTTCAGGTGGGATTCTCGGCTCATCTATTTTCTCGCCTTGGTGTTCTTTGGCATAAGCCCAGTTGGAATGATTATAAACATAAGTTACCTGAGGGTCTGGTAAAGTAAAGTAGTGGATAGTCTCACCCTTGATGAAGAGCCTGTATTGATCTGGGTGGAAAGAAGATCTCCTCATGAGGCCATGGTCCAGATAGAAGTCAATATCCATCAAAGTATAACTGCAGTAAGATGTTAGGTGAAATAGCCTTTTATCAAGTCCTAGGGCGAAGGCTATTTACCGTGCTTCCAACATGTATAGGACTCACAGCGGAGCGAGCATTAAGATAGAGACTCTCGATCAGAAAATCCCCGCAAGCTACTGGGCGTGACTGAGTGGTACAGTACATGAAGAAAATCTCTTCAGCACTGATGTGTGTATCAGTGTCAGTCTTCCCCAGGAAGGTGTGGGCAATAATCATCTGAAAATATCTGAAAGCAGGATTATGGATCTTGTTAGAGATTTGGGTGGAAGGGTCATGGCTACCTCCACATGTAATGTCACTCCAGAACTTCTCAATGTCTCTACTCAGGAAATAGCTCATGGGGAGCTCAGATAAGGCATCATAGGTAGTCTGAAATCCATGTAAGTCACCAAAATGCTTGTGGTTGAAGGTGTACTCTGTCCCAAACATCCTGAAATTAATGTAGCCACAATCACTATCATGACCAACTTAGGGCTCGTGGTTCAGCGAGCTCAAGAACTCCAAAGTGAGGTTCCTGTAAGTCACATGCATCACTTCAGTATACTCATCCCATCGCAACTGACTGCACAAATGCCTGACACTAGGCTCAATGCCTAATGCTTCCATGCAGCTTGAATCAGGATATCTGGTGGGTAGCATTGGACGCTGGGAGAGCATGGCGTAGCGTTGCTCCAGTACTTGGTCACGAAAGATCACTGGCATAGTGTCAAAATTCTCCATCTTGAAAAGTTAGGTTAAAAACAGAGGACACCTGAAATCGCAATAGTAAAAGTGAAGTAAAGGAAAAAAGAAATCATGGGTTTCCTCCCATGCAGCGCTTGTTTAACGTCGTTAGCTTGATGATTTGAACTTTATATATCAGAGGTAGGAACCGGAGGGTCGATCAGAGTATGGCCAGGGCATTTTGTGGGGATGTCACCTCCTTAATATTGCTTTAGTCTTTGTCCATTTACCACAAACGGATTATAGGAATTGTTCCGGATTTCAACTGCTCCATATTTGAGGATTTCGGAAACCTTAAAGGGGCATGTCCATCTCGAACGCAACTTACGTGGAAAAAGTCGTAATCTGGAATTGAAAAGGAGAACAGAGTCGCCTATATTAATGTCCTTTATCAAAATTCTTTTGTCATGCCATGCTTTGGTTCTTTCTTTGTATATAATGGAAATCTCGTAAGCGTTCTGGCGGAGTTCCTCCAATTTGTGGATATCGAGGTTTCGCTTCTCGCCAGATGCTAGGTAATCCAAATTCAGGGTCTTGATGGCCCAATATGCTTTGTGCTTAAGTTCAAAAGGTAAGTGGCATGACTTTCCATAGACTAACTGGTATGATGTAGTTCCAATAGGGGTTTTGTAAGTAGTTCTGTAAGCCCACAATGCTTCTGTTAGCTTTTCATACCAATCTTTTCTGGATATTGAAACGGTTTTTTCCAAGATTTGCTTAATCTCTCTGTTTGATACTTCCACTTGACCATTAGTCTGGGGATGATATAGTGTTGCTACTCTGTGTTTTACTCCATACTTTCTTAAGAGTTTATCGAATACCCTTGATATAAAATGTGATCTACCATCACTTATGACAAGTCGTGGTACTCCAAATCTGGGGAAAATATTATTTTTAAACAACTTGATGACTACTCTTATATCGTTAGTGTGTGAGGCTATAGATTCTATCCATTTGGACACATAGTCGACGGCTACAAAAATATACGTGTTTCCCATCAAAGATGGAAAAGGTCCCATGAAATCAATACCCCAAACATCAAATAACTCCACTTCTTGGATGTTCTTCAAAGGCATTTTGTCGCGTCTTAAGGTGTTTCCAACGCGCTGGCACTGGTCAAATTGGACAATATAAGTATGGGCATCACGCCATAGTGTTAGCCAATAAACACCAGCTTGAAGGATCTTAGCGTATGTCTTGGATGTGCTTGAATGTCCATCATAGGGTGAAGAGTGACAATGCTCTATGATGTTTCTAACTTCTTCTTCCGGGACGCAACTTCGAAAGATGTTATCAGTTCCTCTTTTAAAAAGGAGTGGTTCTTCCCAATAGAGATGTCTTACATCTTCAAAGAACTTCTTCTTTTGTTGATAATTGAGGTCAGGTGGTATGATATCAGCGGCTAGATAATTCACAAAATCAGCGTACCATTGTACTATGCTAATCTCTGAAATTGTTCCAAAGTTGTCTCTATCAGGTTCAAGGGGAACGGTATCTAACTTAGCTATCAATCTGTCATAGGTGAAATCATCATTAGTAGGTAAATGGTCTGGCTTCAAATGCTCTAGTTTGGAAAGATGGTCAACAACTATGTTTTCTGTTCCTTTTTTGTCTCGGATATATAAGTCGAACTCTTGTAGCAAAAGGATCCATCTGAGTAACCTAGGTTTCACATTGAAATTCTGGTATCAGATATAATATGTCGACGGTAATGTTCTGACACTAATATCTGTTAACACACAATGGATAAAAAATACAGAATGGTAAAGCGAATAACACAAGCAATTGTTAACCCAGTTCTGTGCAACTCACCTACGTCTGGGGGCTACTAAGCCAGGAAGGAAATTCACTAAAATAGAATTAGTTCAAAGACTCTCTATACACTTCAACAAGTTACAGTCTTTCTCACCTAATCTCTACCCGTTCAATTTCTACCTAAGCACTCTTAGATATGAGAACCCACTCACTTCCCTACAATCACACACCAGTGATTTTAAACAACAATCCCTTGAAAAAATAAAATACTTTTCACTCTTGATTTTACTTCACAGTTTCAATCAAGAAGACACACTCTTGATCTTGCTTCACAACTTTGATCAAGAAGACACACACTCTTGCTTAACAACTTTAGAGTGACAAATTACAACCACAAATCAGTCCAATTCAATCATCAATGGATAACTTGAATTACCTACAAGTCTCACGACTAAACAGACACAAACCCTAGCTCTTTCTCTATATTTCGCTCAGTATTGGTTGTGTGTTCAAACAGGTTTTCTAAGTCCCTTTTTATAGAAGCATCCAACTGGGCTTGGACATCTTGAAAACCCTAAATCTATTTTCCAATCAAATCTTTTTATAACAGCTGGTTAGATCTCCTTGGAAAATAAGTAAATCTGGTTGTAATCCATGATTGAATGCGCCAGCTAATCATATCTTCAATCATCCAAAGATTGCCATTAATTGTGCAATCACAAAACATGTTCTTGAACAGGATTTCATGACATCGGGTCTGACATCCTGGAAAAATCCTACATAATCCAATAATTCCTTTTATAACTTCCAGCAGGTACAGCCATATCAGATGCCATGACCTTTGTGTATGTCATCTGAAACAATCATGCATGAACATGTCTTTCATTTAAGCTCCAGCAGGTACATCCAATATCAGAAGCCTTGTCATTGTATGTGGCATTCTGAAACAATCCTCCATGAACATGTTCTTGAACTCCAGCAGATACATAGGATATCTCATATTAAGACATCACACATAACATCTTGTGAACACTCTTTGTTTTACCAAAATTGCTGCCAACACTTAGAATCAACAAACTCCCCCTTTGGCAAATTTTGGCTAAAACATATATCTGTCCTTTTTGTTCACAAGGTAAACTATCAGCAGTTACTAGATATGGCTTACTAGTAATGCACACATGCACAAGGGTACTTTTCCTCCCCCTAAATTTGTGCAACAGAAACAGAATTACTAGTTATGGATGCAACTAGTAAGACACACAAATGCACAAGGGTACTCCTTCTCCCCCTAAATCTGTGCACACAATAAACAGTCTCCATGAACATAACAGCTACTGTAACTCCAACATCTGTACCAGCCAGAATGTCATTCTGACATCTGCTTCAATCAACAACACTTGTGCACCATATCAGACATCCTCTTTGACATCTGTAAACAGAACAACATTCTGTTTTAACACCTGTGCACTTCCTTTAATAATAGTTGTAAATACATCTCACAACTTCCACAACAACTTCCATATCAGCATTTCTCCCCCTTTTTAGTCAAAATTGACCAAAGGTGACCAATTAGACAAAATAATACTTCAATCTTTCAAACATCAGCATCAGAATAGCTTCCAGCCACACAGTCTAGTCCTTGCCACAACACAGTTTACCCAGTCAGAAATATCCTCTAGGATAACCACAAACTCCTTTACTTGCTATAGGTTCTCATGAACACAGATCCCCAACTTCCCCCTTAAACATTCAAATTGATTGGCATTCAAAGCTTTAGTGAAAATGTCTGCTAATTTCTTTTTAGTAGTAACATGCTCCAGAGTTATGATCTTCTCTTCTACGAGTTCTCTAATGAAGTGATGACGAATTTCAATGTGCTTTGTTCTGCTATGTTGAATAGGATTTTTGGAAATATTTATGGCACTCAGGTTATCACAGTATAATGTCATGACTTCTTGTGTGACATTGTATTCAGACAACATCTGCTTCATCCAGACCAGTTGAGAACAACTACTCCCAGCTTCTATGTATTCATCTTCAGCAGTGGATAGAGATACACAATTTTGTTTCTTGTTAAACCATGAAATCCGATTGTTCCCCAAAAAGAAGCATCCCCCGGATGTGATTTTCCTATCATCAGCACTTCCAGCCCAGTCAGCATCACAGTAACCAGTCAACATGGATCCAGATCCATGAGTATACAACATCCCATAGTCACTGGTGCCATTGACATATTTTAGTATTCCCTTCACTTGGTTTAGGTGACTGACTTTTAGTTCAGCTTGATACCTAGCACAAACACCTACAGCAAATGCAATGTCAGGTCTGCTTGCTGTGAGATATAGCAGACTTCCTATCATGCTTTTGTATATACTCTGATCTACACTGACACCATTTTCGTCTTTGGAGATTTTCATATGAGTAGGAGCAGGTGTCCTTTTATGGCTTGCATTTTCCATTCCAAACTTCTTCACAATGTTCTTGGCATACTTGCTTTGAGATAGAAAGATAGAGTCTTCCATCTGTTTGACTTATAGCCCAAGAAAGTAGGTCAGTTCTCCAACAAGGCTCATCTCAAACTCAGATTGAATTTGTCTAACAAAATGTTCAACCATCTATTCTGACATCCCACCAAAAACAATGTCATCTACATATATTTGTGCCACCATGAGCTTTCCTCCTTCATTCTTCACAAACAGAGTTTTTTCAATACCTCCCTTTTTGTATCCATTGTCAGTGAGGAACACTATGAGTCTCTCATACCAAGCCCATGGGAGCTTGCTTCAACCCATAGAGGGCTTTTTTTAATCTGTACACATGTTGTGGAAGATTTGGATCTGTGAATCCTTTAGGCTGTTCAACATATACTTCTTCATTTAAGTAGCCATTCAGGAATGCACTTTTTACATCCATTTGAAACAGCTTGAATTTCAGAATGCATGTCACTCCAAGCAATAGTCTAATGGACTCAAGGCGAGCTACAGGAGCAAATGTTTCATCAAAGTCTACTCCTTCAACTTGAGTATATCCTTGAGCTACTAATCTAGCTTTGTTTTTAGTAACAACCCCTTGTTCATCAGATTTATTCTTATATACCCACTTTGTTCCTATGACATTTAATCCTTCAGGTCTAGGAACCAATTCCCATACTTCATTCCTCTTGAATTGGCCTAACTCCTCTTGCATTGCATTGATCCAGAACTCATCAGTCAAGGCTTCCTTGATATTTCTGGGTTCAATCTTTGACACAAAGCAGCCATGTGAGATCACTTCCCTTGATCTAGTAGTGACTCCTTTATCTGGATCTCCTATGATAAGATCTTTGGGATGATCCTTCTGAATTCTGATAGAGGGTCCCTTGTTTATTTTGTCATCTTCAGGTTCAGCTTGAGGAGGTTCTTCTTCCTTATTTTTGTCTGAGAGGTCAACTGGAGAATCATTCAGAGATGTCTCAACATCGTCTGTGACATTCGTATGTTGGTCATCAACCACAACATTAATGGATTCCATCAATACATTAGTTCTGGAATTAAAGACCCTGTAGGCTCTGCTGTTTGTTGAATAGCCCAGAAATATTCCTTCATCACTTTTGGGATCCATCTTCCTTCTTTGCTCACGATCAACCAGGATATAGCATTTGCTACCAAATACATGGAAATATTTGAATATGGGTTTTCTTCCTTTCCAGACTTCATAAGGGTTGTGGGAGTTCCTTTCTTCAATGTCACTCTGTTGTGAACATAGCAGGTTGTGTTCATGGATTCAGCCCAAAAATGATAGGGTAATTTCTTAGCATGAATCATAGCTCTGGCTGATTCTTGAAGAGTCCTAATTTTTCTTTCCACCACACCATTTTGCTGGGGAGTGATGGGGGATGAGAACTCATGATGAATTCCTTCTGAAGAGCAGAATTCAGCAAATTTGCTGTTCTCAAACTCCTTCCCATGATCACTTCTAATTTTGACAACAGGACTTTCTTTTTCCCTTTGAAGTTTCAAACAAAGCTCCTTAAAGACTTCAAATACATCAGATTTTTCTCTTATAAAATTGATCCAGGTGTATCTGGAGAAATCATCCACCACCACATATGCATATTTCTTCCCACCAAGGCTTTCTACTTGCATGGGTCCCATCAAGTCCATATGAACTAGCTCCAGGACTTTGGTAGTTGTGTCATGTCTAAGCCTATGGTGTGACATCCTTGTTTGTTTTCCAATCTGACATTCTCCACAGATTTTTCCCTCATCAATCTTTAAGTTAGGAATTCCTCTAACAGCTTCAACAAATATGATCCTTTTCATACCTTTAAGGTGCAAATGGCCCAATCTTTGATGCCATATCTTCACCTCTTCTTCTTTGGCTAAAGTACACATTGAAGAGTATCCAGTTTCTTGAGAGCTCCACATGTAGCAGTTGCCTTTGGATCTAACTCCCTTCATGATTACTTTATTTTCTTTGTTAGTAATCAGACATTCAGTTTTGGTGAAGTTTACATTCAGACCTTGATCACACAGTTGACTGATGCTTATAAGATTAGCAGTTAATCCCTTAACAAGTAGGACATCATCAAGGTCAGGAACTCCATGGCAATCCAGCCAGCCATTCCCTTGATTTCCCCCTTTGCACCATCACCAAAGGTAACATAACTCATGGCATGAGGATGAAGTTCTGTTAGCAGATTTTTGTTCCCATTCATATGTCTGGAGCAACCACTATCAAAATACCAATCTTCTTTGGCTGAAACTCTGAGGGAAGTGTGAGCTATGAGACTGGTGACCTTTGTCTTAGGAGCCCATTGCTTTTTCTTGACAGTCTCGTGATGCTTGGACCTTGATTGGTATTGAGACTGAACAGGGCCAGGATAGCCATATAGCTTATAGCAAAAGGGCTTCATGTGGCCAAATTTTCCACAGTATTGGTATTTCCATCTTTGATGCTTCCCTTTTTGATGTTGTGACATCTCAGGTTTGCTTTTAACATGGCTGCACTTAGGTTTGGATTTTGGTTTGCAACCAGTGTAACTGCACTCAGCCTTGAATCCAATACCAGATTTGTGTCCTGTTATTTGGCCAGTCTGGAGAATCTTGTCTAAGATGGCAGATCCATTGTTAAGCATTCTTACATACTTAGTCATCTCATCTAGTTTGGAATTCAAGAATACAGCTTCCACCTTCAATTTTGAGATGGTTTCCACAAGCTCTTCCTTTTCATTTTCCAGCTGAGCTATCACTTTCTTCTGGCTTTCAACTTGTCTACACACTCCTGCCCTTCTGTGGCACAACTCTTTAAAGGTTCTTTCATCATCAATTGACTCTTCCTCAGACCCCCATCTTCCTGTCAATGCAATTACATGATTTGTGGCTTCTTCTGTTTCACTTCCATCAGACCAAGAGGCCACAAGACTCCTCTTTTGTTTCTTGAGGTAGGTCCCACGTTCAGTTTTAATATGACCATACCCATTACACTCATAGCACTGAACTTCTTTGGGCTTTTCTTCAGACTTTGGTTTCTTACCAACGTTGTTGGATTTACTGATGTCAGATGTGATGTCCTTGACATTGCCATTTGCTCTCACATCTACCTTTTTTATCAGTCTGTTGAACTGTCTTACAAGCATTGCTATCTCATTTGCCAGGTCTTCATCAATATCTTGACCACCTTCCTCATCTTCCTCTTCAGTGTTTGACATAAATGCTATGCTCTTGGCTTTCTTTTCAACTC